>NW_026974141.1:10507998-11127164 GCF_037042905.1 Lytechinus pictus | reverse complement strand
AGGGGAAGATGAAAATGATTCAGGATGGACAGGAAGAGTAAACAGAGCAAAAGAGGAGAAAGGAATGAAGGTAGATACAATGTAGATAGTGAGAGAGAGAGAGAGAGAGGGGGGGGGGGAAAGGGGGGGGGGGACTAGGTTATCAACTAGTGAAGATAGAGAAAGAAGGGAGAAGGAGCTTTTAATATGATGTAATAGGGGAATACTGTAGGGCAATTATGCATTACGAAAAAAAAATCATTAGCAAACATACTGAAGGAACAAACATACATGTACTTGCAGGTAAAATACTAATTAATGCTTGCATTCAAGTACAGTATAAAAACTCTTAGTGCATTGATGTACATTATGTAGCATTATGTACATTAGATCACTTGTAATGTACAAGCTTATTGATGACCCCATAATGACCCGATGACATCATTCCCTTTGAGTGGGAGTATATTTAAACCCCTAGGGAGAGGCTAATAATGGAGGAGGGTGTTTCAAGGCGCTACAACCTGACCCCGGTAGCGTCATCATCCCTCAGCATCTCCTTCACATGATGGTCCTCTCCCTCTCTCCCTCTGCCTTAAAAGGCCAAATACAAATTATGAATCTCATATTTTCATAACCAACTCTGGATCATACCAAAGTGATGTTCCCTCATATGAGTAAGACCTTTTTGAGAAGTTAGGCAGGATTTATAGATCTATTTCTGTTACATGTACATCTTGGATCGCTTGGTACTGTTGGATATTAAAGAAAGTCGAGTAGCAGTGCTTTTTACAGGTGAGTCACTGGACTGAAATACTTGTACATGTATTGAGGTGTGTTCAAGCAACTGGATCCCGTTTCATGAAGACTTGTTGTAGTTACTAGTTTTAATAACAAATGAAGAGTTTCTACAAATTTGCTATATTCATCAGATTGAAGGAATTCAGTAGCTTTTAATGTAATTACAAATTTGTTACAAGTTCTTTGAAACAGGTCCCTAACTTCTGGTTAAAACATACAGGTGTGTTCATACATGTATTTTTCAAAATGTACATTTTAATTTTGTAAAAAAAATCTAAACATGTACATGTATAGCCTTTTAAATAGGATATCACAGGGAATCATTTTGCTTCCTAAATTTGATTTATAGCATTTTCTTTCATAAGAGAAAAACTTTCAAAGAGAAAAACTTTCAAGTCAGTTCTGTAGTCCTTTGTAAAACTCTTTCAGCTGTGTGCAGCATGCAGTCTACAAACAGCGTGGGTCATATTGCAATGAGATATACATGTACCAGGAAAACTATTCCCCGGGATATTGAAGAGGAAAAGAAAAGAACTCAGACTATCATAGTATAAAAAGTATTTGTAGTAATTGGTGTTCTAGCATCGAGCTAGACCAATTTTAGTGGTGGTCGCTATTTCACAGCATTACAAAGGTTTTTTTTTTCAGGAGAGTTTAATAGTGGTCTTAAAGCCAAAAGAGGAGAAACATCAATGTAAACAATCTGACATCCATATAATACAAGATTGTTTTTATGTAAATTCTGCAAATACATGTACAGCAAGGCTAAAGATGGAAATGAATGCAAGTGCAATTCCTCTTTTCAAGGAGTTAGTTTGGAAACACTTTTCATTCGACATTAGTGGTTGACTGTTCAAAGCAGTGCTTTTCATGATGAGTGGTGGTCAGAAACCTTCTGTGCCTTTTGGACCCGGCCACTGCTGTCCACTGTAGCTATAAGACTTGTTGTAATGGTGATAAAAATAATGATTTCTTCAAAAATATTTGAACAAAAACAATAATTGAACATACCACCGTACATACATGTACATGTATTAACAGGAAGATGAGTCTACAGTATGTCATCAATAATTCTTGACAAATCAGTGCTACAAGAGACATTAAAAACATACCAGTATATTGTGTATCATGTATGTAATTCTACCTGCCTGTACATCTATGGGCTCACGCCCAAAAATATTGAGAATTTGTACCAGAAATATAAATCAAGCTTGTTGTTTGGATTTCTGTACACTGTGATGACTAAGAGCTTGAAAATGAGAGATTGGCAATAATCGTTATTTTTGATGAGTTAGAAATGTGCTGGTACATGTAGAATGGTGTCAGGTATTATCTATTCGGAAGTGGAAGTTTGAAGGCTGGTGTCGGAAGTACAAAAACAAGACTTTATAACAAACACAAGATTCAATAATAATATTTATGCTGGCTAGTGTCACATAATTTGGCATCTGTACAACTAGGTGAAGATAAAGAAATAGTTAATAAAATATTGCCAATTTTCTTTTTTATTGCCAATTTTGATGTTAAACAGGAAGTAATATTGTCTGAAATATCTATTAATTATTATGTTTGTTTTTTTAGAGTTGTGTTTGTACTTGTGCCAATGATTGTTTTGCAATCTAATTTGTGATATATGCTATTTTTATAATCTGTTACGAGTAATTATTGACGAAAGTGAAACCAACTATTCAGATCATGACAGATTGTCTCAATATGTTCAGTAACTTAATTGGAATAATAATAATCCATTTTTTATATAGCGCTTAATACATCGGAACGACGTGTCTAAGCGCTTTACAGATATATCATTACCCCGGTCATCGGATTCAATCAGTCATTCCCGCACACAATGTGTGCACATCCTCCACTCCCTGGGGAGTATTCCAGTCAGTCGCCGGTGAGGCGCACACAGTACTGGACAATCTACAATGACTTTCACATCCTACCGGGTACCCATTTAGCACCTGGGTCGAGAGTGGCAAAGTGTGGATTAACGCCTTGCCAAAGGACGCCAGACCGCGGTGGGATTTGAACACACGACCCTCTGTTTACAAGGCGAGAGTCAGAACCACTACACCACGGCTCCTCCACTAGAATACTAGTTGAACATGTAGACTCGTTTGTTACACGTATCTATAGGCCTACATGGAGTGTGTGGCCCAGTGGATTAGTCTTCTGACTTTGAAACAGAGGGTCGTGGTTTCGAATCCCAGCCATGGCGTAATTTCCTTCAGCAAGAAATTTATCCACATTGTGCTGCACTCAACCCAACCCAGGTGAGGTGAATGGGTACCCGGCAGGATTAATTCCTTGAATGCATGAGCGCTGAAAGGCAGCTCGAGCTAAAGCCTGGGTAAATAATGATAATAACGCGCCTCTGAATAGAATATTTCTAGATAGATGGCGCTATATAAATGCCTATACATGTTTATACACATGTATACAGTTGAGGTTACAGAAGTTTACATACACCCAGGAAATTCAAAGAAAAGTTGACACTCGACAGACATCATAAAATCTAGTACTATATCTTCAGAAATATAAATATTATATAAATATTATGCTCTTTCACATGAATGGGGGTGTCGTTGGGATTAAAGTATATTTCAGGTGGAATTGTCTTTGAAGAAAAAAAGTAATATTCATGCCCAATGTATTCTGTTGTTTGATATTACATTTTCAAACATCGTTTTATAGAAATATAAATGTCAAATCTATGATTTATATTACATTTTCTATCATGATATGTCACCACTAAACAAAATAGTATAATCTGAAATGTTTGTGTTGAGAAGTAACTAACACAAATATGAAACGTTTTTGTCAAGTTTTTATTTTTAATTTGTCTAAAATGTGAAGATTTTTTTGGAAAAAATGACACCTAAATATTTTTCTGCTCCTGATGACAAAGTAATGTGATGAAGGGGCATGACATAACAATTTGTTTGGTATCAAATTCGTCATGATAGCACAGATATTTTATAAGATACAGTAAATTTTATGATGTTTGGCAAGTGTAAACTTTTCTTTGAATTTCCTGGGTGTAATGTATGTAAACTTCTGGCCTCAACTGTACATCAGTTTTAGCGCGTGTTCATGCTTCCACTTTTCAGGCCAGAATCAGTGTTTTCATACGTGATTAGTCCAAAGCACGGTTGCGTCCATGCTTGCTTTCATTTAAACGACGTTTCAGAACGCCGATCGTAAACTTACAAAAAGGTGCGTTTCTAAACGTTGTTTGACCAGACTCTGGGGAAGTATAAACACTCCCTTCGAGGCACCAAAAACTGATGTCTATAATGTGCAACAGAATCTGCTTGTACAAGTGCATACTGTATACCGGTACTGTGCTTACTGTACAGTGTACATGTATGTTGCATACAATTTTCTTTTAATTTGATCCCTTAATTAATTGTGGCTTCAAGCGACATTAGCCTAATAATATAATCATTGAATTTTGGTTGAATTAGCACAACACTGTTGAGTAGTACATGTAGTACATTCTTCTTTTTTATCGATAAGAAGAAAATGTTATGCTTTGGAGCGGCTTTCTTTGCTCTTTTTCTCAATAAGACAAAAATGCTATGCCTTGGAACGGAAATTTAAGTATAAAAATGGGGGTCCCCTCCGCGGCACATACCCACTATGCATTATATACTGAGTGCCCCCCCCCCCCTTGGGAGTACATGTACATATGTGTACTGTAAATGATTTTGCTTCTAATGACAACAAATAGCTATTGATTTTACATGACATCCCAATACTGTACAGTGTATATATATATATATATATGGCTGTCCATGAGAGAGAGAGGGAGAGAGAGAGAGAGAGAGGGGGGGGGGGGGGAGAAGGATTGGGGGGAGAAGGGGTGGGGTGCCTGAGAATTAGATATTCCAATTACAATACAAGTACACTGTACGTGTACAGTAGTTGATAATAAAAATATGGCAGTTGAGATGAAAGAAAGATTGAAGAAATATATTTGTATACCATAGTTGAGATGCCGAAGCAAGAGCGGGGGGGGGGGGGGGCAAGAAAAGGAGTGGGGCAGGGGAGGAATCGTTGATAAGGGGTGGGAAGAAGAGAGATTGAGTGGAAAAAAGAGAGCAGCTCAGAAAAAAGATAGATAGACAAAGATAGTAAGACAAAAAGACATAGAGGGAAAGAGAAAGAGAGGGAGAGATAGAAGCTAGAGCAAAAAAAAAAACATGACAGGAGCCGGTCTGTTATGTGTAAATTATTAAAGTCGGTCATGTTATGCCGTACTGTAGGCAGTATGGCAAACGACTCAGATGACTCATCCATTCATTGTGTAAAATGTCACATATTAAAGTATGGAGTCACATTTTGAACATGTAGGCCTATCTGTACAAATTTTCATCAGTATCCAAGAAGACCCAATAACAATAGAGTAAAGGCATTCTGCTTTTAAAATGAGAAATATATGTAGATGGAGGGAGAGAAAAGGCAATAAGATATTTCCTTATTTTCAGGGGCAATTTTTCACAATCTACAATGTACAATGTACTAAAAATTTGCAACATGGTATAAGCTTTAACATTATACAGTGAATGGGTAGTTTCCTGGGCCAAGCCTTACAAAGAGTTGCGATTGATCCCATCAATCACAACTAGGGACGGCCAGCAACGTCAACATCTATTATGCATGTCTGTTCAAAATATTTCCTAGCTATGATGTATATTCAGGCATTCATTGTTTCCTTGAAAATTCACTGTGCTTCTCTTTGTTTACAAAGGACATTGGGCAAATTTCCTGTAGAAAAAATTATGACACTGGTGTATTTCCATAGAGTTAAGATTGATTGGATCAATTGTAACTCTTTGTAAGATGGGGCCCTGGGCATACTATTAAACTTCCCATCTGTGTAATTATTTCCCTGGGAGAGAGAGAGAGAGTAGGAGAGAAAGGAGGAGAGGAAAAGGAAAGAGAGAAGAGGAAAGAAAAGGGGAGTGGGAGAGTTATATCTTTTACTTGATGGTGTATCAAAATAGGTTCACATCTTCTCAAGATCAACGCCATTGGATACTTGGCACTTTGGGATGCATATCCAATTTTTCAGCTACATGTATTTTCAAATGGCTACATGTACAAATGTTTACATTCGCATTGAATACATTTTGAAGGAAGGATTTTTCCCCTCATAAAGTCCTGAAAGATGGGATACTATAAAGATGGGATAAAAGACTTTCTAAGAGATCATATTTGTGAACTCAGATTGAATAATGCCTGCACATCGAATGAAATTATGCTACAAAGTATGATGAACCTCAACCTCTTCAATTTCTGTTTTCCCCCTTTTCTCTTAATCTCCATCTTAAATCCGTTTATAATACATTTAATCAGGAATTGTACAAGTCAGTTTTGCATACTTATTACGTGAATATTAGTCATATATATCATTTAGCAGCTTTTAAAAAATTTATTTTCTTTAAATAAATGTTCAAATTTGGAGCGAGAGCCAATATCAGGAAAAAGTACAAGCTCATACAGTATTACATGTATGTACACATTGGCATTGAATCAGTGTTTTTTTATCAATGTCATAATTAAATATTACAATTGAATAATAAAGTAAAGATCAAATCATTCCCATTCCTTCATGCAAGCCTCAAAATGAATCAAACTGAATAAGAGGAAAATACTCTATAGCCTATAAACTTTTATCATTATTCTATTAAATGAAGCACCCATGGTAATGTAACAATGCCTCATTATAATATTTGTGTGTATTGCATCGATCATGATTGCATAAAAGCAGATATTCAATCTCCTAAAGTTCCTTTATAATCCCAAGAGATGCAGGCTTTTAAAAGGCGCACAGTCAGGAAGTCTCGCAGAACCAGACATAATACCTCATCAAAATCCGGCGTCTTTTTGACATAAACACAAAAGGATTGAGAGTTTGCCTCTTATTAGATTTTGTGGCAAACCTGGCCTTGATAATTGGCGATGCAAATTGGTTCTTGGAACCCACAAATTGGATATATTTTCCCCTCTTTTGCATTTCCATATTTCATGAGAGTGAAATGGAAAGTGGTGACGTGGAGCACAAGAGCTACATGTAGATGGAGGGAGAGATAAAGATATAATGTAGACGGAGAGGGGGAAAAGGCATACATGATAGATAGATAGATCTTTAGATAGATTGATAGATGGATAGATAGAGAAATAGATAGATCTATAGATAGATTGATAGATCAATGGATAGATAGATACATGTAGATAGATAGATATATAGATTGATAGATCGATCGATAGATAGATAGATTTATATGACACCTAGATAGATCCTTGTGATTTGATTGGTTGTTTGATATCGTTCATTCAGCCCATTTTGCAATGACGTCATCAACCGTGCAATTTTTGATCCATTCATCGTGCAATTTTGGATCCATACGATTTTGTCCATTGCACTCGCGCACCGAGACTGCAGCTCATGCACCAGCAGTGCGCATGTTGTAATGACGTAACAATCACAGACCGAACTCGCACTGCATGAGCGTGTCATTGAAATTCATGAATTACATACCAAAAAAAAAAATCATTTTTTAGGTGTCATATAAACCAAATAATGAATTTTTTTGCATTCGTGCAATGGACATAATACTTCATTCGGTGAAAGATGAAATAATGATCCATTCAACTCGGCTACGCCTCGTTGCATGGATCATTTCATATTTCACCTCATGAAGTATTCTGTCCATTGCACTCAAACATTCATTATTTGTATAATATAGATAGATAGATAGATAAATGGATCTTTAAATATATTGTAGATAGATTGATGGATGGATTGATAGATAGATACATGTAGATAGATAGATAGTTTAGATAGATAGATACATGAAGATAGCTAGATAGAGAGAGGGGGGGGGTGCAGAGATATACATGTAAATAAAGCAATTTGTGCTTTGATGAAAAAGAGATAGAGAGGTTTACATTGTACCACTGTGATTTAGATCAGAGCAAAATAAAGCTAGATATATTTGTTTCAAATTACATGTTGGCCCTTTTTGTTTTCCATTGACGATATATGCGCACACAATGTATTTTCTTTTTAATTGCTACAATATAAAGCAACAGAATTACAACTTACATACAGTGTAGGTCTATTTGTATGTTTATATAGTCTTAATCTTTTAAGAGGTATTTACAGATTTTTTTTGTCACTTTATAACAGACCAACAAATGATTACCTTTTATTCTCTTGTAATTGAATTATAAAGTATTTACATGAATAAAATCATGAATATTTGAACTTACATGTACATGTAGAAGAAGAAAAATTAACAAATGAAGTCAACAAATAAAACGCATTCATGCTTTGAGCGATAGAGGAATACATGGTACGAATAAATCAATTGAATATAAAAGTGAAAAATGATAATGATAATTAGGACAATAATGATAATAACAATTATTGGTATAAAGATTAATAATTGTATAAAAAAAAACAATTTATCAAAATAAATAATAATCAAATGAAAAAAAAAGATGCTTCAAAAGCAATATTGACCTGTTTGCATTTGTGAGTTTATTTTCATCATAGAGAACAGATATTTTCAGAGAAATTTTACAGTGGAATCAATTAAACACTGTCAAAACCTGCCAGCTGCTAGCTGTTTTATTTTCATCACCTTTATTTTATTTTTGACCTGGGAACGGGCCAATAAAGAGACAGTCGGTGCATTAATACACTGCAATGACCTTCCGTTCATCCATGCCCGCCCGTCTGTCCTTATGAGGTCAATGACCGGGTGGTCGATCACCTCTCTGGTTATTGTTGCGTTGCACGCGATCGCAACACGTCTGTATCGTTGGAGGTGAGTCAGTATTGCCTCTGAATGAGCTTCCTGGAAAATGCCTTGAATTCTTGGAATCAGAAGCGTTCGAACCCCAGAGAGGATATTACAGGCCCATTATTGGGGATGGGAAAAAGATCCCAGGCAACTGAATTGCTTTGTGTGTGTGTTTGTTTTGTCGATATGGGGATGCGTCTTAAAAAAAAAAAGATGCGTCACCAAATCTATTTGATTTAGGGTAATATAGAACAGGGGAGCTATTTGTTACAAGCTACTGAAATCCTTGCATCTGATTGGCTCAGGTTACAATTTGTCAGTGAAAATTACCATTTTGCTCTAAAGGACACTTAACTACATCTACATGTATGTAGAACAGGGCTTTTCAATGAAACAAGTAGTGATTTTTCACTATTTGTTACAGGCTACTGAAATCCTCGCATCTGATTGGTTCAGGATCTAATTTGTCATTGAAAATCACAGGTTTGCTACTGAATTGGGCTCCAGAAAAATACCTAGAATTCTTGGACTTGGAAGCGCGTGAACCCCAGAGAGGATGTATGCCAGGGGGGGGGGGGGGGTGGGGGGATGTACAGTATAAATTAAATCCCAGGCATCTAATGGATTTTTATGAGTGTTTTGTCGATATGATGGAAGTGGATTCTAATATTTCCTTTTTAAGAAAGATGCGTCATCACTTTTCTCTCTTTAATTTTCATCCACCCTGCGGACCAGATACAGATCAAGAATATATATTAGTATTCATGCAGATAGAAACATATCCTTGGCTTAAGGATAGATTTACATACAGTACAGTATATGAAAGGAGAGTAATTTTTTTTCAATTTGTCATATTTTTATTTTAGTGGTTTGTTGAACAGCAAGTACATGAAGGGCCCACATGTACTCCACTGTGTTTGCATAATTTCAACTGATAAAAATAGACATATGAAATCCTGTAGCTTATTATGATCCATTGTTTATAATCTAGAACTAAGAGTATTGATGCATTGTCTCAGTAAATTGAAACCTAATGAGATTATATTTTAGAAATTGATCAAAACTGAATTATAAGCACTTCACATCAATAACAAGTAATTGATAGAATATTCCCAATATAAGTGCCGATCTCACATTCTATGCAATTCATTTGTATTACTGGAAATGGGAACCCTGTGAAAGCAATCATCAAAACCTCACTGAGGGCCTTTTCACACGTGAATCTTGAATCATCATCGTAATGACGATTGCAATTCATCTTTAGAATCATCGGACCTTTCACATGCTCACTCGAAAACTCTGATTTGAGTGAAACTTATTTAACTGGAATTCACCTCCGGAATAGAATTTAAATTTGTGATTGTGATTAGCGTTTGAGATTCTAATAATGTTCTGGTTTGGTTTCACACATGATAAAAATTCACCATTAGCCTTATTTTTCACTGGAATCATCATTCAAATTACATTTTTTTTTTACTGTGTGAAAGGACGGTCTCATACATTTTCTGGTGTCATTGACCAGCAAATAGAAAAGGGCTCTAATATTCTATTGTTTGGATAATTGATTGGTTCTCCTTTGTGACAGATGATATGATATTCATCATAAAGTTGAATGCCCTGAGCGGGAGAAGGTGAAGCTGTATTTTGAATTTTCTTGTTTACATATTTATTTTTCTCTGGCGACTTTTAATGGTACATGAGATTGTGTGGTGTCCGTGCATGCTTGGGTTTTAAAGCAGATACGATTAGTTACGTCTGTCACCGACCTTGTCACCGACCTTTAACCTCACTATCTGAAAGACATCTAGATGAGCAACATGAGTGCCTTTGAGACATATAAATTCAGTGGCTGGGATTTTAAACCTTGACTTTCGTGTAGTCAGGCCACAGATGATGTTTGGCATTACATGTACATAATTTAGTCTTTGAAAACTTTTTCTGGGCAGGTTTTTCTGTCATAATTTTCAAGATTTAATTTGTTACTTTCTTCAACCATTGTACAGTGCATGTATAAAGTTGCGATTCTTGAAATTGAACTTTATAAAATGTGAAAAATCTTGAAATTAAGCTCGATGAAATTCAAATGAGTATCATAATTAATACCTAAAGTTAGAAACGGGTTGTAAAAGTTCAGTTGACCAGTATGTGAAATAAATTGGGAGTACATGTACTGTACATAATACATACTGTCATAATGTTCCAATACATACATTGTACAAGAGTGTGCATGTACATCTAGGGACCATGGAATCTCTTTCCATCTGTAGATTCTTGAGAATTTATTTATTTATTTTTTTACATTTTAGGATGTAGTCCTGTCTCGTATACAGCTTGTGTACTGAATAAAAACCCTGTAAACGGAAAGTGAATGCATTATATCAGAAAGCAACAAAGAAAGATTTCATCCTGAAATTTGTCGGCCCATTCCATGCTTGATAAGATACATGTATGAATTCAGTTTATATGCTGAATTTCTATTCTCGTCATGTATAATTTTTCCCATCTATAATTTGATTACCGGTAATTTCATCAGCTGGTATCAAACCCAAATGGCATTCTTCAAAGATATCCTTATTATTTAGCTGATAAATTGCTGCAATACAGTAGGACTTTGAACCATTGTTTTATAATGTACTTCTCTACCACCATTATCTCATTAAAATAGTACATTATAAGATTTTCTTTCAATATGTAAATTTTAAAATGACTCATTTTGTACCATCTGGCCATGCTTTGAAATTGTTTATTTGCTTTTGATTTATTTTGGCACCTGTAGGTGATATCCCTTTACCGCATTATTAGACTAGACCCATTCTGGAAAAAGAGGCCTATATAAATTTTAAGAAGCATTTTTGGGTAAAAGTTGGGAACTGGACAATTTCACACAATTCATATATGCTGAATCTGATAAGATCGGTTCCCAAGCTAATTTCTCATGTTTTGACCACCTAATTTGCATAAACAAAATGGCTGCCAAATTGACAATTCAGAATATTATTTCGACAATGTTCTTTAATCATATTCGCTTTCACAGACATGAATACTGCAAAATCCTGCATACGCACGTGTACCTTTCGGGAAAACTTGTTATTTTTGTTTGCGGCTAATTAATTATGCAAATTTATGCATATTTTGGATCATTATGCTATAATTTGATAATTTCAGCACAAATGTTTATATTTTTGGTACAAATAGCATTTAAATCATTATAAATAATTGTACGGCCCTTAGAATATGATATCACAGTGAATAATAATGTATTTTAATGTTTTTGTATTTCCTTGTATTTTGTACCTTTTGTTTTGTACATGTTTTGTTATGGGATCTGTCAAATTATTGATTATCAATGGCAGAAAATAATAATCTTCAATGATTTAATTATGTAATCACTTTTTTAAATCTTTTATTGGCATATATCCATGGGCATAAACAGATGCACCCACTCCCTCACCCACATCTGCATACAAAGGTAAACTCCTGTACGGAGGGCTTTCCCATTTAAAAGCACACTGGTGGAGATCCAACGAATTTCATGAACCTATCTGTATTCAAGCGAATGTCACTATTAATTGCTAAAATTTTTATTATAAAATGGTATCTTGAATTATGATATCAATGAATTAATTCATTCACAATTTTAGATGATGAATTATTAAATTTGAATCATAATAGTGCTGTAATTCTCAACTCCTAATAGTCAATCAGTTGCATTTAATATCCTTTGGAGTAGTTATGTTCCTGACCAACAGAATCTGATCACTCATACATGTATATATATTTAGTGTTTTTCTTCAGCAAAATGAAGTGAAAACAGTCTGCTGAAAATGAGATGTCCTGTGTTTCTCTCCATTACGCTTGTCAAATTGTCCCAATTTTGAAAAAAAAATCAGAACTGTACCCACATATAATTCATCTAATTTTTTATTTTGCCTACCAATTAGACCGTTTTCCGTGTTTTAAAAGCCAGACTGTGATGTTCTAAAGTTCCACAACGAATAAGTCACTGGATATCCTTTTAATAACAATTTTTTTATCATTGGACTTCATTAACGGATTACATGTGCATCTCCATAATATATATTTTCCAATGCAGGATTGCCGCTTCATCCAACTTAGAGGCATCCAGCTTCCCCCAGCTTGATATACACCTTTACCTTCGGCGGCGGGTGTTGAATGATCAATGTCAGTTATCATCGATTTGGTGTTCCATTGGATGGCTTGATTGATAGGGCAGCATCATATTATAAAAGTGATCTCTAATTGTTGAAATCAAACCAATTTAGTACAAGTATTCTGCGGAGGCAGTTCGTATCGAAGTCATCGTGTTTGTGTTCATGAGATATGTCCGATTTTCATGTCACAAATCCATAAACAAAACCTAAATTTTTGTCTTGAGAGAGAATCTGCTGTCTAACCAGATGTTGTTCCAGGTGTTAAAATGCTCGAAGTGCACCTTTTCAATACCGCAGTGAATTGCCTAATGTCTTCTAGGCCATTTATCGAACTTCTAATATTCACACATCTTCATATCTTCATAAGATAGACTATTTCAAATTGATAACGAAGATATATTTCAGAGGATGGTGGGTTCCTGGCATGTTTGGCGTTCCTGCAGGTGATTATTAATCCACTTCTTTTGATCGGTATTAAACCCAACAGCATCCAATAGCTTACCCAGCTCTGATAGGCTGCATGCGAGTCTGAGATATCACCATCAAAGTCTAGGTCGAGAATTTCTTCGATTGTAGAGCCAGGATTTCTCTTTCTATGAGAAAAGCAGTTGCCTAAGTTATGTTTGACTTGTCAACCGGTTTTGATACCTGAACATGTCATTCTTCTTGGGAGACTGACAGTCTGTTTTGGAATTGATGATTCTGCACTCCAATGGCAGGTTTCCTCTTACCTCGCCAATAGAGCTGTATGAAACTGTATTCATCACTGGCATGCAGTCTCCTGTGACTACCCTTTGATATGGAGTTCCTTGGGAGTCTGTTCTTGTCCCTTGTTCTTCAAACTGTACATCACTCCTCTTGGCTCTATAATGTGGCAACATGGTCTTGGTATACACTTCTATGCTGATGACATCCAGCTGTATACCTCACTTTTGATCTAAAAGTTAAAGATACAGAGGTTCGTGCAGCTGCTGTTGTTGGTGCTGCCATTGAGGATTCGATGTTGGATGAAGGTCAACTTCCTGGAGCTTAACAGTAAAAAGCGAAGTATCTTGTTTTGTCATCTCCATATATGCGTAATTATTATGACTACAACTCCAGTATTAATAGGTGAGGAAGCTACATATCTTAGTATGCAAGGCTAGATCTCTTGGCGTAGTCTTTGATAGAACAATGAGCATGAAGAAACACACATCACATGTCTGCCAGTCTACATATTTACCTCCTCCACAGAATTGCTGAGATCAGACATTGTCTTACATGCGGTGGTGCGGAAAATATCATCCATGACCGGATAACCTCTAGACCGGACTTCTGCAACTGTCTCCATGTTGGTTTACCTTCAACAGGCATTTCTAGCACTTTTTAACCATAGGACACACTGTGAAAATTTGTTCTGCATTGGGCAGGGACTGGGCTGGAAACCTTGTTTTTCCCATGTTTTTACCATGGAGTTAATCTGTGTTTAGCCCCATGTTTTTTATCATTTCCTCTTCTGTATTCAGTATCGTTCGTCAAAGAATCTTCCAAGTCAAGGACTGGATAGAAGCTGTGGTTTTCAGTTATCACTTTGATGGTTGACTTGGGGAAAATGTATCGTTGCCAAATAAATAAATAAATAAATCAGTAATGACCAAAAAAATTAGTAAGCGATCCAGTAATACAGACCCTTTGCATTTATTACAAATTGTTCTTTGGTTAACTGCCATGGTTGCAGTTCTGATGGAGCTGAATCAAAGATATAATTTTGCTACAAGGATGTACTGCTACGTACATCCGATTAATAAACTGCACTGCGTAAATCATACGTTAAATTGATTATTAGATCTGTTATAAAAAAACTAAATAACTTAAATTTCAAGAAATTTAAGTTCAGCATGATTACAGGTTTTCCAACTTCTAACTCTTCTTTTCTTACGGGTTTATTGAATTTGGTAATTGTCATGATTATAGGATCAGCATCAATGTTTTTATATTGGGCATGTCTAATATACCTTGCAAGTATATTACTTTCTATATACAGGTGTGGGTGTGTGAGCATGTGTGTGTATTTGTTCCTGAGTACAATTAACAGTTGTGGCAAAAGAAGTTTATCAAATGATTCTATCATTGAAGCTTAAAATTTGTCTGCCATTGATATTATTTTTTAAAGATCTCATATCAAACATATACAAAGCAAATGGCAGAAAATACAAGAACACAAAAGAAATATCAAAGAACAATAAAATACATATGAAATTGACCGGTATTATATATTTAAGGGCCAAACAATTATCACAATGATACAAATGCTATTTGTACCCAAAATAATAAACATTTTAAGTGTAATTATCAAATTATAGCATAATATTGCAAAATATGCATAAATTTGCATAAATAATTAGCTGGAAGCAGAAATAACAAATTTTCCCGAATGGTACATGTTCAGTATGCAGGATTTTGCAGTATCCATATCGGTGAAAGCGATTCTTATAAAAGAATAGTGTAGAAATAAGATTATAAATTATCAATTTGGCAGCCATTTTTTAAATGCAAATTAGGTGGTCAAAACATGAAAAATTGGCTTGGGAACCGGTCTTATCAGATTCAGCACATTCAAATTAGGTGAAATAGACCGGTTCCCAACTTTTACCCCAAAATGCTCCTTGAACTCAAGTTCTCCCCATATTGGTCTTGTCTATATATAGTCATGGTATTTCCTTATTTACTATTTAAGTTCACTGAACTGTCTCGCCATTATCTGGAGAGTTCACACCCAGAAATAGGAGTGATTTGAATCACGTTTTCACATTGAATATGTACTATTCCCTCATTAATGAGCCATATTCTTTGCAGTATTTTGTATTTTAGATACAAGTACAGGTATGTTTATGGTGGCCTGGATTTTGTGTGGGTACATACAATAGTTAGACATATGGCACCCCAGTTCCCAACAAACAAACAAAAAGGGTATGACCCCCTCCCCCCTGGCCCCAAAAATAAAAAAAAATAAAATGAAACATTCAAAGACCATGCATTTTATTGGCCAACAACATACAATAGCATATTCAAACATATTAAAAGCAACAGTATATAGCGTATTATAAAAAGGAAAGAAAATAATGAAAATATTTTCTAAAATAATCACAAATTAACAATGAAAAATAAAAAAACTGTAATTGAAGAATGAAAAAAAAGGAAAAAAAATGTAACCAATTAATAGAAAAAAAATGAAATCAAATCCAGTTTGATGAGAAATAGGATAAGAAACAAATAATTAACCCTCCTGCTCCCACCCTGCAACACAAAAAAGAGAGTAAACTATTGCATGGTTTCAAGACTCCCTCCCACCATCACAGTGGTAGCCGGTGTATGATATGGATCATAAACATATGGATCATAAACAACACGCCATATTTCTTTTTGTTTGTACCTCCTCAGGATAATGGCCTCATATCATCCAATGTTATTCCAGAGCAGTCTCCCAATATCGTCATGTCCTTTAGATGACCTGCAAAGATGACCGATGTATTGTTTTCCGGTGAGGCCCATCGGATATTCAGCCCCTTCCCCCATTTCCCACTTTATGATTTATTTTGAAAGAGAATCTACAAAAAAATATTTCAGTATTGTACATGTACATTTTGGTTTTATATGTGTCTTATGACTTTGTCTATAATCGTACATTGGCAAGAAGAGCTAGGCAGTTGCTTTCAAATTTATAGAAAAACACTGCCCCCTTCCCGAGGTAAAACCCTCTGGCTACGCCCCTGCCTACCCCCTTCTCGAGGTAACACCCTCTGGCTACGCCCCTGCCTACCCCCTTCTCGAGGTAACACCCTCTGGCTACGCCCCTGCCTGCCCCCTTCCCGAGGTAAAACCCTCTGGCTACCCCACTGCCTACGCCCTTCCTGAGGTAAACCCTCTGCCTACCCCCTTCCCGAGGTAAAACCCTCTGGCTACCCCACTGCCTACATGTATATACCCCCTTCCTGAGGTAAAACCCTCTGGCCATGCCCCAGTCTCCAGCTCTGAAAAGGTTAATAGAATCTGTCTGGAAAGGGGCTCCATGTAGAGCATTATTGGAGATTGAGATAGCTAAATTGATTGATGAGCAAGACTTTAAACCTTCCCATGATCATGATGGTGGTCAATCAGCGGGGCAAGCGTATTTTTGGACATCGCAAATCAAATTCCAATCAGACGGACGCCTATTGTCTCTGCTTTCGAGGTGTAACGACTCGCATAATAGCCTCAAGAAAGATTTGATGAATATCAATAAGGATGGGGCGTTGTCGTAGAAGTAAGTTTTAGTTGCTCTGTTTTCTTGTGTAAACAAACTATAGAGTTGCTTTGACCTGCCCCGCATACAGTGTTTTTACCACAATTGCGCGGGGGCACTTTTTCAAAAGAAAAAATAAATCTGAAAATGAGCTTCATGTATTTGATTTCTTTTACTGTTCAACATTATTTGTTTTAATTCTTTTATTTAGATCTTTTGCAACATACATTGTTAAAAAGAAATCTTTTTGAGGCAGATTTTTCCTTGGGCCATTTATCAATTTCTTACTCAAGATTTAATATACATACATTCTACATGTAGATTTGGACAGATTTATTCTGTTATCAACAGAAAGTAGAAATGCAATCATGTACAATGTGATTATGTAAAAATAAACTTTTTTCATTGAAGAATATGACTGTGAATCCCCCGATTTTGATTTTAGGTTTGTTTTGTACCCAATTGTGAAATCAGCTTTATGTTTGAACAAATCTTTATAACCCATTGAGTCTTATATTTACTTGTACTACTGAGTTTACACAGGTTTATAAAGGTCTATCAGAAATCATATCACATTCAAGGAGTTAAATGTATTTCCTAGTTATTTTATGTGCTAGACCTCCTGTTTTGATATATTTCATCATAGCATCATGTCGAAATATACCCATGCAATATACATCATGAACACATTGTAAACAACTCCATGTAAGGCATTCATTTTTCATTATCATTTATTAACATGAATTGTTGTTTATCTGGAGTTGTTTGTCTCACTTGTCCTTTTCCAGCTCCGTTGACATTCTCCAAAAATGAAAATTGTGCTTTGGTGTCTCCGGTTGAGGTGTACATGTATAAGTTGCTAGCTGTAGTTTACCACTTAAAAGTCATGATTACTGCAGGGAGTTGGGAAAAGATTTACTCTTACTATCTAGGCTTTTTCAAACCGCCTCGATTACAAGAATCCCCTATAAATTACAAGAACCTTTTCTGGCTAAAAAGTACCTGTTAATCTTTCTTGCATTCACACCGCCCTGAAACATACTCTTCAGGATAAGTTCCTGAAGTTATGAGCTGTATGGTCTGAAAATTTAATCAAGGCGCTTGATTTAAGATCGCAAGCTCAGCAACCACCTACATATACGGCGCCCGCGCCCAACTACACCCTGGGCTTAAAGTTCCTGTAATTTGCTTTCACACTGTCATAATACCGGCGACCGTAATTTTGACAAGTACCTGTAGTATTAGTGGGTAATTATATCCTTTGGGGGAGATTGCTCTAACACAGCCAAAATTACCTGGTATTTTTTTATCGTGGTCAATATCCCGATCAGAAAATACTAGGAATTGACAATCTTTGAGGCCGTCTGAGACCACCTTATTTGAAAGTTTCGAGTAGTGTCAGTACATGTATTGACAAGTCCTCAGGGAATAGAAGTGGAAGTCTATTAAAATTTCATAAAAAGGGTAATTACCAGTAGGATATTTTGTAATATTATCTTAATGTTCATGTGGGTAAACATGGATAATTGCTAGGCTCAAGTACATGTAGGTTCTAAATCAACATGCTCATCATGCAGCCTGTATTGAATTAGTCACATCTTTCTTTTGTCGTATTATTTACCTTTGAAAACTACATGTTGTGCAAGCTGTCTGTGAATTGCTGCATAATATTATTCATTTTCTTTATGTACATTTTTTTCTATTATATTTTGATGGAGGTACAGTGTAGGGGAATACCCTGATCCACATGTACATTTATGTACAGTGTACATGGACCTACATACATGTACATGTTCATTTATAAGTTTTTCATCTTTGTATTGAGTTTGATATTCACATCTTCCTTTTGTATGATGATTGTTTGTATGTTGTGCAAGTTGCCATTTGCCACATATTTTTTGGATGGTCATTTTATTGGATTCTGTTCGAACTCATTTTGAGATTTAACACCACAACTGGTATATAGCTTTAAATTCATTCCACTTGAATATTTTTTTTTCATTTGTGGGGATAAATGGGAATCACTGTATGTACATGTACCAAGTATCTACATGTACAGTGTAGGACCCCTGTTACATCTGAGAGATTCCCTACCTCGGGCCGGTCCGGGGCCTACCTCGGGTCGGAAAGAAATCAGATGTAAACATCCCAAACCTACCTCGGGCCACCTTTTAGCGAACCTACCCGAGACCACATCCAGAGGTAGTCTCGGGTAGGTATCGGGCCAGCCCCGGTCCACCGATTCGTAGATGTAAACGCACACAAGCTTTCGAACCTATCTCGGTCCGTTCGCCAGCTGTCAAATTACGTCAAAGCGCGCGCTATCCCCTCCCAACCCTGTCGTTCTTCGAACGTTTTGCGGCATGCGACATGTGAATTGTGATTGATAAAGTCTTTGATTTGAGTGGAAAGAAGGAAGCATTTTAAATGTATCCTTTTCAAGTAGATCATATCTTCAACAACTGCTGGGATCATCAGCATTCTTCCAGAATCTCGGGTAAAGGTAAAAAGTGTAAAGAGTCGTTTCGACTCTCTCTGGAAATGATTGGCACATGTCCCACCCTGTCATTTCTGTGTAGCAGCCGACGAGTGTAACAAATTGTAAACAACTTCAATTAGCGCGCGCAAATTATTCAGAGCCTAGATCGAGAGCGCCCTTTGGTGTCAGCAATCGGATACCGCTCGAAACCGTACCGATAGGGGAGGGAATGAACGTTGTGATGTAAACAGACCACATTTCGGACTTGGTCCGTTCGCGAAGCTAATCCACCAATAATCCAGTCAAGGTTGCAAGTGGACTCGGTCGGGTCTCGGGTAGGAAACTTTCAGATGTAACAGGGGTCTAGATTTTCATCATTGTCTCTCTTATACCCCTTTCATATTGCGCCTTTCACCGGGGAACTTCACCGGCGAAGTTCGCCAGCGAAGGGGAAAGTGTCCAGTATGAAAGGTACACAGGAGAACTTCACCGGTGAAGTTCGCCGGTGAACTTCTCCACCTCTAGAGGTGGTGAACTTCGCCGGCGAAACTGTTTCACCGGTGAAGTTCGCCGGTGAAAAGGCCAGTATGAAAGCAAACCGGAGAACTTCTCCTCTTTAATGACGTCAGAGGTCAATTTTTTTCTCTCCCAAAGTCCCCTGCACCGAGATTCCGCGCGCGATAGTTGCAAGCTCAGCTGAATGCTATGGGCCAAGTAGATACCCTCGAACATTTTTTTTTTTTACTAACAATATTTATTAAAAAGCACTTTTTACATGTATAAAATGCGCTAAGATATAAAAACAAGGTGATATTGTTTGTTTTTATCGTAATACTTCCAAAATATGTTGTAATTATTTTTTTGATACCTTTTTGTAATAGGTAAGAAGTAATGTTTACAATTTTCTTTCGTTTGTTCTGCAATCGCCCGTTGACTTTCGCCGGGGAAGAAATGTCAGTGCGAAAGGGTACATTTTTTTCTTCGCCGGGGAAGTGAGGAATGCGAGGCGGAGAAGTTCGCCGGCGAAGTTCGCCGGTGAAAAATGAAGAGGGCACTGTGAAAGGGGTATTACTATGAACTCAGAAGTGGCTACATGTACATGTAGAATATGTATACTATGGAGCAGTGCATGGTTTTATGGTTTGTTTCCAATTCTTCTATAAAATGCCTATTTGTCCGATTGCCAACTTGTCTTCTATCATTTGGTCTATCATCAGTTCGTCCAATATCCACATGGTGTAATTGCCATTTCGCCCACTCACCATTTCGTCTAATAACCAGTTGTTTCAATAGCCTTTTAGTCCATATACCATTTGGTTATTAGCATGGACCAACAACTCTGTCAGAGTAGTAGGTTCATGGTTAAAGTGTTGACTGTGCAAAATGAATGAAAATTAAATGGATATTAGACCAACTAGAATATGAGACAAAGTGGTCATCAAAGAATTGGTTATTAGACAAAGTTATGAAGGACCAAATAGTTATTGGACCAAATATGGTAGTTGGACCAAATGTTGATGGACGGAATGGCATTTAAAATGAAAGTAGACCATGGGGTGAGTGGACGATTTGGCAGTAGACGCATTGGCAATTTACCATTTTTTCAGGGATGAACAAATTCCTTGGTTTTAGGAATTACATTAATTAGTCATTGAAACCATTGTCACTCTACAAGATATGTGGGATTTAAGACGTACATATTCATAAATGCACATGTATAATGTAGACCTAGGGGCCGTTCTCATTACGCTTTCTAAAACTATTTTACTGGAAACCGATTCAGGAAACCACTTTGGAAGATCGCTTTGCTAGCGTTCCCACTTGATCACACGAAAGTGGCCTCCTACATGTACATCATGCAGATAGATCTAAATAAAGCCATATCAAAATTTGCCCTTTTAGAAGTATCACTCTATGAGGCTGTTCTCACTACGTTCCTAAAACTAGTTTACTGGAAACTAGTAATAGTGGAAACTAGTTTAACGCGTAGTGAGAACGGTCAAAGCGGTCTTGGAAGCGATCTTCCAAACCAGTTTGGAAAACCACCTCGCGATGTAGTTTTCAAGATCGCTTTGCCTCGTTAAAGTGGTTTTAGCGTAAGTGAGGACACAACCGTTCTTCGGGAAGCGATCTTCGCACATTTTGAGCGCGCTACTCCACACGACAGGTGTAGAATGCCTATGCTGCGGTTTCGAATTTCGCGCGAAACGTGTCACCCCATTGAGAGCGTTTCCATAGCAACAAGAGCGCTTTACGTGAAGTGATTTTGAAAACCACTTTCGTGTGATCAAGTGAGAACGCTAGCAAAGCGATCTTCCAAAGTAGTTTCCTGAATCGGTTTCCAGTAAACTAGTTTTAGAAAACGTAATGAGAACGGCCTCTTATTCATAAATGCTAATGTATAATAAACCCTTTTTACACACGCTAAAATTTCCTTAACCCCGTACTATAGGTGGGGCTAAATTGCCATTTAGCCCCACCTATAGTACGGGGTTAAGCTTAGCCCACTTTCTTTTTACACAGCATTTTTGCAAAGTGGGCTAACCCCACCTTTAGTACGGGATTATTTGGCCCTGCAAAAAAGCAGGGTTATCCCAGCAATTGCGGTGCTAAGAGCGATAGTACGGGGTTAAGATCGCTAGTGTAAAACGAAAGTGGGCTAAGCTTAACCCCGTACTATATAGGTGGGGCTAAATGGCAATTTAGCCCCACCTATAGTACGGGGTTAAGGAAATTTTAGCGTGTGTAAAAAGGTACGAGTGAATGAGCTACCACTAGTCCGGGGTTAGCGAGTTTCGTGTGTGAAAAGCAAGCATTCCTTATCCGGGGTTAGCAATAACAATTTGGCATGTGTGAAAAGGAAAAAAAATAGTACGGGGTTAAGGATAGTACGGGGTTAGCGATAGTCCGGGGATAAGAAAATCCTGTGTAAAAAGGGTAATGTAGACCTACATGTACATCATGCAGATAGATCTAAATAAAGCCATATCAAAATTTGCCCTTTTAGAAGTATCACTCTATGAGGCTGTTCTCACTACGTTCCTAAAACTAGTTTACTGAAAACTAGTTTAGTGGAAACTAGTTTAACGCGTAGTGAGAACGGTCAAAGCGGTCTTGGAAGCGATCTTCCAAACCAGTTTGGAAAACCACCTCGCGATGTAGTTTTCAAGATCGCTTTGCCTCGTTAAAGTGGTTTTAGCGTAAGTGAGGACACAACCGTTCTTCGGGAAGCGATCTTCGCACATTTTGAGCGCGCTACTCCACACGACAGGTGTAGAATGCCTATGCTGCGGTTTCGAATTTCGCGTGAAACGTGTCACCCCATTGAGAGCGTTTCCATAGCAACAAGAGCGCTTTACGTGAAGTGATTTTGAAAACCACTTTCGTGTGATCAAGTGAGAACGCTAGCAAAGCGATCTTCCAAAGTAGTTTCCTGAATCGGTTTCCAGTAAACTAGTTTTAGAAAACGTAATGAGAACGGCCTCTTATTCATAAATGCACATGTATAATGTAGACCTACATGTACATCATGCAGATAGATCTAAATAAAGCCATATATCAAAATTTGCCCTTTTAGAAGTATCACTCTATGTCTAATTTTCTAACAAACAATAACAAATCTATTAATAACAATTATTACAACAGAATCTCTCTATGTTATGGGTTTTTTACTTCATAATCATATTACAGATTGGAATACACAGTGATAATTGCATAATGTTATCCATAGTTTCCCAAAAAAATACCAGGTGATAATCTATAGGCCTATATAAAGCTTGTGCGATCAACCAGTCAATCTTCAGGTTAATAACAACCCGGGTCAATAATAAGCTAAAGCGTGATGATAATACAGCTACCAGGGATGACACATTTTTGTGCGATGAAGTGTGTCCAAGCGGCCACGCACTCACGAAAATAGACTCGCCAGATAGTCTCTCACCTTCAGACCCATTTTCATGTTTGTGATAGCAAAATGGTATAAATTTGCATACATGTTCATGGACAGGGATTAGGCTTTTAATACCCAAAGTGTTTTTAGTTTTTCTTTTTGCATATTGCATTTATATTATATTATTATCAAACAACATTCTGTAAATGTCTAAATATATTTTTTAACATGGAAGGGTACATGTAAATATAATAACATGTACTGTAGTCCCTATGACTTTAATGCTTTCATCTATTTATCACTGGAAATCTTCTTTTTTTTACCACTTTTTGTTGGGTTTCTCATATTATGGCTCCACACACCAAAACCAATGGATTAGTAAAGTCATTAAACATATGAAAATAAAAGCGTTCACTTTAAAAGTACCGGTACTGGGAATGTTGAAATAATGAAGAGACTTGTCTGATATTTTAGCTGACATACAGTACATGCAGTCTGTCCGACAATCCCATTGAAAGAATGCTTTATCATTAGCCAAGGTCCAAGGGTAATTGTTGGATCAGACATCTTGCTGACAAAAATGTTGATGTAATGCTCCTTTGAACGTGGTTGAAGCCCTCATGAAAGGTCTAAAATTTGAGACTAGCTGTCACCCTATTGGGTTAATAAATAAACTCCAGTGACATGTCCCTCTTTCTGTACACAGACACACACAGAGATTGCTCCATTCATGGCTACTAATAACGCAATCGCCAAGTGGCCAATGCCATCAATACAGGGCGCACGCCACGAGTCATTATTATTCCCCTGTTGGTTAATGGCAAGGGGTTTCCCAAACGTAAACTTGGAAGCAGATATAAGCAGGTGAAGACTTCGAGGGACGATCAGATACCACTGCGATACCACTACTTGCTAGTATACTGACTGCTGTGACTGTCGGTGAACTAGGATTTGTGTACCACATAATTGTATAACTGTATTTTTATTTAAAATCTTTTTACAAATTATCGAACAATTACCGCACTGGAATCTGGATGCCTTCTTTTTGTGAACATTTGTGAGCAAGATACCAAGACCTGGAGAGTTTACTGTGAATTTCTACTCTTAAAGTTAAACTATTGTTTTGAACTGTATGCTAATATTGAGACTCCAATTTTCAGGATCCTATTACTGGATTAATAGATGTTTTTTCTTCAGATTTTGAGGTTGAATAATGGTGAGTGGATTTTAAACTACAGTCTGTACTTTTTCCAATGGAAGATTAAAACAGTATGTATGATTTAGGAAAGAAGAGTGTATGATTTTAATAGGTCTACTTCTATTGATGTAGGCCTACCAGAACATAGCCTTTAATACATATATATGCTTTGTCATGCTCATATACCTGTACATTACCTATGAAGGCCTTTACTGTATGCCTCCGTATCTCTTCTCTGCCTTTGTTACCATTTCTTCGCAAATTTTTAACCTTATTTGTTTGTTTAGTTTGTTTATTTTTAGTTTGTTTATTTTTTATTTTAATTTTTATCTATTTATTTTTATTCATTTATTTTTATGTATTCATTTTTATTTGTTTATTTATTTATTTTTATTTTTTTGGGGGGAGGGTATTTCATTTCATATGATTATGTATTGTACTACTAGTTCAATCATGGTAAAAGTGTTCACCATACATGTAGGCAAACAATCGTTAACTCTCCTGTAAACAATACTGTACATGTCGTACATGTAGTTTACTGACGGTTGATAAAAAAAACCCAAATCTTGGATGATATCTTCATCTTATTCATTTAACTGTAATTTCTTGGTTATTTATTTCAGAATATTAACTACATGTACCATATTCATGATTTACTTCTGCATAATGTATGTACTTGTACATGTACATAATATGTATAACTTGTGTTAATGTTATGTTAATGTTATATGTTATACCGAGGTTGTTTTACCTGACTGCTAAGAAAGCACGAATGCCTGTGAGCAAGCAACCAGGGGACCAACGGCTTAAGGTCCTCTCCGAGGGACCTGGTAATGAGGATAAATGCCTTACCAAAGGGCACTAGCCCACCACTTGGGAATCGAACCCGGGTCACCGGAATCCGAAACCCCCACTCTACCGACTGAGCTATCGCGCCTCCAATATAATGCATTTTATATGTACATGTAACATGAAATGCTATTTTTAACTTCAATCAAATTGTGTATTAATAGTATGATATAATTGTATAAACCTCTATACTCTGTAATTTGTTTTCTTTGTTCCAATTTCAGAGTCAAGATGACTTTCCTATCAAAGTACCACTCGGTGAGGATTGACCGTTATAGTTGAGGGCAAGAAAAAAGAAATATAAATGTAAGTACAATATTACAGAAATTGTTCATTTTATTTCATAATGTGCAAGGACAGGTACTTTTGTTAATAGTCCATGCTTGCTTAGAACTTAAAGGGCAAGTCCACCCCAACAAAAAGTTGATTTGAATAAAAAGAGAAAAATCAAACAAGATTAACACTGAAAATTTCATCAAAATCGGATGTAAAATGCGAAAGTTATGACATTTAAAAGTTTCGCTTAATTTCACAAAACAGTTATATGCACTCCTGGCTGGTATGCAAATGAGGAGACTGTGATGTCATCCACTCACTATTTCTTTTGTATTTTATTATAAGAAATATGAAATATTCTAATTTTCTCCTCATTGTCAAGTGATACAAGGATTAATTCCTCCCTGAACATGTGAAATTATCATTGTTTAATACTATATGGTTCAGTCAAGATGGTCCTTATTGCCAAATCTATAAGAAATGAAATATTGTATAATTCAAACAATAAGAAACAAAAGAAATAGTGAGTGATGGACATCATCGACTGACTCACCGAGTTGTGCATATCACTGTTTTGTGATAAATAAGCGAAACTTTAAAATGTCATAACTTTCTTATTTTACATCCGATTTTGATGAAATTTTCAGCACTATGCTAGTTTGATTTTTCTCTATTTATTCAAGTGAGCATTTTCTTAGGGTGGACTTGACCTTTAAGAATACTTGCAGATACAGTCTGTCGGGTTATCCCTTGGGGCAAAAAACTCAAATAGATAGAAAATTCTACCCCCCCTTCAAGAATATATGCATGGAGTGCCAAAGAACTGGGGGGGGGGGGGGGGCTGCAGTTTCTTCCACTTGTATGCAGGCCTATGTTCATCATGTAGATCATATGAGTTTTAATGTTATCAACAAAAAGTGTCTGTTTTTCCTCTATAAACCTGTTACTATAAAGTATAAACAAGCATTGATTTTCATTTTTATTTGTATTTCTGACCGCGATGCAATGAATGTATTTGTTCATTCGCTCCATTCAGACAATGTTTTTTTTTTTTTACCTTGAACTCTTTTACATGTAGCTACGTGTTTGTGTTTCATCTATTATTAGATTTTTCCATGTGTATACATGTACATGTGTAAATTCCCTGTTTTGCATGGATTTTAAAGGTATTACAAGTAAATAATTGTAATGATCTACTTGTTCTTGTTCACGATACCGTGACATTCTGAATAGATAAGGTGTAAATTTATTCCAAATTTGCTGATGTAAGAGTGTGAGTTTTTTTTTTATTTGAATTTCCTCAATGCATGTAGGTCTACAATTATAGCCTACATGTAGGCCCTACTGTACTACTTGATCACAGCAAACCGTTGATAGCCAAGTTCTTTGTTTCCTTATTTTGTCAAAGATAGTGGAAAATGATTTAATATGCATTGGATTGGCACCATTATGACACTAATACTTGTGGTTTATACATGTACGCTGAAAGACATTGTAGGTGGAGATTTGAGGGGATAAGAATAGACCTGAGTTATGACTATGTGACAGGCTGTCACTGTAGAGAAAAGTATGATAAATGGTGATAATAGAAATCATGAAGAGATTTATAGGGCTGTCTGCACCAGCCCGAGTTTTCAAATTCGCGCGCTATTTCTGATCCGGCAAATTATCCCGATCTGAACAATCTCAAGATTATTTAAATGAAAAAATAATAATAATTAACATCATTTATATAGCGCTTATCACAAAGAATGTCTCTAAGCGCTTAAGGAAAATACATAGGAAGACAAGAAATTTCAGCTAAAATCAAATTATACATGTTAACAGTTGAAAGTAGACAGTTGAAGCCGCATATGCTAAGGACGATCTATTTAACGAAAAGATGAGTTTTTAACATAGATTTGAATTTGTCAGTTGAGTCTGCTTGTTTTATGCTCTGAGGAAGGTTGTTCCAAAGTTGAGGGGACGCGTAATGGAGACGCAATTATCGCGTTAGTTCGTAGGGTTAAACTCGAGATTAAGATATAAAATATGAATAAAAAAAGAGAACAAATAAATAAGAGAATAAATAAAAAGAGAACAATAACGACAGACAAAAACCTGCAGCCGGGACAGACACAGTCAGACATACATGTACAGCCAGTGATCTAGAGACAGACATCTGAGGTACTTGACCCTGATAAGGAAACACCATCGCTAACAAACAATCCAAAAATAACAACAATGGAATGAAAAAATAACTCTACCAAATCTCCCATCAACTATTAAATCGACATTCCACCCCCCTGATATCACTCTTTGTTCTGGTGGTGGTAGTCATCCTATTAATTAGGGGATTGTTAATATCATTAATCGCCGATCGGTCGTTGTATCGAGATGATAGTCGACGGGACTGGTCAGATTTGACCGCGAGTTGCATTTGGTGGTAGACGGATGATTGATGACTCCTCTTGCAAATATTACACATTTGTTGACCATGTGTTTTGATGGGGCTTTAATTAATGTTGTCTGATTGTTTGGTAGATGATAGTCTACTGCAACCAGACCAAGAGAAAGAGAGTTGTGGTTGGATGGTAGTCTTCAAGCACAGGCTCAAATTTGATACATTTTTAAACAAATTCAACCATGTCAGGAGTGAAGACTAGCCTCTGAACTCTCTGTACATACATGTATGTACTGTAGGCCTACAGGTAAATTGACAATTCGTCCACTGCCAACTCGTCCACTCACCACATGGTCTACTTTCATTTAGTCTACATGTAATACCAAACCATCTATCAACATTTCGTCTAGCAACCATTTGGTCCAATATCCATTTGGTCCAATCATCACTTCGTCTAATCATCATTTCGTCCTTCACCATTTCGTCTCATAACCAGTTGGCCTAATATCCATTTCAATTTCATTCTTTTTGCACAATTACCACTTACATACATGTAAGTCCAATTTGACCAAATGGTATATGGAGTAATGGCTATTGGACCAACTGGTTATTAGACGAAATGGTGAGTGGACCAATTGGCAAAATTTTAGACCATGTGGATAGTGGATGAACTGATGGTAGACCAAATGACAGTAGACTAGTTGGCAATTGGACGAATTGGCAATAGACGAATTGGAAATAAACCGGCCTACATACTGTGGAAGCAGCAATAGCACTGAACCTACATGTAGTCTTAGCCTACTATTTCAGAATTTGCATTGTGCTCTTTTCATGAAAACCAAATGTCTGTGCCTGCAGCTGCAGACTAGTTGGATTGGGTATGTAGATGAAAGGAGGGGTTTTTGTCTCACCTGCATAGCAGAGTGAGACTATAGGCGCCGCTTTTCCGACGGCGACGGCGACGGCGGCGGCGGCGGCGGCGTCAACACCAAATCTTAACCTGAGGTTAAGTTTTTGAAATGACAGCATAACTTAGAAAGTATATGGACCTAGTTCATGAAACTTGGCCATAAGGTTAATCAAGTATTACTGAACATCCTGCCTGAGTTTCATGTCACATGACCAAGGTCAAAGGTCATTTAGGGTCAATGAACTTAGACCATGTTGGGGGAATCAACATCAAAATCTTAACCTAAGGTTAAGTTTTTGAAATGTCATCATAACTTAGAAAATATATGGACCTAGTTCATGAAACTTATACATAATGTTAATCAAGTATCACTGAACATCCTGCATGAGTTTCACATCACATGACCAAGGTCAAAGGTCATTTAGGGTCAATGAACTTTGGCCGAATTGGGGGTATCTGTTGAATTACCATCATAACTTTGAAAGTTTATGGATCTGATTCATGAAACTTGGACATAATAGTAATCAAGTATTACTGAACATCCTGTGCAAGTTTCAGGTCACATGATCAAGGCCAAAGGTCATTTAGGGTCAATGAACTTTGGCCAAATTGGGGTATTTGTTGAATTACAGCCATAAATTTGAAAGTGTGTTGGTCTAGTTCATAAAACTTGGACATAATAGTACTTAATCAAGTATCACTGAACATCCTGTGCGAGTTTCAGGTCACATGATCAAGGTCAAAGGTCATGTAAGGTCAAAGAACTTTGGCCACGTTGGGGGTATTTGTTGAATTGCCATCATATCTCTATAAGTGTATTGGTCTAGTTCATAAAACGTGGAAATAAGAGTAACCAAGTATCACTGAACATCTTGTGCGAGTTATAGTAGTTTTCAAAATCAGCACTGCTGCTATATTGAATCGCGTGATGCAGGTGAGACGGCCAGAGGCATTCCACTTGTTAAAGAAATGACTTTGGAGAGAATAAAGGGAATGTAGAGGAGCTAGAAGAAGAGAGGTTAGGATTGGAGAAAACAAGCAAGAGAGAGAGAGAGAATAGGGATGAGGATAATGTGCCCTACTTCGTAAACGGGTAATAAAAAGGAAACATAAGCTCAGTCACGGTATAGAATAATGATGATAACAGAACTCTTCGTACAAAGGTTCACATCAGAAAACCTGAAGGAAAGCTTTTGGAAATGCTTTGATTTATTAAAGCATGCATCTTTATTCAGACTGAAATTGTACACAGGACATCGTGCCCCTTTCTTTCCAAACAAAAGGGCTCTCCCTCTTTCATTTTCCTTTTATACCAATTTCCACCTCGCCCAAGCGATAGTTTCTGGGAAAGCAGCCGCAAGATTCCTCGAAGGCGACCTTGACCAAAGTTTTCTCTCACGCAAATTCTTAGAAATGGGCAGATGTGCTATTGGGGGCAGAAAAGACAACAAGTGTTGAGAGAGAATGAGAAAGAAATGTGGACAGGGGATTTTTTTGGGGGGAGGGGTATTCATTTTTTATTTTGCATTTTAAATACTATCTTTCATTTTGTGTCAAGCACACATTTAAGTGTACCTGTATTTTGTTGATTGTTCCAGAAAGATTGTAGGCTTTGTTGATAACCAAAAATATTTCTATTTGAGCAGGATTTTGTACACTCTAAATTCCAAGGATTTATTGATAAATGCAAATCGGCTGTGGATAGTGACCAGCCGAATTTTGGATTTGTTAGGATTAACTTTCAAATCTCAAAAGATTTCAATTCAAATATTTTAGATTTATGTAAAACTAAATATGATATTCAGCTGGTTACCATTCACAGCCGATCTGGATTTATTTTAGATCCTACAAATTTAGAGTGTAGGTGATCGAATTAAAAACATTTATTAATTTAAAAAAAAGGATATTTATTGGTCATTGATGCTGAATTTGACCTGGGCTTCAAATTTAGGAAGGGTATGAGGGACTTCATCACCTCACCCTTCTCACTTCCCGAAGTGGCTGAAAATAAACCCCAAAGGGGCTCATGATTGATACAATTACACCATGTAAATAGTACCTCTTGGATGGCATAACGTGTGCCAAATGGGTACCAAGAAAGCATTTGCGGCTGGACAAACAACAGGGGGCGTTAGAAAGGTCAAGTAAGGTCATTGAATGACTGGTCACTTGTTATTGGCAATGAAGTAATTAACGAGCCTGGCCATCAACCTGGCTTGACCATGGGATGATGTCATGGATGTGGAATGCCCATTGTCTAGGGTGGGTTGTGTTTGTTTGTGGAAGAGGGCTTTCCTTTTAATGAGGCATTACCGACTCTGGCAGCTTTGGCAGCATTAGGCGGCAAGCTCTTTGCTGTACACTTTGCCTAGTCCTTGTGGTGATTCGGAAAGCGTTTCTTTATTTTCTTTTCTGAATTCCCTTGTTCTCTGTTTGGTCGGTGTTTATTGAAAATGAATCATTGTTTGTGCTTCATTTGTCTTCCATGAAAAGGACATTTGATTAGTTTTATACCTTGGTCACATTTGTTCTACGGCGGCCGTACGGCGAGTCGAAAACAGCCGTTTTAACATTTTTTTGTATCAGCTACATATAGATGGTTTAAATAAAAATGAATAAAACAAATGTTTTCGACTCGCCGTACAGCCACCGTAGAGCAAATGTGACCATTGGTATTAATGTCATATTTAATATTCTTTATTTCTGGCTTTCTATCAACTCTACAACTTAATGCCTGACATGCATTTGTATATAAACTGTTCTGTTTTTTATTTTTTGTACCATACATTGAACCTTTTTCTTCTTGTCTCTGCCTGTTCTGTCTGACCCCCCCCCCACCCCATCACTTCCTCTCCTGCTTTCTTTCTCCCCCTCCCTCTTCATCTTTCTCCCTCTTCCATCTGTATCTAGGGCTCCACACTAACTCTTTTTTTCTACTGGTCCAACCTGTTCATGTCAGACCAGTAGAATCCAATTTTTTTCTCAAATTTTTACTGGTCCAAACCTAAATTTACTGGTCCCAAAATATAAATAAAACCATAAAAAAAGTTTATTTTGCTGTCATTTATTGTTTTTATTGCCCCCCCCCCCCCAAAAAAAAAAAACACCAACATACAACTACATGTAGTACACACACACAACATAATTCACAAGAGTAATTTTTATAATTTACAAAAGACAAGAAAATATCATTTGTATCAGCTTGATATATTTTTTTACTGGTCTGGGACCGTCGGACCAGTGCCAGTGTCATTTGCTGCTGTATCTCTTCCTCTCCCTCCTCTTCTCTCTCTATCTCCATCTTCTTTCTCCTCCCTCTTTCCTCTCTCCATCTTACTTTGTGCTTTTTCGCTACCACTCTCTCTCTCTCTCTCTCTCCCTTTTTTCTCAGATGTCTGATTTTCGCCTTGATTTTCAGACCTCACTTGGTGCCACAAATCATCTAACATTAATGAGCTTGTTGATGTCAATTTTTTTGGCTAATTACTAATGAGTCATAATAATGCCTTGGTGATATGTATGGGGAAGCACTCAAGTGGTTTTTAGCCATTTTCAGCCATCTGCTCATATATTCTGTTCTTAGGGAGAATGATCAAATATTTAATTTAGTTATGTCGATATCGGGGGGAAAATACAGTATTACCAATTTCCAGTGCCATTTCTCTAGATTAATTGTGTTTCACAAACTAAATACCGTAAGGCCTTCATGTATGTAAGCTACGTACATGTTGGCGGTATTGGATGGTGGTGGTGGCGAATTTTATATGAGAACTATTTAAAAAAGCTTGAATGCATGCATGTATTTAAAGGACAAGTCCACCCCAACAAAAAGTTGATTTGAATAAACAGAGAAAAATCCAACAAGCATAACGCCGAAAATTTCATCAAAATCGGATGTAAAATCAGAAAGTTATGACATTTTAAAGTTTCGCTTAATTTCACAAAACAGATATGCACATCCTGGCTGGTATGCAAATGAGGAGACTACGACGTCATCCACTCACTATTTCTTTTGTATTTTATTACATGAAATATGAAATAATCTAATTTTCTCCTCATTGTCAAGTGAGACAATGATTAATTCCTCCTTGAACATGTGGAATTAGCATCGTTCAATACTATATGGTTCAGTCAAGTTGGTCCTTATTGTCAAATCTATAAAAAACGAAATATTGTATAATTCAAACAATAAAAAACAAAAGAAATAGTGAGTGGTGGACATCATCGACTGAGTCACCTCATTGTGCATATCACTGTTTTGTGAAAAATAAGCGAAACTTTAAAATGTCATAACTTTCTCATTTTACATCCGATTTTGATGAAATTTTCAGCACTATGCTAGTTTGATTTTTCGCTATTTATTCAAGTCAGCATTTTCCTCGGGTGGACTTGACCTTTAAAAAGCAAGCAACAAGAGGATGTATCATGGGGTTAATTAACAAAATTGTGTATTAAGTGTTGGAAAAAAATAATGATTTCAGAGTGATCATTATTTTCTTCATAATTACGATGTACTCCTTTAATAATAATTGTTGCAATTAATTCATTCTATCTAAAACATGACATTATAGTAAGAATGAAATTCTAGTGTATGAGTGACCTGGTATGATAAGCTTCTCACATTTTTCTCCACTGAAAGAGGCATGAGGTTATTTACATGTAGGCCCTACTATATTTATCGCAATATCAACAATAAGTCAATAAGATACTAACATTCCATTAATCAAGTACTTAGCAAGAGGGATAGAGCGTGAGAGAGAGAGAGAAATTGGACTGAACCTATTGCTGATACACTTTCGAAAATGTTGATCACGTTAACCCCTTCAATCCTAATTAGCTGTTTGTGACACTCCCTAACACGCACAAAAACATCATCCAGTGTTGAAACGGCTTACGCAGATGCATTCAAGATAATAAACCTCTCTTACTCGTAAACAATGGGGGCGTATGTCCCCAAGACAAGTGTCATGTGATCTTCCATTGTCACGTACGACCTTGAGTCATGCTCTCTGACTGCTGTAGCTATTGTCCTCCTCCACTCTCCTTAGACCAGTTGATGGGGACTGTTATGGGTGTCTGGCCGGGCTTATGCAATAACTCCCCTTTCTTCATCTTGAGTTAGTCTTCCGCCCCAGACGTTTTCTGATAAATACTTCAAGTTCTTGAAACAAGAAGCTTTGGGGCTGATCACATATACATGTAATAATCTATCAAATCTTTTGTAAAATTAGCTTTAGCGATCGATCGCTGTGCTAGATCTTTACATAGGCCTATTCATTTTTTACACTGCATTGATCTGTATGCCTGGTAAAAAATTAGAAGTCTTTTTACTGCACTTTTTCCATAGCAACCCAAATTGATTATGACCCGAAAAAAAAAGAAACAGCAAAATGATGAATACATATATACAGTCACAATGAACATCCTCAGTGGCTGTCTACAGGCAAAAAAAAATCTTTAATAGTCCTGGGGCCCGTCTTACAAATAGTTGTGATTGATCTGATCAATTGCAAGTTTGCAACTATGGAAAGCCAGCAAAGTCAACATATACAATGCATGTTTGCTCAAATTTTTTTTCTAGATATGAATGTACAATTGTACATCCATAAATTCATCGATTTCTTGACAGTTCGGTGTGTTCTCCTTTGTTTACAAAGGACATTTTGCACATTTCCTGAAGAAAAAATTATGATACTGATGGATTTCCATAGAGTTACGATTGATTGGATCAATCGTAACTCTTTGTAAGACGAGGCCCAGAAGTGTCTGTCATGTTTTCGGTGTCATTGCATAGTCGTTACTTCAACCAAGGGATTGACCTCAGTGGCTATAATCGAGGATGCGATCAGTTGGGGGGCTCACTGGTGTTGAGCCTTGTTTGCCTATTTCTTCTTTTGATAATATAGACTCTCGTTTAAATTGGGGATCAAGTGGTTAATTAACTTTAAGGTTAATTGTCTTTAAGGTAGTCTGTACATCATGAACATGGAATGAGAAAGTGGATCTGCTTTTAAAGGGCAAGTCCATCCCAGAAAAATGTTGAATTGAATCAATAGAGAAAAATGAAACTAGCATAACGCTGAAAATTTCATCAAAATCCGATGTAAAATAAGAAAGTTATGGCATTTTAAAATGTTGCTTATTTTTCACAAAACAGTGGTATGTACAACTCGGTGAATACAGAATAATATACAGAAGAAATAGTGAGTGGATGATGTCATCAGTCTCCTCATTTGCATACCGATCAGGACGTGCCTATTTTATATCCAATTTTGATGAAATTTTCAGTGTTATGCTTGTTGGATTTTTCTCTTTTTATTAACATCAACATTTCGTTGGGGTGGACTTGTCCTTCAAAGATGCAACTCTCTCCACGAGGTGACAGAAGAATTTTCTTTGTATAGTATGTAATTGCTCTGTTAGTTTACAATGTCAGAATTCATAGAGATACTTCAAAAGTCCATCTCAGGATATGGTAGAAAGAGAGGCTTAACACCCCCCCCCCATTATTGCCCTCTATTTGATTTTGTTTAACTGCATGTATATTTCATATTATACATGTACATATAGGCCATAGCTGGTCGTGGCACGTTGTGTGTGTTTGTTGGGGAGGGGGGGGGGGGGGTTGCTTGCACTGTTTCTTCCCCCCCCTCCAAAGTTCTGAAATTTGGGCCTACCCACCTTTTGTAAGGCTGGTGAAACAGTGCAATGTGATTGGGTAGTCATTAGAATCTGACTCATCTCTTTCTTTTTTTCTGAAGTGTTTTTCTTTATCCTTTTTACCCCACCAAACCCTGATCCTTTGCTGTCTATTGCTAAAATGGACTGACCAATCGAAATCAACGTTACATCCACATTCATTTCAAAATACTGACCAGGAACTAATCAGTTGTGTTCTTTCATATTTGCTATTCATAACTAAGCTTTGTCTTACGGAGCCCATGTATGTAGGGCCTATGTTGTTTCATATGGGAGTTGTCTGTGAATGAGACTATTCAATTTCAATATGTCTCTCACAATTTGTCTGTTATGTAATCACCCAAGGTTTCCATCATCATCATTACACTTCTGAAGATGAAGTTAGCTCTCTCTCTCCCCACCGGTATTGATCTGTTGCCACGAGCGGAGACAAGAGAGACATTAATGTTCGCAAGTAACGCCCTTGAATCGCCAACGTGCTACATAATCTCAACACCGCGTACGTGATACAGTTTCCCCTTGGTCTATTAATATATAGGGCATCTGCTGGTTATGGTCATTTGACTTCTAGCAAGTTGTTCCAACTGTTATACATCCATGTGCAGTGGCCATTATGCGCAGACGTGACTGACGAACCTGGAGCCGTGGAATTAAAGCTTTCAAGTTGACAGATGTTATTCTTTTGGTTTTGGTTACAAGATCAAGTTCACACCAGTGGATTATGGTAAAGAAGATACATGTAAAACAGGAAGAGTTCTTCAGAGAGCTATTTGCCTCGGAAACCACTGGTTCTGCACAAAATTCTTGTTGTTAGATCTCCTCCTTCGAACTGCAGGTTTGATAACAGTTTCCAGGAGAGCATGGTTTAGTGTATACCATAACATCCGACCAATACCATCAGAGTTGGAGTATTCATCACCTCAAAATCTTCGCATCTGATACATGTAGGGAACTTCTGCAGTGTAATTTCAACAGAGCTTGATTAGGCAACTGGTCTACAGCAAGGGTGTCTTTCTGACAGTTTCATTCCGAAAGTAGAACTTGGACTTCTTTTAAAAATTATCTTTTAATACAAGGAAGTTTCCTCCCATGGTTTGGTCCATTCTCTTGATACAGATCTTGTTTATGCTTACGTCACTTGATACAGTTCCCACAAATTCTAGATGTGAACTATGTAAATACCTTCTCCGTTGCATCATTGTTCTTTGAAGGATGAAATGGTTATAATTTCTCAAAAAAAAAGTTAAACAAAAAGGAAAGGAAAAGGAACTGTCTTTAGGTTGTATCTCCCATGCTCAGTCTCCAATAGACATACTTCTTTTTTGTTATTGTCTACATGGCTTCATTGTTTAATGTCCTTTAAACAGCTTATTGATCAATACCGCAATGCCAAATCGTCTTTGTGGCCATACTGAATTGGATTTTCTGCAGAGACATGAAGCTTGCATTCTTACATTGGAAGGACTAGTGAGTGGACGTCTCACCCATTTGGACCTTTGCGAAAAACGAGGAAATTATATCTTGTGATATGTACTACGTGGAATAAAGAAGTAATGTGAACAGATGTGTTTGACCTGCTAATGGGAATTTATGATAAATATGCTTTAGGATCGATTCAAAAGTTTGGTAACTTTTCATATAATTTGAGTATTGGCCTGCATCTACATGTAGGTCTATGTTCTGTACTCATACTGCTTTAGGATTATGGTCCAATGGATATCTGCAGCTTCTTCCATTTTATATGCAGTGGTGACCCGACTGAAAAATGATGTAGTCTGGAAATAATCATACTTTTATAATAGTAAACATACTTAGAATCAAAAGGAGGATTGACTTTCAAAGTCAAGTATCTTTTTGTGTGTTTGGTATAAATTCATGACCTACGAAGACAAGGACCTTGCTCGAGGGGATCCCATGCAGTAGTCTTCAGTTGAGCTTGAAAATCTGGATCATCATACATGTATCCAATATATTATAATACAATACCACAATGCCTTCGTGGTGCTTGGTCTAAATTCATGACCTACCAAGACGAAGTGACCGAGGACCTTGCCTAAGGGATACCCTATTCTTCAGTCAAGCTTGCCACTCCTGATCATCATGTTATCGAATATGTCCTACGTTTACAACACCACGCTGCCCTCGTGGTGCGGGTCGTTGAGGCCGAAGGAGCTGTTGAAGGTGACCGAAACCCCGGGAACATTCATCGGTCTCAGTCTGACCGACAAACTCCGTTTCCAGTACATTGTGTCGTCGGCTGAACCCCTAGGTAGGACCAGTAGGATATTTATGTCTCTTTTAACTAGATGTTTTTTTATTTGTCATATACTTACATGTAGTATCAAAAGAATCAAATGTTGGGACAGGGGATTCAATGACAATTGCTGATCAGGCAAAAACAAAAAGATGTTATATTTTTTACACATAATATATGTACTTCATCATACTTTTTTTCCTCAAGGAATTAATTTTTTTCTTTGTTTAGTTGCAAATCATACAGTATCCTAATTAATGAATATAATTCTTAGGTAAAAAAAAGTCCCCAAATGACCTGTAGAGGCGATTTCAACCATCAGTATAAACTGAATCAAATCATGCTAACAGAAAATGAAACAAGATACTCTGAATGAATTCAAAAATTGCCTTCCACATGGTACATGTATGTACTGTTGAGGCCGAAAGTTTACATACACCCATGGAATTCAGTGAAATTTGTATATAAATACTATCATGACGAATTTGGTATCAAATGAAAGAGCATATATATGAAGCTCTTTCACATGACTGGAATGCCGTTGGAATTATAAAGTAATGTATATTTCAGGTGGAATTTTCTGTGAAAAAAAAAATTATATTCGTGCCAAATATTTTCAAACATCGTTTCACAGAAATATATAAATGTCAAATCTTTGATTTATATTACATCTTCTATCATGATATGTCGCACTGACCAAAAAATTGTAATCTTTAATGTTTGTGTTGAGAAGTAACTAGCACAAATATGAAATGTTTTTGTCAAGTTTTTTTTAAATTTGTCTAAAATATGAAGATTTTTTGGGAAAAAATGACACCTAAATATTTTTCAGCTCTCATTTGTTTGATATCAAATTCGTCTTGATTGCACAAGTAAATTTTATGATGTTTGGCAAGTGTCAACTTTTCTTTGAATTTCCTGGGTGTTACCTGTTAACATCTGGCCTCAACTGTACATGTATGAAGAAAACTTCAATTTGCAATTTCTCCCTATATTTGTGGCTTTTTTTGTAGTACTAGTATTTGCATTGTCTACAAGGCTAATCCTCCACAAGGTCTATTATTTTTGGAGTATTACAAAGAAACAACAAGCAGACACACACACCTTTGGACAAACAAACAAATAAAACTAACAACTGAATAAAATATAGAAAAACAAATCACAAAAGGCTTATTTGATTGTCTGAAGAATAATCTACCAGTTTTTCCTTGTCAACAATAATTGCCAGTCCATTGGTCTCATTTCTCACAGCTTAATAGCAAACTGTCAATCAATTATGAAATCTTTAATAGATCCATTGTCTACTTGTTTATTACAATGTAGTCACCTGAATGGAATTTACAAAACAGCAGGGGGTTATGAGTGTTAATTGCACTGTTGTCATCACATTACATCAAATGCCAAAAGGTAGTAAGTTATTAATAGTGAACAAAGAACAAATATTGTTTGTATTTTCAAAATAGGACTAATTAATAGATTTTTAGCACAAGTCACTTAATAAACATCCATACACTTCAAATGTTATTGCAACACACCAGCACTGTATTATATTGCTTATTTTACAGGAATTTCAATTTTTGTCAGTTGCTTCCTTCTGTGATTGTTGTAGGGCAGATTTTTTTTCCTTAAATTTGTAGTGTTTGTTGACAACTCTGGACAGCAATTGCAGCATCCATGTTTTTGAATTTCGACTGTTTGAAAAACAAGGGAATCATAATATTTTTCACTCACCTTGTTTTGAAAAACAACTGTATGAGTATTTGATTCTTATTATAAGCGACAGGGAATGTTTTTGAATCAGCTTTGAACATGGTTTGAGCATTACTTACATTTTCAAACTGTCAATACTGGTAGCCTATTTTTAGAGTGACTTATATGCTTTTCATATTGCACATATTTTCCTTAACCCAGGGAAAGACCTTCCCCTAGCCCCATTACCGGGGTTAAGTTTAGCCTACTTCGGTTTCACACTACGTTTTAGCAAAGTTGGCGAGCACGGTAAATAGTGCGGTACTATCTAGCCCTGCAAAAAAGCAGCCAGCTTATCGCGGTGCTAAGAGATGCAGTGTGAAAAGAAACCGGGCTTAGGAAAAGTGGGACTAAGCATTAGCCAATCACAGAAGTCAAAATTGCATGTGAATCACGCTCTGTGTGGCGAAATCATCAATATTCATGAGCTGTGCGATAGTCTGGGGTTAAAGCGTTAACCCTCGCTATGAAAGCAAGTAGTATGACAGTGTGAAACCCAAAAAAGATAGCATGGGGTTAACGATAGTCCGGGGATTATTAAGGAAATGCAGTGTGAAAAGCATATTGTTATTTTCTAATAAAACGGTAAAGGGATTTGAAGCTCTGTGTTTGATAAAGTCAGACAAGAGGTTTGCTGATATTTCTGCAAGCCAGTAGTGGTTAAGCAGGCCATATCAGACGTCTTTTTATATCATGTTTTCTTTTTGGTAAAATGTGTTTTTTTTACCACGATATTGAAGTTTTGAAAAATTCCCATTTTGATTTTTGCATAATCCCCATTCCAAGATAAACATGGAAATCCTACAGTTTGCATTGTACACTGTCTAGCTGTGACGCGGTGTTTGTCTGGCTTTGTTTGCTTTTATCAAGCTCAGTCAGTGTAAAGCCCAAAATCAATATACAGATTGGGAAATACATCTGATAATGCTACTACATACGTGAATATGGTGTCCGAGAAGGAGGCACAATGTACTTGTAGATTGATGACTATTAAAGAAATAAAGGAGGAAAAAAAATAGAATATACATTCAGCTTTATGGTACAACCATACGTGTGTATCGGTCATGGTTCATCCATTGTGATCAGTTGTGTTTGGTCAGTTGTCTTTTGGTCAGTGGTCACTCATGTGAATGGAATTTTTACCAGTGGTCAATGTTATAAACAGATTCTGTTGTTGAAAGATAATGCTAGATCAATTAGTCTATGCTGATTTGTTTTTGTGACTTCGAGACATTCCATTTGTATTGCATCATTAATTTAAAAAATCAGACTCTAAAAAATCAGTTTCTAGGTCTGCATTATATTCAGAAAACATTCAGTAGAAAGGGGGGTGGGGCAGGTTCAAACTGTCATAATACTTCTGTAGATGTGTTTAATTTGTTTGCAAGTCTTAACCCTTTACGCGCTGATGTTGCAATTTTGCACATTCGTACAATTAAATTCAACAATCGTTATAATTAGTTTCTCCCCTAACTTCAAATTAGATAAGCTAATAAAAGGCAATATTTCTTGGATAACATTAAATGGTGCAATATGGATATCTTGAATTAAAGAAAATTACAAGGAAACAATTGTCATCATTATCCCCCAAAAATTAATTCAGCGTGCAAAGAGTTCATGCAATTGCCTGAAAAAAAATCAGCTGTTATTAAAGAGCAATTTTTTTGTGAAACATCACATTACACTCTTAACTTGGTATGTGAGATATGGATGATATAATTTAATATTTGAAAATCAACAAATTAAAATATTGTGTGACATGCCCTTAAAATTCAGTTTCAAGAATTCCATACCAAAGTGCCCCCCTTTGCTTCGGAAGTTGGGATAACTTCATATGCATGAGTGCATGACTGTATTATAAGGGATTCCCCCTGTTTGTAGATGTTATCACATCCTTGTTTACATGTACTTCATGATTGAAGAGGGATTATGGATCTGCTCGCTGCTTTCAGAAGATAGTTTCATTTCCGATTTCAAACAAACATTTTGATTTGCCTCATATATTGTTATTGCTGTGCATAACTTGGAACCAATCACTTCCGAACAGTTGAATTGGATATTTACTGCCTTCAGGCGGGTTCAGAGAATGAATTCAAAGGAAGGATACAAATCTGCCCTCAATAAAAGCCACATTTTGCCTAATTATCTGTAAATTATTTGAAATTATACGAAATTTACATTGTCCTTCTCTTCCACCCCTGTAATCATGAATAAAACAGTCTTTGGTGAACCGTTTAAAATGTGATTTTCTTTAATTTCAACTGTTTTTCTATTGTATCATCCTTCATCTCTATTAAAATCTCTACATTTCGTGGAAAAGTTTTGACTTCATATTCTGTTCATTCTACGCTTTAACAAGTACATTTAATTGAACTGAAATTGATTTTCATCATAACACATGGGTTACATATTGCCATGGTAACACTCATGACACGCAAGGTGCTACATAAGCACCTGTCTGATTGCCCGGGGCAAGTAAAGGTTAAAGTCGGGCAAGTGTTTTTGAGTAAAGACCAAAACTACTTGCCCGAATTGGGCAAGCAAAATTCTCACAGTAGAATTACCAAAATTAGGGTCGATATATAATATCGACCCTAATTTTGGTCGTGGCGGGCAAGATAAAATCACTTTGTAAAAAAAAATGCAAGAACAAGATACAGTATCAGTTCTTGTCAAAAGAGAGAAAAAAAAGGTCAATGGTTTTATAAAACCGCAATATTTTAGTTTGAAGAGTTAAAAATTTTTTTCAAGGATTTTTTCGGGCAAGTGAAATAGATTTTTGGGCAAGTATATTCCAAGTTTCCAACTATTTAAAAATTTACTTGCCCAACGGGGCATGTGCTTAGATAAAGTTATGTAGCACCCTTACACGTATCCAATAATTTTCTGCTTGTGATTTTAGCACGTTATTTTTGTTTTGTTCTACTTTACATTTTTATTGAATCATAAAGTGTCAGTAACCTTGAAGCCAATTGAATAAAATTGTAATTGACAATTTCTTGCAAATGTACATGTAACTTCTTCTTTAAAAATGTTTCCTTTGAAAACTTCATCAAACCATATCAAACCATATTTGTCTTCAGAACAATTTTGAAAGCACCTTTATAGCTCTACTTCAGGTGTCTGGAAATCAAAAGCCTGTCAATTTTCTACACCCACTGCAAAAAGAGAGAGAGAGGAATAATATGTGTTGCCGATTTGCAATAGTTCAGTGGCCTTTGATAACGTCAGCATCCTCGTACACACATTATCTTTAGATTACATGCACCAGTAAACATTAGATGACATCAAGGTTTCAAAGAAATTTAATTACCGTTTGCGAGATTGCAGTATTTAAAAGGAGAAGATATTGATAATGTCTCATTTTCAGAAATCATGCCTCTGACTATTAGAACATTTTTTAATTTTGGTGAAATTTTGGGACTCTGTTTGTCATTTTTGATGATGTTCGGTAAGCATAATAATTTGATTACATTTATATTCATGTGGAAAATGCCCTATTTAAGAAATCTTTTTGGGAAGGAGAAAAATATTTGTCTGTCTTCAAGTATATCTTCTGTTTTGGGGCTTTATTTGTTTGTTTGTACATACAGTACATGTAAACTATTTCAGAAGTGGAAAATGTAAAGAAAAAAAATTTATGGTTTGTATAATTATGTACATGTATGGAAAATGAGTTATAGATGGATAAATATTTGCTACATGTAGTAAGCATGAAAGAAAATTCTGAATACTGTATAGCAGCCTATTTCCCAAGATTATTTTGTCCCCCAAATCCCACAAAATCGATGTGCAGGGGGGGGGGGGGGGTGAAATGACGATAATGATACTTGACTCTTGGATAGCACCTATACATGTAGATCTATCCCGGGGGGGGGGGCCACATACATTGACGAGTGGATACCATGCGCGACCAAAAAAACATGTAAAAAGGATGTCTTTTTCAAGATAGGGCACGTTACGTACGTAACGTGATAAGGGTGTCAAAAACACAAAAATATTGAAAAAAGGGTATCTATTTCGCTCGGAAAAATATACGTGTTTAGGGTCAAATATGCGGGGATGATAAAACAAAATCAAAATGTTTTCTAAAGGATGTCCTTTTTGCCCCAACACTACGTGTTTAGAGTCCGATTTGCGCGAGGTGTGGAAGGTGGGGTCGTACTAAACCAAAATAATGGTGTGTAAAGGTACAACCGACGACCAACGGACCCGTGACGTAACAATAAAATATCGCTGTACTTGTTTAGGGGTTCATTTCAGGGAATACTTGCCAAGAGTATCGTTTTGTTTCCAATACTTGTTAAGGGGTGCATTTTCAGAATATGGAAAATACATCGCTGTACTTGTTTAGGGGCTCAATTCTGGGAATACTTGCCAATAGTATTTGTTTTCAATACTTGTTAAGGGTAGGGTTTCACACGCCAATACTTGTTAAGGGGTGCATTTTCAGAATATAGAAAATACGTGTTTAGGGTGCTTTTCAAGACCCTGTGGTCGCGCATGGTATCCACTCGTCAATGGAAGTGGCCCCCCCGGGAGATCTATACATTAATAAAGTTTGTATGCTGATTCAACATATATTATTGCATTGCTTTGCTATCATGCTACTCAATGACCTACTTTAAGTTTTAAATTTGATACAATCACATTGACTATAAACCTGCTGTCTTTTTATTAGCCATTTAGTGGCCTATAATTTGTCTCCCTTTTTGGAGCTGTTTTGTATAGCCTTTTTGAAAAACGGCTAGAAAATAGAAAACAGTTAATTTTATTCACTTTGCAGAGCATAATTTGCTCACTGTGACTGAGGCTTAGGGTGTGATTTTGTTTCATATCCCCGTCAGAATACACACCTCATCATACACTGATGGGCAATTCTCCGAATGTCACATTATGTATTACATTACGTATTGACTTGATTAAAAGTTAATCTGACTTGCAGTTCTTTTCGTTCCATGCAATTTGGCATATTCCTGGATTTCTATATGCATCGGTAACGCTTCGCTCAAAACACGGAAGCAGCAAGCACATACTGTGGCTTACCGCGAAACCAAGGAATATTTCATGCAGAAGTGGTCATTCTCAAGACCAGCAAGGCATGTCTTCCGATTAGTTGCTGGCAGATCCAGGATTTTAAGGAAGAGGGGGGTCTAAATGTCTGTGAAATTTTATAGTTAGATTGTCCTTCTTTCAACCCCATATATTGTCAATCAAAATCTTTTTATAGTTGATTTCTTCAAAATTTGCAACAACAAAAAAGGTGGATTCTGCTTCAAAATAGAACTGTTGAAATGTGGATTATTTCTTAATTCCTTAATACATGAACACCATTTAACTTGCCGGGTCTGCAATATTCAGATCCGCACTGAATCCGAACCTCTGTGGGTTAATCTCATGAATGGGTTATTTAGTGTGTAAGGGGGTTGGTGTGAAACTGTACAAGTACATGTATGCCTCACGGCAGAGCAGAAATCACTCACACTTACCTGCGCTTAATAATTCCATTTGCGAAGGACCCCTGAGTAAGGTAGGGCCTTAGGGTCGAGAATGGCTAGAAGCCCTCTCTCTGTGATATTACCTGTGAGGGGCCGGAGTTGAAATTCTAATTTTCTCTTGCCTCGTCCATGTTTAATCAAGCAGGGGGCAAGATTCGAGCCAGTGTGAAGTCACGAATGTACCCTAATACATCGTCACCAAGTGTCGACATTAAAGGGGCACATTACGGGGTGTGAGGATATTTTTTTGGGGGGTCTTTAGTGCTACAATACGCTGCCATGAAATGTCTTTATGAATAGCACCTATTTTGTTATATAGAGCTATACCTGTCTATAAGACCGTATTTGAGGTAGGCCTATGTTTAACTTGGTTGGTTTGTTCAGTACAGTATGTCCATTTGTATACATCTGTGTTAATTTGTTCATTACTTGCGGGCATCCCTTGTCCATTTATTGGAAGATTATATTTGTTTGCGATTTATTTCTAGCCCTTTTCATTTTTATTTCCCTCCTCTTCTTCAGTTTTTCCATTCTGTTCACTTTCCTATTTCATTTTTACATATTTGATTGACCTAAAACAAAAAGATGATTTCAACAATCAGAGAGAAACTTTCAAAATTTCTACAAAAAAACAGAAATGATTGAATAAAAATAAAATTACTGAAGTTTTACAAAGAGTGGTGTGTTGCTAATGATCTTATAATCTCAAATCTTATTCTATTCTGCATTCTGCGATTAATTCAAATTGCAGACATTGGGCTACGACTCAAAAGTATTGAATATGAATTTTAAGGTGTCAGAATCTGAAGGCTTGCCCTTTCTGTTAGTAGTAAAACAAGCTAGTTTTCATTGGGCTTAATATGATAAAGCTATTATGCAGTTCAATCACGTTCATGGTTACACAAATCACAAAACTGCACATAGAGCATTTGTTGATGAGCACCGCAGATATGGCTCTAAAGTGTCTTGATTAGGTTAAACACTTAACCCTACTTAAATCATAAATCAATAAAAATCTTCAAAAGGTAGAAGTGCATACAAAGATCCTCAATGCTAAATTGGGTTGGGGATCACCTTAATTAATCCGGAGCGGGGATTCATCTCCTTCTGCGGGCGTCCGAAGAAACGAGAGAAGCTGTTACCGGGAAAAAATGAACTTTGCCGCATTCGTCAGTCACCGTCGCACGTCGGCGATGACTCACCGCTTAGTCATTCCTAAGACAACCTGCTCTTGAAATTGCTCTTTGCGTGAGGATGGAATTACCATAGCAACTGCCGGTTGAAGATGTTTGTTTCAGAGTGCAATGAATTTATTCCAAAGTCTAGCTCATACCGCGGTGTAAACCTAAACCTGTCCGTCCTGATTGTAAAAGGGTATAGAATGGCAAGACTAATTCTGCTGTATGTATGTACTTTGATTGGAACATGGATCCTACTATGGGAAGAGCAAATTTGGCAAAGTTGTATGCATTAGTTGCCCCAAAGTTTAATAATTAAAAAATGAACATGCATATTTCCTTGAAGATTTTGGCTTTCAGGGCAATGCAACCAATGCTACAGTACAGATGTTAGTACTTTAAAGTTTTTGTTTCAATTTTATAATTGTTTTATCAAGGATGGCTTATAAAGATCAGTTTATCAAACTTTATGGCCCGAATTCACAAAGGTCGACTAAAGTTATACCGGGGTTAAATTTAGTCGGGGGTTAACTAATACCGGGGTATAAAGTTAGTCCACCGCGCTATTCACAAACGGTGGACTAACTAATCCATGGACTAACTTTAGCACCCGGTGCTAAATTTAACCCACGGCTGAGTTATACCCCGGTCATAACTTTAGTCCATGGATTAAATCATGGACTGAAGCTAGCATACTATTATAACACTGCACTGAGCATGCTCAGTGTAATAAAGCAGTACTGAGCATGCTCAGTGTCGTATTTGAGAGTTTCGTCTGCTAGGGCCATATGAAATGTCGCCATTGCATCACATGAGTTAGGAAGCAGAACTCAACCCCAAAATCATGTATCAGCAGCATGAACTTGAATTTCTTAGCAATGAGGTGTTGACAACGAACATTGTCATTACTTATTTGTTAATATTTACCAACTTAGGTTCGGACTAACGTTAGCGCTGCCTGCGTGCGAGCTAGCTCGACTGCGCCTGCAGCATCGTACCGTATATAGCGTATCGAGAAGTTCAAACTCCGTCAATGTACGGAACCGTGCGGTAGGTGCACTGCAACGTGATGAAGTTTTAACCTTTTTAGACAGCTGCGCGCAGCATGCAGCCGGCTTTTTCGAGGGGGTTTTACACATTTTTTTTCAATTTCTTATTTCTCAATTGGTTAGTGGAGGCAACGGAGTCCAGCGGAACAATGACAGAGACCAAAGTTTTTTTGTTTTTTTTTGCCTTTTTGGTCTAATATGAAGTCCAGATCGATCGCCATCGTATTACAGTGCAGTGCAGTTAGACGTAGATCTAGGCCTATAATAGCGTGCCGTAACTGCGTTTTAGGCCTGAGGAAGTTACTTAGATCTACGGAAAAATAAATCTAACGTTACACGCCAATTACATCTAGATCAAGTGCACATTAATTTGTTTGAATTAAATCATAACCAATCTGATTGTATAATCCTACCTACCTTATCGAAGTCCGGTGGAACTTTACCCGGAGCTAGCTTTGATAGAAAATGGAAATATGGAATTGAATCTTTGTTTGGGTTATGTACTTGGACTTGGTAAATGGTGGGGCCAGCGTCGCGTGGGGCGAAGCGACATGACCTTGATCTGATCTCGCGTCCACAAGCGTGCCTCTTTTCCTTTCCCTCAGAATTGACTTTCCCATTCGAAGTAATATTTTCAATTCATTTATTTATTCTCGTCTTTTTATATGGTGTATCTCGATAAATTGATTTAAAAAAAAAAATTAAGCGAGCAAAATTTTTTCAAAATTGACATTAAAATCCTAGTTTGTGTTAGATTTTCACATAAATATTCTTTTTTTTTGGGGGGGGGGGGCAAGAGCCCCAAGCCCCCCCCCCCCTCCCTATTCCATACGTCAGTTCTACCAACATCTCTAAAAGGAGATGAGATACTCATTAGTAGCTCCTCCACACTCACTGGTCACTCTTGCAATCGCATTATTCCCAACCTTAACCTATATACTCCAGTTTGCTTTGGAGGGGGGGGGGGGGGGGAGGAGGTCAAGCTATTCACCATGCTTGCAGTATTTTTTTCCTTAAAGGAAACACAATTTCCTTATCAGAAAAATAAAGACTTATCAACCCTGGATAAGTGTAAAGGGTATTCTACCCAATCATAATAATATATTTGAAATTGGGGAAATATCAGTGGCGTACGTATTAGGCCCAAAATTTTGAGGGGGCTAAATATATGGCGTATCGGGTAAAATAAAAAATTGCGAGCAAGGAAAAATATCCAAAATTTTAGTATCAAATATCCAATCTTGTGATAGATTTGACATAATATTCAGAACAAATGTGTTTTACCTTTCTTTTTTTTCCTTGGTTATAATATTTTTTTTTTTTTTTTTTTTTTTTTGGAGGGGGGGGGGGGACTTTTTTCCATGGTCAGTGGTCCATGGTCCTCCCTCTATACTTTCAAACTGAACGGACTAAATTTCCTAAAATAAAATAACTTTTAAACAAAGATTTATGCTATAACACCACTGGCCATTCTCTCATTGACACATGTAGCTACCTTTACTCCTTTCATTTCTCATTTGCTTCAATCACATGTACATTATTGTGCATCTTAACGTGCCAAATACTTTTCTCTCAATTAAATTCTATTATAATTTTGCATTATACCCTACAACAAGTTTCTTGAAGTATATCCTCCTGCACAAGCAAGCAATCACTTGACTTTCTTCATAAACAACCTTAACCAACATACCATTACCACCACCCCTGCCTGACACATAACCTTAATCTCTCCTTAGCACAATTTTTATCTGAAAGTAAATAAAATAAGTCTTTCTTATATAAATTTATTTTTTGCCTCCTGCAAGAACGATGAACCATGCAGCATATGGACAGAATTGATAAAAGAATTTCATTTTTGTTTTCTCCTGACACAATTACTTGAAAACGATATAAAAGGACAAGTCCACCCCCACAAAGTTGATTTGAATAAAAAGAGAAAAACCCAACAAGCGTAACACTGAAAATTTCATCAAAATCTGATGTAAAGATATTAAATTATGACATTTTTAAAGTTTTGCTTGACCACACACTTATATGTACATCCCAGTCGGCATGCAAACTATTTCTTTTTATTCTACTAGATGAAATATTCAAATTTTCTCTTCATTGTCAAGTGAAACCAAGATTAGTCCCCCCCCCCCCCCCCCCCCGAACATGTGGGATTTGCATTATTTTAATACTATAATTTTGGTTCAATCAAGTTGGCCCTCAATGTCAAATCTGTAAAAAATGAAATATTGTACAATTCAAGCAACAAAAACAAAAGAAATAGTGAAGGACGTCATTGACTGTCTCATTTGCATGTCACTGATCTGTGCATATAACTGTGTTGTGAAAAATAAGCCAAATCTAAAAATGTCATAACGTTCCTATTTTACAACCGATTTTGATGAAATTTTCAGCATTATGCTCGGTTGATTTTTTTCTATTAATTCAAATCGAATTTTTTCTGGGGAGGACTTGACCTTTAAAATCAAAACTTATATGTACATGTGTAGTAGACAGAGCAGTTTATTTAGTGCATTACTTTTTAAGGTAGATTTATATTCTTTACATAATGATACGAAGATTGAATAGACTGTTTACGTTTTCTTAACAATGCATCAGAAACTCTGAATAAAAATAGATAAACAATGGATTAAAAAAAGTTTAATGAAGATTTTAAACTCTACAGCTAAAGCATGAATATCACAAGTAATTTGTCAAATATATTTCTGAAAGAAATTAAAGGATGATTCTATAAAATAGTAATATCAAACAAATGATAATAGCTTGCAATGTATTTATAGTGCTTACTACAGAAATGTATCTTAGGGTCTATGAAAATAGGTGGAAAAAAGGATATTCAGCAAAAATGACATTTTATAATTTAAATTTGATAAATTAAGAATCTGCATATGCTAAGAAAAATGACTGTTTAATTAACAAAGAGGTTTTAAAATTGAAATCATGAGGCTTCAAACATTGATTGTTGATTAAAACAAACTTGGTATAAAATCGACTTGAATCATAAAAAAGACCAAGTCCATCTCATGCCAAACTTAATTAAGCAAAAAAAATGTTGCTTATACCTCTCGTGTCCCTGCTTGTACATTAGCCCATCATGTGTGTCATTTATATCCTGGAATTCACGTCCCAAACTTTTTGTCAAACAAGAAAAATGTTGTGAATTTGGGTTTTAAAAAGCAAAATGGTCATTTGATCACTAATGATAAATCGGAATGCATGAACACATCCTATCAACCAAGCTACCATATTTTTATCACAAGTGTCCACTTTCATGCACAGATAATCCAATGGAATGCTTAATACCCGTAGCACACCGTCCTTTTCTATTGACAACAGAATGCAGGCAAGAATTCATCAAAGAGGGGAGCAACGGATACCTGCAATAAGGATCAAAACAAAATGAATATTAGAAAATTTTCTCTTCGGTATTCTTTCTGGAAATATATCTTCATTGATCAAGCAATTAATACCTCCTTTACCTGAATAAGCAAAATGCATTTTTTCTATTTTTCATTTCTCCTGCAATAGGAAAGTTAGCAGATTATCTATATTTTTTTTCTTCAGTGAAATCTTTAAAATTGTCTTATTTCACATATTAAGAGTTTAAAATTACAAAAAAATTTGACCAACAACAAGATTGAAACTTGATAAAAGACAGTAAAAGACATGTAGTAGGGGCCAATATATTTTTTCTTCATTATCACATACCTCTAGTAGATGTTGAATACAGAGAATATCACATTGAAAACTGATTGAGTATACCAACCTATACATTTACAGAAGACCTGTTCTTCCTGCTAAGTACAGGGCTTGTTCCCAATCAGGACTCCTGATGTAGACATGGCCCGGATTGGCCCCAATCGATAGCATCTATGACTCTTGGAAACCTGTAGCAATCATCAAATTGTCGATGGGTGGTTTGAATTTCTTGTCATTGGAAACTTCATTAACTATTACTCCTTGCTATTGCCTCAGAAAAATCTTTGATGATTCTGCACACGGATGACTGTGATATAGTTGCTTCGTCTGCTTGCATCTTCTAAAAGGTACCTTTAGTTAACGAATGATAAGTGATGTTATGTAATTGGTTTATTGATATTAAAGCCAATTGATACTTTACCATTTACGTTTGCAAACATTGTGCTTCTGTTATGACCTGATGTTTATGATGCACTGGAACTGCTTAAAGAGATTTTTCTTAGATTCATTAAAAAAAAACTCTACTGCAATAACTATCCATGCAAAATGGAGAATATCTCTCTAGCTGAAATGACATACCAATATTTATTTTTTGGGTGGTTATAAATCATCCTTCATGATAATTTCCCACTTGAATATGACATATTTGTATTAAAAAATGTTGCTACATTGTAAAAAATGAGAGAAAAATAAAATCCCCACCTATTTCCAACCCAAAGGGTTACATGTTTCATTCCGAAAAAAACCTTTCTGTGAAATACCCCCAACACTCCCCCTCCCATGTAAGGGGTTACTAGTTCTCCTGGCTGAAAGCAAAAAAAAAAATCATACAATTTGGATGATTAATAATGAATATTAGATTTTGCATTAATTATTTCTGTAAAACATGTACATGTTATCATGAATATGGAAGAAGTAGCCTGATGATGTCACATCCACACATTTTCCACACATGAATGTACAAGGGTTCAATGATATTTGCTCTGGCGACAATTACTCAATGGAAAATCTTCATGCTAAGCAAAACATAAAACTTAATTTTCATGACTAGATACTTCCAATCCTTGATCCTTACATTATTCTGAACTCGCAATAACTATCTTAAATATATAATTAGCAGTCAACCCCATTTTTACATTCCTGGAGGAAAAAAATTAATGATTATAATTTCAGATCACTAGAGAACAAGTGGGGATATGAATATTGCATATATGAGATACACAGAACTGTTTCCCCCAAGTAATGTAAAACTTTAAAACTGAATCAATTCATAATTCTCCATCCAATATTGATGGTTTTTGCTAGTCGAATTGTTCTTTATCAAAATCTCATTATTTTTGGCCTGGAGAATCACTTTCATAGAACATAATTTGACCCCCCCCCCCCAATTACCTTCTGCTTTATAGTTCGCACATGAAAACTCACCAATGGCATAAAAACAAAGTCCTGTCAAAACCTGTAACATGACAGGCAATGTGTGGTCCTCTCTGTTGGTACCCCACTCTGAGAGGTTCATCCTCGTAGTATTCAAATGGATTCTTCCTGTCTCTTAATCCATGCTGTGGTCTTTCTATGTGTTGCTGAATCTGCATGGAAGTTGAAAGATTGTGTTGAAGAGTCACCATGAACGGGCAATTTACTCTTTGAATTTCATTTAATTCAAAAGTGTTTAAAATGAGGAACAGAATGTGAAAGATTATACAGAAATCCTTAAAAAAACATAGGATGAAAATTCTAATTGACATGAGTAGCTTTTCTATTTACCTACTTGTAAAAGTGAAGAAAAAAAACCACGTCTTAGAGATGCTTCTATGAAAACTGATTAAGTGAATCATTTTCAATTGGCTTTAATAATGAAGGCAAGGCACTAATTTTATGGAACTTTGTTTACACAAATAGAGGTTATTGCTTGCGAGTGACTTTCGAATAACATATTTTCATGAATCTTCATCAAAGTCTCATTAAACCTTTTTTTTACTCCCCCCCCCCCCCCGGCATTCATCAGACTGACAATGTTTTCTTTCTCTCTTTTAAATAAATATTCAACAAAATGTCAGGATTAATTGGAGATCAACAAGCCTTAAAAAAAAAAACTAGTGACCAGTAGACAAATATATATGTTAATAACACACAAGCAAGGTCCCCCCTCTTCTTTTTTGTCAATTACTATGACAAGAATGAAAAAGTAACATACATGTCACATGATACATTTACAATTACATGATGAATTCAAATCCCGGAAATAATATTTTATTCAAAAAGGCCATTTTAATGACATTTAATTTTTTTTAAATATGAATTGATAAGGCATACCTCACTCTCTTGCAAGACGGCACAGCAGTTCAAAATTGTGAGCCATGTTTGCCTTGTCTTGATTGATCACAATCTGCCGAGTATGTATGGTCTGTTGCTGATATGGAAGAGAAAAAAAATAATGAAAAAAATATTTATTCATCAATCATACTGCAATGTCAAAGTATATAAAAAAAAAATAATAAAGCAGCTACAAATGTAGATTGATAAAATCCGCTGTTTCAGAGAAGTCTTGTAACATTTTCTGATTTTTTTTTTGTGGGAGGGGATGCTGCGGAGCCACATGAACTCTCAGGGGAGCATATCCCTGACAGAAATAAACCTATTTATCGGTCTACTACAAATGTAGAGGACTAAAGATCAAATGCACTTGTCTGTGGTCTCATGTGAATTTAACATTGGAAGGACACCGTGTGAAAAAAAAATACTTGAAACAAAGAGGGTGGGGTAGAGAAAATAACCCCCAAAAGAGAGAATTTTCAAAGTTAGACCTCAGTTAGATCTACTCAAATTATTAATTAGGCCTAGGATTTCCATTATTTTTTTAATGTTTTGACGACACCGTAAATCTATAAGTGATCGCAAATGCGATGCCGAAGGTCAGTAAAACTTAGTTTTAGTAAAAGTAAAATTAGCTCATTTATAGCTGTTGGAGTAAACAGCGGTGAGTGGAACCCAATCTTTTTTTTTTTAATTTCCAAAAATAATTGAATCAGGGCTTAGCCCACTCATCCTACGAACGAGCCTTAGTCTAAGAGGTGACCCTTATTATAAATTTTTTTTTACTCCAACGATGTTGTAGGACTAACTCTAACATGGCTACCAGGTAAGCTTCATAGCTTGACCATCTATCCAAGCCAAGGCAAAGCCAGCCCAGAGTAGTAGAATGTCTATACCGGCTCTGTATTTGTATTGCTGCTATCCTGCCAGGATTCCTCCATTCCTGGCCTTGCCTTGCCCTTGCTTTAGACAAAATTAGATGTACAGTAGATTGTGTTGGCAGAGCCAGGAGGAGTGGCATGGGTATCGTAGACAACAAAAAATTCATGAAAATCACACGAAATCGAGAATCACTCAAAATCACTGCCTGGCATAACTAGTATCGGCCTTTCAATCACGCCTACCTTGCCTGTGTAGTGTACGCTAATTGCGTCTCGCACTGCACTGCACTGCTCATAGATATGAACGCACACAAAAGTACATGGCTGGGACTGAGCACCTTAGAGACGCGACGATAACAATGATTCAGATACCATTTCAAGTTTTCGAGTATACTTTTTGGAAAGTTAAAGCTATCAATAATATTTACTGATGGAACTGAAGGCTCCGTCATGATTTAAGCTCCAAAAAATTATGTGATTTACTTACAATCTCGGTCGAAGTCGTGAAATTTTAAGCTTTAGATAAGCCGATCACACCAAATCTCGTCTCCGTCCAAAAAACTTTTTTCTTACGGCAAACTTTTCCGCAATCGCAACGCTGCTCTCTGATTGGTTAAAACGGTGGACTAACTTTAATCCACCGATTTAGTCCACCCCAAAGAGCTGACTAAATCGTGACGTCAAATGACGCGTTTTATACCCCGGTATAACTTTAGTCCACCTTTGTGAATCGCAAAAGTTAGCCCCTAGGTGCTAACTTTAGTCCATGGATTAAAATGACGTCAAATGACGCGTTTTATACCCCGGGTATAACTTTAGTCGACCTTTGTGAATTCGGGCCTATAGCTCCAACAAATTAAATGAAGAAAAAAACCAAGCATTTAACTGAAAATTTCATTAAAATCAATACAACAAAAAATCACTTTGTAGACCTGATAGGCAATATACATGTGTATGACCAATCGCTCAATCTTTCATCAAGAACATCACTTTCAATTTGCACCTAATGGTATTTCCATTCACATTCATTTTTCAAACCCTTTCTCCTTCCAAAATCTCTCATTAATTTTTCATCACCTTATCATCGCTACACAGCAAATGGGAGTGATTTGAAAACAAAGAGAGCGGCTGATTATGGTCCGGTGACACTCAAGTCTTGTTGTAGTTGACAATATTTTCACCTCCGTGGGTGCGTTTCTACTTAATTTTGAAGACGGAAATATCATTTTAGAATGCTGATCCTTGAAATTTTGAGTGAAAGTGCAGTGTTCAAAGAAGCACATTAAATGAATTAGGCGTTAAGAATACTTTGTTTGAATTGCTCACCAAATTCAGAAATAGAATATAATTTTTATCAACTTTTCAAATAGTGACTTAAAAAATACTTCCAACAATTAAGTAATTATAATTCCCAAGCTTGAGAAAGGGTGCCTTTAAATCCCAGGGCATGTTGGGACTTGCTCGTCGTGAGCTTGTCCTAATAAATGATCAATTATATATCGAGCATTAACTGTCATGAAGGCGATGACAGAAATAGGCCTATATGACACTGTGCCAACAGTATGTTGCATATTCACATCTGTAAATTAACTCAAGCTATGAAATGGGATGCTGATAATGCATTGATATTACAATAATAATATTTTGTAATGCACAATATACATGTACACTGTAAAATTACTCAAGGTGCTGCAATAGTGTGCTGGATCCGCCCCAGTTGACCTTATGGAAGTCAAATTTGTTGTCCATTATATATTTAGATTAAAGGTAAATGCTAGTTTTGGTAACGATATCAAAATGAGTTCGTACAGAATCCAATGAAATGACCACCAAAGTGTCTGTTTGTATAAATAAAACGCATGTGCCAAAGGATTCTGGAAGAAATTGTGTAATTGCTGAGAAATCAGCAAATAAGCACAGGATTCGGGTAGAGCGTCGGGCCCGACGCTCAAAGCAATAATTATACACTGTCCCACGTGCGCTTATCTGTGTTGGGGAAGTTCAGTCTGAACATTTTTCAGCGTAGATTTCAAGATTTCACAAAGTTCAGTTTATGTAACTACCAGATCTAGATCCTCGATAATATACTGACAATTAAGCCTGGTTTTACAGACTTTCTCATGAAATCAGTGTTTACTGCAACTACTGGAATTTCTCTTTAAAATCACCTTAATTTCTAATATTCATATCAGATATCATTTGTCTATAGCTTCATCATACAAGGGAAAAGGGATAAATAGAACATTCATGTACATTTTATGTTGTTTCTGAGAGCTGAGGAGGAATTTAATTTGCCATCACATGAGTAGGTAGTATGGATGAACATGAACTTGCAAACATCTAAGTTTATTGATTATATTACATTACTGCACCCAGTATAAAAGAGCATGTTGAGTGATAATGAATTCGCACTCTTGTGTTTTGAGCCTGAAAATATGCTGAGTGCATTTTGGCATTTTGAAAATTGAATTTGGAGATTTGGAGTAGTTGCCTGATTGACTTCATCCTAGCTGCAATATTGTGCCCTTTGCGCAACACATTTCCAGCTCTGTATTTTTTCTTTTTCATATTTGCTTGTATGTCCGACAGTACTATTTTCTGATTCTTTTCTGAATTTCTGGCGACAATTTAATAGATATTGAATCTTTGATAATTTGTTTTGAAATGCATCCTGTTGCCCTCCATTCTACTACACTGCCCTCCCTTTAATACCCCTGCCCTCCCCCCTACCCTCCTGCCCTCCTCTACTTGCTTCCCCTCATCCCCCTCATATTTTCCCCAATAACTTTTCCTCCCCTCCTCCACACCTCCCCTTCTACCCCCTCTCCTCCCCTCCTCTTCCCCTCCCCTCTTCCCCTCCCCTCTTCCCCTCCTTTTCCCCTCCTTTTCCCCTCCTCTTCCCCTCCCCTCCCCCTCTTCCCCTCCCCTCCTTCCCCTCCCCTACTCTTCCCCTCCTCCCCTCCTCTACCCCTCCTCCCCTCCTCTTCCCCTCCCCTCTTCCCCCTCTCCCCCTCCTCTTCCCCTCCCCTCCTCTTCCCCTCCCCTCCTCTTCCCCTCCCCTCCTCTTCCCCTCCTCCCCTCCTCTTCCCCTCCTCCCCTCCTCTTCCCCTCCTCCCCTCCTCTTCCCCTCCCCTCTTCCCCCCTCTTCCCCTCCTCTTCCCCTCCCCTCTTCCCCTCCTCTTCCCCTCCCCTCCTCTTCCCCTCCCCTCTTCCCCTCCCCTCTTCCCCTCCTCTTCCCCTCCCCTCCCCTCCCCTCCTCTTCCCCTCCTCCCCTCCTCTTCCCCTCCCCTCTTCCCCTCCCCTCTCCCCCTCCTCTTCCCCTCCTTTTCCCCTCCTCTTCCCCTCCCCTTCCCCTCCCCTCTTCCCCTCCTCTTCCCCTCCTCTTCCCCTCTTCCCCTCCTCTTCCCCTCCTCCCCTCCTCTGCCCCTCCTCCTCCTCCTACTCCCCTCCTCCTCCCCTCCCCTTTCTCCCCTCCTCCCCACCACTTTCCTCCTCTACCATCCCCTACCCTCTTCTCTCTTTCTCTTCCCCACTTTACCTACATGTACGCACATGTGTAAGACCCATCGCTTTACAAACATAGATGACTCATACCTGTATATGTCACACACATAGATGCACTACATACATGTAAATCAGCAGCATTTTATTTGCTAATATTCTTTTCAATCTATTGCTCCATCTTCCAATCAGTAAGCAATTCTGGATGTAATGAATCAGACCGAGATCTGACATTAACTCTCCATCAATTTGATTTGCTCCATATACATGTAAATTTAGATTAAAAACCACAAGTTAATTTCTAGAAAGACTACAGAGAGTTTTATTTATTTGATGAGATTCATTTTCAATTTTTCTGCATATGAGTGATGTGAGTACACCGCATTAATCCATGGGGAAACTATTTTAGTATATTCTCAGGGAGGATATTTATTCAATTATTCTTCAAATGTTTGTTGGAGTGTTAATATATTGAAATTGATCATTCATATCAATTCATTTTATATAAGATTTGTGTAATGTTTGGCTAACATAATACTAAAATTAAAAACTTTTTGTGAATATAGCCTGCAAGTTTTATGGAAGATAGCTTTAAACATGCTTTGGCAAGGGGCAAGGCATCCTATTTTATCTCATACACAGGAATAAGATGATGTGATCATGTATTCTGTGTGTCCGTAAAATTGTTTTATTTAAACATAACAAATATATATCTTTTTCTCCTTTTTCCCGTTCCAGCGATCGCGAAGATCCAGAAGGTTCGTCGAAGTCTGAAGCGGTCATCTCGTAGGGTCAAGAGCAACCTGATGATGCGAGAGGACTCGATGGAGACAGAGCCAGCCATGGACACCCAAGACATGAACCACACTGCGCCTCTGGCCACCCTAGCAACCACTTCCATCGATGAGGACATCATTTTTGAGAGCAAGGGGCAGAAGAAACGAGGGGGTACGTTCCCCAGAATGGCGCACTTCGATGTCCCGGAGGAAACGCCTCCGGGGTCGCAGAACGGCACCTTGAAAGCAAACGGGACGCATCGACCTCAGCGTCAGAATGGAAGCCTTAAAGGACCATGGAATCGGAAGACCAGGGGTCGAGGGATTCCGGTTAAGAAAGAAGACACTGCTAAAGTTTTGGAAATGTACCTAAAAAGGAGAAGCAAGAGTCTTAACGATGCTGTTCTTACTAGGGAATATTTTGCTCAGGAAAAGAAGAAGCGGGTAAGGTCGGCAAGGAACAATACCGTGTCTATCTGTTCTACGCTCAGTACTGACTCCACCACGAGCGAGGTTCATGTTCAATCAACAATGGTTGCAGAAACGACTTCAGATGCGCCAGCGGATAAGACTGTTTTTTCAAGAGCTAGTGTGACACAGCAGAGTTTCCATGAAGCGATGAAGTGCTCAATTATGGAGGAGAGTTCCGCAATGGAACAAAGTGCCGATGACGAACTGTCATCGTCAGATGAACAGTCTCCAAGATCTCGCTCGGCGCCATCTACCTTACGAATGCAAGTGCATAGGGAGCCTAAGGAAGGAATGGACACACTGAAGCTGAAAGACAAGGAAAATGGATCTGCCACTCTTACAAGAGATGGCTACAAGCGTGATAGTAAGAAGGAACCAAGACGGAAGCGTAGTTTTTTAGATAAAGCAAAAAACATTATGAGATCCCCGAGTACTTCTCGGAAAATCATTAGGACACCAAGTGCTGTGCAAAGACAAGAGGACAAAGAGAAAGAAAGACTCAAGGAAGAAAAAGAGAAGGAGAAGGAAAGACAAAGGGAAGAAAAAGAAATGGAAAAGGAAAGACTGAGGAAGGAGAAAGAAGAAAAAGAACTACTGGATAAGAAATTAAAGGAGTATAAAGAAAGGGAAAAGGAAAAATTGAAAGAAATGGAACGGAGAAGGAAGGAAGAAAAAGAAAGGGAAAAGGAATGGGAGAAGGAAAGAGAAAGGTTACGGAAAGAGCGGGAGAAGAGGGAAAAGGAAGAACTGGAGAAGTCACACACTAGGCATCATGCCAGAACTGAAGTTCATAGAGAAATGAAAAAGACCGGCTTCACTGCCAGACTCAAGCAATCATTTCGACGGTCATCACGTGACCGCCATCACCATCACCACCGCACCAAAGACCACATACCCTCCAAACCCCCAGAACTCCCTCCAAGGCCTCCAGAACTCCAACAGCCAAAGGATGTTAAACCCAGGCGGTGGCCCAGCTTTCAATTCAAACGGAAGTCGCGGAAAAGCGCATCCACACCTACCGACGAAAGTGGAGCCGGTGCAACGACTCCTTCCGATACTGCCTCAATGGACTTTGAGTATTTCGCGTCACGCGCAGACCACACCCGCTCGCTCAACGACGCTGAGCGAAGAAGACTGATAATTGAAATGCGTCAGGCGAGACGAGAAAACTCAGGTAACGCTAGTGATTCTCAGGTATTGGATCGCGTCCAGGGAGCGCATCCGCCGCTCTCCCAAGCCACATCCCATGATTCATTTGGTTCTTTTGCATCATCGGAAGGGTCGGAGAGACCCGAGAGGCCACGCACTTTGGCGTTTAGAAGAACTAGAGCAGAAAGAGCACAGAGAGGATTGAATAGTAAGTAAAGACAAATCAAGCACTTCTTAATGGAGTGTGCCAGATTGAGGTCCACTCACATCAATAGGGACTTTTTTATTTGTATTTTCACTAGTGGATCATAATAGTCCGCGTTATTTTCATGGCTAGTGGGTGGGGTGAAGCAACACTGAGCATGCCAAATATCATAATGTTGCCTGACATATCACCTGTCCGTGTCGATGTGAATTTCCCCCAAATAACATTCTTCACCAGGATAGTTGACAGACAGAGTGTGCTTTATGTATTATGAGGTGCTTCAATCCAACAACTTTGTATGCTATGAACACTAAAGCCTATTATTGTTGCAGTACGCTATTGAAGATGCAAATTGAAAAATTCCTAGTGATTTTATATCATGAGACAGAAGGATGTATACATATTTGTTCAGTTTGTCCTGAAAGAATATCTTGGCCATTCGTAGTTGACTGACTATGATAATTCCTGAAATTTCATCATTGTAATTCATATGTACATGTACATTGGGTCAATACTAATTAGAAGGAAATTGGATATTGATTTGGCACCCAGGAAATTGGAGCCATCATTTTTAAAGTCATTTGTTCATACAAACAAACAGATTTCATCAATAACACCTATTTTTTTTCTTTTCATAAAACCATTTTGGAATATCACTATCAATTCTTCAGTGTGAATGCTGCTCTGAGGTGCTGAAGATAAATGCACTGATTGTGTGGTGTTATTCTCATTATTATTATTATTTAACACTAAGATGATTTTTATTTGCCATGTGTATTTATATAGATGTACAGTGAAACCTGTCTATAGTGGCCACCCAGGGGAAATTAAAAATGTGGCCTTTAGGCAGGTGGCTATGCACATAATATGCCTCCATGGAAATCAGTGTTATTGGTCAATATAGGCAGGTGGTTGCTATAGACAGGTGGCCACTATAACACAGGTTTGACTGTATATGTTTTTATTGATATTTTTTAGGACACTTGTGAAAATAGACATTGAATTGAAGGGAATATTGACATTGTTAAACCTTGTTATTCCAAATCAAATTTTTGTTAAATAATAATAATATAATAATAATAATAATAATAATGATGATAATTATAATAATAATAATAATAATAATAGGCATTTGTATAGTGCCATCTATCTAGAAACTATCTATTCCGCATTGTTATTATTATTGTTTCAGATGTGATCCGACTAGACAGTACCACACCGGGTCATGTGAGGAGAGACGTGGACACGTCGTTTCCTGTCCTTCCAGCAGCATTGGTTGCTGATGACCTCGTACGAGACGGAGGCACTAGCTCGCACCCTGAGAGAGGGGCTAACGGGGGCGGAGAAGGACCAGACAGGAACGTGACAGACTCCTGGACTGAGAGCGGAGGTTTGTAGGCAACCAATGAAACTATTTTTGGGGTTGGGTTATCTGACTGTACTTTGCAATTCCATCACTGCAGTACGATGGTAGAGTGTTATAGTATGTGGTAAAAATACATGTGTTTTGACATCTTGGCAAAATCTTGTTACAGTCTCTCTTTTCATAGCTGAGATCTGGAGGGGGGGGGGGTCAAATTGAATTCCCTGCCACAATCATTAACATCTTGGTTTGAGACATCCCAGTTTAAAAAGGATTTTTAACAGTGTTGTTAAAGTAGCATTTGATGTCAAACTTAGCGTCACTGCTAGCAGGTGCAGCTGAACCAGGGTTCAGAAGCCATGTACATGTACATAAACGTGAAATTGCGATCAAACTGTGACTTTCAAAAATAGTTAAGCATCACCTGACTAGCTACATATAAAAGATCCCCAAATGTTTTGTTGAACATGTAGTTGAAGAACGTCTTTTTTTCACTGACTGTAGATGGCAGTGACATTCCATTTGAGCAGCGCAACCAAGAGGAACGGGAGGAATACTTTAAGCGCATCGCCGACAGGTTGGCCATGATCGGGGATCAGGCTCTGGCGGACTACGAGTTCAATGACAGCACCGGTGGGGCAGTAGGGGGACAGCAGAGACCGATCCAGAGTACCTGCACAACCGAAACGTATGCTTCCTGTTCAGCTTCTGTGAGTGGCGCAACAGCAGCACCAGGTGTAAGTCGGGGTAAGTACAGTTTCTTGCGGGACTAGTTATATTCAGCCATGTTCCTGGAACAAAATAACATATCATGTTATTATTAGAAAATGATTTATGATATTGTATAAATTTATTCCAGTGTGTGTTTTTATGTGATTACCCTCACCATCTACTGAGGATGTGCACATGAATTTCACATTTAAAACATCACACACAGCACACCTGTTTTCGAGAACCATTTCAAACGGTGCCAAATCATATTCGTTTACCTATAGTACAGTTAAAAAGTCCTTGATTCACAATGATATGATATGCCCTTGGTTATAAAGAAGAATTTTATTTGAGTCTTTAGTTGATCAGAGTCCTACTGACAAAAAAGTCCTGGGTTATTTTCTGATTTAGCGAAATCATTCCGCATCATGGGCTAGCTTGTGAAATCTAAAGCTCGTTTTTTATGGTGAATGAAAACCAGTGTGAATAGCTTCAAGAATATTAACTGAGATTCTTCTACTGACACTCTTGTTGTTCTCTTGTCATTTTATTGTAGACTACACAGCTGAATACGTTGAGATAGGCCAACGGATACAGACCGATGTGGATGGCTTCCAGCTGGTAAGTAAACAGTATCACTTGATAGTAAAGGAAGGTGAAAGCATTGGCAGATGTAGTCAGATAAGACAACAATTTTGAAAGGCCCACTATTGTGCACGGACATAATTTTCCCGTGAAATGGTATTGTATCTAACTCGCCAAACTAGCTACAGTACATGTAGATCTGCCACAGGATGTCAGAGTTATGTGGGAAATAGAAATCATGTGGCAATGTATAGATGGGGGTTGTGACATGAAAAGATATGCTTCATGTTTACAATTGGAGTGACAAGACATGGTATCTCGATTCTGTGTAACTTAAGCCCCTTTTCTTTCAATTTGGTTCCAATGATCAGATGATTGATAAAATATCAAACCCCAGCCAACTATCTCAAAAATGATGCCATCTCCCCATGTCAAACAGAGGACTATCCCATTGATTGCATCGAGTGAAATCACGGCAGCAGGGGTTTTTAGCTCATCAGGGGGTGTTTCACAAAGATTTAAGTATGACTTAGAGTCGCACTTAAATGCCTAGTTGTGCGCGGTATAAAAGCCATGACCGCATTGGTCAGATCGTGCAAAGAGGACGCGCGCTATTGCATAATGATCAATTAGATTGCGCGTTGCATTTCAGATACGCGTCGGCATTTAAGTGCAATTTAAGTCATACTTAAATCTTTGTGAAACACCCCCCAGGCAGAATGGGCAGATGAGCCTTTGCCATGGTGCGGCACCGGTCATTCATCATCTATGGTGCTACTCCTCTCCACTTGCTGCTTCCACGACTTCTTTGACTGTCCCCTCTTCCTTAATTGAACCACCAACCTTGAAAGATTCCTCCAATTCACCCACTCCACCGTCATCCCTTTCCTCTCTCCCCTCAGAGTCAGAGACGCAGGAGTCAGGCGTTCTTCCCGACCGGCATGTTGATGGGCGTCATCTTGAACGACACCTACCAGTCTTTCAGCAACACCATGCAGTCCATCGTCGGCCAGGAGGTCGGCATGGAGCAGCTTGCCATAGTCTTCAAGTTCACCAAGGTGGCCGTCAGGCTGGCCCACTCCATGGGGAAGCACGCCAGCAGCATCAAGGACAACAGTGTCCGCTTCATCAGCGATCGCTATGCCGTCTGGCTCGACAGCCAAGGAGGATGGGTAGGTCGTGTGTCATTACCTACTTGTAATCATCCCATTCATCACACATTTTAATATTGTTATGCCAAATGTAAATAATAATAAAATAGAATTTGTAGAGCGCACTTTCCATCTTAATTAGCTGCTTCAGAGTTCAGATCAAATTAGAGAAAGGAAAAAGGAAAAAATACATTACAGGTTTCAACTTTTCCAATGAATACCTAAATGGTTGTCGGCTGTTTGTCAAAGAGCACTGTTATGCAGGTATGTATGTCTTCATGTAAGAAAAAGATGATTCTATTGTGTGATAAATCAAACGTTCTCAATGACTGTGGTTTTTGCCTTGGAAGAAAGCCCATCGTCAGTGAATAAGTAGCTCAGTATACCTCATCGTCAGGGAATAAATAGCTCAATATACCCAGAAATTATAACAAGAAATATGGCTGTAGGACATAACCACATTGGCATATTAAATCCAAGGTTTGTTCTGACAATTCTGCGCAATTTTATAATATGAGGTGTCAAAAAAAATGTTGCATCTGCAAGCGATTTAATTTTGTCACATAAAAGAATTATGCAGACCATTCTGATATAAAAAAAAGTAAGGGCAAATGAGTTGCACTTACCAAATCATGGCATAAAAGTTACCATCAAATTAACTTTGCCATCCAATGGTATACAAATAGCGAATAGGCATGAGTGCGATGGTGCGAGATTTCGCATGAGGCGAAAGAAAGATGCTCTATTCAACGAGGCGTTAGCTGAGTTGGATAGTGTTTCTTTCTTTCACCGAATGCGAAATCTTGCACCATTGCACGAATAAGAATATTCGCTATTTGTGTTGTACAACGCCTCGGAGTTAAGCGAAAATATGAAGAAAAAAAAAGAGTTTTTCCCTGCAGTAATCTATGAAAAGGGAGCAAAAATATTGAAAGCGAAAAGCAAAATCCCCGGCAAAATCCCACAAGCGCACATGATCTTGGGCATCATTGCGCATTTAGCTAGCTAGCTAGCAGGCTATACGCGTATTGCACCTTCATTTTTACTGAGCGCAATGAATAAAATTGTATTGTGACATCACCTCCTAAAGCCGTGCAATGGTACATTTTGGATGGTACGTCGTGTGTGCAACCATGGACCTATTACGAATGGACATTCAACGAATCCCCTCCTTTGACACAGAGACCGTCGCCGCTAATCCTTTTATAAACAGAGCGCTGGCAGCTGACACCCATCAAGCCGGTCGTAAAACATGCTCTCACTGATTGACAGCGGAAATCAATTGTACGCTGCTCCTACCCATTGCGATGTTGTTCGTTCACTTTATCAAAAGCAACGCACAGCAGCGAACGTTAGCGCTATGAAAATGATAGCAGAAACAAGAAAACAGGCGTGCATAAACGTATTTTTTACGTACATCGCTAACAACCGGAAATGAAATGCATTGACATCACCTTGCAGATCCGTATATCTACGGCAAAAAAGCAGTTGAAATTCGACGAAAAAATCTGCGGAAAAACGTTAAAATCTCAGCTTTTTCGGACAGTATCGATGTCGATAGTAGCGCTTACCTTCGGTCAGAAGTTGATTTTCATTTGGGCATAAAATTCCACAGGATTGATGAAATTTAACGGGATTTTTTTTGATGGACAGACGACAATCGCACATTATGGAGAACCTAAAATAATGTACTGAAAAACCGGATATGAATTGCGCATTGCATTCTAGGTAATGTAAGGACTTTCCCTATTGGCAATCGGGGCTACAACCTGACCGTCTTTGGTCGAAAGAGGGCCAGTGATCGATCGGTGACGATCATCGGGCGAAAGGAGCTTGTGTAAACAATCACCCCGGGCGGTCGTTGTAAAAACCGCGTAAAGAGACAGTTAAGGGTTAGACAGCAATTTTGACAGCTGGAAACAGGTGGTGGTCATAAAATGCTCTCGTTGAATGTCCATTCGTAATAGGTCCATGGTGCAACGGTACGAATGTTTGACATTCAGTCTCCCATCTGCTTGCGTACAACAAGCTAAGTAGGCGTTGTACAATAGTTACCATTGGATGGCAAAGTTGCCATAATAGTAACATTTATGCATTAGGGCCAAGGATCCCTGCTACCCTCCATTAAATGTTGTGCTCTTTGTAATCTTGTGTTTTGTACAGCCAAAGGTTGAGGAAGATAGTGAGACCATATCAACAGATGTTTGAAAGCATTTACGCGGTAAAAAAAAAAAATGCTAATCAGAATCTTTTTCTAGCTCTTGTATTGATTTCTTTCATCTGGCTTCTGGCTCTTCTTGGTGTTTTTGCATAATACTAATATCTATGGGTAATATAATTGATGGTAACTTCTACGGTTACCTTGATCGTGATTGGCTACTGAGTATTGTTATTACTACATTAGTTGACATTGATAGCAGAAGTACAAGTAATAATAAATTTCTTATTAACGATGATTTCCATAGAAACTTCATGCCTTTGGTGCATAACTGATAAATAGAAAGTATATAGGAATCATTGATGATAACCATACTTGCTTTACATAGTGCTTTACACTCACCTAGTTAGAAGCCTCTATAAAGCTGTTAACAATAATGCAGCGTAGAGCTGTAATATTAATTTCCTGAATTCTATTATATGAATTCATATCATACCCAAGTATCATGTTTAACTAGTCATTTCATGGTAATACTTTATTATAGACAGTGAAGGTCAAATGTATTCATCTCTTTGATTCCTTAACAAATTCAAATTTGTTTATCTTTCTAAATTCTTCTCTATAAGCATTTTATACATTGCATATATTCATCAGATTATTAGATAATGTAGGCTCCAGAACTCATATTATTAGTTGCGAGTTTACATTCATACTTTTCTTTATATTACTTTCTCTTGATTCATACTCTAATATGTCATCCACACGTAGAGAAATATTAATCTAAAGAAATTAATTTCTAGTGTCCCTAATATGTTAGTTTGTTATCTTTCTATCTGTCTTCGATAATAATGATAATAATGATAAGACTTATATAGAGTGCTCAAGGCACTTTTTTTAGGAAATTATAAAGGAAATTAAGAAGAATTGAGAGAGCAGGTACATGTATTATCTGGATTATTCTCACACTAAGCTTTTTATTAGCACTTTATCATTTAATCCATTAATCATTGTCTATCATTTGACTAAATGTTTTTGATCTACTGTGTATATACACATGAAAATGGTATAGGTTATTTGTAAAGCGCTTTACCTCCTTGTTAGGTGCTTCTATAACACCCCTGCTAAATACATGTAGGCTTTACCAATCCCGGTGCTCACAGCTCATTAAGGTACCCACTTACCTCACCTGGGTTGAGTGCAGCACAATGTGGATCAATTTCTTGCTGAAGGATATATTACACCATGGCTGGGAATTGAAACAATGACACTCTGTTTGAGAGTTTGGTGACTTATTTTCTGGGCCACAACACTCCACATTATACATTATACGAACATCTCACTATTAAATAGATTATGAAAGGGGCTTGTTGGAATCATATACATTATGTCGGGCAGTTGGTTGCAGTGTCTGTTTAATTTGAGAATCAACCACCACTACTCTTGTTTTTCTTATGATTTGTAACACATTACTTGGGTTGAAGGTGTACTTAGGTTGAAGACGAAATTGGCGGATTTGCAAGAATCAGCGTTGCCATAGTAATTGCATTATCTGACAAATCATCAGGAAGTGTTATTTAGGTTTAACAACTTGTCTAATTTTTCAAGCAAATTTGGCACTCACTTTAACCTTGGGTTGTTGTGCATTTTTCCTCACAGTGCACTGTTTGTATAAAATTCCTTTGTGTAAAATAGTATACAAATAGCGAATAGGCATGAGTGCGATGGTGCAAGATTTCGCGTAAGGTGACAGAAAGATGCTCTATTCAACAAGGCATAGCCGAGTTGAATAGAATGTCTCTTTCTTTCGCAGAATGCGAAATGTTGCACCATAGCACAAATAAGAGTATTCGCGATTTGTGTTGTGCAACGCCTTGGAAGTATGCGAAAATATACGAACAATAATCAATTTTCCACTATGTTTGTTTATGAAAATTAGAAAAAATTATTGAAAGCAAAAAGCAAAATCCCTCAAACGTGCATCTGATCTGCAGCAGCAATGCGCATTTCGCCAGTAAGCCCTAATCCTAATTTTTATTGTGAAGTCACCTTGTTCCTGACCGTGCAACGGTATATTATAGTTGGTACGTGTGCAACGGTATGAATGAAGATTTTGTTATTCAATCTTCATATTTTTCTTTCTCCAGGGTTCCGTAGTGACTAGCGACGACTCAGACTCTCTGCACGAAGAATCAGAGATAGACTGAAGGCCTGACAGGGAGAAAAAAGAAGGAAGAGAAGGAAAAGGGAAGAGGAAAGAGGGAAGACAGTTTATGCTTACAGTGATAAATGCTGCACGAGCCTCTTCAGCAACATACAGTATACATTCCTAAAGAAGGATAAACAAGAGATGGTGCTCTTTCTACCACATCATCATGGTATTGTGCACGCTGGTCTCCTATTTACAACTGGCAGGCAAAAGATATTCATTCGAGCCAATCCATTCTTAATTTTTTTTAAATTTGATATAGGTGATTGACAAAAGTGAGACTCGCTTTTCACCGTCCCTGCTTTGGCACCAAATGAGGGCAGCAGACCTCGATTTAGACCTTATTCATTGATCTTAAGAGAGTTTTGCCCAACTACAGTTGGATCTGACCCAATCTGGCAAATATTGCTATGTTAGGCAAGCACCGGGTAAAAATAGAAAGCCTAGAGCCTCACAACCTTTTGGGGGCAATAGTTTTTACTATTGCTGGAATAAAACAACGGCCAATATTTGTTTTATATACCAGTTATTTCTGAGCCGAGCAATAGTAAGAATTATTGCCCTGATCAAACAATACCAATCATTATATTTGTAATAGATAATAATGTTGTTGATGTATTATTGCTTTAACCTCCTGTAGCCGAGTTATAATGTACAACTTTCCATCCCTTGTCATTGCTGGTCTTACATCTTCCGTTAAGTTTTTAGATGTAATTTACAGGTTGATAGAATAGTTTGAGATTTAAACTGAAAACACCCCAAACCTCGGTGTACAGAACAATCGTTGTTACATTTTAAGAAGTGCTCTGCGCCCTCTGGTGCCATTCTGTTTGTTTTTTTATTATTGGTATTCTGATTTTTTTATACTCATTCATTTATACTCATTGTTTTATCTTTTAAGAAGGCCTTTTATTGCCTATAAGGCAAACAGCTATGCTGCATGTAATGGGTAAAAGGGTTCTTCTTTGCCCTCTATGGCCTTGGTATATATCATTTGATTATAATTGATGAGAAAGCCTGTGTAATATGCCTAGCAGTTGGGTTTTGGATGCTCTTGTTAAAAATGCTCCCAGGGAGTGGAGAAAGTGCATGCATTGTGTGCAGGGTCAGAAAAATGTATCACTCAAACCTGTGAAGACAGTGAAAGGTATATGTTCATACTAATTAAGTAATCAATGCATAGAAATTGTTTAACTGATTTCAATCAATTATTTTTTATTGAAATGGCAGAAATATTGAAATCTTCTATGAATTCCAAAATCTTGGATCGTGCCAGGCATGACTTGTTTCAATGGAAGCGAGTCATGCAAAGAAGTATCAAGTGGTATTAATTTTGTGCGATGATGAATGTTACTTAATTGTCTTTCGTTCATGTGTAATACTTAAGACAAAGAATTTTCTCTTTTTTTTACAATGAAAGTGATATATGAATTTATTCTACTGTCATACCTGGAAAACCATTTCCAAAGTGACAAAAGCTATTATGTTATTTCTTATGACATACCATTGATCATTTTGGAGTCAGTTTCATTGGTATGACTGTAGCGATACTGTTGTTTGAAAAGGTTTACAAAGTGGGCAATTACATGAAATATGTGCGTCCGACCCCTCTATGTGGGACCTTCATGAAATTTTCTGTCTCCGATTTCTTGGTCTTTTGACAGCCTGTATAATGTTCTCAAATGACCATGACTTGGTCAGTTTATGAAGTGAAGTAAGACTTGAGAAAAATGGGGGGGGGGGGGGGGGTCGGACGTACAAAAAGGTTTATCATTTTATGGAATCGCCCAAGTGTGTCTAAAGTACCTTATTGATTTATGTCTTTATTAGGTCATTCCACTATCAGCACTGTTGGAGCTACTGTTGAAAAATGTATCAAGTGTAATTTTTGAATATAAGAGCCATTTTATTATTGTTACTCTCATAACATACAAACAGAAATAGAGTTTTTGATAATCTACGGTTATTCACAACATCAATTAACTACATAATTTGCAACCAATTGACAGCCCATCCGTATAATTTTCCAAGAATTTTTCCACATAACAGGTGGGTGTTTCATAAAGCTGTTCGTAAAGTTTCGCACAACTTTATGCACGACTGGAACATGATATTAGGTCCGAACTCAATTACAAAGGGATATATCACTTGGCATGAGAAAGGGTTACTAGTCGTGTGTAAAGTCATTTGTATCTTACGAACAGCTTTAAGAAACAACCAGTAGTCCAATTATGCTAGTTATACAGAAGATGCTGGATTTAAATGGCCAGGTGGGTGTTGCATAAAGCTGTTTGTAAGTTCAGAGCGACTTTAAGAACGACTGGTGAACATTTCTTACGCGCTAAATAATCACCAATGAACATTTAATGGTCAATGTAATTTACCACAAGAAAGGATCACCAGTCGTTCGTAAAGGTCACTCTTAACTTACAAACAGCTTTATGAAACGGCCCCCAGGCATTTAATGTTGGATTGAACACAATTGCTTGGAGAATGATGATTACATATTTACAGCCCGTCTTAAACTGATATAGGACAATGATATGATGCAATCATATTTGATACAATATTGGTCACTTGAATTCATTTTTCCAAAGTATTGTAGTCTTGAATGTGTAAGTCACAAGAAAAAGAAGTAATTCCAATAAAAAAGGTAGTTGGACAGACTGCAATCAGCGAACTATGATGTGTGTGAATATAGTGTAATATCAAAGGGATTTTTTTGGTATATTATATGCTCTGTATGATTCTTTGTTCATCATTGTTGTTTTTATTTCTTAAAGGTTGCGTACAACTGTGCTTTGTCATTGATATGTTTAGCTGTCATTCTGTTGAGCATTGCATGCTGAAATCAATGCAATTGAATCTTGAATTCCAAAATTGCAGATAAAAATCTATATTTAATTAATTTAAACATTTTGAAAAGATCTTGAATTTAATAATTTAGATATTTTATACATTTTTATTCATTTTTATACCATGTATCATTCCTGTCATTTTTATAATGAGTTCAAATTATTTGAAAGATGATTTTTTTACAAGGAAATTGTTTCTTAAGAGGCATTAAAAATGGTTTCATTTCAAATAGTGATTTTCCATGTAAAGTTTTACTACATAAGCACTCAGTGAAAATGAAAATCTGAAAAAGTGACAATTCTCAAATTTAACATAATTCATATTACATTATTAACTCTCTTTAATATGTTTTACATACATTTATTTACATAGTCATGTTTGCCAGTGTTGAAATTGATTTTTGATTTTTATTTGTTTGAAGACCATTGTAGCTGAAACCAAGTTACATGTATATCAACACTTTTTTGTGTTTAACTTTCATTGCTCTTATTTGTTTTAGGGTATTATTTTTTATAGATGAATTTGAATTATCAAAATTGACTTGTAAAATGGTACTGAAATTTAAGTATTCACTTTGATATGTTTGGTATTCATGAAAAAGGCCATCAGAGTATTAGTACTAGGTGTAATTAGGATATACATATATATTGAAAAATAAGAGTTCATGGTGAAAATTGATTCTTTTTATAAAGGTAACCTTTTGGGGGAAATTGCATACTGTATTCACTGAGGCATTTATCTTAACAAGGCTTTCCCATTTGCAATGCTGTTTATTTAATTTAAATGTGATGTGCATGATTGTAAATGTAATATGGGCGAAATTACTCTTGCGTATATTTCAAAATGAAAGATAAATTTCTGTGTTTCCTATGGATAATGAGGAAATTTATACGTGAGATAATTTCTTAATGCATCAATTTACTGATGCTTTGCACCGAGCTATTTTATGGCAAAATTAACTTGTTGATGTATTTTGGCAAGTTGCAATAGAGTAGCAAATTGCAATAAAAACAAGAATTTGTTGATATCATTAAGTAATTTCTTTGTTTCAACTACAAAACTTGGATTCACTGCACAAAATCCTGAATTTAGCTATCTTATTTTTACCTGAAATGCACTCCAAATTTATTTTTGTATTTCAAATGCTTGGTCCTCCTTATCTTCAGGGTCCATTCACATTGGCAGCTTGCGCCATGTGTGAATAACCCCAGTATGTTTTACTTGTGCAATGCATCAACATTTTTCAATTTTTTTGTTTTATTTCCATTCGGTTTTTGAAAGAAAATCAATTTTGTTTTCCATTTCAATTTTATTCATGTTTTATATATAAATTAAGCAGTGCAACGTTGATGTCTGTAAATATTGTACAAGTGTAATAATTTATATCAGCAAGCGTTTTCTATGTAAGATTCGCCACATAAGTTTTTGTGTCGTCTCCAACTGCGTACTGATTGTTATAGAAATGAGACTTGTAAAAAAAAAATTATGATTGATGATGATCCAGTTTTTCTTGAAATAATGTTAGAGTACTTATGATAATAAAGTCACTAGTATTTATTCCTATACTTGAAAAAGAGAAAATAAAATAGGTAATTTTGTAGTAGATAATTATCAAAGTAAAGTTATTTGAAATTTGATATCGATGAGTTGCTAGTGTTTTTATTTTTCTGGACTTGATGGAGTGAAGTGAGCTGATATTTGTGAATTAATGGTTGATTTCATGAAGTATGGAATGGTCATTTCTCGATGATTTCAATATACACAATAGTGTATTAAAGGGGTACTCCAGGCTGAAGATAATTTGATTTGAAAAGATTAAGAAAAATCAAACAAACAAAACACTGAGAATTTGATCAAAATTGGACAAGGAATAGAAAAATTATGTCATTTTAAAGATATGCATTATTCCAGTGAAACGGATCTAGGCATGACTTCATGAATATTCAATGAACAAACTGATGATGTCATATCCCCACTTGTTCTTTTATTTTTATTGTATGAAATTAGGTTTATTCAAATTGTTTCCTTCAAGAACCCAAAATATTAAAACAACAACTGAAAAGTGCATTAGATATTCATTTCTGCAACTTATTTCATTACAAGGGAGACATATCATCCACACATGTATGAAAAAAATAAAACAATTATGATTTCATGTAATAACATAATAAAAGGGAAGGTGTGGATGTGACATCATCAGCCCATCTAATGAATATTCAAGTCATGGCGATCGTGCTTATAACCGTTTTCGTAATATATTGCTAAACTTTAAAATTCAATAACTTCTCTATTTGTTATCAGATTTTGATGAAATGTTCAGCATTTTGCTCTTATTTAGATATAAATATTTTCAGCCTGTAGCGCCCCTTTAAACGACAGTCAAACCGATCTTTTAAGACCCCCAATGGACAGGGGCGGTAGGGGGGACAAGGTACTGGAAATTTTGACAAGCAAAAAAAAAAGGTTTTATCACCCAAAATTTAAGGTCATTTCGACGAAAATAAATTTAACAAGCAAAAAAAAAAGGTTTTCTCACCCCAAAATTAAGGTCATCTCGTCCCAAAATACATGTTTTATTTCGATTTTTGAATTATGTATTACTTACCATCATAAAAGACCAAAAATAGTAGGGGGACATTTGATATTGTGTCCCCCCCCCTACTATTTTGAGTAGGGGGGACACGTCCCCCCTGTCCCCCTGGGATTTCCGCCCATGCCAATGGAAAAAGTGTGGCCACTGTCATGACTGTTGACAGGTTGCCTTTATATAACACATATTCCTTGCAAATGGGATACACTATCGGTAGCCATTATAGTGGAGCGTTGTGGCCCAGTGGATTAGTCTCCGGAATTTTAAACAGAATTAAGGTGGGGGTCCAAATTCCAGCCATGGTGTAGTTTTCTTAAGCAAGAAATGTATCCACATTGTGCTGCACTCAACCCAGGTGAGGTGAATGGGTACCTGGCAGGAATTTACTAAGCGCTGGAAAGGCTGCTTGAGCTACAGCCGGGGTATGTAATATCCAAGTCCTTTGGAAGCGCATAGTCTTTTTTAGAGACGTTATTCATAATGTGTTATGCGCTATACAAGAACTGTCTATTATAAATATTATTATAGTCATGTTCTCATGCATGCTAAAGGTAAATTGCTAATTCGTCTCCTGCCAACTTGTCCACACACCAGATGGTCTACCTTCTTTTTTATTATTATTATTATTTGTTTGGCGTCACCTGTGCCTGGGAGGCGACCTTATTTCAGTTGAATGCCATTCTGTCCATTGACATTTTGTCTAAATGGTCTAACCATTTGCAACAATAACCATTTGGTCTGATCATCAGTTCGTCTAATCCCCATTTCGTCTATGACCATTTTGTCTCATAACCAGTTGGATCTATAAATATCCATTTTATTCTGATTCATTAACTCTTAGTCCAATCAGACCAAACGGTATATGGACTAAATGGCTATTGGACAAACTAGTTAGTAGATGAAATAGTGAGTGGACGAAATTGAAATTAGACCAATGACAGTAGACGAGTTGGTAATTTGATGAATTGGCATTAGACCAATTGAAAATAAACCCATGCTAAGACGGGTTTGATTGCTAATTAATATGGCCTTCATGGCGGAGACCCTATACTATAATTTGGTACAAATGGTACACCTCTGGCAGTCTCACCTGCATTACGCGATTTAATAAAGCAGCAGTGCTGACTTTTATATATGGCGCATCAGGAGGTGGCAGGGGACGACCAGTTATGATTTTTAATGTAGTGAAAAAAAAAAAGATATAAAGAAGAGATAGAGGTAAATGGAAGAAAGGAAAGAATAACATAGCTTTCAATTCAGAATGCGCTTCAATTCAAATGTATCCAATTAATCGACCACCCCGACCATGCGCGACCAAAAAAACACGTAAAAAGGATGTCTTTTTCAAGATAGGGCACGTTACGTACGTAACGTGATAAGGGTGTCAAAAACACAAAAATAATGAAAAAAGGGTATCTATTTCGTTAGGAAAGCTACGTGTTAAGGGTCAAATTTGCGGGGATGATACTAAACAAAATTATTTTTTTTTATAAAGGATGTCCTTTTTGCTCCAACACTACGTGTTTAGAGTCCGATTTGCACGACGTGTGGAAGGTAGGGCCGTTCTAAACCAAGTGATGTATAAAAGTAACCGACGACCGACGCGACGGACCCGTGACATATCGCTGTACTTGTTTAGGGGTTCATTTCAGGGAATACTTGTCAAGAGTATCGTTTTGTTTCCAATACTTGTTAAGGGTAGGGTTTCACACGCCAATACTTGTTAAGGGGTGCTTTTTCAGAATATGGAAAATACGTGTTTAGGGTGCTTTTCGAGACCCCATGGTCGCGCATGGTATCCACTCGTTAATGGAAGTGGCCCCCCCGGGTCGACCACCCATTAAAATACCCTCGCACCGCCCCCGTTGGGAGGGGATGGTAACCTATAATGTAACCGCTATGGGGCTATAAAAAACCCTCTTGAAAATGTTGTCATGTTTGTCCCAAACATTTTGTACAAGCGAACACACTCAGCACGCGCATCTAAAGTTGTCTATAGGCTGGGTTCACATAGAAGTATACTATTCGGGTATACGGTGCACGTTTTCGAGGGCACGCGAATAGCTTGAATCGAACAATAGGATTTCCTAATACCGGGTCACATGAGAGGGCACTATACGAAAATGCCGTATAGCTGCGTATAGTATAGTATAGTGGGAATCGTACTTGTTCGATTTTCGTGCAGCGTATACAGACGTGGTAGGTGGTGTTCTGAATTTCCCTATAAGATTTACTGTGTGCGTTGGTTAAATGAGGTATAAGTTCAAATGAAATGATTTCTTGGTACTCATTTTATTGGAATTTCTTAGCACATGATGCCGTCATATTTAAGTTATCCAGCACTTCAGAGTTTATCTCATGCACATGCTGTATGATTTATGTGGGCTCTGCATTTTTCGTTCTGTCTTTTTTGACCTTGAAATGACTGAAGATACAAGGTCAAAAAGGTCCACAGCGAAGGCTACTTGAGCTATGTTGTTGTGTATCGCTGAGTCATGTTTAATTAATTACTTAATTATTCTTATAATAAGTCGATAATAATGTGGAAATAGATTTCATTCAAGAAAACATTGTTTATAAAATGATTTATTTATTATTTCACTTTTGCTATGATTTCACAGAGCTGGGATGGGGGAGTAGAATCAAGCTCCCCTCCCCCCTAAAAATGACGTCATCAAAGCAAAAAATAGGAATGATTGATAAAATCAATTAGGCTGATACAGATTTGAAATCTTAAAATATAAATTTGGAAACATCACTACAGTATTTCCAATAACATTCCTCACCCCCCCCCCTCCCCCAAAAATAAAATTTTTAGTGTGTAAAATCATATGGCTCAAATAAGCCCATCTCGACGGACCGGCTGAACTAACCCCATTAAAAAAATCACTAAAAGTTTTATTAAATAGAAGTTTAATAATTTTGAATATTAAAGTAGGACACGCGTGCTACCTTTATGTGACCCGCCATGCCCGTATAGCGAATATCGAATAGAAAATACCGTATACCGTATTTAGGCGTATACTTCTATGTGAACCCAGCCTACAGGGATGCTCCAGGCTGAAAATGTTTATATCTAATAAATATAATAAACTTCACTGAGAAAAATTGTGAAAATTTCATCAAAATCTGATAACAAATAGCGAAGTTATTGAATTTTTAATTTTAGCAATATAATGGGGAAAACACTTATATGCATGTCGTCATGAATATTCATTAGATGGGCTGATGATGTCACATCCCCACTTTCCTCTTTCTTATGTTATATTAAATCATTTTTTTTCATATATGTGAGAATGATGTGTCTCCCTTGTAATGAAATAAGTTGCAGCAATGAATATCTAATGCACTTAAAGGGGAATCCAACCCAAATAAAACCTTTTTTTTATAAGAAAATGAAAAATCAGACAAGTTGATAGGTGAAAGTTTGAACAATATCGGACAAACAACAAGAAAGTTATGAATTTTTAAAAGTTGTAAATATTGGTAATCACTATACCCATGGAGACTTCAAATTGGCCGCATATGGGATGTCATATTGATGTAAGGCAAGGACTACTCTTCCATGTACTCCAGTACATATTATGGCTAAAATGTCATTTTTCCCAAAAGTTTTATTTCAAATTACATTTTTCTTTCATGAGGACATAAAACAATATACTACCTGGATTATATTTAGATTACTGCCCCAGGGGAATGATGATGTCACATCCCCACTTTCCGTTTTCTTATGTTATTACATAAAATCAGATTTTTTTCATTATTTCATACTTGTGTGAATAATATGTCTCTCTTATAATGAAATAAGTTGCAGCAATAAATATCTAATGCACTAAATCAGTTGTCAATCCAATTTTTCCAGTTCTTTGAGGAAACAAATTGAACAAACCTAATTTCATATAATAAAATACAAAAGAACAAGTGGAGATGTGACATCATCAGCCCACCTAATGAATATTCATGACGACTGTTTTCACAAAATATTGCTAAACTTCAAAATTCAATAACTTTGTTATTATCCGATTTTGATGAAATTTTTTGCATTTTGCTCAGTGGATTCTACTGTATTTATTAAGCTATAAATACTTTCAGCCCGGACCATCCCTTTAATAATAGATAAACTCAAGTCGTCAGTCACACAACCTGCATTACAATACAGTCCAAACTTCTCCGAGTCTTTTTCTTTAATCTAAACACCTCCCTCTCTTGGCCAATGTATGCACATTTCACAATCATCAGTTTGGAACCATGGCACAGTGATCTGGATACTACCGTTTGACCCCCCCCCCCCAAAAAAAAAATACACCTCACAAATCTCAAATTTAAGTAAGAAATATTTCATGAGCACATGATTATGGCCTGAAAGAGTATACAAAATAATTTAATACCATATTTATGTGGTATGTGTTAACGCTTGGATAATGATGTAAATTTTGACTTGCGCCAAATCATCAAGGCATGGCTGCAATGAATGAATCCAGATGCCAATGATGTCATGATCCTGCATGAGTTAGTAAACATATTCGCAAACCCCTTTTCAGTTAAATTAACTTGAGAATTGATACTAAAAGTGTAATATTAAACAATTCTAACTATTGAAAAGGTGTTTTGCAATGGATTTCAATGCAACCCTTGAAGCATTACGACATCTGGATTCATTAATTGGAATCATGCCTTACTTTGGGGCAAGTCAAAATTTACATCACTGCAAAGAATACCTACTAATTATCCAAGCGTGAAGATATTTACCGCATAAATATGGTATCACATTATTTGGGAGTTCAGGATATGATTTTGTGCTCATGTCATATTTTTTTCTTAAAATGGGTATTTGAGAGGTGTTTTTTTTAAGTTCAGGGCACCGTCTTACAAAGAATTACGATTGATTCGATCAAACTCAACTACATGTATATGGAAATTCAGCAATCTCATAGTTTTTTTCTACAGAAATTTGCTCAATGTCCTTTGTGAAAAAAGACAAGCAAACTGCAAATTCAAGAAAACGATAGATGTATGAATATCCATCATATCTAGAAAATATCTTTAACAAACACGCAATTAAGATATCACGTTGCTGGCTTTCCATAATTGTGGTTGATCGGATCAATCGCATATTTTTGTAAGACAGGACCCAGGGGTCCGTTTCATAAATTCAGTTAAAATAACAAATTTGCAATAATAGTTTAAAGCTACTGAAGCCATTCAATTTCATTGGCTGATGTTAACCTTGTAATATAAATTTAGCATTTGTTATTTTAACAAATCTTAATGAAACGGGACCCTGGGGAGCGTTTCATGGAAGGACTTGTCAAATATTTTATTTGACAAGTCCCATTTTATCCGACAGTTACCATAGTAACAGTGCTTCTCAGCCAATCAAAATCAAGGACACTTGTCGGACATAGATGTTGATGAAACCCTCCCCAGGGGATTGAAATCAGCACTGACAAGACTAGTTGTCATTATCCGACAGTTACCATAGTAACAGTCGGACACATAGGCCCGTATTCTGAAGTCAGGTTCAACTTTAGACCACGGTCTAACTATGTGCTAAAATTATGGGAACCTAGCAATTAAAAAATTATGTTTATATTGTATAAATGTTCACTATTTTGTTTCCTTTTGCTTTCATAATATGAAGAAAAATACTTAATTAATCATTCCCAGACAGTTATGAACAATTTGGGTGTCATATGAGTTATAGTAAATTTAATGTGTACTGTAAGGGATAGTGCTCCAATTGGCTCTCCATAGCTAAACCACAACTTTAAACCAGGGTTTAATTTAAACCCGAGTTCAGAATACGGGCCATAATTATGGTTCGAAGCCAATCTGAGCCATGGAGAGTTTTGTGATCTAAAAAAACTTGTCAGACGCAAACGTTGATGAAATGGTGACACGACATTTGCTCCTGGGACAATTGCTCCGGGCTTTATTTCCTCTAAGATACACTGCAAAAACTCTGGTGTTGATTTAACACCAGCCCGGAATCTATTATGTCCACACCAGAAAAGTGTTAAACAAAACCAGTTTCGTTTTGGTCTAACACCAGATAGGTGTTTATACAACACCAATTAGTATTAAAACAGCATCGGTTTGATTCCAAACGGGTGTTGTTTCAATACTTCTCTGGTGTGGACATATATGGATTCCGGGCTGGTGTTCAATCAACACCGGAGATTTTGCAGTGTAGGTTTAGGGTTAGGTTTAAAAGAGTTAAATTTAGTGTTGAATTTATATATATATATATATATGCATTTATTAAGATAAATCATCAAAAATCACAGGTTAGCTTTAGGATAGGGAAGAGAGTTAAATTTAGGGTTGAACTGTTTTTCTTTTAAATATATTTATGTATTTATTAAGATAAATCATCAAAAATCACAATATTTACAAAAGATTGGCAAGATTAAAACAGAATCATAAAACATACAAGAAATAAAAAGGCAGGTTAATAATAATAAAAAGAAAAAGCTAATTTTTCAGTGATGAGACTCCGAGACGAAACGGGGAGACCAACTTTCGGTCAGATAAATTTTTATTTAAAAAAATGCACAACCCTACCATAATAAGGGCATAGAAAATAGGAGTAGGAGAACTGAAGTTGGTAATTCCATTAGTATATGGAATTTACAGCGGAGCAATAATTGTCAAAGATTTGTGATTGATCCGATCAATCTCAAGTATATAGAAATACATCAATGTCATAATTTTCCTATCAGGAACGTTTGTAAAATGTCCTTTAATCGTGTTAATAAACAAAGATGGGCATACTGAATTGTCAAGAAAACATTTCGAACACTGACACGCATTTATATCTTGACGTTGCTGGCTTTCTATAGTTGTGGACTTGTGGTTGATCGGATCAGGGGCCCGTTGAAGAAAGAGTTGCGATCAAACGCAACTAAAAAAATCGTGCGCAACTTGATTAGACGGGGCCCGGTTATACAAGTATAATAAAAAACCACTGCATTGTCTTCCTGTAATAAAGATATTTCAATTTATTTTTCTGAAACAGTCATTTTGACAACATAATCATGATTATATCATAAATACATTTGTGCATCTTATTGATTGTCGTTATAGTTACTGCAAATAAATAAGTTGAAAGTGATTGTCTCTTATAATACAGTACGGCCGATGCCGATGACGATTTACATGTGTTTTTTTAACATTATCTATTTAATAATATATTGTATGCGCTCTATTAACTGTAACATAGAAACATAATTCTGATTACCGTATTTCATATGATTAATACGCTAAAAATAATGATGATAAATATATATATATTAAACTTACATATTGCAAGGTTGTTTAACGAAGTCATTCGTTTAGTGTTACGACAGTGTTGCTAGGTCCGAGCTGAAGAAAATCCCCAAAAGGCACTCGAAAAATCTCCAAAGTGGACCCTAAATCCCCATTTTTTTCAAATCACAATAATTTATGAAAAAGCGAGGACATTAATCATGCCACCTTATTGCCCACAACTAGTAATATGTGTTTGTTTGTTCACAACATACTACACAGCAGATTTTTTTTAATTCTTTTCATTTTTTTTAGGTTTCGATGCAAAGTAGATTGGCAACAATACCATTGTTTCATACAACCATAGAGATATATACGGTACTAATGACAATTAAGTTCAATGTAATGAATACATTGGTTGAATTGCGTAGGAAATGCGCTGATGTATACATTATATGATCTACAGTAGATCGTATACAATTATTAGCATCATATTACTGAAAAATTACGAATCTTAGTGCTTTTCATCAAAACCTTCAAAGATCCCCTAAAATGCATGAAAAATCCCCAAATCTATTTTAATCGCCAAATAAGTTTTTCCATCCCCAAAGGAAATCCCCAAATAGCAACACTGTGTTTCGCACAACTTTACCAACGACTGGGATATATCGCAAGCCAAATGTGTGTCCTTACAACCATGATAACTTTTAATCGAATTAGCCATAGTTGAAGTATACTGATATTGGTCACAATCTTATATCTAAAAAAACAATTAATGGTCTTTTGTGCCTAAGTACTTTACATTCAGTCATACCTGTTCAATATAAGCAAAACTTTCACTTAAAGGTTCCCCTTTAAGTGTTCCCCTTTGAACTTAAGGTTTGTTCACCCTATCAAAAAGTTTATTAATATTATTATTTATTCGGCGTAATCAAACACATAAACAACATATACAAACAATAGGATAAGATCGAGAGTCAAAATAGCAGAAAAAAAATATTGCCCAAGGTTCGAGAAAAATCCATCAAAGAATAAAAAGGTTATTAGCATTTGAATTATTTGATTTGTGACGTCATATGCGAGCAGCTTTCCTACATAATTATCGTATCGTAAAAAAAATAAAGAAATGTAATTTTTCTTTAAAATAAATGAAAATGGTTTTTAATGTACCTTTATTATATCAATCAATATATAAATCATTTCACACCTGTTCCTAAAACGAAAACAAAAACAAAACATAGAGTCATCACGAACCATTAGGAAATTTGAAATGCATGCATATTACATAACATTATAGGGAGGCTGCTCGTTTATGACGTCACAAACAAAAAAATGAAATTCTAATAAGTTTCTTAATCTTTAATGGATTTTACTCAAACCTTCACCAATGTTTTTTTTTAATTATTTATTTCTATTTTACAACAAACTTTATTTCAGGGTGAATTTCCCCTTTAATTTTGGCGTTCTATACTGCAATCGATTGTAAAGCTGAGCGTAACTTTGCGAACAGATTTCTGACACACTTTTTAACAGTTTAAACATATACGTACTGCTTGCGTATAACACATGCGTAGAATTTATTTGATTGTCATTCTTTAGCGTTTTAATATAAACTGGGCCATCAAATAACGAGTTGTGATTGATTAAAACCAATCTCAACTCTACAGCAGTCGAGATTAATCACAAGTTGAGATTTTTTCAATCAATCACTTCCAATTGAGACCCATATTGCACAACAATAATTATGAACTGTAAGCAGGCTGAATTAGGAGCCAGAAAGAACATTAAATGGATGAAAACAAAACATAAAACGATTGCTTCATAATACAGTGAAAGTCAGTCTACGTACGTATGCTCAGTTCTTACTTTCCCTAGGTCTGAGCATCCGCAGAAACATATTATCTTCCCTCCTCTTTTCCTCCCGTTATTCTTCAAAGCATCCTAATGATGTATGGCGAATAATATGAGCAATAATTATGCAATAGAATATCAACAACCATCAAACAAGTAATTCTTAATTATCATAGTTTATAAAATACAATGGATCCTCCATGAAAATACTGCTATAAAATCTTCACAATAGTACTGTTTGAAATTTACTCCTTAAAAAATCTGTCTAAATAACGAATAGGTTGGTGAAAAGGCCAATGTGTCTGAAAAATAGAAAAATACCAGTAACAGAGATAAAATCAAGTTAATCAACCCAACTCTTGCTACGGTTTCAAACGACGGTTTTGAAGAACGGTTAAACGACGGTTCTGTGATTATGGCCGTCGCGTTGGTAATTTCCAATATTTTTGGTTGGACACATTTACTAACACATTGGTTATTTTATCAAATTCGTATTATTTAAAAAAAATAACAATAACAAGAAGTAGGCCGACAATGAGTACCCTTCAACACGACAGGTTAAAATGGTTTAGCAGTCACAGTAGTACACCATTATCAATTTCATATCTTATTTGGTACTGCCCATATTTATTTTGGTAAAATCCATATAATAACCAAGGATTACACAAATTGATAAATCATCTTTCAAAGCGACATATAAATATTACTTTAGAATTTACAGGAGAGGATTGAGAGGGGGAATCGTGCATTACTTTAGTGAATTTCGTTTACAATTTTCTGCATGATGGACTACATTTTTCATTCGGTTTTTCAAAACATCTCGGAACTTAGGCGGATAGGACGGCAAATTTTGTAATAACGGTTCTTCAGAATCAACTTTAAGCATAAATAACTCCCAAAAATTTACATGTTCACTGAGAATTTTCAATCTTTGCACTGTTTGCTCCCTAAACACACAAAACGACTTAAGAATCTGGTCGTGGTAATGCCCAAATTGATCCAACATCCTATAACCGTGTCGTAGGCCGGATTCGTTGTCAAGAAACAATAACCCTCTATCCGTCTTCGACATTTCTAGGTTGTGAACCGGTTGCATGAGCATGTGTCGGTTCCACTGAAGGTTAACCAAAGTGTTGACTACCCGATCCAAATTCGCAGTTACATAATCGAATATGGCAAGATCGGACCACTGTATAAGTTCTACCAAACGATCCGGGCTTCTACTTATCCGGGAAACTTTGTCAAGAGGTGTTCTGCGTATTGTTCCGTTCAAACTCTTTAATTCAAGAGGTACGAATGCGGGTTCTAAATCGGGTATCCATTTTGTCGCCACGATTATTCGATTTTCTTTCCAACCAGCCGCTGTGATATTTTTCTTAACCGCTTTCCACTGATCGCTGTCCGGTTCGATTTTCATCAAGACACCTAGCGGTAGATTCCCGATACCAATTAACCGCGACAAGTGGAATGACAAGATATCTCCCTGAATTTGATCAACGTTCTGTCTGTAACGACAGCATACCATCACGCCATTTTCGAGGACCGCGAGCCGGTTGCTCTCCCGACCGCATCCTGGTAACAACCGCACAATACGCTGCGACCGAACATCGTTAAGCCACGCGGTTACATCCGCTTCCGACGTCCAGTTAGGAAGCAATGTCTCGACGTCCCTACTCCAGAATATGCCATCTTTAAAAAGTTCTAACTCGCTAACCTTCTGCTCACTCTCATGAGAACCATCCCTCATCTCTTTGTAAAATGAGTTTCCATGGTTACGAATTATTTCCTTTGAATTATTTCTAGCTTGTACTGTGCGTGATAAAGGATCACTACGTCTCGCCAGCATGCCCGATTTCAACGCATTCATCTTTCTTCTTAATCCAGTTGACGCTAGAAGAGCTTTCTCGTCGACCAATTCCCTTCTCACGTTACCGTCTCCAATCCGCTGTTCGTGTTTACTTCGTGTTTTATTTACTTGTGATCGAGTACGCTGACAATTATTCTTGAAACCCGAGGCACAAGAAATCGAAGTTGAAGAATCTCCTGCGTACTTCGTTTGGTTTCCGGTGACCGTTTTGCCCCGATTTGATCGAGCATCACCGCTCGATTGAATGCCTGTTGTGGAATCGCGTTGCGTCCTTGTTTTTGAGTACTCCCCTTCCGCGCTGTGGTCGGTGCGTAATTTTCTTCCCGCCTTTGCATCACGTGCGCTGTCGTCTGCATCAAGAGTAGTCCGTAATGCTATGTCGGGCGGTGACCCTTGCGTCTTATCTCCACTTCGCATCCCCATCGCGTCTCTTCCCGTTGCTCTTAGTCGCCTTAGATTCGATTTCTGGATCAATTCACCCACTTCCATTTGAATGTCTTCCATTTGCAGATCTCCAGATTGAGGCAAGATGTGGTTTCCCCCATCTGGGGCGACGCTGAGTTGTAGAAGGCTATAGAAAACAATGGCATACAATGCCATTACTGCATATCTGATCTCCGCCATTTTGAACGATGTTCATTCAATCAAATATCACATTTTCGTTAAAATTAGGGTTTCAATAAATCCATCCCTTGCAAAGATTTATAGAGGTACTCAACTTTCTCAACAGACGGTCTGAGCTCACACAAATGACACGAGAAATATTGTGAGGTTTCCTCAGCCTTGAGAAAAAGCAGATCTTAAACTCTCATAAAACAAATTCAAAGGATATCCTATTTTATATTTCCATGTAATCCTCGCGGATTTGGAGTGAATTAATCTCAAAATCCAGCGTAGACCTCCAGCTTGTTCAAGCCGCAACTCCCGGGGTGCACCTTGATGAATAGACCGCCGGAAGACCCCAAGCTCTGGTGGGGTCGCGTCGAAAGGAACTTGAGCCGAAATGCCGCGAAATTTCGCACCTCATTTTCTTGATTGACACCGCGAATGCTCCCGTGGGACACCCCTCCGAGATTCGGCCTGTTGGATAACAAAAATACATATGAAAATGTAAAAAGAAATGCGAGGACAAGTGCAATATTGTTGCATTTTTAGAGCACAACAAATATTAGCCTTTTGGCTCCGTGAAGAGCATGCATAACAAACACTGTATTATAGGGCAGTAAACTTCTGTACCCATTTAAATTGCCATGGGATACGTTAAAAGCGTTCGTCCTTGCTTGCATAAAAGACTGAAGATTTGTCACAATAGTGGTGTTGAAGAGAATAAATATCTAAACGGCTTATAACACGATGAATAAGCTTTATTTTAACCATAATGGGGGAAATAGTGACAGTTTTCTGAATTAAATGAATTTTATTGAGGTCGATCCGACTATAAGGCCTTTATCAGAAGGATCATAATTAAATTTGAGTAAAAGGTAAAAAGTATTCAAGAAATGTAGTTCGCCAAATCCATGGTTAGTTCCCTGATAGTAGATACATCGAAATTATGTTGGCATAAATTGTGATTATTTACTAAATCTAGAATAATCATTATTTTGACCTTATTAAATCTCAATTTTTGTTTTGTCTTTGTTTTTTTGCATTCATAACATATACCATGTATACAGTAGCCTAATAATACATGATATCGTTGGTTTAGATAAGCCTACAGATTTTGAAGAGTGCGAGCAGATGATTTTAGTGACGCGACAACATGTTTGTAATTTGAATATTTTCATAATTTTCTTTTTATTTCTTATTTCAATTGTCTGGGGTGGGGCAGGACTATTTTAAACTACAACAAGTGCTTTTTGATAGTTCATTTATACTAGTTTGCTGATTTGGTTGGTTTTGAAATCTGTTTTCATGTTTCTTGCAATCTAAATAGTTGATTGTAAGATGTTAAGTAATGAATGTAAATCAGGGAGAAGCCTAAACATGCCTATTGGCTTTTTGCTATTCCCACACATCCAGTTCATTACTTTTGTTATTTGTCATTATATATTTTACTCCATTATTTTGATTGATTTGATGTGATCTCGATGTAGTGTATCTTGTTTGTTTCTAGAGATGTGAAATAAATGAATTTGAAATAGCATAAAGATAAATAAATGAGAATGATTCGGCGGCAACAACCCAAAGTGGAAAGTAAAGTGCAATTTCATTGCTATGTTTCAAATGCAAAGCGACTTTATGCAAATGAAATATTTTCGATTATGATTGAATATTCGGATGATGATGGCGCCGTAATTGACGCGTGTTCTAAAACATGTTTTATTCATCACCGGGTCGAAATATCATTTACAATGAACAAACACTTGTGACATCATTAAATATTTGATATCTGATGTGTTTATGAACACACGTATTCCCATATTGACCTATGTTGGGTCTTCTCTTTTAATCCAAACAATGTAGCAAATTTGTGGACAAGGTTATCATGAGATAATCCTGTCATCATGTCACATTGTATAAATATGATCACGATTTGTGATGAAATGAACTACAATGATACTCATGACCATGATGACTTTGCAATACAGAGTGACACTACTTTTCATGAATCGACTGATCATGCACGATGACTGAGCAGAAAAGTTGGGTAAAATATACCAAAATCAACACTTTCCCCATTTACTCCTACAAAATATTCAGTACACAAATTACAATTACACGATAAAAGAAAATGAAAAAAAATATTGCTAAATGAATTAAAGAATAAAGAAAAAAAAACAATTAGTAAATAAAATCTAGAAATCATTCCGATTCTTTTTCACACCCTGTTAAAAACAATATTTTAAACTTGATACCTTAGGCCTATAGCACCTTAGCGACTACGCTAATAACGGGCTAGAATATAGGGCTAAACAACCTTGTACCTCGTTTTCCTGTCGTGCGATCCGTTACAAAAGCCAAGATTTACCTTCCGTAACTTAAAGGACAAGTCCACCCCGACAAAAAAAATGATTTGAATAAAAAAGAAAGATCCAACAATCATAACACTGAAAATTTCATCAAAATCGGATATAAAACAAGAAAGTTATGATATTTTAAAGTTTCCCTTAATTTCACAAAACAGTTATGCACATCCTGGTCGGTATGCAAATGAGGAGACTGATGACATCATCCACTCACTATTTCTTTTGTATTTTATTATATGAGATATGAAATATTCTAATTTTCTCCTCATTGTCAAGTGAAACAGTGATTAATTCCTCACTGAACATGTGGAATTAGCATTGTTTAATACTATATGGTTCAGTCAAGTCGGTCCCTATATGGTCAAATCTGTAAATATTGAAATTTGTATGATTCAAACAATAAAAAACAAAAGAAAAAGTGAGTGAGGGACATCATCAATTCTCTCATTTTGCATGTGATTAAATTGTGCATATAACTATTTTGTGAAAATAAGCGAAACTTTAAAATGCCATAACTTTCTTATTTTACATCCGATTTTGATGAAACTTTCAGTGTTATGCTAGTTTGATTTTTCTCTACTTATTCAAATCAATATTTTGCTGGGGTGGACTTGACCTTTTTAATCGCAAGAATCTTTAAACCATTCGTATTTTTTTCTTCGATCAGTACGATTACGCCGACTGATCTGTAACGCTCTGATACGATCTGACACGATCATCACGATATTACTCCACGATTAAGATCACATCGTGGCGCGAACCGTGCAAGTGGGGATTACAGAAGAAGGCCTAAACAGTAAACACAATGGGTGATTTCAAGTTCAGTGTTGACCTTTTGGTGTTGGTGTTAGGTCAATTTTTACACGATTATAACACCAAACATAGAATGAAGATGGTCCCGAAAAGTCACTCACTAGTTGTTGAGATGTCAATAATGTGATCTGGATCAGTTTTGCAAACTCTGAATAAGTTTTGGAGCTAGGGGAAGCAATCCAAATTTCAACACCAACACCAAGGCCAACACCGGACTTGAAACCACCCATTCAAGGGTGGAAATCTTTCCCCAAACGTAGGGGGACCAGGGGCTGGAAAATTTGAGAAGCAAAAAAAAGGAAAAAAAAAGTTATCACCCAAAATGTCAGGTCATTTCGAGCAAAATAAATTTGACAAGCAAAAAAAAAAAAGAAAAAAATGTTATCACCCATAAAGGAAGGTCATCTCGTCCAATATACATGTTTTATTTCGATTTTGAATGATGTTTTTCTTTCCATCATAAGAAACCCGAAATAGTATGGGGGACATTTGATATTGGGTCCCCCCTACTCTTTTGGGTATAGCGGGGACGCGTCCCCCTGTCCCCCCTGGGATTTCAGCCCATGAAAACAATTTAGGTTTAGAAGATATTGCGCTAAAATATTACTTATTCGGTGCTCGAGTGGTGTCAGATGGCCCCCTCCCTCTTTCGACAAGGGCTAGTCAACTCGAATAATTCAAATTAATTCAGGTTTTTAAGTAAACCGAGTTTGCGTGATACCGCAGCGTGCACTCATTTCTGCCGAACTTCTCGTCGGGGAGAGTTCGCTGTCCGCGCCTGACTTCGAACTCTATTCCCGGTCGATTTGTATGCAAATGAGCAGTGTTACTACAAACCGTGATGTTTCCATATCATCCTCACTCTCGTGTTACACATTCTGAGACTTAATCATGACAAATTCTACTTCTCTATCACTTGCAGATTACTTACCGTTTTTTTTCATCCTATCCCCATTTTTTCACTCCAGTGAGTGCTAGAGGACGGCCTGACTTTCTATGCACTTATATGACATAACAGATAACTATATCAGTTTAAATATGAAATAATTTTGATAATAGTGATATTCTACATGTGCATGAATTATTATTCAAAGGCAATTTTGGGTATCAAAAAGAAGAAGAAAAAACTTTTAAGAAGGGGGGGGGGGGCTGGTGCGTGCAACAGTGTGCATTGGTGGTGGAAAAGACGATATTTCTTCCTTATTAATCCTAATTTTACGGGTAATTAAAAAAAATCTGTCAAAACATGTTAAATCTTCAAAAGAAAGAATAAATGCAGATTGTTTCAAATTCCAAATGTTCGGACCGCGCTGTATAACGATTTAAGATGTTGCGTTTTACTTCCTCTAATGGCAAGCAATGATTCCCCAACATATTAAAACAATGGAAACTATAGTTTATTGATTTTACTTATTTTCTAGTCGGCCTGACGAAAATCATTTCCATTCTTCTTTGAAGCTTGTCACCCTTTCAATTAAAGTGCCCTTTAGATTTGCCAGGAGTATTCTTAAATTTTTACACTGTTAAAAATAATTTAAACAACGCTGTTTACTATGTGAATCGCACAGTAGTTTAAACAATTCAAACAATTGTTTAAAATCTAAACAACCATGTTTAAATTATTGATAATTAAATATTTGAATTTAAACTTTGTTGTTTAAGATTTTAAACACTTGTTTATAATGTTTAAACAACTACTGTGCGATTCACATCGTAAACAGTGTATAATTCACGTGCCGTGCGTCGTCGACACAGAATGTCTCATTAATGCAAATAGAATAGAACATTTTTAAAATAGGCGTTTATGAGGAAATACAATAAGAATGGCTGACAACAAAACTTATGTAACATAGGGGTGGTCTCACATACATAACTTACATTGAACGGATATAGTGTACCAGGAAATACGATTAACATAAAAGGAAAGTAATTCGAATATAGTTACATGGGACTATATAAACGTTACTTAACTTTAGTCTTTGGTCGATGAACTAAGAACATTTACATAATTTGATCCAAGATGAATATGTATAGGGTTTATTCCCATGAATAATATATAATAATCACATGCAGATTTTCGGTTAGATGAAAGATTTTTCTTATAATTTCGAATTTCACTTGCATAATCAAATGAGACTGCAGTGTAGTTATTTCAGTATTCTTGCGTTATACAGGAAAGTGGTGTCATCAGATACGTGAGTATGATTGTGCGTGCGTGTGGGTTTGTGTGATGTGAAGGCGGGGGTGGACATTTAATTTAGAAACCAAGCTAACATTAAATAAATATCATATAATTTAGATCATAAAGGTTTAAGCATTCTTCTTATCAGGATCCAGGGTTTAAGCAAATTTCTAAAATCGATCCAAAAAAGTAAAATGAAGAAAAAGTATCCGAAAAGGGTAAAATAAGTGAAAATGTAGTAGGCGTGCGTTCCTTCATTTTTGTCTACAGTCTCAGTTTTCGAATTCTAATTGCAACCAAATGTGTATTTTCATTCCGTCTAAAGTCCTATAATCTTGCTCCCCAAGGTAATAAAAGTAATTTGACGATTTAAAGCAATGGCTTAAGCCACCTTTATAGCCCAGTCACTCAAAACGAAACCGACTCCAAACCGACCGATGATATGTCAGTGAAAATAAAGCGGCTTTGCTCGGTCTTGAGTCGGTTTCGTTGGTGTGACTGTAACCGAAACCGACTCCAAACCGACCGATGATATGTCAGTGAAAATAGGCGACACGACATTTGGTCCGGTCAGACGGCATGGGGTTAGAGTCAGGATTGTAATTAAGTTTTTGGGTTCAGAATAATGTAAAGATACGGATTAGGGTTTATTTAGCTTTTGGCCTTCAGATTTTTATGTTGGCTTAACGTACAGACTTTCCATCGGGGCATTTTTCGAGGAGCAAATGTCATTGGAAATAATGTAATAGATTTGATGGGGGTGGGGCCTGATGCAGAAAGATTTTTAATCAAACGCAACTCTAAAAACCATACGCAACTTGGTTTTCAACCAATCAAAATGGTGCATGGCCGTACCATAATCATACCCTATCATCATTATTCTTTATCACGTTTTATTCTGGAAGGAAAGAAGGTAGGATCAAACAGCTAATAAAATAATCTCGCATAGCCATGTGATTATCCTTGGAAATTAGCCATTATGAGATTTTGGAATATTCAGAGGGGTATTTAAAAGTAAATTATGTCTGTGACGCCCCGGCAACAAGCGCTGAACGTCGGGTTGGATCGAACTTCCAAGGTAGTTCTTTCTTTCTTTCTTCCTTCCTTCCATCCTTCTTTCTTTCTTTCTTCCTTCCTTCCATCCTTCTTTCTTTCTTTCTTCCTTCCTTCCATCATTCTTTCTTTCTTTCTTTCTTTATTTCTTTCTTTCTTTCTTTCTTTCTTTCTTCCTTCCTTCCTTCCTTCCTTCCTTCCTTCCATCCTTCTTTCTTTCTTCGTTTCTTTCTTTCCTGTTTCCTTTGTTTGTCTTCCAATCTCCTCTTGTTCTCTGTCTCTACCGCTCTCTCTTTTGACGAGCTGGAGCTGCTAGACACTACTCCATATTTACCTTTATTAGCACATTCGGTCCAGGGTATCAACAAAAATGCAACCAATTATACAATTAAGTGTCTAGTGGCAAACCAAAGTGTAAAGTGTTACAATAACATGTACAATAAACTGTGAATATCAATTGTATCTTATTATGTTACACCCGAGGGTGGTATCGGTTATATTAAATAAGATAGGAACGTGCCTTGAAATACATACAGTAGAGTAGAACGTACAATATTTTCTTACACTGGAATTATACTTTTCAAGACTTTTGGGCGCTATTTAGTCGTGTCAATTTCACACACGTGACATGCGTGAGCACCATTCTAAAGCGCCGTATACGCAGACCTAACGTTTTGTGAAATTAATGGAAATATCACGATTTTATTTTACATCCAATTAAGATGCATTTTTTCTCCATTTTATTCGGATTCTTTTTTATTCGCAATTGTCCTCCAAAAAGTATATTTTAACGAAGAATTTCCTCTCCTTTTTTACCTTCCCTTGTTTTGATATTTCTCGTTCTGTTTTGTTGTTCGTTGTCAGTATTTTACAGGTGCTTCCATTTTTAACTTCCTTTGTTTATTCTTGTTTGTGTATTGGTTCATGTACCACTGTAACAGATCAGATGTTGTTATTTGCTTGGGACTTAACTTGTTGTTCTTGTTGATATTCTTGCTCCTTTTTTATCATTCTTCAAATTATTTTTCTTCTCGTTGTTGTAATTGTCACAATGTTCTAGTTCCTCTTCTGTTTGTTCTTGTTCCTCTTCTGTTTGTTCTTGCTCTTATTATACAAGTGTTACTCTTCTTCATTTCTTTTTAAATTATAGTTCTTTTCTTATCTTTTGGTCTTGTTATTAGTTTCCAATTGTTGTTTCTTGTCGTCCTCAATCCTAGCTCCTACCTCACAGTCTCATATCATTTTCGACCTCCTAATTCTAATTTCAAATCCTGCCCCATCTGACCAGCAGTCTAAAAAGAACATAACACATAATAAAATAAACAAACCCCACGTGAACAAAGGAATAAACAAAATGTAAACATAGCAACAAAAAGCATCGCCGAATAGAAACACCTTTGCGAGTACAAAACACCATAATGGACATATGCTTTGGGGGATTTATCCGTGAATTTTCTCTTTTCTTCTCACCAACCCAAGGTTAGTGTACTCGATAATTATTGTGTTCGATTCCAACCCATCTATACCACCTCGATTTTAAATACTCTTTAATAGTTTCATGATCCTGCTTAGAAAAACAAATATTTTCTTGAGTATATAGTAACACTATTTCACCTTCTGAAATAATCTTTCCACAGTTCGTTCCCCTTCATAATTATCCTAGATTACGATTGTAATTATCAGGATTATTATCCATCATTATCATCATTATCATTGGTAATATTGCTTTTCATTATGACTATTTTAATCACTATTGCAATTACTAATACTGCTACTATGTTTTTGTTGCTTTGTTGCTGAACAAAGATGTCGTTGCATTGTTCAATGGGAGTTTTTTTTTTCTCATTTAATGTGCCTCTCAATGTATTTCTCCCTTTTCTTTCCTATCCTGTTTCTTCTTATATCCTTCTTCTTCTTCTTCTTCACCATCATCATATTTCCTTCTTCTCCAGCTTCCCCTCCTCTTTCTTCTCTTCCTTTTTTCTTCTTCTTCTCTTTTTTCCTCTCCTCCCCCTCATTGGTCCAATTCTCTTTCTCTTCATTTTCTTCTCTTTCTTCTTCTTTTCCTCATTCTTCATCTCTCTTACAATGTCTTAGGAAGACTTTTTACACACTGCCATTGTGGTCTTGCCTATAAACAGACGTTTGAGGGTATATTCTACATTTTATCCTTCTTTTATTTTTTCTTCTCCTCATTGTCCTCTCTTTCTTCAGTTCCCTTAAGTCATTTCATAGAACTGGCCAATTCAGCATTAAACAAAACAAAACACAATAAACCTAACGTACCAACGTACAAAAAGGAGAATTAAATAATATCAGGAAAAACGAAATCAATCAAAATTGAAATAGTACAGTCTGGAACACCATATACACAATATATTTGAGAGAATTACAGGTGGAAATATATTCCATTGTTCAAATGTGCTTAATAAAAAAAATGGAGCTCTTATTCACTAAAATAGTCTTTATGTTATTCGTACATAGCACCCGGCGGTCAACGCCCTCTCTTAGAGCAACATGAGAAAATTTCTCGTCTTTTTTTCGCGCCTTTTGAGCACTAAACCCACCCCGAGGATAAGGGGAGCCAATTTGTAGCAATTTGACATACCTACAAATGACTTGTGAAAAAAAACCCGTCTTTTCTAAGCTGTAATCCCTTCTATTCATGCTTCTTTTCATCGCAAAGTCTTGATATCGTTTTATGCTCTGGGAAATATTCAGGGAACTGCAACTACATTGCAGAGTAGACGTTCACTCTAATATTATTCACGCTCTTGCTCTCTTTACCCCCCCCCCCGTTTTATATTCTTTTCTTACGTATATCACGGAGCTCCATGCGTGTATATATATATAGCCTATATACCAAGGCAGGGGCTGCGGAACGGTTTTCAAAGTGGGGGGGGGGGGGGGGCTGAGCCAAAAGTGGGGGGGGGGCTGACCATGCAAAAAATCACAATCTTATATGGTAATTTTTACGTTTTTGTACACGGTTTTGGAAAAAAGTAGGGGGGGGGGGCTGAAGCCCCCAGCCCCCCCCCCCCACTTCCGCGGCCCCTGCAAGGGGCATCAGAATGTATATCCTTTTCGTTCACAGTACGCTGCAAAAACGCCAGTGTTAATTTAACACCAGCCTGGTATCTATATCGGAAATCACCAGAAAGGTGTTGAAACAAATGACTGGTTTGGCGTAAGGCTAACACCAGATATTAAAGCAACACCAATTAGTGTTAAAACAATATCGATAAGATTCTAACCTGGTGTTGTTTCAACACTGTCTTCTCTGGTGTTTTCCGATAAAGATACCGGGCAGGTGTTAAATAAAAAAAAACGGTGTTTTTTGCAGTGCACTCTCTCTTTGGTCGCATCTCATTTGTCAGACTTGTGCTCCACAACTTGCGGGACACGTTCTTAAAGGTCAAGTCCACCCCAGAAAAATGTTGCTTTGAATAAATAGAGAAGATCAAACTAGCATAACGCTGAAAATTTCATCAAAAACGGATGTAAAATAAGAAAGTTATGACATTTTAAAGTTTCGCCTAATTTTCACAAAACAGTGAGATACACAAATCAGTGACATGCAAATGAGACGCTCGATGATGTCCCTTAATCACTATTTCTTTTGTTTTTTATTGTTTGAATTATACAATATTTCATTTTTTTTACAGATTTGACAATAAGGACCAACTTGACTGAACTATATACTATCAAACAATGCTAATGCCACATGTTCAGGAGAATTAGAATATTTCATATAATAAAATACAGAAGAAACAGTGAGTGGATGATGTCATCAGTCTCCTCATTTGCATAATGACAAGGATGTGCATTATTATAACTGTTTTGTGAAATTAAGCGAAACTTCAAAATGTCATTACTTTCTTATTTTACATCCGAATTTGATGAAATCTTCAGTGCTATGCTTGTTGGATTGTTCTCTTTTTATTCAAATCAACTTTTTGTTTGGGTGAACTTGTCCTTTAAGGAGGTAAAGAGAGAGGAGAGAGAGAGAGGGGGGGGGGGGGTCTGTGAGATAGTAGAGGGGGAGGCTGTGATGAACGGGGGAGGGGTGCAATTCATTGAAACGAGAAATATAAGTTCGAGTGCATGAAATCTTTATGACAACAGAGTGGGCAGATATACAACACAGCTGTGAAATGTGGCATATTCACTTGTCGCGATGGATACAATTTCAGCTGGAACATTAAACTGTTTAATTTTTAAAGCGATTTCGTTGGCTCCTCCATGTCCATACGATGCAACCAAATGCGCCGAACAACATCGAAATTGAGAAAAAGATCCCGTCTTACTCAACATCGGATACTGCGTTGCCATGGAAACGGGATAGAAAATCCAAACGCTACTTGTAACAGTGTACGGTTGACATTGAACATAGATTGAAGTCACTTGTCCCGCGGAAACTGTTCGGAAAATAATAATATTGAAAGAGAGTTGGGGATTGCGCTGTCCGCCAACACATGCACGGAAGGATTTACGTGAGAGGATATAGGCGAGGAGAATCAGGGGAGCGTTTCATCAATATTTTCATCCGACAAGTTGTCAGATCTGACATCTTTCCATGATTTTGATTGGCTGAGAGGCACTGTTCCTATGGTAACTGTCGGATAAAATGGGACTTGTCGGATAAAACGTCCGACAATTCCTTTCATGAAATGCCCCCCAGGTGTCACGCGCGTAAAACATTCCCCATAGACTTGTGTGTTAAAATGGCACTTAAGAAAAATTCATAAAAAATAAATGTGAAATTAGAGGGTCGAATGTTTACTACCTTTGGATAGGATATATATCTGACATTCCTTATCTGACCAGAGAATGGTATCGTAGCCAGCTCATTTTAAAAATAAATCGCCATTTATGAAGATAACTATGATGGGATCAAATTCATCAACTGAAACAGTAAACTAGCCCCAATTCTTCCGCCAGTCAAAAAATAGTTCCAAATCATTGATATATCTTCCCAATTTGGGAAAAGGAAGTTCAGTAGTTACCATTTCTAGAATCAGTGTTAGATTTTGAATCATATTCATACACTTTTGTCAATCAGCAATATCAAATTGAAAAAAATCGAATGGGTTGGGTCGAACGAATATCTTTAGCCCTCCTGATGTAATTCATGGCACCATCATGTCTACTTCTGGAAGTGAGGAAGGTAAGGCAGGTCCCATGACATTTGATCCGGCGACAATATTATTGGTACTGTAATAATCGAAAATGAATTCAGAAGTGAATTTTCTGGATGGAGAATATAAGCAAGCTATGCATGGGATAACAAGTTCCCTTTCGTGCGCCAATGAACAGAAAACACAAACTGCAACAAAACAGAACACAGTACCATAACCACACAGTCAATAATAGACAACACACACTGTTGGTCAGGTCGCTCTGCCTTAAAAAAAGACCATACCGTATAAGTGTATGTTCCACGAATATACATAATTGACACAATTTTACAACAAAGATATGAAATAACTGCTTCCTTATGTTTTCTTTTCCTTTTATTTTTAATAAAGGGATACCATAGGAGGCGTCTATCTAACTCCTCGATTTTCTATCATCTATTGACAAAAATAAAGATGTAATTTCGGGTGCTTCATCATTTTATTCAGAGCAGATGCAAAGACTCGCCGCCTCCAACATGCCTGGAAGCTTTTGAATTGCGATACAGTTATGATTTTAATAAAAGGCCCCTGATGGGGGAAACATGTCGTAAAATAAATGGCCCGGATCGCTGAGTTCTTTTCAAATTGGGGGTGTTATCAAGATACTAGACGCTTAGCTTGGGACGCCTATTGAATGTGCAAATCGCGGAGCTAAAGACCATCATTGTCATTGGAATTGATGGAATAACATCGCTTAATTCTCATAATGTTCGGAAAGCACATGGTATTATTCTTCTTTAGACTTTATGGTGTTTATGCATAAATTGTAATTATAATGCTTTGGCAACAGTTTATGTAGTTCTACAATCTTTGATGCTATGTACACAGGGTTGCCTATAATGTCTCGCAGTTTTCTGTTCTTTCATGAAATATTATAGAAAAATAAATAAATAAATAAATAAATAGATACATAAATAAATAAATAATCGCAACAGAATGGTCTAAAATACTATTACAAATTTTACATTGTATGTCTTTACTTCGATTCCAACAGAATTATGACCACTGATCTGCATACAAATATTTGATTATGACCTATACGAGCTGGATCATGGGAAATAGTTACGACATGAATCATAAAGCGAGCGACATTCGTAGTTTTTTTGGGGAAATGGAAGAGTTACGTATTAGTGACTGTTTGGCGAAAAAAAAAATCATCGACCCCTCCCCCAAAATAAAGAATAAAATTGGTTAAGTCTCATGCTTTGAGTAACAGAGGATGATGGGTACTTTCTCCTATCGATCATTTTACATTTTCTTTTTCATTTCAAGTGATGGACACATACACGGACAGGGAAGCAGATGTCGAAAAGAGAGGAAGAAGAAATAAAGAACTTAAACCAATAACTGGTAAACTCTTACCCCCCCCCCCAACCAATATCATACTCCGACGTCGTCTCTTATAACATGGATAACAGATGTGCAGTTTAACCATTGTCATGATTGTGATGTGCGGTTGTAAAAACGAGAAATTTGCTTTTGTTTAACTTGTCAAAATCAATGCAGTCTACAAGAATAACCTTGATGTGCGTTGAAAGTGTCAGTCTAGATTTCTGTTAGTGCGAAAGAACAACTTCACATAGCTGTAGCCATTTGAGTCAGATGACAAAATGAGAAGGTTCATGTTGATTTTATCGATGGAGAAATATTCATGTAGGCGACCAGTCATGCCAGTAGAAGATGCATAACCCGGATACACTCTTAATAAAATATTGGGTAAAAGTGCTCTATTATGGTAATTATGTGTCCAACCGACATTGGGCATTTCTTTTGGGCATATTTATTTATCCAGTGTGATGAAAATCTTGCCTATTCTAAAGGAAAATTGCTGCTTACTTTTTAACCTTATTGGACAATATACTTCCCGCATTGGGTAAAATGCTGCTCAAAATTGGTTGGACCATGTAATAGGTCCATGGTTGGACACATAATTAAAGGCCTCATGGTGGTAAAAATTGTATCCAATATTTTTTTTACAGTGTACTTCTCTATATGACAATCATGAGCTTTTCAATCAACATCAACATCAACAGAACAATAAAAACACGGGTCAGATACACTGTCGGGGCGATTAGAACATTCTCTCGACATGAACATTGTTTCATCATTGCACTAAATATGTTTTCATACTGATTACTATCATGAATGTGTTCGGTTGTCATTGCCGTACTGCTGCAGGGGCAATTTGAAAATGTGTTCGTTGATTTAAAAAAAACACACACACCGAATGCTGTTTGTGTTTACATTTTGTGTTAAATTTCTACCTCGGCTTTTAGGTAAAATTTTATCCTATACCATGAAAAGTTTCCCATTTTCAAAACTAAATATTGGCTAAATTTTTACTCGACTTTTAACTATAGACGGCATTGGACCCTAAATTTCCTCTTTCAATCCCTAGTATTTTTATATTATTATTATTATTATCGTTGTTGTTGTTGTTATTTATTTATTCATTATTGATTATTATTATCATCATCGTCGTCGTTATTATTACCATTATCATTACTATTATTATCATCATCATCATTACTACCATTACTATTTTTATTACTATCTCTAACAGCAACAGAGTAGAAGATGTAATTGTAATTTCATAGATCCCAATATCAGCAGAAAGAATACACGTGCAATATTTAACATAATACTATACAATAGCAGTATTTTCTATGCGACCTCATTAAACTTAATAATGCTGTCGTTCTCGTATTGTATCGGTAGAATATTCTGTCTTTATTATGAACCATAAAGATATCATAGTTGCAATATGCACCCATAAACGATCCTATCAATTTTTTCATCCTACAGTTCGTACCTTACCTTATACACAATCATGTTAACACTTGAAAACAAATTTGTTCGATTGTGATAGCTCATAAGAGCATCGTTTATGTCATTGATTTGTAATAAGGACAATTGCGGTTGTGGTTCAGACTCGCGTGCAACTGTTAAAACCCCAGTTTATTATCTCTTCATGTTGTGTCCTTTCTGCGCTTTACTTTCTTAAAAAGACACAATTTTATGGATTTTATTGAGCATATCCAGTAATAGTTTTTAATTCCTGGTGGAGCCATATAGACTCTGCAGTCTACTGCACACGCCATCGTGAGAAGGGGAATAGCGCAGTGAAAAAAATAATTGATTTCGATTCCCAGTTGACTTGAAATATCAACATTGATATGTTTTTTTTTTTATTATAATACTAATAATCCGCTTTATATAGCGCTTAATACATCGGAACGACGTTTCTAAATGGTCATGCAAATATTTGAATTTTTTGACGACGCTATAGGCCTACAGGTACTGGATTTTTTTCTTTTCAGGCACGAACCACTATTTTTTAGAATGTGAATATTGCAATGAAAATATATGTTCCGATTCCTAATCAACACAAGTCACTTGAAATATCAGCATAAATATATGTTATTGGTGGATTCAAAATGATCAAGCTAACACTTGATTTGTTTTCAACGCTGTACATCTTTCCATATTTATGCACAAACCATTTTTATGAGGAGAGCATCGCAGTGAAAATTATATTTTTGAATTCCCAGATGAAGCGTACAGGTTTAATAACGCAAATATTTACATCTTCCGATGCCATAATTATGTAGACATGTGTATTAGGCCAATATTTTATGAGAAGTGGAATATTGTAATAAAGAATTAAAGACGAAACTAGTTAAAGTGGAATATTTGAGCATTCTTTGACTATTCTTCATTTAGTTTGATTATTATACACACACACATATATATATATATATATATATATATATATATATATATATATATATATACACATAAAGATGCAAAGGGGTAATGCTTGTTATAGTTCCAACAAAATTTATTTCCAAGTCCAAATTTTTGACGTAAACCCACGTCTTCTTCAGGGATATGCAGGAAGGACCAATGGATAATAATTGATATTTTTCTTTTAGATTACAGACATAATTCAAGCACTTGAAATGTCCAACGGTGTACAGGCAGACAGGGTTTTGCCGTTTTCATACACAGACCATTATTTAACAAAAGAAGGGGAATATCGCATAAACACATATTTCATTCCCAGTTGACTTATAAAGTAACAGCATCGATATTTTTCTTGTAATTTTTAAAAGGTAAAGCAACGCTTGAATTTTCGACTTATGTTTCCAATAATCCACATACCCTTATCAGAATGGGAATATTTCATTGAAATATATATTCCTTGTGAACTGTATAAATATATAAACTCGATATCTTTATCTTGCAGATTATGGGTTTTACCGACATTATTTACAGGGTGTTTTTTTCTTTAAAGGCTACACCTTTTTGCAACACCCCTAGTGTTTTTTATTAAAAGTTTTTATATCTTTTAACCATTTTCAAATTTTATTCATGTGTATTTCGGACTTTATATTTGCGTAGCCATTTACGCGTTATCATCGACCCGCCTGAGTATGTGTAAGACCAATTATTTATTTCAGCCACTTCTTGGCGCATTTGAATATTGACTTGACACGTTTGCGATCCATGCTTTTTTTTCAGAAATGTAAATTTGGCCTCTTCAGTATTTCATACTCTATCAACAAATCAACAGGATATCTTTGAAGACGGAAAGAAAATGATGAGAGTGAAGAGGAGCTAGAAGGATGAAGAAGAAGAAAAATAGGAGGAGGAAGAGAAGGAGGAGGAGAAGAAGAAGAATAAGACGAAGAAGAAGAAGAACACTCTAAAAAACATAGGGTAAAAATGCTCCATGAGGGTAATTATGTGTCCAACCAACATTGGGCGTTTCTTTTTGCCATTTTTATTTATCCAGTGTGATGAAAATTTTGCCCATTCTAAAGTAATTGCTGCTTATTCTTTTAATCTTACCGGACAATATGCTTCACGCATTGGGTAAAATACTGCCCCAAATTGGTTGGACCCATAATTACCCTCGTGCTGGTTGAAATTATACCAAATATTTTTTACAGTGAAGAAGAAGAAGAAGAAAGAGAAGAGGAAGGAGAAGAAGAAGAATTAGAAAAAGAAGAAAGGGGAGAAGAAGAAGAAGAGGAAGAAGGAGAAGAAGAAGAGGAAGAAGGAGAAGAAGAAGAGAAAGAAGGAGAAGAAGAAGAAGAGACGGAGGAAAAGAACAACAAAAACAAGAAGAAAAAGAAGAAAAGAAGCATAATACAAAAAAGTCACAAATAACAAACGAATCCAGCATCACCTGATTTTACAAAATTGTTTATACTCTCAGAAGTCAAGGAAACTATGTCTTTTGATCCACTTCATATTTCTTTGATAAAAAGTCCAGAATTTCACCTTGATTTTTTAAAACAAAAATGTATATAGGCTGTTGTCATTATGCTGTTCTTTTATGGCTAAAGATTTATGGAAAATTTGCCTCAGATTTTTCACATCGAAAATCCAGGCACGGAACCAGGGAGGGTCGAGCACACCTTGCACCCCACCCTTATATTCTGTTGCTTATCAAAATTCGTTAACAGGAAAGTGCTCTTCTTGGGAGGTGATAGCCTCTTCCAGGCTGAAAATAATATGGATGGAGCAGATAAAAAAAAAAAAAAACAGACAAACACAAAACTGAAAATTTGATCAAAATCGGACAAGGAATAAGGAAGTTAAAGAAATTTCAAAGATTTGAATTATTTCGGTGAAACAGTGTATGCATGTCTTTATGAAAATTCAACGAGCAAACTAATGATGCCATATCCCTACTTGTTCTTTTAATAGGATTTTATTACATAATTTTTTTTTTCTTCAAATTTTGTCCTCCAATGTCCAAGATCTAAACAAATTGGATTGAAAAAGAATTAAATGCATGAGATATTCATTGCTGCAACTTATTTTATCATACACGTACTGGGGACATGTCATAATTATACACAATTACGAAAATATGAAATATGATTTCATCTAATAACATAAGAATAAGGGCAGTGGGGATGTGACATCATCGGCCCGCCTAAATAATATTCATGACGATGTGCATAAAACCGTTTTCATAAAATTTTGCTGAACTTTAACGTTCAATAACTTTATTTGTTATCAGATTTTGATGAAACTTTTCAGCATTTTGCTCGGTGAACTCCTTGTGGATTGTCAATACGTAGCAAACATGTTTTATATATATATGATTTATATATATATATATATATATATATATATATATATATATATATAAACAAAAGAAGACTAAATTTATTTTGATTTATATATATATATATATATATATATATGCATGTATTTACATCTATAAAGTTTCACGTATTGGCTTCCGTAAGGTAACAAAATAATGCTGAAGATAATGCTTTGATTGCAAATAAATTATCAATAAAACATTTATAAAACAATACAAACAAACAATAAAACATTTATTGGCAATCAAAGCATTATCTTCAGTATTATATGTATTTACAAATATATATGTATATATATATATATAAAGGCCACATATAAATTTATAACTAGTTCATTGTTACGTTAACATGAAAATCATGCAGCCGAGAATACCCGCAAATATTTATTTTTTTGAAAAAAATATTTCAAAAATTGCAAGGGTTGATATTATGAATCGTATACAATTCAACGCTCTTATTTGATTATACTCCATCCACTGGATACACGCGAATTTCCAGACAAAACCAGCTAAAATTATGCGAGTGAAAATGTAACATTGAATTTGTGAGAAAAAAAACTATTTTGTTGTAAACCTTTTCCTCTTCAGTCTAGAGCCTAAATCTAATTCTATATCAATTTTTATTTTGGTTGTATATCGCAGTTGATATCGTATTCATTTTTAGAATGATTTCTACTGAACAGGCCATCGGTATCCCATAGTTGCCTCCCATTGAACTGGACATAGCCATGCTAAAAAATGTAAGTAATTACATTTTGCATGTAGGCCGAACAGAACCATTCATTTTCGTCGCCATAATTACCCCGATAGACACTCGACAAAAGCAAAATGATGGCGTTACGCGTAAAGGCATGGGAAACGAGTAGGCCTATATATATAATTATGTAGGCAGACATGAGATATGCGTTTCTATCTGTTTAAATGATCTTATCTCGTTAAGATTTAAAATAAGAGGTTGAAATATTCAAGGTGTTCAAAGTAAAGGTAATATAATTGGAAATAAAAATTTCAATTTTTCCCCGTTTTTCACTCTAAAAACACTGAGTAAAATTTTACCCAATATTGGGTAGAAAGGGAACGTGTATGTTTGCTTGTATTTTTGTTACCCCATATTGCGCTATTTCAACGCAGCATTGCATAAAATTTACAAAATATTGGTTATCTTTTTACCTAACCAACATGCATGTTCCCATCTTGCCCAGTATTGTGTAAACCATTTTAGGGTGTAAGTTTCAATGTTACAGATGAAAAATATGATAGTCATAATGATGAGGGAAATAAAATATACAATACCAACATGACCAATGAAATAAATGAAACTTAATATGTCAGTTATATTTTTTTGTTTACTCTTCAAGGGGTGGCGTGACTTTGTTGATATACTGCAATTTCGATGATACAGCCTATATAATAAAAGTAAAGATTAAAATGACAACTTTCACTGTTTCTTTTCTATTATGTTTGTATCTTTGTTGCAAATTCAGTTATATTTGATATCTTTTTATGTTCTTAGTTATTATGTTATTCATGTACAGAGATTCAATAAACTATCTTGTATCTTGTATAAGCTTTCTTAAATTGTCACGTTATATGCATCTAATAAGAACATAATTATGAAGATATAAACATTTATATTTTTTTCAAATCGTTGGAGCCAAAGTCAAATCTCATTATATATTTTCAAGATTTTTTCATCACATTTCTTTGCATTGGCAGTCTTTACGGCAAGTGAATAAAACATGGCGCATAACATAATAGGATAATAATAAACACCTGCGAAAAAGGCCGCCTATATGGAGGCTAATATAGGTCTATGGGCCCGAGGAGATATATCAAATAGAAAATACATGTTTCATTTAATTATATAGTGAGAGGCCATTTGGAAATCTTTAAAAAAAAAAACAAGAACAAAAGGAGATGAACTGTAAATACGTCACAACTTACCAAATATGTAAAGGCAGCGAATGTTCTGTCCAAACAAGTCAATCTGGGAGAAATTTCAGCTCTTTCCTTCGTGAAAATAAAAGGAAATTAAAAAAGAATAGAGCAAACTTCAATCCAGTATATCCTTCATTATGTTTTAATGTTACAATGATGATACGAAGAACGATAAATTAAAGAAATATCTTGTAATATCAAATCCGCTCAAATCAAACTCAACATAATTATAACTGGTCCTCACACTGAGTGTAGGTCTTTGGATTTACAGACAGCCCCGGCGTGGCGTAATTCGTCCACTGCCGAAGAGCGATCGCCGTAAACTGATCCCTTTCGAGAGTTGCTCGCAGCCGCACTCAGCCTTTCGTCTGCGCTCTCAACACAAGCCCCACGCCTAGACTTTTGCGTCTGGTAAATACTAAGCTCGGAAACTCGGGATGCTTGAGGAAAAGTGAGGTTAAGTAAATCGGAGCGTATTGATTGGATTGGCGGATTTAGGGTGGGGAAAAACAAGACCGGACGAAACCGTCAATAGCCACGGTTATCGATCCAAATCTGGAATATGGTAAACAACTTTCCATAACTATTTGCTTGAAGACCAGTGGTGATATTTATTTCCTCTACTATCTAGAGACTACTTGGAAAAGTACAGACTAAACACTGGATCACCTAAATTTTATCCGGGTCCTTTTTAGTGTTTCTAACTCTTGTTTAAACCTTTCTCGTACACTTCTGATGTTTTCTTTTAATTTAAAAGAACCATCCGTGTTTAGGCCTTTACTGTTCATTTTTGCATTGCAATGATTTGAACAATACCTATCGTACATATTAGTATGCAAACAGGCTCTTGTTAGTACATGAATCTTGTAAATTAATTAATTTTACGAAGATAAAAGATGCTATAATAATTGTAGTCCTAATCCATAGTCCCATTGCAAATCGTTCCTAAATGTTGGGAAATAAAAATGGATGGTCAAAGTGATACTGAGAAGGAGAATGGCACGGCTGGTCCAGAGGAGTAGGGCATACTGGGAGGGACCCTATACATTGCCGTTGAAACAACAAGCGTGTATGAAACAAAAAGGGGAAAATAGGTATTTTTTGTCATTATGGATGCAGTAGAATATTCTTCAAAAATATATAGAGCAAACAAAAAACTACGTCGATGACATTTGCGAGTTTCACTTATTTAAAGTTTATATTAAGTGAAAATAAATATCTTGTTCCACTCAATATGAAGGCGTTATCGAGTAATCACATATGAAATTGACATGACTCTGCATATAATGGTAACAAAACAGTAAAACTGACGAGTTGCCTAATGCGGGCACACTGTCAATTTTGATAGTAAAAGGCCTTGAAAATGGGCGTATTTACCTTTATTTGAAAGAAGACTCGAAATAAATAGGCCTACAAAAAAACCCATCTGACATGGCTTTGATCACTTCACGAGTCCCTTCATTAGATCGGGATTTCTCGTTTAAAATGTCATTTTTCCCCCATGATATTATGTAGACTTGTCAATCAGCAGGGATTACGAAACGCTTTAATTTTATTAATCCGTCTTAATCTGAAGAGATTAACTAAGTCAAAAGAGAGTAATCATTAGACCATGTACACGTCTCATCCATCATTCAATCAGGATAACCATGACACCCATGACATGACACTATACAAAGTACAAATGTTTTGAATGCGTATATCGATTTTTAAAGTCGCCATGAATTTCTAATGCTATGATAAAAATGTAAAAAATCGGAGACTTGGTCTAATTGATTCTTCTGGTGCTATACGAATAGACCACCCCCTAAAGATGAATCCTGATGAAAACACCCTGTTTGATTTGGTGTTAAGTTTTACTCAAGATTGCAAGAAGCTTGAGAAATATGCAATATAATTATGATCCCAATACCAAATCGATGACGATTTTCTGTAAATTATTCAGCTTTTGGAAGAATTCATTTCACCTACACCAAGAAATTCAGATTTTCGGAAATTTAAGTTTTTGTGTAATATAAACTACTATATATGATGAATGGCTGAAAGTATGTTCAACTCTTTATGTCGATAAATATTGACTGAAAATCATTCTGATGATATCTACTGTAATCTTATTTGTGTAAAATATTTGTTTAGAGACGCTGTTCCAATGTGGTTATTGCTCTATAAAAGCAGAATTTTATTATTGTTATTGACATGAAAGTCCCTTGTGTAACTCTTCAAATCGTTCCTCAAAACTGACTCATTTCAGCAGATGTGTAGTAATTAGCTTAATTTGATGAGACTGCGCATTAAGTATGAATGTTTTTATAACAGAAATATGGCGCAATATAAATGTTGTGGATCATTCTCCTCCTCCTCCTCCCAGGGTCCTGAGAACGATTTTTTAACTGGGGGGGGGGGGGTGCTGAAGTAAATTTGAAAATTTGCTTAAGAAAAAAAAAAGGTTTTCGGTGTTCACTACAAAATAGAGCCTATTTCTGTCTGAAGAAATCTGACAAGCACAAAGAAGAAAATGAAAAAAAAGTTTTGCTTTCATTTATCAATTTTTTAACACCTAGCACCCCGCTTCCTAGGACCATGCATCCTCCTCATCATCATCATCACAATGCTGTATACCTTTCTGTCAACAGGGTTAAAGTGACCCCTTTTGGGGGTATATCTGAAAATGATTCATTTTCAAGGTTTGAATACCATAAGGTATAACACTGCCGCGGGGGTGGGGGGGGGGGGGCTTACGGGACAAGGCCTCCAAAAGATCCACGACCAAGAAATAAAAAGGTGTGATATTATTTTTACGTCAAAATCTGTTACAAAAAAAGATTTCCATTTTGTAAAGGTTATTTTTTTTTCCTTGATAGTCCACTATGTCTAATTTTCATTACTGATCATTTCCTGAATCCTTTTAGACGAGTTTAAACTCCTTTTTACCCCGAATAGTTAAAAAAAATTAGTTACGAATCTACAGAGTAAGCGCGCTTTATACAACCAGGCCTATAGACATGGAAAATCAAATCAAATTGTAAACATTAAAGGTTTTGTAATTTAAACATCCACTTTCAGTTTGTAATATTCATGGTTTTATAAGTTGCTTCGATTAAAAAAAAAATATATGTAATATCTATTTAATTCTTAATAATAATAATACGCTTTTATATATCGCTTAATACATCGGAACGACGTGTCCAAGCGCTTTACAGATATATTATCATGATTATTATTATTAATGAACCAGCGTAATGTTCATAATTATTATTAACCAGGTTGTATAGGTTTTAAACAATGGTTGTTTTATTTGTCTTATACTGTGTATTCTTTCAGAGAGTTTGCTTTTCTGTCAGGTATGTGAAACGGTGGTACGTACATTTAACTTCATCTGCTCATAACAACCAAAATTTGAGTTTAGAAAGACCAGGGTCCAAATCAAAATAAAGAACAAATTAAAGATGGTGCGAGCTTGTGATTCCACATTGAGTGTTGGTGCATGATCTACTCGTGTTTATTCAGCCATTAATATAATAATAGTCAGTTCTTGTATAGCGCACAATACCTTGGTCACATTTGCTCTACGGCGGCCGTACGGCGAGTCGAAAACAGCCGTTTTATTAATTTTAATTCAAACCACCTATATGTAGTTGGTACATTATAAATAACGTCTCTATGCGCTTCCAAAGGACTTGGATATTATTACCCTGGCTTTAGCCCCGCAGCCTTTTACAGCGCTGTCGCATTTCAAGGAATAAATTCCTGCCAGGTACCCATTCACCTCACCTGGGTTGAGTGCAGCACAATGTGGATAAATTTATTGCTGAAGGAAACTACGCCATGGCTGGGATTTGAACCCACGACCCCTCTGTTTCAAAGTCCGGAGACTAATCCACTGGGCCACAACGCTCCACGTTGGCCATTGCGTTGGGGAACATAATGTTCCTCAGTCCTCTATTTTCTTCCTACTACTATACCTCGTCTTTTCGTGGATGTGTGGGCCTGTAATCTTGGTCCTTTCAGTTCCTGGGCCAGGAAACCATAAGTTTACAATAAGAAAGATCAATAGCCCATCATCGGCTTTCCATTGACAGGTCTCGTTGACAAAAGGTCTCGGGCGAGAGCTCATCCCATTGTGAGCATTGTCCGGTATCTTGTAATCAGTCTGCTAAACAAATCGCCTTACAACGTGGACAGGATTGCTATCAAAAGCGGTAACAAAAACCGCTGGCGCGTCAATGGGAGGTATTCATTGCTGTGAAGAGGGTTGCAATTATAATGTTAGGATGCATAGGGCCTTGAGGCGGATCAGGAGGTGAGGGAGGGGGAGGCGAAGGGGCCAAACCCATCCACCCCCCTTAGCGGAAAATGGGAAAAGAATAACAAAACAGGGGCCGCGGAACGGGGGGGGGGGGGGGGCTCTGCTTCAAATTTTTTAGAAGAAAAGGTATAAAAACATAATGATTATGATTTTGCATAGTCACCTCCCTAAACACACTGTCGGTTCAGCCCCTCCCCCTTCAAAACCTGGAGAAGGAAACAGGAAGGAGAGGAGCAAAAGTAAAACAAAACAGAAGAAAACAATAATGGGGAGGGGAAAAGATGAAAATATAAAAAAGCAAGACCTTTATTGCCTGTTTGATTATGCAATCCTGTTCATGAGGACTATGCTTCGAATATGTATACCACGTTTTCAAGTAATTGATATACCATCATAATTACAAACATTACAAATGTACCTCTTAGTCGAAATATCTTACAAATTTTTAGTTCAAATTTCTTGGTGGAATTATTTGATTATAGTGAGAAGTGTGTCCTTTTTATGAATTCCTAAAGACAGTCCTTAAAATTTCAACAATAGTTAAGCCTGCGCTTCGCGTTCGTATATTGTTTAGAAAAATATGTATCTTTTAAGGATAACAGAAATTGATGCATTTTGGGGTATAAATTTGACAAACATGTGCGTTTCGTGCTCATATCATTTATTTAATAAGATACTTCATAATTTCCTACTTGCTAAAGTAGTAGTTGGATATGGTGGCACTCTTCAGCTAAAAAGTGTTTGACCGCAAGAGGGCGGGGTCCAAGGCATGTAAGATGTTCCTTAAAAATGTTGACGGTATATTACTTTATCAATTCCATCAAGAAAAAAAATAGTTTTCTTCAAATCCACTACTGGTTTGCCAATTTGCAATTGATGTAATGAAATACAGCTTGGAAAAATCATTGGGAAAACCCGTACCTTCAATTAAAAGCCACTTATTGATAAAATTCAAAATGATAAATCGGGAAAGCAGTTTGGTGTTGAACAGCAGAGGGAGATCCAGGGTTCAATCAGTGGGGGGAGGGGGAGGGGGGGGGGTGGCAACGTTGTACGACAAATTTCTGCCAGGCAAAAAAATATATATAAATAAATAAAGGCCTGTTGTCCCCTACAAAATAACGGCCAACTAAAAAGAAACAAATGGATCTAGGGGCGGGATGTAAGTTCATGCTTCGATTACACTGAACTCATCACTGAGCAAGCTGAGTACAACGTAAACACCTGAACAACCTCATAACTCGTGTATAAACTTATCCGGTAAACAAAATGTGAACCTTTCAAACACCAGTGTGTAATTTCAAATATTTGTTGCATATCAGTTGAATATGTATTTTTTGTCTTCAATTTTAACACATTTTATTTAACTCTCAAACACCGTGCTAAGTTCATGAAATAAACAAGATTGGATTTTACTTTGTAATATTCCTGTATTTGTATATATTTGCAATATATGTCTTGTGTACCACTGTACATACTTCTTTTTTTTATTGTTTAGAACCTCAGTGAAAACTTAAGAGGTTTAGATAGAATAATTGTAAATGAATGCATATTATAATAATACACATAGATAATTTCATCATGATAGCATGTTGATTTACATCAAAGCGGAACATTGTGAATACAAACATGATGACAATTTGAAGAATATTAAGCAAAGAAAGTTAGAGTTATGATTAAAAGTTTTCAATTTGTGACGTCATATGCGAGGAACTGCCCCATATTGCATTCAATTTGATTTCCATAAAATAATTTGGAATGGTTCTGAAACTGGGGGCGGGGGCTGACCATGCAAAAAAAAAAAATAACGTTTTTGTACACGGTTTTGGAAAAAAAGTGTGGGGGTATATATATATATATATATACCATCAAAGCATGATTGAAATTGGGTAAAAATTATATAGAACGCAGTAATTACATTTCATTGAGAAAAATTGCTTTTTGTAGAATATGTTTCTCTCATACTTTTGCTTTTATCTTTTATCACATTTAATCTCTGCATTCAGTAATTTATTCAAGTTTAACATAAGTGGATAATAATAATCATATTTACAATGATTGTAACAATAATAATGATAACGATAATGATGATGTTGATGATGATAATAATAATGATAATAGTAATAACACTAATAATAATAGTGAAAATAATGATAATGATAGTAATAAGGATAATAATAATTATAGTAATAAAACTGGTGTTGCACACAATCAATTAAAACTTCTCTACAAAAATATATACGTCTCCATGGTTCTCCATGTGCTTGCAATTAATCCACAATTTGGGACCACGAAAATCAAAGGTAGCGGTTCACCTTTACAAGATGTACGGCTATCGACCAGTGAGCGTAGGTTGCGCGAAAGTGAACGGTGATGGGGTGTTCATGATTATTGAACCAAACACATTAATGGAAAGTCTCTGAAAATATGATCGAGGGCTCGAGGCCCAATGCACTGGTCACAAATACAAACGTAACATGCGTAATGCAAAGCAGCTCAACGATATTTACTGGATTCCTCGCAGATGGGTGCTGATTTATAGTAAAAAGTCAGGAATAAAATGAAGTAATTTTTTACAGTTTGCAACAAGGGTTTAAATATAATGATTCAACAGACTACAGTCCATTTAAACTGGGTCCCGTTTCATAAAGACATGTTATAAATACAAATGCACAATTTCTATAGCAAGTCTACTATCAGCCAATCAGATTGAAGGATTTCAGTAGCTTTAAACTATTATTGTAAATTTGTTATCATGACAAGTTTTATGATCCCTGGACCCTGGTCTGTGCACACGAGGTAAGGGCTCCTAAAGCTGTCATGAAGAGGTTTACGGCTTATGGATGATAGGGCAAACCTTTTTGAATATGGTTCAAGGATTAGAGAAATGCTTTCATTAGCCTGCGATGTGGCTAAGGGACACTTGGAAGTGTCTTAGGGAAAAATGACAACTCAAGAAGACGAAAATGCAAAAGAGCAAAACTTGAAGCCTGGATACAAAATGTTAGTTGTGCATGCCTTTGATAAGAGCCACTGAAGTGTATCATTGATTCCACAATCTCACCCTAATATTGTGTTGTAGTTCATTTAACAAAATCATGCGAAGTGTTCAGTTGTTTTATTGATACAGCTCACCGTTGCTGGTGCCCGACACGTAATGCGCTGAAATTTCCACTTGCTTCACCAAAGTTCGTTGCCTCCAGGAAGACACAACGGCGCGCCGTTGTGTCTTTATTTTTAAGGCGCCGCGGCGCCTTAAAAATACCAAGCTTGGGTAATGCGCCATTGAGTGCGAAATAAGTAAGGCGCAAATGGTTCTTCATAATTGTTCTTTTCGAATGAAACAATAGTTACAAGACATTAATCCCTTTACACAACAAAGACATGAAATAAAAACTATATATTGTTTCTTTCCAAAAATTCTTCATTTGATAGAAGTCTAGAAGGATTGTATCATTGCTTCTTTTACTGAACTTGCAGCTAAACAATGTTTTTTTTTTTTCAAGTGTATTAGTCTGGTAGGGAGGTAGGGTTCCCATGCACCCGAATGATATATTTTTTAACCTACATTTTTGTAATCCTTAAGATGTTTATTAAATGAATTTTGATGTTCCCAAAACGAAATATTGTCCCATGGGATTCAAATTCAAGATGGCGTCCAAAATGGCCGCCATATTCATGGGATTTGGATTTTCGTACATAGATTCCGACACAAACATTCATTTGCCACAAAATTAGTGTCATATGAAATGATAAATAAATTTTCTACAAGTTGATACTATTCAGGGGTGATGAAATGGTAATTCGGCTGAGATTTTAATGAGAAAAGTACAATTTTGATAATTTTTTCCCCAAAATTGAAAATTTGTGAAATACATGACTTACCATAAATCTGAAGGAAAATAAAGGAATCGCCTCGAAAATTTCTAGAAAACTTTCCTAATATACAAATATTAAGTGGACGAAATTCCAAATTGATATCAATATTGGTCACAAACTTATTATGTCTCAAACTTGAAAATTCAATTTTCAGAAATTTAGCTTTTTTTACTGCATATCGGAGATTTGGATATATTAATGTATATTGTCACATTTTCAACCCAGAAAATGTAAAAAGGCCTTCATGAAATGCGAAATTATCTATTATTTTGTTGGTAGAATTTACTACAATCCCTTTATTTATTCTATTTCAAGTCGGTTGATATAGTTTTTAAAAGAATTAAGACTTTTGGCCAAAATATGTATGTTTTTGGTAAAAAATTGCACATGCACTGTTATTGATCAGATTTATTATGAATATCAGTAATAAATGCACAATCTCAACATTCGATATGAAAGAAGATGTATCAACGAGAATATTGGCAGGCTTCATGCCACCATTTCATTTCATCTTCATTTGCTTCAGATGGTAGGAAAATATGCTGAATGTATTAAGCGATTTTGCGCTAAAGTGAGGCCAAAAAGCAACCTCGGTGTGGCAGTCACACCTATGAAAACGATTGCAAAGTGATGAATGGTATGCCATTCAAATAATACAATAGCTCTGATCAGCCTTTTGCATCGATTGTGTTGGTATGACTAACACACCGTAATGTACAGTATAGAATGTGCATGGTAATAGAAATGTATCTGATTCAACAGGATGTAAAGGGAAAAAAGGTGTTTCTGTTACATCATAAAGAAATTTATTTATTGAAGTCTTTTGGAAACATTTATAAGATACACTAGCACTGCAGGTAATAGAGATGAAGTTCTGACATATCAATACATAACTGAAAGGAACATGTCATAGCTACCCCCACCTTATTTGTATTTTGAATCTATGGCCTGTATTCCAAAATCAGGTTTATTTTCCAACACGTTCTAACTCTTTTCTAAATTTATGAAGAGCCAATATTCTGTTTATTGTATATCTCTTATGTTTACAACTCTGTTCCGTTTGCTTTCATAATGAAGGAAAAAAACCTCAATTTCATTCTCAGACAACTATGAACCATTTGGGGGTCAATATTAATGGAATTTGCTCTCCACAGTAAAAATCATTTGGGGTAATTCTGTCGTCAGTCAAAAAGTGATCATAGTTGAAAACCATAACGTAGTTCAGATGACCGAAGATCTGACATGGTATGTGATGGTCGTTTACCAAAACAAAAGAAATCACGATCAAAATCAAAACGTCGAAAGAACTAACCAATCAGCGAAATGGACACAGCACATGATACTATCACAGATCCTGATCATTATCGGTCTAAAGGCAGTCTATCCAACTTTGCATAATTTGACATAATACATACCAATGGACCACACACAATCGTAAATTCAGAAGGCACAGTAGCATTTGCTAACATTTACATATGCACACAGAGCCGGTCAACATAAGCTCTACCTAAGAGTTGACTCAAGTGCAAGTACTAACACTATCATAGTCCGTACGCCAAGGAAATATAAAGTTCAAAGTGGGAATCATTAGTGAAACAAACACCAGTAAAACTTGGAGCTTATGGTGAGATTCCAATTAAATGTAAAGGTACACTAATTTGACATAAAATGGTACAGTCCAAAATGGTCAACATAGACATTCTATGTACCAGATGTCAAGGTTTCAGCTATCCTTGGGTTGTTAGGTTGCACTGACCTTGGAATTATCACAATTTACTCAATGTACAATTATGACACACCAACACCTAACCCTAAACCTAAACAAATACTTATCACAAGTGATGAGGATCTCGTACAAGCATTTCCAGAGCAGTTCGATGCTATTGGTAGTTTCAAAGGAAAAAACTATGCTTCATGTCAAGGACTTCGCTAAACCTACCATAGACGCACCACGCAAGTGCAGCACATTAATTGAAGGACAAGATCAACGTGGAGGAACACGACAAGAATCGGTACTTGTTCATTAAGACGGCAAAGCAAGAAGGGTCAGTGTTCAACAGCTCCAAGTGCACAATCAAGAAAGAAGCTATCAACTTATTTGGCTCCAAGTGCACTAGATCCGATATCTACTCAGATCCTAGCAAGGTAGAAGCCAACACATTACCGAAGTACTATTACCCAAGGACGAAGAGGATGATATTCAGAAATGCCTAATATTGTTCAAATACCTAGCAGCATATATTCCTAATTTGTGGGAAAAGTCAGCACCACTTCGATAACTTCTCCACAAGGAAGTACCGTTCACTTGGGACGATGATCATGAACATTCCTTGAACAGCCTGAAATGTGCAGTATCATCAGGTGCATGCCTACAGTTCTATGACCCAGAGAGAGAGGCCTGTCGAGATGGATACATCAATGAAAGATCTAGGAGCATGCCTTGCTTCAGGATGGTAACCTGCTGCGTTTGCATCCAAAGACTTTCCACTGCACAGTCCAACTACTCAAACATAGAGGGAAATCTTAGTCCTAATGTTTGGTATCAAACGCTTCTATAATATCAGTTCGAGAAGGAATTCACAGTCATAATCAATCACAGACCACTGGAAATTATATGGAAAAAACTCTTACAAGTGCACTGCCGCATCTACAGCGATCGCTTATAATCAAAGTCCAAGGAAACAGGTTTCAAGTCAATTACCGACCTGGAAACAACATGATTCTTTCCAATTCATTGAGTTGACTTTGTAATCCCAAGGAAGCATGCGATGTACCGTTAGGAAAAAAGATTCGCATATGCGATCGACTTATTACTCTTCGGAAAACACAAGAGGACAGAACTTCAGAGAGAAACAGCTAATGATCCAATACCTAGATCATTATGGCAGATAGTTACTAAGAGTTGGCCTGAAACAATCCAAGAGTTATTGAAATCCCTTATGCAGTATTGGTCGTATAGAGATAACATCGGATTATCACATGGAATACTCTTCACGGGAAGTCAAGTCATCGTACCGAAGTCACTGAGGAATGATATCCTTGGACAGCTTCACCTAGGACACATGGGAATCGAAAGTACCAGCTGACTTGCTCGTGAGACAGTGTTCTTGTCAAACATCAACGAGGACATCGACCAGTTGATAAAGCAGAGTGAAACATGCCAGAAACATCAAGCAAGGCAGCAGAAAAAAAAGAAGTGGAATATCAAGCACATTACTTCTTCTCCACACTATCCAAGATCAAACGGATTAGCTCAGAGGATGGTTCGTACAGTCAATAATCTGTTGACAAAATGTTCTCAGACTGGCCAAGACAGTCAACTAGCAATGATGAACCTGAGAGCAACACCAGTCGAAAGTTTTTTTTTTTTTTTTTTTTTTTTGTATGTTCTCATTTACATCGTCACTGTATATTGAACAAAAATAAAAAACAACAGCATGATATACATTAGAATTCAACATAAAAATTGACAACATTATACAAATATAGCAAGAAAAATGTTTAGATACATGTTCAATAGTAAGCAAACATAATGCCTAAATTGACTTTTCAATCTTTGTTTTACAATTTTTCCAAAAAATACTTTTTTTTATATTTGCTCTCCATTTTATTTCTTCTAAGAAAATTTCAAATATTTCTTTAAAATTTGATTTTCTTTTTTGTTGAAAAATTGTATAAGAAGCTAAATTGATTAATACATTAAAGAAAGATATAACGTTGTGTCCATTACCACCGTGTCTACCAATCACAATGTCTTTATAACTAATATCCACATTTTTAATATTCAGATTAATGGTAACACAAAAGTTACTGAATTTTAACCAAAAGAGTCTAGAATAATGGCAATCATAAAATAAGTGATAATAGTTTTCAATAGTTTTACATTTAAAACAGAGTGGAGATTCTGCCAATTTAAATCGAAACAAATATTCATTTGACATCAAAAGTTTATACAAAAATTTAAAGTTGAATTCAGCTAAACGAAATTCTTCAATGAAAGTAACTTTTTCTTTCCAGATATTGTTCCAAATCAAATTTTCTTTGAAATAAAGTGACCAATATTGTTCAACATTTGGGGTTATAAACTTTTTATCCACAAGAAAATTGTATAATCTTTTAGAAAGTTTAACAGATAAATGTTTACTTTGTTTTATATGTAAAACAGGATCATGGTCCTTCAATTGAAAGTAGCTAACAATTGAATGATTTGAGCAATGTTTATCATTAACCAAAATGTTTTTCCATTTTTCTGGTATACAACTCCAAATTAATTTCGATTCACATAAATAATTTCCTTTTTTCTTTAATTTTGCATGAATACACAGTATATCCGATAGTCCATCGTTGTTAACAATATCTCCAATAACAAGAATGTCTGAGCATACCCAATGCTTCCAAAACAAACACTTATTCTTATACAAAATGTTTTTATTACCCCATAATAACTGTTGCCTAATATCTTCACCTGTATTCTCAAAAGAGGGTTTGTTATTACACATTTTCCAAGCAATTATACATTGACGATAAAATAATGGAAGTTGTTTCATTTCAGGCATTTGACATTCTTTTTCAAAAGACATTTTAAGAACAAGTGAATTCGGTCCAAAGTAATTGAGGTGTAGTTCAGGAAGGAACTTCCATCTAAAATTGTGATCCTTGGTTTCAAATAGATTTTTTAGCCAAACTGTTTTTAGGGCATTACATTGTAAAACAAAATCAGACATGTTTATTCCTCCTTTTTCAGTTCTACCAATCATTGTTTTTCTTTTTATTTTATCACGCCCTTTCCATATAAATTTAAATATGATTTGTTCAACTTTTTTATTAATGTGATCAAGCATGGGAAATACAGTCATTAAATAAGTTATATTTGAAAGAATTAAAGATTTTAGTACAGTAACTTTTCCGAAAAATGTTAAATATCGGCATTTCCACAATAATACTTGGTTTTCAATTTTTGTTACTTTTTCTTTCCAAGTTTTTTCATAAGCATCAAACATATTTTTACTGAAATACACCCCTAGAGTTTTTATAAACACACTTTTCCAATCAACCTTTTGAAAAAGATTGCTGTTAAAATTTCCAAAGCTAAAACCCGAGCTTTTCGAAACATTTAACGATGGTCCAGCAACTTTGCAAAACCTTTGGACTCTTTCCATTACAGTTTTTAAAGACAGTTCATCCGCTACAAATACTGTGGTGTCATCAGCGAATTGACTTATCTTGATCTCAACTGAATTGTTTACATTATTCGTCAAAATAATACCTTTAATGTTATCATTCTTGTTCAAATCAACTGATAAAAATTCTACAACTACTAAAAATAACAGGGCAGACACTGGACAACCTTGTCTTACCCCTCTAGTTAGAGGGAAATAAACTGACTGCCAATTTAAATTCATTATACAACTCTCTGCATCAGCATATAAGGCTTTTATATAACTTATGAAATTATTACCAAAATTAAATTTCTCAAGGGCTCTATAAAGAAAATTCCTATTAACTTTATCAAAGGCCTTTTCTAGGTCCAAAAATAAAATAGCCCCTGATTTTTCATGTTTTGTCATATAATTTATCACATCATCAATAAGTCTTATATTGTTTCCAATAAAACGGCCTTTTAAGTAGGCATTTTGATCAAGCGAAATACATGAACTTAATACTAGTTTCAATCTATCTGCCAAAACTGATGCCAGTATTTTGTAATCAGTGTTTAAAAGACTGATAGGCCTCCAGTTGGATAGTATATCTTTTCGTCCCTTTTTATGCAAAAGTGTAATAACAGCTCTATTTTGGCTAACTGATAAATTCCCAACTGATAACGAATGGTTAAATAAATTTAATAATATAGTTTTTAAATGATCCCAAAAACATTTGAAAAATTCAAACGTTAAACCATCTGGACCTGGACTTTTACCAAGTTTTGAATTTTGGATAGCTTTATTACATTCATGAATTGTAAGTGTGCTATCACACATTAATTTCTGTTTTTCGTTTAATGAATTTTCTATGTGAATATTTTCAAAATAATCATTTATATCCTTACTTTCTATATTTTCCGATTTTGAAAAAAGTTCTGAGAAGTAATCCACCTCGGCAGTCAAGATATCGTTTTGACTTATACAAACTTTACCATTGTGTTCCACTTTAAACAAATTCTTCTGTTGATAATTTCTTTTTTCAAGACCTAGAAAAAATTTGTTATTACGTTCCCCCTCTTCGTACCACTTTATTTTGGATCTCACCAAAGCTCCATGAACTTTATAATCATAGAGATTATTTAGTTCCCTTCGTATTTCTTTAATTTCTTGATTCTGTTTAGTAGATATAAATTTCTGCTTGGTAAGATTTATCTATACAAAAATATATTGATTTTTGTTTAACCTCTTTTTTAAATAAATCCCAAAGTAATCTTATATCAGCTACTTGATTATTAATATTTTCCCCAAGGTCTTTTATTAGAGCAATAATGATTTTTTTGTATTCAGAGTCTTGTAACAAAGAGTTATTAAGTTTCCATAGACCTTTGCCCTTTCTGAATTTATTGAATTCAATTTTTATAAGAACTGGATTATGATCAGATAAAAATCTTCCTATTATATTGCAATTGATAATATTATTCTTAAGTCTATCAGAAACTAAGAAAAAATCTATTCTTGTCTCAATAGGAGACTGTCGTATTAGTTGATGAGTAAACACCAGTCGAAAGTTACTTTAGATCACCAGCAGAAATGTTATTTGGTAGACCCATCAGAACCACATTATCAAGTCACTATTTCTCGAGAGATTCTACTGCCACTGATTTTCTCTTGAATAGGCAAGGCAAGGTGAATAAAGTGCATTATCGACATGCAAGTTCTGATCTACCACTTCTGCATGGAGGACAGCCAGTGAGAGTTATACATCCAAGATAACACACTTGGATACCAGCTAAAGCATCCAAAGTCTGTGAGGAACCCAGGTCTTACGAAGTATCAAAAACCAAACGGAGGAATCTTAAAAGGAACAGATCACACGTGAGGGAAATTCCATCCACCATCCCCACTCCAAAGCAGGAATCGAAATTAGCGGTCGCCCGGGTGACGTTGGCAACCAAAACTGCCATCATGGTTGCCTGGATGGCAACCAAGAAAATTCCATGTTTTTTTTTATCAAAGAGAATAAAATTCTCTTGAATTTTGCAGCAAGCAAAATTGCTTTTCCAGTCCAAAGTTTACAACTTCTGGATCAGGAATATATCTTTCAAAATCACATTGGCAAAAAGTTTTAGCTAAAAAAGATCGCCCAAATGTAGCACATGAGCCTGCCAATGACTTCTAAGATTGACTGCCTGTTTGTCAAAGTCCTCCCTAAGAACCATAAAGCTTGCATTTTGACATGATATAAGTTAATTGTTGGAAGTTGTAAAATGCAATTTACAGGAGGCGTTTTCCGTGGTACTGATTCGTCACCACATTTTCTACTTTTGAAAATATTAAATAGATTAATAACACAGCCATACACATCTCAATGTTCCAAAAATGCCTTCCCCTTCTTTACATTGGTCAACAGAAAGAGGTTTTTGTCATTTTTGGCACTTTAATGTATCAGAATTGTTTGATTTAAATTGTAAAGAATAAAGATAACCCACTCAATTAATTTCTCATACTCAGAATACCCTCAAAATAGAGTTCTTTTGTCAGAATCCAAGATGGCCGTCAAAGTGGCGGCCAAGGGACAATATTCAAGTTTTCAGAACATCAAAATAAATTCATTCAGTGTACGACTCCAGGATTGAAAAGATGTAGGTTAGAAAAACTTATCAAAATGGTGAAAAAGGGTGGTAAGGATTATGACAATATAGTACATTTAAGTCTGTAAAATGCAGTAAAAAAAACTAAATTCCTTAATAATTTAATATGAGGAAAGTTTTCTAGAAAGTTTCAGGGCAATTCCTTTATTTTCCTTAGATATATGGTAAATCAAGTATTTTGCAAATTTTCATCTTTGGGGGAAACATTTTCAAAAATGCACTTTTCTTATTAAGATCTCAGCCGAAATACCTTTTCATCACCTATGAATAATATCAACTTGTAGAAAATTTATTCACCTTTCATATGACACTAATTTTGTGTTCGAAGATAAACCTGATTTAGGAATACAGGCCATAGATTAAAAATACAGATAAAGTGGGGGTAGCTTCGACATATTCCTTTGAGTTGTGTATTGATGTGTCAGAACTTCATCTCTATTACCTGCAGTGCAAGTGTATCTTATAACTGTTTCCAAGAGACTTCATTAAATAAATTTCTTTATAATATAACAGAAACACCTTGTTGTCTTTGCATCCTTCTGAATCAGATACATTTCTATTACCATGCACATTACATACTGTACATTAGGGTGTGTTAGTCATAACCAATACAATCGATGCGAGAGGCTGATCTAAGCTATTGTATTATTTGAATGACATACCATTCATCACTTTGCAATCGTTTTCATGGGCGTGACTGCCACACTGAGGTTGCTTTTTGGCCTCACTTTAACGCAAAATCGCTTAATACATTCAGCATATTTTCCTTCTATCTGAAGCAAATGAAGATACTTATGGTGGCATGAAGCCTGCCAATATTCTCGTTGATACATCTTCTTTCATATCAAATGTTGAGATTGTGCATTTATTACTGATATTCATAATAAATCTGATCAATAACAGTGCATGTGCAATTTTTTTACCAAAAACATTCTTTCAAAAACTATATCAACCGACTTTAAATCTAAGAATAAAGGGATTGTAGTAAATTTTACCAACAAAATAATAGATAATTTTGCATTTTATTAAGGCCTATTTCCATTTTCTGGGTTGAAAATGTGACAATATACTTTAGTATATCCAAGTCTCCGATATGAGTAAAAAAGCTAAATTTCTGAAAATTGAATTTTCAAGTTTGAGACATTATAAGTTTGTGACTAAAAACGACGTCGATTTGGAATTTCGTCCACTTAATATTTGTGTATGAGGAAAGTTTTCTAGAAATTTTTGAGGCGATTCCGCTATTTTCTTTAGATTTATGGTAAATCATGTATTTCGCAATTTTTCAATTTTTTTTTGGAAACAAATATCAAAATTGCACTTTTCTTATTAAAATCTCAGCCGAATTACCATTTCATCACCCCTGAAAAGTATCAACTTGTAGAAAATTTATTTATCTTTCATATGACACTAATTTTGTGGCAAATGAATGTTTGTGTCGGAATCTATGTACGAAAATCCAAATCCCATAAATATGGCGGCCATTTTGGACGCCATCTTGACTTTGAACCCCATGGGACAATATTTCGTTTTGGGAACATCAAAATTCATTCACTACACATCTTACGGATTACAAAAATGTAGGTTAAAAAAATATATCATTCGGGTGCATGGGAACCCTATCTCTCTCCCCTACTATATACATCGCTGTATTATTTACAATATGAAAATTATCATTCACCGATGGCAGTGTAGGATGAACATGTTAAATACATGAGATTCTTCAAAGAAAAGTGCCACATTTTCCATGTTTTCTGTTTTCCAAATATACTAGTGCTCATCAGACAACCAACACCCTTATGACTTGAGCAATAGCATGTGTAGCGTACACCTTTACACACCAAGACATATATACATACGTTGTGTCTTCTTACCAGTATCATCCTATTACCTTGATGGCAGCAGCTGTTATATTCACATACTGTAGGCTTATAAAAAAGTGTTACAAAAGGGTTCTTTTATGGCGCAGTCACATTTCCCCTACGGCGGCCGTGCGGCGAGTCGAAAACAGCCGTTTTAAAATGTTTGTACCGGCTGCATATAGGTGGTTTGAATAAAAATAAATGAAACGGCTGTTTTCGACTCGCCGTAAGGCCGCCCTAGGGGAAATGTGACTGCAGCAAGAAGAGGTAATGTCATTCCGAGTTCCTGTCATTGCTAGGCATGAAGCTTTCTTTACATTTTATGTTGCAAAATTTCACCATTTACTTTATAATGTGTTTGATGCATGAAATAATGAAATTCATGAATGCAATACGACCCACAAGAAAATTAATGATTTTCAGTTACCTAAAACTGAGGTTGTCATCTTTTAAAATCTCATCTGAAATCAAATTTCTTTGGATATCAAGCGGTTTCGTAACATGTTTTAAATCTAATAACTCGGTCACATTTGCTCTACGGCGGCCATACTGCGAGTCGAAAACAGCCGTTTTAACATTTTTTTTTGTATCAGCTACATATAGGTGGTTTGAATAAAATTTAATAAAATGGCTATTTGCGACTCGCCGTACGGCCGCCTTAGAGCAAATGTGACCGTGGTATTAAACATTTTTAGTACCAATTAAGTCCAGTCTGTACTTTGGTTCTGTTTTAGCTGGATTAGTGACTCAATATGTTGTGTATTTTATGGGTTTTATTATGAGTAAACTAATTTAAGTTGAAAATTGAAGTGCCAAACTATTATGGAGTTTACGACTATCTGTTTACCTGATTGCTAAGAAAGAATCAACGGAGGGGGGGGGGGGTACTTCCATTGACGAGCGGATACCATGCGCGACCATGGGATCTTGAAAATCACCCTAGACATGCTAAACAAGTATTTTCCATATTCTGAAAATGCACCCCTTAACAAGTATTGGCGTATGAAACCCTACCTTTAACAAGTATTGGAAACAAACGATACCCTTGGCAAGTATTCCCTGAATTGAACCCCTAAACAAGTACAGCGATATTTTAATTTTATACCATGGGATCTTGAAAAGCACCCTAAACATGCTAAACAATATTTTCCATATTCTGAAAATGCACCCCTTAACAAGTATTGGCGCGTGAAACCCTACCTTTAACAAGTATTGGAAACAAAACGATACCCTTGGCAAGTATTCCCTGAATTGAACCCCTAAACAAGTACAGCGATATTTTAATTTGTATATATCACGGACGTCGATTTTACCTTTACATACATCATGGACCCTACCTCATTGGGTTTCGTACGGCCCCACCTCCCAAACCTCGTGCAAATCGGACTCTGAACACGTAGTGTTGACCTTTGGGGCAAAAAGTTAATCCTTTATAAAACATTTAGTCTTTTGTTATACCCTCGCAAATCCGACCCTAAACACGTAGCTTTCCTAGTGAAATAGATATCCGGAATAGACCCCCTTTTTCATTATTTTAGAGTTTTTGACACACTTATTACGTTACGTATGTAACGTGCCCTGTCTTGAAAAAGACATCCTTTTTACGTGTTTTTTGGGGTCGCGCATGGTATCCACTCGTCAATGTAAGTGGCCCCCGGGGCTTGTAAGCTAGTAGCAAGAGGACCAACGGCCCAACACACGGCTTAGGGTCCTTTCTGAGTGACCCAGTAATGAGTATAAATACATGTACCATACCAAAGGGCAATACCACACCAAGTGGAATCGAGCCTCGGTGACCAGATTGCGAGACCACTATCATTTTCATTTGAAGTCGATGCACTGAAGCTACAATGCCATGTAATGGCGGCGGCATGGTCACGACGACGTCGATTTCTCCCCAAACGACGTGTTCTGCCGTGATAGTGGACAGGCCCTTTGCGCTTGCATGCATGTGCATAGTTGAGCTTCATAGAGCCACCACCTCCGCACCTCGTCGCTTCAATCATTTGACTTTGCATTACAGGAGCACAAAAACAGGCTATAATGACCTACAGTGCGTCCCAAAAAAAACTATACACTTTTGAAATGGCTGCCAATTAAAAAATATATCACTTTGGGGGAAAACACTTACATACATGGAAGCCAATAAAGTCAACTTTCAAATGACACCAAAAAGTTGGAAAACTATTCATGCTTGAGCGAGCACTGCCCACTAAAACAAAGGGTATGAAAATTAGGGTGGGCAGGAATTAGCCTTCCAATTTCTTTAAGTTTTTGAGATGCGAGTCCCTTGGAACTTGCAAAGTTGAGGATGTTTTGATAAATCAATGATCAAGCATTATCAATTTAGGTTTTTAGAGCAAATTTTAAGAATTATTAAATTGAAATTTAATGTATGAGTGAACATGAAATACAATTTTTCACTTTTTAAGTGGATCTCAGCAATGTGTTCATGGAAGTCAGAATAGGGATAGGACTTAGGTGGGGGAAGTAGGTTGACGGGATATGGGTCAACAGAGCACTTAACCCCCCCCCCTCTCTCTCTCTACCCCTTTCACCTCTCCTGAGAGACTAGCCTTTGCTAGGGTGAGCAGGAATTAGCCTTAATTCCATTTTTTTTTAGAGGTGAGTCCTTTGGAACTTGCAAAGTTAAGAGTGTTATGCTAAATTACTGATAAATGGAGATCAGTTTTGGTTTCTTAAGCAAATTTCACGAGTTGCTAAATTGAAATGTAATGCATGAGTAAACAGGAATTGTAATTTTAGTGTAGCATTTTTCGTTTATTATGTGGATCTTAGCAAGTGTGCTTGTGAGAGTCAGCGTAATGTGATGGTACCTGTTACATGCAAGGGGATGAGATAGGGTAAGACTGGGTTAAAGGGGCATTCTTCTTTGTGTTCTCTTACAAATTACATGTCATGTACTCACCCCCGCCCTCCACCCCTTTCTTTCTCTTGGTTGGTATTTAAAACTTAAAATGCCAAGTGACTGATGGTTGATGGGTCTTTATTTTCCATTGAATGATTTATTAAGAACTTGACTAATTATGATAATTTATGAAATCATTTATTGAAAAAGCTGAATGCTTGATTGATAATTTATTGAAAAAGGTGAATATTTGATTGATGACATTGATTGAGTTTATTTACTAACAGATTGTTGATTGAATGATTGATAGATAAAAGTTGATGATCTAATTTTCAGAATTTATTATCAAATTGACAGTCCGCTTTGCACTTAATGCGTACATGTAATAGCAATCAGTCTCAATCTCAACAGGAGGGGGGAGGGACGGACCTGTAGGAGGGAGGCTAAACGTTCTGTTGACCCCTGAAGCTTACTTCACCCACTGAAGTAATTTCTTACCCCTATTCTCCTGACTCCAATGAACACACTGCTGAGACCCACATTGTAAAGTTAAAATGCTTCACTAAATATTGCACTTCATGCTCACTCATGCACGGAATTTCAATTTGATAATTCATGAAATTTGCTCTAACAATTTAAATTGATAATGAATGACCATCAATTCATCAGAACACCCTCAAGTTTGCAAGTTCCAAGGGACTCGCCTCTCAAAAACTGAAAGAAACCGAAAGGCTAATTCCTGCCCACCCTAATTTTCATACCCTTTGTTTAAGCGGGTAGTGCTCACTCAAGCATGAATAGTTTTCCAACATTTTGGTGTCATTTGAAAGATGACTTTATCGGCTTTCCATATATATAAGTCTTTCCCCCCAAAGTGATATATTTTTTATTTGGCAGCCATTTCAAAAGTGTATAGTTTTTTTGGGACGCACTGTAGTGACGCAAATCGGAATGTTCCCTAAAATAGGCAGATTTCTCAATCTTTTGATGCAGACTTTGAACCCTCATTGAAAATAAATATTTTTGTGATTATTTGAAAAGGATAAGAGTAAGGCATGTCGTCATATAAAATCGATATGCTTTCAAAGATTCATAGTGAATCAAAATCTGTCGAAGCAATGTTCTGAAAGCGCAAGAAAGTGAATGTTAGTGGTATTATGTGATCGCTTTTTTCTTCAATATGGAAGGGATGCATCAAAAGCTACATGATGAGGTATCTGGTGGTAATTTAAAACGAGTAAAACAGTTGATCAAACAAGGTGCTGGAATAAACCAAACAGATCAAGACGGATACACAAGTTTACATGTCGCTGTGCAGAGCAACCAGGTTAACATCATTGAATACCTCATTAAACGCGGCGCTGACTTGGAAAAGGTGACCACGAATGGACAAACACCCTTACATCTTGCTGCATCGCTCGGACGTCTACAAGCAACACAAGTTATAATCAGTCGTGGAGCGAGCATTAACCAAAAAAATAAAGATGGAAAATCTGCATGTCACATTGCTGTAATTAAGGGTCACCTAGATGTTGCGCGATACTTAATCAGCCAGGGGGGAAAGGCCTACCATGAGGTCAATGTTGCAAAAAACTCACTCCTACACATTGCAGCAAAATACGGCTCAACGGATATAGTGGAATACCTAATTGGTCAAGGAATTCAGGTGAACCAGGAGAATGATGAAGGTTCGACTGCATTGCACATTGCTGCAAAAAATGGTCATATCGATGTCACCAAGTATCTGGTTAGTCAAGGAACGGAAGTGGAGAAAGAAGATAATAGAGGAAGAACATCTTTACATTGGGCGGTTAAGTTTGGCCATCTAAAAGTGGTAAAATATCTGATATCTCAAGGAGCTAATGTGAATAATGGTGATAAACAAAGTTGGGCCGCATTGCACCTTGCTGCTGGGGCGGGTCATCTTGAGGTTGCAAAGCATCTTATTCTTCATAGAGCTGATGTGAATAAAAGGAGTGAGAGCGGCATGACTGCTTTACTCAGTGCTGTTTATGGGGGTCACGTTGACGTCAGCAAATATCTGATTAGTCAAGGAGCTGAGATGAATGTAAAAACTAATGGAGGTTTCACAGCATTTCACATTGCGTTGGAAAGGGGTCAGTTTGGTGTCATTGAGTATCTGATAAGTCAAGGAGTTAGAGTAGATGAGTATGATGGTTCTGGTAACACACCATTGCACCATGCTTGTCGACGAGGTGATATTGGTCTTACAGAGCACCTAATCAGTCTTGGGGCTGATGTGAATACGCGTAAAAGCAATGGTTCGACAGCATTGCATTTTGCTGTTGAGATGGGTAACCTCGACATAACCAAATATCTAATTAGTCAAGGAGCTGAAGTCAATAACACAGACAGTAGAGGTTGGACGGTATTGCACAGCGCTGCTGATGGTGGTTATCTTCATTTTGCAGAATATCTGATCGCCCAAGGAGCGGATGTCCATAAGGGAAACAATGCTGGCGAGACTGCATTACACGTTGCTAGTAAGAATAGTCATTTCGATGTCATCAAATACATGATAGAGCAAGGAGCCGATGTGAATAAGGGAGATAATAACGGTCGCACTGTAATACACTTTACTGCTGAGAATGGTTTTCTTGGTTATATGAAAACTCTGATACGATATAGAGCTGACGTCAATATTAGCGACAATGAGGGTTGGACGGCATTACACATTGCTGCTGGATGTGGCTGGTCTTATGTTACAGAATGTCTGATCGTCAATGGAGCTGATGTGCATAAGAAAAACAATGCTGGTGAGAATGCATTACACATTGCTGCTAAGAATGGCAATCGAGCTGTCATCAAATACCTGATCGCCCAAGGAGCGGATGTCCATAAGGGAAACAATGCTGGCGAGACTGCATTACACGTTGCTAGTAAGAATAGTCATTTCGATGTCATCAAATACATGATAGAGCAAGGAGCCGATGTGAATAAGGGAGATAATAACGGTCGCACTGTAATACACTTTACTGCTGAGAATGGTTTTCTTGGTTATATGAAAACTCTGATACGATATAGAGCTGACGTCAATATTAGCGACAATGAGGGTTGGACGGCATTACACATTGCTGCTGGATGTGGCTGGTCTTATGTTACAGAATGTCTGATCGTCAATGGAGCTGATGTGCATAAGAAAAACAATGCTGGTGAGAATGCATTACACATTGCTGCTAAGAATGGCAATCGAGCTGTCATCAAATACCTGATAGGCCAAGGAGCCGATGTAAATCACAGAGATAACGACAATCACACTGCATTGCAGTCTGCTAAGATGAATGGTTTTCATGATATCGTTGAATATCTGATCACCAAAGGAACTGATGTGAATAAGGGAAATAATGACGGCCATACTGCATTGCAAAATACTGCCGCTAAGAATGGTCATCTTGATGTCACCAAAACTCTCACAAGTCACGAAGCTCAAGTAAATGGAGACAATAATGGCTGGAGTGCCTTACACGCTGCTGCTGAGAGTAGTCATCTAGATGTCACCGAACATGTCATAAGTGAAGGAGCTCAAGTCAACAAAAAAGACAATAAAGGTTCGACTGCATTACACGATGCTTCTCTTCAAGGTCATTTAGATGTCGTTCATTGTCTGATTTGGCAAGGAGCTGACGTAAATACGGGAGACATCGATGGCAATAGAGCTTTACACTTCGCTGCTTTCAGTGGCCATCTTGATGTCATCGTGTATCTTCTTAACCAAGGCGCTAAAGTAAATGAAGAAGCTGAGAATGGGAATACTGCATTACACTATGCTGCTTGGAGAGGTCATCTAGCTGTCACGAAATGTCTTATTAAATATGCTAATCAAGAGGTTGCTGTATATGAAAACATAAAACCTCACGACCTGCCTTCGTATCAAGAAAGTCATGCTGGCGTCACCGAGCATGTTTTGTGCAGTGCAGACGTGAATAAAGCAAACAATGAAGGCAGAACTGCCTTACACTTTGCCACAGAAAAAGGCCATACTGTTGTTGCGGAATACCTACTTTCTGAAGGAGCTATCGCGAATAAAGAAGATAATGGTGGCTGTACAGCATTACATTTTGCTGTTCAGAATAGGCAATTTGGTCAGGTTAAAGTTCTGTTAGAGGGAGGGGCACGTCCTGACGCCGAAGACATTCACGGACAGACACCTCTACAGCTGTCTCAGTTACTTGGGTACAAAGACATCACTGATCTTCTCACCAATGGTCGCAATTCAGAGGTAAACTGAAACCACTTTGTCTCCTTTCTATCTGCCTAACCCCTCTATCTACATTACCTCTCTTTCTATCTCTCTCACTCAGTTCAACATAGATGTTCATTTATGATAACCTTCATTCACCAGAGACCCTGGCCCTAACAAGTTTATTTCACTATAATGGTTAGTTTTGGTCATTTTCGCTCATTTGGTTTCCGCAGCAGACGATGCTAGACTGCTAATTTATACTATAAGTACGTAAGACCCTATTGCAAATCAAAATCGATGCCGGAATCGATAATACTAAATATTTGGTTTCTCAAACTGTAGCTATATTATAAATATCAGTAGGCAAAGCTTTATAGTACAAGAAAATTGTTACTTTCAACATTGAATGAGTTAATTAATTTTGTTTGGACTGTAGCCTAGCTTAGCCGGGTAATAATAGCAGAGCCCGCTGGGACAACAGTTTTCGGAACTGAAGTGGCTACCCTGGGAAAATATACCTTTATTATTATTATTATTATTATTATTATTAATTGTTTCATATGAAAAGGGTCTAGGAATAGAAACTATCATACGTAAGTCACGTGAGGTTGTACAACAAAATATGCCATGCTCTGCCTGCTCGATCTCAAAGTTCTGGAGAAAAATGAGATGTAACCATCATACCAGTCACATAGTATTACATCAGCATGTAGGTAATCTGTTTAGCATTGAGATGACGATCAATCTCGACCTAATTTATCCTTAAGGATATTTCAGTGGGAAAACAAATGAGCCAGTGTCTCGAAATATGGGTGGTTTCGGACCGTTTGCCATAGCAAGAGTTGTGAACATGGACAATATCAAATGAACGGCGAGACGTAAATAGTGAATCAATTGTAATAATATTTACATCAAATTGATGGAAAAGAATAAAATTTCCTTAATCCTATCAATCTGGTGTGATATTATTAATAATTATAAAGATATACCCGGATTTTGGCAATATCATGTTCGTGAAAACGACTGTTCCCTGTATTGAAACTGTGTGTGTGGACTTTCGGACACTCAAATGCACGCGACTAACCATTTTGAACCTCTTTTCAAACACAATTTGAAATTTTCCATTCATCCTCAACAGATGTTACACCCAAGTTAATTATGCAAATCTTCCACACAAATTTGGATTGCATGACTCACGTGCCATCTGACCAATCGACGCTATATATCCATGATATCTTCTACAACAATGAATGAATATTGCTTAAATGATTCTTGCATTGAACAATTACATGAGCAAAATCCTTTGGTTTATGATGTATCGGAATGTAATGGCATTTCACCTGTTACCTTTCTTCTTCCGTTGTAGGTGAGCCAGGTTGAAGTACTGGACATACAACATGCCATAGAACACGGTCACTCACCCTCCATTGAGAAGATAGTTTCAAGTGGAGCTGATCTCAATGCCCAGTCTACTGACGGTCAGACGTGTCTTCACAACGCCATCAAACTCTGTTACAAGACTGGGGTAACTGTGGAAGGAAGAGCCGCACTAAAAAGGGTGAGACACAACATATAATGTTACAGACCTTAGACGTGTGACGTCATAATCTTATAGCGCCCTCCCTGAGAGGATATAGGCACATCCGAAAACGGAGTTGTCAGAGATGCGCCAGCTGCAGATCACCAACGTACGCCAAGCAAGATAGCGGTACTAAGACGTCATTGCATAACGTCTATATTCCGAACCACCAACATAGGAAATATTGGTGTTTTTAGATCGCGAACATAGTTAAAAGATCAGCAAAAATTAAAGTGCATTCTTCCTCGGGCATGTTTAGTGGCGGATCCGGGGGCACATCTGGAATCCCCTTTTTTCAGAGCCATGACAAATATAAGTGAAGACCTCCTGTTTTGCTTGTGAGATTTTCCATGTCATAAATTGTCTTCATCCTGGAGTGAACATTGTTGATCTTTTCTTTTCCTTTTTGCTTGTCTGAACCCCCCCCCTTGAAAATCATAGACCCGCCCATGGGCATGCTGTATTGAAAAGGGGCTACTGTCCTCTTAGTTGGCATACATTATTAGCCACATAAACTTGTGTTTTTCAGATTTCGGACGAGTTTTACGATGGGAAACTATCTCCTGAGATGGCCCTCGTGTTTCATCTCCTGGAGAACGGAGCTAGGATAGATGTGGAGGATGCAGATGGCAACTTACCGATCCAGTATGCCAAGGATGAGGTGGTCAGACAGATGATTTTATCGAGGTGATTCTTAAAGCCACCGCACACCTTACGATTGGTCGGGGAACCGGTTTGGAATAAAACATATTAACATTTGATAGAATATTGAGACATGGAACATATCGCTTTTTAAAGTTTTAAGTCATCGTACGAATACTTCCGTTCAAATATGTGACTACGATACCATCCTTATTAGAATTTAAGCGAACTGAATATCTCGTCGTAATGATGTTATAGCAATTGTATGATTTGGTACGATTTGACCTGTACTCTTAAATAAAGGCTTGCAAACATCCCAAAATTGTTATATCAGTATTCTTACAGTTAATTTGAACCTCCATATCTTCAGAAAATTAGCAAATGTGCTCTATTACAAATCCGGATAGTTGACCAGTCGTAAGGTGTGTGAAAGCCTTTTGCGAGTATTACTGAAATTTCTTACTGAGCCATAGAAGTCCATGAACAGCTTTGGTGGAGGCTCGATATTGAGATTTAAATTTATGTATCACGTAATATTCCAATCTTGTAATCGTGTAGCGGATTTTTTGCTTCAGCACTTGAATAATTTTGAAAATTTGAAGAAAAAAAATTGTTTGTACCTTTCTCTTTCATACGCTGATATTTTCATTATAGTTCGCCTCGGTAGAATCGTAATATATATATATATATAAATATATAATTGTGATGAGCAAGGACCTAAACATTGCGTGGGTGCTTCAGTGAGTAATATATTGGCGAAGATGCTCAAAAAGCATTGAAGCTGGAGACGTAGCCTGGATTTCTTCAACTTTTATTAGTACAAGCTTTCGGTCATTAAGTTCGGCCTTCTTCAGGTATCTGAAGATGTAAAAGACTTAATGGCGTTACATGTAACCTGCATATATTTGGATTAATTTACTAAATATAGGTATATCTTAAAAGAATATGTTTTACATCGGTAATGTTTAATTAGGATTATCCAATAGCTATTAAAATCAATTAAGTTTACGCAGATTTTTATTACAAACATTTCTGAAAGTATGTAGACATATTGGGTTATGTATGCTGTATAATACATATATCTCAAAATGTTGGGGCAATGGATGCATTTCACGGTCCGGCGGTTCTTTGTTCCTTCTTTTGTGACGGCATGTACTGATTAGTTCGGACCTTCGGTTGAGTGACTTTTTCTTGTGATTTGCGATAATGAGTTTTTAGTCTAAGCATAGGTTGCAGATTCCACTTCCCCGCATTGCCAAGTTGGATTTTTCATTATTGCCCATTTTAAATTATATCGTTCCCCTTTCTTTTGTAGATCCCATATGTATTTAGATAGTTCTGTTTCGTTTTGATATTTCTCGTTTCGGAAAGATTTTGTGTGGTTTCTGAATCTTTCTTTAAAAGTTCCCCCTGCTAGGCCAAAATACACTTTGGTGATTGTATCTCTTTGGCCGTGTGTGACAGATGCTTTGTATATTATCGACTTGGCCAGGCAATTTCTCCGTAGAGGGCAGTCTTCCTTCACTCGGCAGTTGCATGTTTTTCCGGAGAGTTCTCTTTTTCTTTCGATTTTCTGAATCTCATCCCTATCTTCAAATGAAGAAAAATTTAAGATCGCAGCACCGATGTACAAGGAAGCCCTGAACAACAGCGGTTAATACCGTGGTGACATCGAATTCGCCAGAAACCAAAAGCCCAACAAAACCAGGAAAAAACGCCAAAGAAACGTCACGTGGTTCAACCCACCCTACAGCAGTAATGTCAAAACCAACATCGGAGGGAAATTCATCAACCTTGTCGAAAAACATTTCCCCAAGGGACACAAACTGCACAAGATTTTTAACAAAAATACTGTAAAAATTAGCTACAGCTGCATGAAAAACGTAAATGCGATCATCAAATCACACAACGAAAAAGTCATCAGAAAATCAAAAGAAAAAGAGAACTCTCCGGAAAAACATGCAACTGCCGAGTGAAGGAAGACTGCCCTCTACGGAGAAATTGCCTGGCCAAGTCGATAATATACAAAGCATCTGTCACACACGGCCAAAGAGATACACCAAAGTGTATTTTGGCCTAGCAGGGGGAACTTTAAAAAAAAGATTCAGAAACCACACAAAATCTTTCCGAAACGAGAAATATCAAAACGAAACAGAACTATCTAAATACACATGGGATCTACAAAAGAAAGGGGAACGATACAATTTAAAATGGGCAATAATGAAAAATCCAACTTGGCAATGCGGGGAAGTGGAATCTGCAACCTATGCTTAGACTAAAAACTCATTATCGCAACTCACAAGAAAAAGTCACTCAACCGAAGGTCCGAACTAATCAGTACATGCCGTCACAAAAAAAGGAACAAAGAACCGCCGGACCGTGAAATACACCCATTGCCCCAACCGAGGGCCCCCACCAAATCCAACTAGCTTCAGTGTCCTGATGAGCCGCCCGTGATCGAGGCGCAAAACCATTGGTAGACCAGAGGTGAGGAAAATTTCTACAACGCTCTGCTTCAGTTGAAACATCGAGCACTTTCCCTGAACTTGATACATTTCAATTTAATTTGTATATATATATATATATATATATATATATATATATATTTATATATATATATATACATAAATTTATATATATATTCATATATATATGTGTGTGTGTTGGTGCGTGTGAGGATGGGTGTGGGTATGTGTGTGTGAGGGTGTGTACAGCACTACAGACAATCCAACCATTTTTCGTTATTACTTTCAGATTGACTTCATTGGAGGACATCAAATCATACCGAGGTAAGGGGTCTATAACAAGTGTGCCCCACCCCCTCCACCGAGAAGACGCTAACATTAATTGTTGTATCAAAAATCACCTTTTCATTTTATTCGATTAAATTTTTTTTTCGATAATGCATGGAAGTCCGGATTGCTCACTCATGATAATAATACGAGAGTGCACAAAGATAAAAATTCAAATGGAATTTGTATATTGCATTTTTTTTTAAAGCAGGAGAAAATGCAGAACAACATGTATTTTGATGAAAAACAAATCATGTTATTTATTCTATTCTATTCATTCTCCACATATGGACCGGATAGCCCCCTTCAATCAAAACAGGGGCCCAGACGTTGAAGATATTTAGAGTAAAAAGGGATGTGAAAAAACGGAATATAAGACCGAAATAATTTCAGTATTATCAATATTGCACGTGAATTAAAACTTTATGGATATTCATGGAATGAATTGTATGATACATGAATAGTGATATGCATTCAAAACAGTGGGGCCCCGTGTCTCGCAACTAGTATTTAAAGCGTATACTGTAGACATTGATGCTTGAAAAGTGCGCATTTGACCGCCATTTTTAATGCAAATATCCTGGTCAAAACATGGAAAATCGTTTTAGGAACAGATATAATCAGCCGAATGATTTTAAATTTGACCTTTTCCTTATCATGGTTCTAGAATATAAACATAGGAAGGATTAATAACGAAGATACACAGCTGTCTCGACGTATATGATACGCTATTGTCCCTCGTCAGCTTCTGACGAAAAAAAGGAGGGGGAAACAAGGAAGAAAAGAAATAACTACATTGAAATCAGATGGCTTGCTTGTACAGGCCGCATACTAATATCGATTACCATCACACACACACACACACACACACCCACACACACACTCTCTCACACACCCACAACACCAACCCTCCCCCACACACACCCACACATCAAACACCATGAAGCCACCCTGGCTCTTCTCAAGATTGTTACAATGTGTATAATCAGTCAAACCTTTCTTGTCTATTCATTATCTTGCTTATATTTTACATCAGAAATTGGACCTGCACCGTCAGTAAAGTCCATTGAGTTCGGAGCTGATGACACTTTGGAAACAGCATTAGGCGATCATGGCGTATCAGTGATCATTCCGTCAGATGCCATTCGTCCGGATCACTCATGTCGGATCACCGTAACCCTTTTAGAACACCCTTCATGTCTAGATGTTCAGGAAGATGAATCATTGGCATGCCGTGGTATTAAGTGTGATCCTGGAGATATGATCTTCAATAAACCCGTGATGATCAGAATTCCACATTGTTTCTCCGTCACCAACCCAGATCAAGTACGACCAGATATCGTCAGCTATGAATGGGATTCAGTGAACGGTAAGTTTTTCTGATCAAAATAATGTTTTAAAAATCTATCTCATATACCAAGGTAGTAGGCCAACGCAAAAAGAAGCGTAGAGTATTGGGGAGAGTATCATAAGATGTGCCAAGAATCCGTTTAAGAGTAATCAATTGCCAAAAACGACGCTGCAGAACGGCTTTATCAAATCCATGCAACTGTCGCGTCGCTTTGGTGTACCAGACCCCGTTGTGAGGGATGCGGTCCTATTAGTCCTAACCTGCCTAAATTCGAGTCACTCAAAGTAATGTGGTGTACAGTTTGTTCGGTGTTCTTCCATACTCATTGTCTGACAGGCTGCTGATGGCTTAAGTCTTCAGCTTGAAACGACTGAAGCCTCTGCGACAAGGGAGTTCGACACCTGAATGAAACTTTGTACCAGGGGCGATGGTTATAGACTTATAGTTGAACAGGTTTAGCCATCTTTTACCAAACATGCTTCCAATTTTCCTTGAAGTTGGAGTGAGGAGTCTCTGTGACGGCTGAACGGTCGACGAGGATGCGTTAGTAGCCGGGGTTTCGTTGTGTTGCAACACAACAACACACCGGCTACCGAAGTTTTCACCCTCGTGGGATTCTTGACATTTTGTTGAGCCTTCTTAATTAGCCTGAATGTGTAATGTTCACTGCGGAAGGGGGAGGGGCAAGTATGCCCGAGAGGAATAGGATGCTTACTGGGATCGGTCTAAGACGTCCAAGAACTCTCCTCGTAGCGTCATTTAGGGAAACATCGGGCTTTTGGAATAAGTTTCTACACCAGACTTGATCAGCATATTCTGCATCACAGTTGACAAGAACAGGGGTATCTGTTCGAATCGCATGTCAACATGGGCTCCCAAATAAGAGCCAGGAAGATGATGCAGAAGGTTGTTCCTTGATGAAAGTTTAATTTGTCTGATGCCATTATGTCAACAGATCCCTAATACATGTAATATACAATGCAGTATGTATTCCCATGAAATTTTTCTATTCTTCTCGATAAATAATGCTTTTTTGGTTAAGAAGCATGCATAAAATACTTTATCTGATGGTGAATTGAATGTACTTGAAACATCCTGTCTCACTTAATGTTTATGGATATCTCGATAAGAAGTCAAACATAACTGGTAAGATTGTAAAAATCATTCTTAACCGATTCTTTTTAATGATCAGATCTACCAATTACGTCAAGGAGGAGATCATCCACCTCACCAGACAAACCACCATACTGTAGAGTGTACGGTAGACATCTTGAGCTTTACATTGACTACTGTGCCGAGTGGTGGGTTCTTATTCCCCTTGAACAACAGCTGGTCCGACAGAAGCTTATTTGTACGCCATACATCCCGGACAAGATAGATAAAGGCAAGAAGATCGATTTTCATCTCCATCTTCATGCGAATCTTCCAGGAATGGATGCGGTAAGTCGAGGCTTCGATCACCTTTATCAGATCTTTATCAATCTTTGGAGGTGAAAATTGCTGCCTTTAGGTTTCATGTGTCATAGGACATTTGCACCACTTCAACCTTTACCAGAAAAACGTAATAAAAATTTATACAATTAGTAGGGTCACATTGATGTCTCATGATCAGTTACATGCATGCACACTACGTTACATACACTGTATCTTACTATTCATGAGATACGAATCACTGATGTTGAGCATTGCTAGTAGGTCTATGATAGCACACATGGTATTGCAGTTACGCATCATTCTAGATCACACTTAACAATTTCGTGTCGTTAAAGGAACCCAGATTTACTGTTCATCTGTTAAGAACCACACAAAAACAACTTGCGTTGAATGCAATGGGTCTATGAGGGTTCATCTCCAACCCCCTCCCCCATGAACCGATTCCCACAAAATTTGTAAGATATATGTACTCGAATGATAGCTAGTACAGTGTTTCTAAACAATATGGGCCCAGGGCAGAATCTTGTGGGCGGAAATACCATATTGAGGGTCGAGGTACCACAATAACAGAATAAGGAACAATATCCTGGTGGAAAATTTACTGCACCTGTTTATATTTTATTTTTATTATTATCGTCGTTACTTTATTCTAGGATGCAGAAGAGGAGGAAAGGAAGCAATCATATCACAAGGCCCATCCATCTGTCCCTATCAACGTAGCAACCAAGTCTGGAGACCTTGATGTCGTTTGCCACCGTGAGGGCCATCGTCCCCATCGTGATGTAAAGGAGGTAAATTCCTGTCCAGACTTTGTGATGTAAACGTTTCTACAGGAGATCAGTCTTGTAAATTGTCTTACATTCATCACAAAGTATGACATCCTGCCAATATTTGACCCGCAATAATTTTAATGTTAGACATTATGCAGTCAAGATGCCATCAGAGAGCGAAGTTGGGTCAGTCGGTAAAGTGTCTGCCCGTCGAACCAAAGATCTAGGGTACGAGTCCACCCCGGGCGGGTGACTGCAGCCATTGCGTTGTGTGTAAACTTGTCTCCTCTGTTCCATAGATGCAGGCTGTGTTACATTGGAAAACGCTCCGTCCCTCGGATAGGACGTTAAATGGAGGCCCCTTGTAGAGGAGAGTCACCACCTTTACTCGTTAAGAACCCAGTTCACTAAAGGGGGAAACCCCGGGGTACTGGTCCACCTGCACTCTCCCAATTGGTTATATCGGGAGGAGAGCCCTGCGGGTCAGTGATTTCAGTTTGCTTTTCACCTGCCAGGCACAGGTGACGCCAAACAAATAGTAAGAGTATAAATTAAAGTCAAAGGACGAGGACATCTTCGTACTTTCAATTGGAGCCTGAACAAGTACCCTCCTTCCATTTCAAAAACGTCCAGTGTACCCAAAGCAGGTGTTGTTTTTTTCTATCATAAATAATGCACCAACTATTCTATTTGCTTGATAGGGTGAAATATATGCCCTTTTCACGTATCCAGAATTGAAAAGTATAGCCCTTTTCTTCTTTTTTTTTACTAAACGGAATAATATTTCGATAATGTATTGTGGATTATGTTCAAAGTTATTCAACGCGTTGAATTGGATGCAAGTTTAGCATCTGGTACGATTGGAGTTTTGGTGAATACAGTATGGTAGGGGGTCCTAAAGCTGCGCGGGTCCTAAAGCTACGCGCCACTCATCGCGCATGCAGTTATTATGGCAAATGCGCACTCTGTGACTGCAGAGTGACGAACGATTCCTATTCAATTTTTTCTACAGAGGCTGCAGTAAATCTCTAAATGCAGAGAAAACCAACAACTGTTTGGAATTTTGGAGTTATATTCGCTTTAATTTCATTTTATCCTATAATGATTTGAATATATTTTAGAAATTGAGGCACAGGAAATACTATTTTTTGCATGATAAATTGAGTGCGTAGCTTTAGGACCCCTTCTACATCGGGCGGCGAAATTAAGAGGTGTTCGGAAAACACGGCGGGATTTTCGTATTAGTGAGTTTTGTGATATTTTCTTCTTGGTTAAGGATATTTAGAATATTTATTACAAATTAGTGAAAAATAATTGTTCAAATATTACAATTGGCATAGTTTTTATCATTTGGAAACAAAGTGCGTAGCTTTAGGTCCCCCCATCATACACACTCCTCTTTGTCATGTTTGTACTAAACCCTTTTATTAGCGAGAAATCACTCGAAGTAAACATGGTTAAAGCCCATAACTATAAAACAATAAACAAGTCTAGCTCTAAAAAATCGTATCATGTGGAATATATTTACTTTGCTTTTTTGTATTATGATCTTAGGTTCTTCCTCTAAAAGATGTTCATAGCAATATGAGAAACCGTATTCTACTACCAGTGACTGTGCATGAAGAGGACGTTGACTTTCCAGTTACTATCACAATTGCACAGACGGGAAAGCTTGACGTTGCAATATACTTCGCCTTTGTCTTCAATAGTTCAGCAGGTAATTTCCCTAGGAATAATATTCATATTCTTATGGAGATTGCGTAATATGCATTGAATTTAATGAAACACTTCGTGAACTTGATACAGGTGATATTCGATTGAAAAGGGGGATTTAACTACCTTTATATAAGACGGGATTTTTTTACATGTTGATATGACTACGTCTTGACATTTATTTATTTTTTGTACCACTAGCCCTATAAGATTTAGCCATATTATTTCATTCTTACCGTCTTGGTTTATCAATGCATGAGAACCCTTGGGGCCCTCTAAGCATGCTAACCCCCTCCCCCAAACAATGATTTAAGAGTCATACCAAACGTTAGAAATCACTGAGTCAGTGATTCACTATACATACCATAGTTTATATCGACCGATTTCTTTACATTTCTTACCATATTTGCAATCCAGATGATGAAGAACAAGACACTTCTGTAGAAATCGCTTCTTCTGTACGGTAAGCGTTCACCAACGAACGTAGAGGGCAGCAACACACGACAGTGTTGCTTTTAGGAAGGTCCACTCCGCTCAGATTTTGTGACCACTTAAGCCCCGCCCCTCACTCAGCGCACTTTTTTGGTAGATTGTAGAGTTGATTTTTTTTCGTTTGTTCAATTTTACTATTTTTTATGGATACTGAAAACTCCACGAAATAATGTAAATATTCTTTAATAACTGTTCATTTATTTTTTGAAAAAAGTAAGACAAAACGTAATCATGATTCTTGTAGTTTGCACATCAATAAACATACATAGTCTGATGACATTGAATTACCTCTTTTCTGCTTAATTTCGCTGCCCCTACAAAGCTACACCAGCCAACACGAGAGCCAATACCTTGATCTTCTGGCAAAGCCGCGCCGAAACTTCCGGGACACATCGGTGCGCGTACTGCGCAAATGCAATGCTGGCCGCACTAGCAGGACTGGCAGGATATCTAGACACTACTCGACTTAGCCAGATATGGACTTGAAGGATACGGACTTAATCTGTCATTGATGTGGCACTAACTGCCAGTTGCGACGATAAATGTTCAAGGTTAGGATCCGAATTTCCCCTACAGTGAAGATCGGAGTCTGAAAGTATAAAAGAAATAATCGATATCCACGAATCCGACCCAACTTTTTTGCAAGACATCAGGCAGAGCTAGAATACGGCCACCAGTCAAGCTCAAGCCCAGGTAAGTCCTAGTCTAAAGTTAGACCTAATTAACAGACCAAGATTATCTGGTCCAGTATCGAGCCATATATGTTTTGACGGGCCTTGACTTGTGAACTATCAAGAGACGAAGATATATGTCACAGCTACTTTTTTCATTCCATAATTTCATCCTAATTTGTGCAATTAGCATGCACAAATACCAGCCAACCGTATCCTACCTCCGCATCGACCGGCCGGCCGGGGCGCTGGCGTGGTCAGCCATGGCGCATGAACTCAAGCGATGGCACTGTTGCTGGCAAATTGCTGGATTGTGTAGGCGCATTAATGTGGTGCAGCGAAACATAGATGAAGAATGTTCAACCTCACGTATATTTGTTATCATGTTGATATGCGAAAGTCATGAAATTGTTTTCACCACCACGTAATATTTTAGGAAAAATACAGAAATAAATATTGAATATTTTTATGCATGATATTTGCTGTAAAAGTCTATCAAGTAAAAATGTTGAAAATGAGGAAATAAAAAAAAATCAACTCTACAATTTACTAAAAAAGTGCGCTGAGTGAGGGGCGGAGCTTAATAGCGGTCACAAAATGAGCTTGACTAAATCGGGGTGAAATTAGCAGATTGGTTTATTTGATGGCATAATCAATCCTGTTTACTGAAGAATTAAAAAAACAAAAGACAATAATCTGGTAATATTTTAAATTTTGAAATGTGGTACATTTTTTTTCAATTGTTTTTATATTTTTCTATTTCTATTTTTGGGATTTAGTCTTGTCATAATCTGTTATTTTACCTCTTTTTTGTTATTAATCTCTGAATGTATCGCGTCGGTTCATGGTTTCGTTGGCATGCCTACCAAATTGTGCGCGCACTTCATTTTTATGCGCGTATCGAGTGGACCTTCCTAAAAGCAACACTGTCGTGTGTTGCTGCCCTCTACGTTCGTTGGCGTTCACTTTTAATTTTGTAATATATTTAGTATGATACTAATTTGAAAAGATGCACCTACAACAGTATACAAATAGCGAATAGGCATGAGTGCGATGGTGCGAGATTTCGCATGAGGTGAAAGAAAGATGCTCTATTCAACGAGGCGTTAGCCGAGTTGAATAGAGTGTTTCTTTCTTTCACCGAATGCGAAATTTCGCACCATTGCACGAATAAGAATATTCGCTATTTGTGTTGTACAACGCCTCGGAAGTTAGCGAAAATATGTTTTTAAAAAAAGAGTTTTTCCTGCAGTAATCTATGAAAAGGGAGCAAAAATATGGAAAGTGAAAAGCAAAATCCCACAAGCGAACACCTCGGGCAGCATTGCGCATTTAGCCAGCAGGCTATACGCGTATTGCACCTGCATTTTTACTGAGCGCAATGAATTGAATCGTATTGTGACGTCACCTCCTAAGCCGTGCAACGGTACATTTTGGATGGTATGGTAAGACCACCACATATCGACCACCTCTTTTGAAATCGACCACCTTGCGCGCGTTAAAATTATTGCGTATTACAAACGATACGCGCGGGAGAGTAGGCGCAGTGTCCATAGAAACGGTAAGAATCGATTTTACGAGAAAAAAAGAAGCAACAAAAAGTAAAAATTTAGTAGAATTAATCAAAATTGTATTGACCAAACCCTAAACCCGCTGAAAAACCAAGAAATCCGATAGGAAACGGCTTTAGAACAAATATCCGTCGTCGATCGTCGAATCATGCGTCGGAGCTCGCAGTGGAAGTAGTGAGGCGATCATTTAGCATGTTGACGTCATAGAACTGATTTGAAAGAGTAAAAATATTTCACCACCGCGACAAGAATCGGCCGTAAACTTAGTGTTCCGCGGGTGGTCGGTTTCAACGGGTGCAAATGAGCAAATGGAAAATCGTCGCATTCGTTGATCGTCGATATATACGCAGATTGAATCGGAGTCGCCGAGCGAAACACGAGAATCTGATCAGCTCAATTTTCTGCACAAATGAGACGAAAACTGGGTAAAATTGATGAATATTTTCGCAGATATGATGCTTAGAAGATTAGGTGGTCGATAAGGGGTAGTTCCGACCATACGTCTTTTGTGCAACGGTACGAATGTTTGACATTCAGCCTCCCATTTGCTCGCGTACAACAAGCTAAGTAGGCGTTGTACAATATTTTTTAAAGTTAAAACTACTAGATCAATAGAATCTTCTGTAAGCAATGCCCTGAATATGCTTTCCAAGTTTGACGAAAGGGTGTTCCTACAGCATGGCTAACTCATTAAACTAATAAATTAATTTTATGATTATATAGCGCTTTATCAATCTACGACTGCTCAACGTGCTTCACAATTATTATTACCCAGTTTGGCGTTTACCATGCAAAAGACCAGCTGTGGGCGGGGGGGGGGGGGGGGCTGACAATGTATTTATTTTAGATATATTTACCATTTCTTACCAGCGTGGTTAGAGGCATTTCAGGAACTGACATCCAGGATGTCGAGCTGCACAGCATTGCTGAGAAGATGTCAGTGAACCATTTCTATGATTTGGGGATCGCACTTGGCTTTCGAATCCCCAAGTTGGATGCCATAGAATACATGCAATTAGGAGACAGGCAGCAGGCTATGTACCAATTGCTGGTGAAATGGAAGCAGGCACAGCCATCTGGTCTTGCAGCGAAGGATGCGCTGCTGTCAGTGATGGAGTCGTTAGATCTGCCAAGCATACCAAGTGAGGACATGCAAATAACAGGTTAGTTGATGACTTGATTTTTTTTGTAATCTGAAAATCTGATGCTTCTTTCAATAGCGGTGTTTCTAATCATCTTCTTCCTAATCATTTTAGGCAATTTGTATGTGTGTGAATGTAGAAAATGCAACATTTCGTAGATGATACGCATGCCTTTTGATTAATTGCAAATAATGATGATTATCGTTGACAACCATTGCAAGACCCTGACGGAATGGAACTACGGGAAGATTCCGGCAACGTATCAGAGATAGTATCCATGATGAAGGTACAATATATTCAAACTGAATCAATTGATGAAAAAAAAAATCGTTTAAAAAAATTTTAAGTGTGAAGTCAAAGTGATGGGTGACCCAACCCAAATTCTACACAACATTGAAGCATTTGTATAACAAGAAAACAGTAATGGATATACAAGTTAATAGCATTACAAACCTAATCGTAATAAATCACTTCTTTCGTTAGTACACAGTTATTTTGGATTCGACTATTTTCTTTATTATAGTTCCAACAGCTTTTGAATTTGATGTAACACATTTTTATGGGGAAAAATTAAAGAACGAGATGAGATAACGAGGGTGATGGAGTATGATGAAGCACGAATGAAAAGTGGAGATAATTATGAAGAAACACAAAGCAAACTAGATTTTAATTCGTCATGCGGACGAATTAGGTGGTCTGTCATGATTTTTCATTCATTGTCGGCTAATGTTGTATAAAATGAATCCCGGGAATGAATCATTCAGATATGATTGATAATCTTGATCATAGACATCAAAGGAATAAATTTTGACCATTGCTAAATGTGATTATAAATGTAGTGATGACAATCGTGATGATTATAATGATGGTGGTGATAATGCAATATGTTAAATACGAAATAAAGTTAGGAGCACGTAAAATGCCGGCTTAAAAACTCTCCAAAAATCTCAGACGATTTTACCGAAATTGGCTTTCCAAAATTGCGCAATGAAAGGCGCCTTAATTTTCACAGCAGCTAATTTTTAATCGACAGTTTGATGTTTTTTATGCAAATTCTTGTTAAAAATTCTTTGTACTTTGAGCATTTTTTTTTTAATTTCACCCACTGACATTTCACAATGTCAGTGGGTATTAATTTCACAGAATACTTGAAAATTCATAGGTGATACTTTTTAAAAGCTAAAATATCTTAAATATTTTTGTTCAAATTTTCTGCTACATTTCAATAGATTTTAATGAGAAGTTTCATAATGCTATAATTTCACAGCATTCACCTCAAAACTCATGAGTGATGTATTTGATAAAAGAACCAGATTTTTTTGTAAATGTTTGCCAAATTTCTGAAAATTTTTAAACATTTCAAATAATATTTTCCGTCAAAAATTTTCAATATCCATTTATTAATTGTGTATGACTTTGACATTTACTTGAAAATTCTTTCTTGATGATTTTTACTGAAAAAAAGTCAGGTAAAAGATTCAAATACTGGCAATTTTCCCGCAAAATTTCGGGAACATGTGTAATTAACTAAATTGCACAATTTTTTCATTTCACAGAAGGTACCTGAAAATTTGTTATATGTTATATTAAGTAAAAATGAACAAACAGAAAAAAATCCAGGAATTTCCGCAAAATGTCCGGAATGAAAATTTTCAACCCAATAGCGTTTAAATATTGCAGCGTTTACTAAAAAATACATAAATGATGTTTTACAATGTTAAAATTGCCCCTTAAAAAGTTCCGGCAAAATTACAAAAATTGTCCTACATAAAAAAATGCAAGGCAAGTGGGCTTGAAATTTTCAGGAAGACTGTACAATTGGTTAATAAAACATTTCTCTAAAGAATTTCTCAAAAATTACGTCCAGAAAAAATTTGCAAAAATTTAAACACATCATAACACATTGATGCTGTGGTCAAAAGTCAAAATTATTCACACGTTATTTGTAGAGAATTGTCTTCACTATACGATATCAAAATTTGGAAGAAAACTGACCAGTAAAAACGAAGATACGGTCAAGTCATTGACGTTTGTTGCGGAAATATGTAATTTTCACTAATAACTTAAAATTGACGTAATTACAAAATCTCCAAATGAAATATTGAATATATAAAAGAGTGAGAAAAAATTTGGGGTCAACGGACTCCCTGAAGAGCTACAGTGAATTTTATATAGGCATATTTTAGCCCATTTACGCGCGCGTAATGCAAATTTGAATGGACGCGCATTCCCGTATTATTGGTCGTAAGAGGCTGAATGAGGTATCAAATTAATCAGAAGATAATGAACAATGGAAAGACATGAAAGAAATGATGACTCGAAGATGCATAACGATGGTAGGTGCAAGAACGCGCACGCATACCTGTGCGCGCGCAAATTCTTGACATGCTCAAAATGACCAGAAACGTACCCAAACTTGACCACGGTCGATTTGGGGAAATTTAAAATTTTGACGCGCGCGTACATGCGCGTCGTGACCTTTGCATGACCTCTGATGATATGTCCTGATGACCTGTCACCTGAACTTGATATGATGCAAATATGGATGATTTTTGATGATTAGTTGCGATGATATGATCAATCATTTAATTTTACAAAATGGCGCCTAGATGACGTCATCATGATTTGATAACCTTGAAAAGTTTCCATTCCCATGTCCATAATGATGCCCATACATGACATGAAAATCAAGGAAATTGACATGCCCGATTTTGAGATAGAGGTGGACAAAGATTTGGCAATAAAAATAAATAAAGTAAATTCTGACGAATATAATAGGTGATCTGTCATCTTAATGACAAACCACCTAAAAAGGACCAAAAAAAAAAAAAAAAAAAAAAGGGGGTCCAGCGAGGTTTGAACCACCGAACCCTGGTATACCAGTCAGGTGTGTTATCCAGTCGGCCACAGTGTGTTCGACAAGCACAGAGAGCAAAATAGGAAACATATTGTCAACTTGACATTGAATGTACATTCTTGCAATTCCAAATTGGCATGATGACAAAACTCTACAAATTCTAGTTTTGAGAATAGTACAAGCTTTAAAATGAAACAGTGGAGATATTGTCTAAAGGATACATTCTAAGCTAAAACATATTGAAAATTTGGCGAGAACAGACCAAGATTTACGGAATTAAAATCAATTTAAATGACTGTGGTGACATCATGAAACAGAAAACACTTGTTCTTAGTTCCGACGCCATTTTGATGACGTCACGATGTAATTAAGAGTCAAATGTGGCATGAAATCATATCTCCTATTCATACTCTATTCGAATATGAAAAGAAAAATTGGGGTCAACGGACTCCCTGAAGAGCTACAGTGAATTTTATATAGGCATATTTTAGCCCATTTACGCGCGCGTAATGCAAATTTGAATGGACGCGCATTCCCGTATTATTGGTCGTAAGAGGCTGAATGAGGTATCAAATTAATCAGAAGATAATGAACAATGGAAAGACATGAAAGAAATGATGACTCGAAGATGCATAACGATGGTAGGTGCAAGAACGCGCACGCATACCTGTGCGCGCGCAAATTCTTGACATGCTCAAAATGACCAGAAACGTACCCAAACTTGACCACGGTCGATTTGGGGAAATTTAAAATTTTGACGCGCGCGTACATGCGCGTCGTGACCTTTGCATGACCTCTGATGATATGTCCTGATGACCTGTCACCTGAACTTGATATGATGCAAATATGGATGATTTTTGATGATTAGTTGCGATGATATGATCAATCATTTAATTTTACAAAATGGCGCCTAGATGACGTCATCATGATTTGATAACCTTGAAAAGTTTCCATTCCCATGTCCATAATGATGCCCATACATGACATGAAAATCAAGGAAATTGACATGCCCGATTTTGAGATAGAGGTGGACAAAGATTTGGCAATAAAAATAAATAAAGTAAATTCTGACGAATATAATAGGTGATCTGTCATCTTAATGACAGACCACCTAAAAAGGACCAAAAAAAAAAAAAAAAAAAAAAGGGGGTCCAGCGAGGTTTGAACCACCGAACCCTGGTATACCAGTCAGGTGTGTTATCCAGTCGGCCACAGTGTGTTCGACAAGCACAGAGAGCAAAATAGGAAACATATTGTCAACTTGACATTGAATGTACATTCTTGCAATTCCAAATTGGCATGATGACAAAACTCTACAAATTCTAGTTTTGAGAATAGTACAAGCTTTAAAATGAAACAGTGGAGATATTGTCTAAAGGATACATTCTAAGCTAAAACATATTGAAAATTTGGCGAGAACAGACCAAGATTTACGGAATTAAAATCAATTTAAATGACTGTGGTGACATCATGAAACAGAAAACACTTGTTCTTAGTTCCGACGCCATTTTGATGACGTCACGATGTAATTAAGAGTCAAATGTGGCATGAAATCATATCTCCTATTCATACTCTATTCGAATATGAAAAGAAAAATTGGGGTCAACGGACTCCCTGAAGAGCTACAGTGAATTTTATATAGGCATATTTTAGCCCATTTACGCGCGCGTAATGCAAATTTGAATGGACGCGCATTCCCGTATTATTGGTCGTAAGAGGCTGAATGAGGTATCAAATTAATCAGAAGATAATGAACAATGGAAAGACATGAAAGAAATGATGACTCGAAGATGCATAACGATGGTAGGTGCAAGAACGCGCACGCATACCTGTGCGCGCGCAAATTCTTGACATGCTCAAAATGACCAGAAACGTACCCAAACTTGACCACGGTCGATTTGGGGAAATTTAAAATTTTGACGCGCGCGTACATGCGCGTCGTGACCTTTGCATGACCTCTGATGATATGTCCTGATGACCTGTCACCTGAACTTGATATGATGCAAATATGGATGATTTTTGATGATTAGTTGCGATGATATGATCAATCATTTAATTTTACAAAATGGCGCCTAGATGACGTCATCATGATTTGATAACCTTGAAAAGTTTCCATTCCCATGTCCATAATGATGCCCATACATGACATGAAAATCAAGGAAATTGACATGCCCGATTTTGAGATAGAGGTGGACAAAGATTTGGCAATAAAAATAAATAAAGTAAATTCTGACGAATATAATAGGTGATCTGTCATCTTAATGACAGACCACCTAAAAAGGACCAAAAAAAAAAAAAAAAAAAAAAGGGGGTCCAGCGAGGTTTGAACCACCGAACCCTGGTATACCAGTCAGGTGTGTTATCCAGTCGGCCACAGTGTGTTCGACAAGCACAGAGAGCAAAATAGGAAACATATTGTCAACTTGACATTGAATGTACATTCTTGCAATTCCAAATTGGCATGATGACAAAACTCTACAAATTCTAGTTTTGAGAATAGTACAAGCTTTAAAATGAAACAGTGGAGATATTGTCTAAAGGATACATTCTAAGCTAAAACATATTGAAAATTTGGCGAGAACAGACCAAGATTTACGGAATTAAAATCAATTTAAATGACTGTGGTGACATCATGAAACAGAAAACACTTGTTCTTAGTTCCGACGCCATTTTGATGACGTCACGATGTAATTAAGAGTCAAATGTGGCATGAAATCATATCTCCTATTCATACTCTATTCGAATATGAAAAGAAAAATTGGGGTCAACGGACTCCCTGAAGAGCTACAGTGAATTTTATATAGGCATATTTTAGCCCATTTACGCGCGCGTAATGCAAATTTGAATGGACGCGCATTCCCGTATTATTGGTCGTAAGAGGCTGAATGAGGTATCAAATTAATCAGAAGATAATGAACAATGGAAAGACATGAAAGAAATGATGACTCGAAGATGCATAACGATGGTAGGTGCAAGAACGCGCACGCATACCTGTGCGCGCGCAAATTCTTGACATGCTCAAAATGACCAGAAACGTACCCAAACTTGACCACGGTCGATTTGGGGAAATTTAAAATTTTGACGCGCGCGTACATGCGCGTCGTGACCTTTGCATGACCTCTGATGATATGTCCTGATGACCTGTCACCTGAACTTGATATGATGCAAATATGGATGATTTTTGATGATTAGTTGCGATGATATGATCAATCATTTAATTTTACAAAATGGCGCCTAGATGACGTCATCATGATTTGATAACCTTGAAAAGTTTCCATTCCCATGTCCATAATGATGCCCATACATGACATGAAAATCAAGGAAATTGACATGCCCGATTTTGAGATAGAGGTGGACAAAGATTTGGCAATAAAAATAAATAAAGTAAATTCTGACGAATATAATAGGTGATCTGTCATCTTAATGACAGACCACCTAATAAATGACAGTGAAGTGAGATAGGGTGATAGAGGGAGACAAAATTGTACTTTAATACACCAATATGCTTTTCACACTGCACTTTTTTCCTTAACCCCGGCAAATTGGTGGGGCTAAGGGGGGGGGGGGGGTCTTAGCCCCACCAATTTCCCGGGGTTAAGCTTAGCCCACTTCGTTTTCACACTACGTTTTAGCAAAGTGGGCTAGCACGGTAAATAGTACGGTACTATCTGGCCCTGCAAAAAAGCAGGGTTAGCCGGCTTATTGTGGTGCTAGCACCACAATTGCTATGCTAAGAGATGCAGTGTGAAAACGAAACAGGGCTAAGGAAAGTGGGGCTAAGCATTAGCCAATCACAGAAGTTGAATTGCACGTTAATCACGCTCTGTATGGTAAAATCATCAATATTCATGAGCTGAGGGATAGTCTGGGGTTAAGGCATTAACCACAGCTGAGCAGATAGTATGGGGTTAAGAAATACAGTGTGAATCGAAAAAAAGATAGTATGGGGTTAAGGATAGTCCGGGATTAAGGATAGTACAGGGTTAAGGAAATGCAGTTTGAAAAGCATACAAGTTGAAATAAAATTTTCCTCATTTCTTTCGTTCCTCATATCGCCTTACTTCAATTGACCTGCGTATATCAGACCTCGGTTCTGTCAGGTAAGTCCCTATCCAGTCTGTCCTTTGACCCCCTAAATACAATGTTTGTTTTTGTAATTGATATGCATATATTTGTGTGTTTTTATATACAAACTTTGCGTCTTCAAAGGAAATTTATGGGTTCTTTACCCCCCCCCCCCCAAAAAAAAAAGATAATAAGAAAGGTAACGCCTCCATCTTGAACAAAAAGATTGAACGAAGATTGTAGATGTACACACGATAGCATTAACCGTCATAGACATGTGAGATGGGCATTGGCTCTTTGACAATACTGTCAGCCAAACTTCAGCAGAAATTATCACTAGTTAAATTACGACCTTAATGATTCACAAATTCCTGTGTATTAATCACTTTATTAGGCGAGGATTAGTCCAGGAACATCAGAAATAAGTAGCAGACTTTCATCAGTATAGAGACACAATTTTCTATCATTTACACAAATGCACATATCATTCATGTCATTGATATAACACATGAAGGGGGTTTGGGCAAACATGCTTTCCTGTGGAGCTCCGTATTTTACAGGCATATGATCTGAAATACATTTTGCATGTAGAATAATAAATGAAGATTAGTCAGGTATGATCTTAACCATTTAAAGCAAGGTCAAACAAGACCCATGACTTGTAATCCTATAAAAATTAATTTCACGATTTACACTCCCTATATCGAATTAATTTTGTAAGGAGATAAGAACCATTTCGGCAAAAAGCCGACAGATAGTTCATTCTGTACATAACCCAACAAACAAATCCGACGTGCTCTACATGTCGAATGGTCAATTACGAGATTGAAATCCTTATATACTGTTCAGTTTTGTTTAACAGAGTCTACCATGTTTTTTTTTTTATTTATGATTTTTTAAATAAAAGTAGTGAAATCCAAGACAGTACTTTGCTTACCCTCTCGAAGACGATCAAAGCAAATCAATTCTACGAGGTAGGACAATTGCTTGGTCTAACAAAGATGGATCTTCAACACATAAAGCACCGGACATTCTGCAACCAGAAAGATGCTAACCTCCAAATGCTTTATAAGTGGAAGTCATCCCAAATATCGGCAGAGAAAGGCATGCAGACTCTGAAACTTGTTTGGGAATCAATACAAGCAGTAGGAAAAACAGAAAGCTGCGAAGGTATGTTTCGCCTCATGTTATGAAAAACGGCAAACTACATTTTCTGTCACGGTTGTTTCATGAACAGAGGTCGATTTCTAAGCCATAGAAAACAATTGGATACTTGTTTTATACTCCACTACAAATCAATTAGTGTCCCATTTAGTTTTGTGTTCAGGGATGTTTATTTCTAAACCAGTTGGATAATTAGAGAGAATGGAGATTCCAAAATTTGAATTAATTAAATGTCGAGTAACCCTTTACGCGATTTCAAAGAATACACGCATAGACCCAGTGGATCGCGGATTCTTAGCGCGTAACATTTATGACGACGTCTTCTTTTTTCAGATTTCATGGATAAAGGAGATTCCGCTCGTCTGGACCAAGTTCCTGCAGAGGACACTATACCATGTGGACCTACCTACGAATCAGAGGATATGGACTCATACACTGAAGTGGGTGAGTTACATTATGGACTAGTAGGTCCATGTAGGTCCATGGTTACATCACAACAGATGTCTATGTAGGTGTATGTGAGTGTGCGTATATGCATAAATGGCCAATAGGCATATTCTTGTTCCACGCCCCATTTTGATGAAATTTCGGCTTTGTGCCTGATCCCCCTATTTTCTCATTCCTTGGAAAAGGGATGGGCTTATGAATGATATAGATATACCATTCTATCATTTGAATCCTAGTGGATTGGCAATGTTACTATTTTATTATCTGCAAATTCGACCCGTGGCAATAAGAAGTCTTCACCAGAACAACCTACGTTAAAGGTTCCCACAATACTTTCTTACAGCTTGGTAACCTATACGCCAATCCGAATGACGTATCTTGAACAGACACTGTGAACGGTGGTATTTCATTTAGTCTTTGATTGAATGAATGATGATCTGTTATTCCGCAACAAATCCTTTTTTTATTTCGAAGATGCTCGCGGTGGATCCGGGGGTGGAACTCCGGTGAAATATGAGAATTCTCACGAAGATCCCGACTTACATGGCGGAATGTCAAACACAGAAGAGCTTTGCAGCGTTGCCCGTCCGGTAAAAAGTCTCTCACAAGTATGTCTACTTGGGAAATCACTTTGTCTGGGTGATGACGTCATTCTTGAGATCATAGATCTACAAAGACTGTCAGTGCTTCATAGCATCGCACGGCAGATTCTAGACATTTGGTGGCATGGTTTGAAAGAGGACGAAAGGAAAGATCAGAGTTCAAAGCTGCTTCTCGAATACAACATTACAAAAATCAAAGAAGGTAAGTATCTGACATTCATTTTCATATAACCTGCAAACGGAGCTGCTGTGACCCCACAATATTTTTGCGAAAATTATATTGTAGGTGTTCTTTTAACATATCTTTTTTCTCCTACCAGCAAAATTTGTTCATACTTGTCGATATGGCTCTTATACATTTTTGTTCTCACATTTCTTACAAAAACGCGTGTTATCCGTTTTTGCTCAGTTGCGTCACTCCCTGGAAGACAATCCAAAAGGGGCGCCGTCTCTAAAACTAAGCCCCTTACGTTTATTGCGTCAACCATATTATTTCACCAATCACAGCTATTTGCTAATCCTTTCCTGAAAAGTTCAATTTACATGATTAATTTAGCATATAGTTTGAAGTGTATTATTTAATACTCTTGAAACACCTAAAAGAATCTCTCATTTTGTCACGTTTGTGTTCCTTTCTTTCCCTCTGTGATATATCTTGTTCGTGACTCATACCCCCCCCCCTCAAGTGTATTTTACATGTAGATCTAGAAACTACTTCTTGAAAGTGAAACAAATTGTAACCATTCCAAAACAATCAATGCCCTCAGGTCGTGAAGATGTCCTGGGCGCTATTCGGTCCACCGCAGACCTACTGACCTTGTGTCATCGAGTAACGGTGAATTCTTCGAGAGTTCTGCAGATCATGAACGCATCTGTAACTTCTCTACCGTCTTACGTCATCGGTCGTGTGGTTATGAAGATGCTGAACCAATGGTTGCAGAAATGTGGAACCAGAGATAGACTTCTGGCAATTGCTCAGGCGTTTCGTTTCAATGACGCAGCCAAAATGATAGCAGAAGGTAAATGCCGTTCAAATTTTTACCTCAAAGCGACGGGGGGGGGGGGGGCTGCAATCCTAACCACACGTTTGTAATTATTTACCTAATCATAAACTTTGAAGCATTGGTAAGAGTTGATTAACATCAACCTTATTACAATGGAGTATCGTGTTTGTAGCTTTTCAATCTTATGAAACTGTGATATTTGAATCACCTCTTTTCTCAGATGTCAGGATAGTTTTTAAGCCTCTTTCTGTTAGTTATTTTCATTTGAAAAGGTAATTTTACGTGTGACAACTTTAAATCCTGCCAACTAGAAAGCTGAAATTTACAAAGCATTTAAATGTATTTTTTTAACATACACACATAAAAACACCCCCACACACAGTCTTGTAATTTGACGATTGGGGGCTGACTTATAATTAATCGACATAGTGGGGACTCAGTAGTGGTCTCATACACTCCTAATTCAAATGTATTCCACAAACCAGGCTCAGTTTTAGACATACGTGAGCGTGGTTCGCTAACCAAGTAGATTTGACCGAACGGAAATTCTTTTTTTTTGTCCAAATACTGGATGGAACGGTTTAAATGAGATGAGGAATCGACTGGCATGGTTGTCTGGAACGTGGACGTCCACGGTTGATAGGTAAAATGTAAAAAAAAAAATGTCCCCAGAACTAGGCCATTGAAAACTTGCATGCTAACATACACACCAAACCCACACCAACAAACCCTCACACCCACCCAAAACTACACACACTCACACACACGCACACACACACACACACACACCCTCACCTATATGGATGGGTATACACATCCAAATACACACAAACACACACGCGCACACCCTCACACACATACATGTATACACGTGAATGAATTACGTCTCTTCAGGAATAGGCCTACCTATGATTCGTGGCCTATCCTCCCGAGGTCGGTTCGCAAAGCTTGACCTTTGAAGGCGTGATTTTATTTGAGTATATCTTATCCTCATCCATGTCTTCAGCACTCGGATCGCAACCAAGCTACCCAAACTTCATCTCGCACTGCAACGTTGACCACAGAGGAGGAACCCTGGCCCTCGATCAACTTGGTGTCACTCTATCTATTCCCGAAGGAGCTATACCAAAAGGAATGAGATCGGTTGTGACCCTTCAGGTATCAACTCATGATGCTCCTAGGATTCCCCTCAGAGACGGTGAGGTCCTGGTTACCCCAGTCATAGAGACTTCCCTCACACAAGAACTACTCAAACCTTGCAAAGTCGTACTACCACACTGTATCAGTCTCCGGGGGAGAAGTGATGACTGTTCTACCATTCTCCACACCAAAACAAAACCAAGTAAGAAGTAACATTACTATTCAGGTATATTGTCTTAAAGGTAAAAACTGTGTATGATTTATTGCTGATTTAATAACAATAATGGACACCCCCTATTCTTAATTATACGGTGCTGGAATTTATTGGAATTCTACAGTTGGTAATATATCACCCTTATTAGGTTTGTTCATCACTTCATAATTATAATACCGAAAAGTATACTTTGTTTTTGGAAAGCCCTTTTTTACAAATTGAAAATAAAATGAACAAACAAATAAGTCATTTATGATATAAGTTTTAACTTTTAAGATTCTAAGCAATGATTAATTGTATAATATGTATAATATGTCTTTTAAAAACGACATTTTATTTTTTAAACAATATATCAAACTTTTTTAAAACTTGAATATCAAATCAAGTAGTAAAACAATGATTATGTTAATGCTAGATTTTCTATACTTATTCCATTTTCTTTTGGTCCCTATTCTTAACAAAGAATAAAGTTCAAAAAAATGATAAAGATAATACCACTAATGCCTGTCTAAAATTTTTGTTAGGGGTCAGTAATGTTATTTATACTATATCATCGAATTGGTCAATCTTACAGAAGTGAAGAGGCCGCTGAACCTTTTTCCAACCGTCAATCCTTTGCGAAAATTTGGATATCAGAATATCTTGCACGCCCTTTCTTGGCGAAAAATTCTGCAAGTCCCTCAATGTACTTTTTTATCTTGCAAATGATAGTGACTGGATATTATGAAGCTAATCAGACTATACTGAATGTATCAGCCCTTTCGAACTTGGGAAGAGGTTTTAATACGCTTTTTTGACCGGGTGCTCAATATTAATGATCCACAGGCTTAGTGTATTCAAGCTTTTAGTTTTTGCACACAACTGTTTTTATAAAATTGCCCCATCCTATTTACTCGATTTAGTATCCTATTACCAGCCATCCCGAAATCTTAGATCAAGCTCAAAAGCATTATTCATTGTTCCCTCTGTCTCTACAAAGTCATATGGTGAGTGTGCTTTTACTCATGTCTCTGCTGTCCTCTGGAATGCTTTACCTAATTCAATGAGATATCAGAGTGATTTATGCAGGTTCAGAGAGTCCCTTAAAACATATCTATTCAATGCATAAAATACCAACTTTGAACTAATGGTCCAATATCAATATCTTGATTACTTTATTCTTACCTTACACTATTCCTTCTTTAAGCGCATAGGGACATGCTATGCTATGTGTGATGCGCTATACAAGAATTGAGCATTATTATTATTATTATTAGTGTTATTTGCCAGATTGCCTTTTTGGTGTTAGATTGACATGCGCTTTCTCCGAAGGTGATCATAAGGTTGATTTGTATTCATTCTCCAATTATTGTAATTTTCAAATTACCACAGGGACTTTCGGTCGGAGGAGCCTTACTAGGGGTACATCACATACCGCAAAATCTGAGATCGTGTTTCATACACGTCATCTTCAAGTCTTGGCTCTGTCTTCTAGCGATAGTCCAGGAGTTCAGTTAAGATGTGTCGTCTTCCAGCCAATCATCTTGACTCCAGAAGAGGAACCACGTTTACGCGTCTACATAGTTCATCCCTATAGGATATATATGAAGGTTTTATGTCCGATATGATACAAAGATTACTTTGACCTTACTTTTTTTCTTTAATACATGATTTTTACACCGCGTGTGTGTTTAATAAATATTATTGACATGGTCATATGCCTACCTTATACATATCTGTGTGATATCATGGTACAATGCTATTTAACAGGTGAATTATGAGGGTTGGATCTCCTATGTCACTGTGAAATAATATTACCGTTGCATTTTCGAATGTGCGATGTGATGGACAGGCAAATATACAACTTTTGTCATTTTAGTGAATTTGACGAGATGATATGATGAGAATACCGAAATTGGGCCAGATTCTATTTACTTATATTTAGTTGGTAGAAATTGTATTACTTGACCGAAGAATCAAGTCATGCCGTGATATTTTTACTGTGCTTTTTAATCGAAAATTATTTCGTATATGATTTTTTTTTACAGCATATAAGCCGAAATGAAAGGAATTCATCTGTTCCCTACTGTCAAGTCCAGAAGGAATTCCAGTTCTCAATACAGCCAACGTCAAAGCACCTGAAGATTATACTCCAGGATGGAGGAAAAGTACAGAAAAGAATGGTAATGTTTCATTTTTATGGAAGGGGGGGGGGGGTTAACAGGAAATGTGGGGGTACCTAAGAGGGGCCATTTTGTAGGCAAATGTGGTGTATAAGAATGCATATTGCCCCCAACTCTAACCTTAGATGCTTAGATTACCGGATATGCACCACATTACGATTTCCGTTGGTCACGTGAATGCAGAAGATGTTGAAAGAAATGGAACCAACTTCGGATTCACCATGCACACTCAAAGTATTTTTTTTATTAATTCAAACAATGGCCCAAACTTAATGGGATTCAATATTCTAAATAACATAGTGCACAGTCGTTTACCATGTTTACACGACAACAACGTTAACAACAAAGGGCTGACTGGTAAAGCGCCCGCCTCATGAACCGGAAGTTGTGTGCTCGATCCTCGGCCGAGTCATACCAAAGACTTACAAAAAGGGACCGTCTGCCTTCTTTCTTGCTGGGCGTTCAACAATCTAGATTGGAGAAGGTTAAGAGTATAACTTTGTGGAGGGCCCGCTGTAATGGCTACCCTGGGTAAGTAAAACATTATTATTAATATTATTCTATCATGATCATTGACGTACCATATCATGGTATTTTTGCAGATGCAGATTAAAGGTATACTGAGTGGAGAATGCGATCCTCTGATCTTCAAGCTGCAGTTCTCTGCTGAAGAGAAAGGCAACAAGGACTTGAACATTACCATCCAAGAAGATCTCAAACGAACAGCAGAAAAACAAGTTTCCATCTCTATAGAAGGTAAATAATTATTTCAAAGTAGATAGTTAGGTTGTGGGTGTCCTTATACAGTATTCCTCAAAAGTCTTCAATGGCGGTTCGATATATATATTTGTCACTTTCGTTTACTGTAGTGGTTTCTTTCCTTTTCAATTTTTTTCTTTTATCCTATGGGAATATCATTAATCTCTAAAGGAAGATTCTTACTTTCATGACATGAAGTAATTTATTATAAACTGCCAATAGCACATGGTGTAAAATAACCGAATTATATTGTATTTCTGTATTCAGATGAACCAGATTATGCTGTCGACAACATCACGGATACGTAAGTTTTTCCAGGGCCCTGGGAACGATTTTTTTTTAAGTGGGGGTGCTGAAGTAAATTTGACAAGCCAAATAAAAAAGTTTCCCTCCGAATTGAAAGACATTTTGGTCCCAGGAAATTTGACAAGCAAAAAAAAAAGGTTTCATTACAAGATGAAGGTCATTTTGTCCCAAGCAAAAAGAAAGGTTTTTAACACAAAATGTTGGTAATTTTCCATACTTTTCCCCAATTTTACACACCTTCCAGAATGCCTATGGAAAAAGAATACACGCAGCACCCCCTTGGAAATTTTTTTGGTGCTTCAGCACTTCCGCTTCCCAGGGCCATGAGTTCCCCCCTAATATATCAATATAACGTTTTAAATACATGACATGCATTAGGTGGCATTTGCACATGTAATGTCATCTCTTGCGTATTTTGATAAGTTCTATAGGTTTTTTTTTTAATCTGCAACAATTTATTCCCAATGGTTAATTTTGTAATGTAAACATGTCACATTACATTAAAATTAATTTTAGTCCTTCCGTTTTGGCATAGAAAAAAAACACAAAATGGGATGTGGAAAATATGATTCCGTGGCCCGTATTCTGAAGTCCGGTTTAACTTAAACTCAGGTTTAAAGTTGAAGTTTAAGTATGGGAAGCCAAATGTATCAATTTTTTTTAAGTTGTACTTTTCTTATGTTTACTGTGCTCTTTCCTGATTCATCTATGGTGAAGACAATAATCTATACTTCTTAGACAATTATGAACGATTTGAGAGCCAAATGAGCTGAAATATGATATCTCTATCGTTAGTGATTTATGTATCAATTTGCTTCCCATACTTAAACCACAACTTTAAACTTGAGTTTAAGTTAAACCCGACTTCAGAATACGGGCCCGTGAATTCCTGAAAGATTGTACATTGCATTAATCTTATATGTTGGCATGCCGAGGCGGTTCTGGGTAAAACAATTTTCAAGTCATTTACAACGCCGGATTATTCCATTTTGGTAGGTGTGTGTTATGTGGGTGGGTGTGTGTGAGAGAGATGTTTTGCGAGTGCGCGCGCATGTGGTGGGCTGCCCAAATATATATATATATGTATATATAATAATTATTATTATTATCTTGTACGCCTATCGGTCTGTATTCTATAGAGCTTGACTTTTTTTTTTATTTGGCACTATCAAATACGAAAACTTGAGCATGTCTGTAAGAATCTTATCAATACAAGTGTAAGGATGATATGGCTTTACATTTTTCTGCTTCTACTTGTAATTATTTAACATTGCAGGCATCAACATTTTGCATCTAATAATTTGCTTGAGGTACTTGCCGATGTGATCCATAAACCGAAAGACTTGACATCTCTTGGCTACCAACTTGGCTTCTCGCACCAAAGTATGAGGAAATATAATGATCCAGCTGACGTTTCCTTTGATAAAATCTCAAGATCAGGCTTGATTGAGATGCTACGTGAGTGGAGACGGAGGGTCCGACCAAGTGAGCAGGTAGAGGAACTTCATCTGGCCTTGCAGAACGCTGGTCTAGAATATGTAACAGACGTGATCCTTCGAGAAAGTAAGCATATTCTACTCCCTGTAATAAATGAAATAAGTAACGATGATGATGATGGTGAGGATAATGATAACGATGATGATAGCACTTGCTGAATTTAGATAGCGCTCTTGCAATAGGGTATACATGATACACAGCGCAACTATAGATACTCCGGCTCGAGCAACCACGAATCACAAGGGCTTGCTGCATTTAATAGTTTAAGGATTTGATCCTACCAGGGACGTGGGAGGGAGAACGTCCCTGATCCTACTACCCATTCACCTCACCTGAATGGCACAGTGTGGATAAATTTCTTTCTGAAGGAAAACATGTCATGCCTGCGATTCGAATCCACGACCCTCTGATTGAAAACCGAGAAGTTCCCATTTTTCATTTCGATATATATTTTTTTTATAGAATAAAACTGTTTATCATCGAACGCACTTATATCATAAACCTTTGAGAAAGCCTTTAAACTATTTGTTGGTTTTTTCCCTCTTTTTTTAATACTTCTTTTTGAACTATTAGTGGGCGGTGCCTCTAAGAAGAAGTTTGAACAACTCAAACAAGAATGGGAGACAAGAAGTAAGAAGATTAGTAACTAAACTGTCGATGATCTTCCAACAACCAGGAAGGACTTCGCATGAATTATATATTGAGTACTACAATGGAGCGGAATAAAATCGCCTGCATATTCTTCATTCATGTTCGACATCCTGGTAGACAAGTTGATCTTGGACTCTTTGCTGCTCCAATCCTAAAGCTTAGCACAATATGGAGATGATGTATGGTTCGGGATGTTCGGCACTCTCTCTTCTGAATCAGTATATCCCTACCTTATGATTGGTCTGCGACCCGATTTTAAAATAAAACAGTACAATATGATGCTAATATTGAAACATGGAATGTCTGAATGTGTGATGTTCTAAATGATCATATTAATAGTTATGTACAAATATGTGACTATGCTATTATCCTTATTAGAACAAAAGCGAATTTAATATCTAGTCGTAATGACGTCATAGCAATCGTACGATTGGCTACGAATTATAACTCATTTAGCCTTTACTCCAGACTAAACGCTTCCAATCATTCAAATTTGTTATATTAGTATTCTTTCAGTTAATTTGAACCTCAAATAAAAATATACTTTTCATTCACAATTTCAGAAAATGAGCAAAGGACAATTTATTCCAAAATCGGTTTGTGGAGCAGTCGTCAGTTGTGCGGTGGCCTTTATAGGGCTATGGAGATGTTGTATGGTTTGGGATGTTCGGCACTCTTTCTTTATCATGTTTATGTTATGTTATATCGAGGTTTTTTACCTGACTGCTAAGAAAGCACGAATGCCTGTGAGCAAGCAACCAGGGGACCGACAGCTTAAGGTCCTCTCCGAGGGACCTGGTATTGAGGATAAATGCCATACCAAAGGGCACTAGCGCACCACTTGGGAATCGAACCCGGGTCACTGGAATCCGAAACCCCCGCTCTGATCTACCGACTGAGCTATCGCGCCTCCACTATGATGCCATCGTCAGTATATCCCCACTTTCACATGTCTCTATGTAAATGTTGTACTTTGAAATGTGTAGATATTATTTACCAAATGTAATTAATGTATGTTTGTATACTTTTCTGTCAGTGATCTTAGTTTTACCATTTGAAATGATTTAATATGAGTTTTTATTTTAATTTTGTCCAGTTGTAAATAAGTATGTAAATAAAAACTTTAATTTCAATTAATCTTCCATCAGCTTTATTTTTTTACATGTCATCCGGTATTGATAATGTCCTATGGATATATAATGTTATGACGATGATTATGCTGCGTACATTTATCTCATTTCGTTGTCCCTATCTAGTCTGCAGGCACAGCCCCTGATTGAAACTTCGATCAGCAAGTGTGTCTCCACGCAAAAGATAGCACATGCAAAACTTACTGTTTCAATTCAGGGGCCTTCAGTACACAAGGCATGAATAGGCTGCACATTCAGACCCTTAACTCGAGTGAAGGGTTTGAACAGCAGACTTGTCCCTATCCGGCTAAGGCAATTTGTACTCATATTTACATTCATATACTTGTTTACTATGTAATTAATTGAATTATTATTTTGTTTATTGATGGAATGTACTTGTTTTGTACTGTGTATATGAGAAGTAAAATGTATCAATCAATCGATCAATCAGTCAATATAAATCAAATGTACATTATAGGGATCCGTGTCTGAAATAATTTTGATCAGCGATTTTGCTAATGGATTTTGTATTGTTTTTTGTTCATATTTTTTTCTTGTCATATTCTTCAATTTTGAATATAACTTTTGTACATGGATACTGGAAATGTGTTTTGTTATTTGTATGTCAAAATGTACAAAACAAAATGTAATGATTTAAAATGGAAATAAACGAAATGAAATGAAATGCATGCTAACTTGCATGGACATATATTATGGAATATGATTTTATATTGAATGTTAACAATCTTTTTAACACTGCGATTAAATGATGTGTGTCTACTGAATGTATCATGTCGACAATCATCAGGTATTGTGTTGAGAGTGTGAAAATGTCCAAAATGTCTTTCATAGGTTGTGGAAAGGCCGAGACTGAAAGCTTGCGGCGAGAGAGCGTCGTGAGCGAGCGTTGGAAAGGTTGCTTCACTAAGGCGTTAGAAAACAATGTGCATATATTACAGGGGAAGTACGGTTCACTTGTTAATAAAATGATAAATAACTGAAACTTGCAAATATAGAGGAAAATATTTTAACAATATTTCAAATTATATACAAAGATGATGCAACATTTGAATTCTGAACAAAATTTTATTCACATTTGAAATATTCACTAGATTGTTATGTCAATCATACTGCGATTTAAAATGGATACAAGAATATATATATATCTTCTTTACTTCTTTATATTCTTCTTGTATATATCATCTCTATATCCTATTCATTGCTAAGAGTTAATTCAGATTTTTTGTTTCTTTGTGTAAATAGTATAATTTTACCTTTTATTATCGTAATTCTATACATGTCGAGGAACCACACTGGAAATAAGCTTTCGTGGGTCATCCTGTGCAAACCTGTTTTTTAACGCTTCTGTATATGTTGTGGTGACTTGCCAAATAAAATCAATCAATCAATACAGTACATACATAATAGTAATCCTGGACTATAGGTTTATCTTATTAACGGTATATGTGTTCAATGTCATCATTAAGTCATTCATGCCATATTATTTCCCCCTTTTGCACAAAGAATATGACAGAATATGCCCCTCGTGTTGGTATATGAGTAGAGTAATAACCATATTCAAAACTAATTGGAGTCATACCATTCATAAATGAATCATACTCTTGTAATACAGCGGATATAATCGTTGCAATAGATCTAAAGTATGTTCAAGCGGAGCAACCACGCGAGAAGCATTGCGATTTAGAGCATTTTGGCGGGATTTAAAGGGGAATCCAACCCAAATGAAAACGTGTTTTTAGAAGGAAAAGAAAAATTAGACAAGTTGATAGGTGAAAGTTTGAACAATATTGGACAAACAACAAGAAAGTTATGAATTTTCAAAAGTTGTAAATATTGGTAATCACTATACCCATGGACACTTCAAATTGGTCGCATATGGGATGTCATAGTGATGTAAGGCAAGGACTACTCTTCTATGTACTCCAATACATATTATGGCTAAAATGTCATTTTTCCCAAAAGTTTTATTTCAAATTATAATTTTCTTTCATGAGGACATAAAACAATATACTACCTGGGTTATATTTATATTACTGCCCCAGGGGAATGGGTACTTAGGAGAAAACCACAAATCCCTGATAATAAAGTACATGGCCTATGGGGAAGTTGTCCTTGCCCCTTGTCATAATTTACTTACCCAGTTGCCAATTTGAAATCTACATAGTATTAGTGATCTCAATTTTAAAGCAGCTATAACTTTCTTATTGCTTGTCCGATTTCTTTCAAACTTTCACCATTCTGTTTAATTTATTTTTCTCCTTCACAACACAAAATTGTATGGCCAAGGCTGGATTCCCCTTTAAAAATAAATCCATGCATAAACACGAATATCAATCATTGGTCGATTAAAACAATTATCGTTTTAGTGTCTTGAAAAATACGTAGGGGTGATTGTACGGGCAACCCCCTACGAAAGTTGAGGGGGTGTAACCCCTATCACCCAGGGTTTACGCCAGTGTATAAGCATATTTAGATGATGATTTTTTTTTTTTTATTCTGACGAAAATGTTATAAAACTATTGTATAATGATTTGTTGTAGTGTTACATACCTGTCAATTGGATCAGTTCTCTTTATTTATGAAATCAGTTAATTCCATCGACTTCTAACTCATCTGCCGGGGGGGGGGGGGGGTCTAGAGAATTTCTATGATTTCTCTTCGCACTGCGGTTTTATGTAGTTTTACTTATTGTTTTTCATTTTAATTATGTTTTGTTTTATTTTATGTGTTACTGTAATATTTTTAAATATTTTCGTATTGTCTCACTTTTACATGTTTTTTAAATGTTCACGGACTTGCTGAAAAGCAGTCTGTTATGACTGAATGTAAGTTTTACCGTGATTAAATAAATACAATACAATACATTATACCTGACAGTATCCTCTTTCGATGCTATGATTTTGGTGCCATCATGTTGATGGGGGTGTACTCTATATTTCGTATATAAAATCTGTATCAAATAACTACATTGGTTAATATTGAAGGAACAAAAGTATGCCGAGTCTTCTACATTTGCTCATACAGTTTATCAATGTTATAATTATAACATACATGTATATAAGCATGCAGACATTATTTTCTTTTGCCCCCCGACTATTATTCAACAAAAGATAAGTGTATTTTAGTGCACTGTAGTAGAGTTTTGTCGTCACTTTCCTGTCGAGGCCTCCATCAAATTCAAGCTCCTAAACTGGTAAAGATGGGGGTCTCCGACATTTATACTGATGATTTGTATAATTATTGTTTAGTTCGCGATCGTATGAATGTTTCAACAATTAATATGAAAGAGGTAACAAATGCAAAACATAATTCATATTTGAATGAGAATAAATATGCATTCTCATTTTTATGATGTAAACTATTCGCTTACTATTTTTGTTAAAGGTCCTATATACTGGTACATACCTTTCTCAATGAAAATGGATGTGGAAATGACTAAAAAATCGTATGAAATCAAATTGATTTTTAATTGCAGGAATAGTGAAGTTTTCATCCGTGGAAGTTCTCTTTGTAATATTTTTGTATTTTACATGATTTATTGACTGCTCTGTTTATATACTAAAGTTTGCATATTCATGATAAAAGATGGTATAATTATGTTTATTCTTATATACAAAATGGTAATAGTATGCATACATAGTTCCCAATTTACAAGTTTTATCTGTCCTACAGGTGATAAAATCAATTTGCTATATTTTTGGTTGCAGGCAGTATCTTATTATTTCTTTACAGTTCTCTCTTTCGATGTTCCATTTTGATACTATCATGTGGGTAAAGGTGTAAAATGTATTGTTTTGTGTATAATATCTGTTTGTTTCAAATGTATAATACATTTGACCTTTCTGTACATTTCCCATATTTTATAGTCTATGAAAATAAACAGATAAATTGTAATTTTTTGGAACAACTGCTACCCAAAGTAACATTTATTTTCAAGCCTAGGTAAACAAAGTTTTAGGGTAATTTTACCAGCTGGCGATGAGGACATAAAATTAAACAAATCGATGAAGACAAAAGTTCATTTCAGAGATCTCCAGCATTTTTCTTTATCATATTTTGTCATGTAAAGGGGTTTAGGCCTATACATTTAAGCTAAGATGTTTCGAGAGGAAGGTAATTGTTTTGCTACTTTGTAACATAATGGGGTATAAATTATATTGTGTGTTGAGTGGTGAATTAGTGCGTTATCATTCAAGAAGGCTAATATTACAAGACTATACAGCTCAGAATATTGCATTATGCTGGCCAGATTTGAGAAGTTCAGGGGAGCGTTTCATGAAAGGACTTGTCGGACGTTTTATTCGACAGTTACTATAGTAACAGTGCTTCTCAACCAATCAGAATCCAGGAAAGTTGTCAGATCTGACAACTTGTCTTGTCGGACGAAAATATTGATGAAACGCCCCCCAGTACTTGAAGTAGCGTTATTAAAGGGATGGTCCGGGCTGAAAATATAAATAGCTAAATAAATAGAGTAAAATTGACAGAGCGAAATGCTAAAAATTTCATTAAAACCGTTATCAAATAACGAGGTTATTGAATTTTAAAGTTTATCAATATTTCGTGAAAACAGTATTTACGCACATCGTCATTAATATTCATTAGGTGCGCTAATGATGTTATAATCTCCACTTTCCCTTTTCTTATGTTATTACATGAAATCATAATTGTTTCATTTTCTATACATGTGTATAACTGATGTGTCTCCATTATGATGAAATAAGTTGCGGCAATAAATAACTCACTCAATTAGTTGTCAATCCAATTGTTTTAGTTCCTGGTAGAAATTTTGTGAATAAACCAAATTGCATATAATAAAATACAAAAGAAGAAGTGGGGATATGACATCATCAGCCCACCTAATGAATATTCATGAAGACATGCCTAGAACCGTTTCACTGGAATAATGCAAATCTTTAAAATTAAATAACTTGGTTGTTATTTCTATCCGATTTTTTTCAGCATTTCGCTTTGTGAATTTTACTCTACTTACTGCAATATATATATATCCAGCCTGGACCATCGATATAAGCACTAGCGTACCTACGGGGGGCGGGAGGGGGGGGGGGGCAGGGGGCAGTCTGCCCCCCTGACGAGTCACAACCTATGTGCAAAAAACGTATACCTGCCCCCCCCCCCCCGACGAAACCTTTTTTTGTCCCCCCTGACGAGCTTGAAGACCTTTTTTGCCTCCCCTGACGAGCTTGAAGACCTTTTTTCCCCTTTATATGTGATTGAAGAACTTTTTTTTTGCTTCTCAAATTTTTCGCCGGACGGTTTTGCCCCCCCCCCCCCTTGTGGAAAATCCTAGGTATGCCACTGGATATAAGGCTGCTGTTTCGTTGCTGCTTTTAGCAGATATCATCACAATGATGAATACATGATTCACGTCTACTTTTATCCATACAACTATTTCCATTTATTTTTTTGGCAAATAGTTTTTCACGAACTTATCACGACGTAAATGGCGCTCACTCAAGCGGAAATATTTGTCGTAAGTCATATCGCCATTCGCTCAATGAGACCTATAAATGTAATAAAAGCTCCAGGATAATATATATATATACTTCCTTTATAGGATTTTTTTTTAAGTGTTACCTTTTTTGACACGCACTGTACTGCACGACTTCATGCTTTGTTGCAAGGTATTCATTATTATATAGTTACTTTTCGCTGCTCTGGTCGGATATTATGAACAGACACATCGCTGATTTTTTTTAGGGGGATAGCAGAAATAAATGTTGCAATATCAAATTGAAATAATATTTGAAATTACTCAAGTGGCCGCAATAATTGTTACGCATATTCCCTCAAACTGATCTTTCTTTTGTGTAGGCCCTTATGAAAGTGTATGGAAAATTTGTTAAACGTCGATTAACAAATTGTCAAATTCTGAGGGTTTTTTTTTACATTTTGAAAATATTATCATGCGACATTTCGCCAAATTTCAGGACACAATAAGGCTTTTAGGTGTATTTTATTGATGTTTAATATCCACATCAAATAAAATTTGAAACATTCCCAAATATCTATTTTTTCAACACAAATCACTTTTCAGTTTTGCCATTATACTTGAGGCATCACGATTCGCCACAAAAAGCTACGGTGCACTTGTGTATACCTTTGTACTTGTTTAGAAATTGGAAACTACATGAATGAATGTGCATTTCATTCTCACATCAACCCTTTTCGCGTACATTCGTAATTCCAAAGCTTCGTTATTCCGAAGGTTCGGATATTCCGAAGGTTCGTATTTCCGAAGGTTCGTATTTCCGAAGGTTCGTAATTCCGAAGGATCGTTAGTCCGAAAACGAAATGAGGTTCGTAATTCCGAAGGTTCGTTAGTCCGAAAACTAAATGATTAACGAACCTTATTTCGTTTTCGGACTTACGAACCTTCGGAACAAGGAACCTTATTTCGTTTTCGGATTAACGAACCTTCGGAACAACGAACCTTATTTTGTTTTCGGATTATCGAACCTTCGGAATAACGAACCTTCGGAATAACGCCACAAATGTTCGGATTAACGAACCCTTTTACGTTTTCGGATTAACGAACATCGAAGTATATGCAATTTACATGTTTCGGAATTACGAACCTTCGGAATAAAGAACCTTCGGAATTACGAAGTGTAACCTATTCTTTTTACCTCACATCATAGAGAGCAGTGGCATTTTTAAGGGGGCTCGATCTGGCATATCGCATAAATTATCTTAAAAAGTTGCGACCGAGCGAAAAGAAATTTTTTATTCAAAAACATGTTTATTATATTATTTTCATTTAATAACGTTTTTATTACAAAAATCAAAGTTTGTGATAGATTTTGACATAATATTCAGAAAACAGTTTTCCCTTATCCCTTTCCTTTTCTCGATAATTCTCCCTTATCCCTTTTCTTTTCTTTACTTTTCTCTTTTTTTTCTTGGTCGTGAAAACAAAACTGGGAGGGGGATCTGTACGCCAGTCATAGAGAGGATCCTTTCATATAAATAAATGTCTCGGTGTATTAGGACAGTATAATAGAGAATGGGTGTCTGAATTACTCGCGTGCCCTAAATGGCACTGTGCTAATAGAATGAACAGCGCCCTCATGTCAATTCACAAGTGAAGGGATCCACAAAAACAACACAAACAACATTAAAAGTTCTATGACGTAGGCCTATATGCCCAAAGAACGATGAGCTGTCAAGCTTTCTGCGTGTACAAACATGATTCTCCGTATAAAAAATACTCAAGGTCAGATGATCGTGAGTTTTTTTTTATAATTGGAACCGATTGGAACCCGAACGGAACCCGAATAAAGAAGTGTATAGAGGTGAAGAAAATTTGATAAAAGTAGCGCTATCTGTATTGCAAAGAGAGAGGGAGAGAAATAATATATTAAATACTGAATGAAAAGTCTGATTATGAATAAATACATAAACGAATAAATAAATTAAAGAGTAAAGCTAAGAAAGATCAAGAGAAAAGAGGGAATGATCAGAACACTGAAGAGAAAGAAAGTATGAAGATAAGAAATTTAAAAAATAGGAACAAATAAGAAAATAATAGATTTTAAAATGACAAAAAAATGGATCAGATCAATGGAATGAGAAATATTTTAAGCAGTGGTGGATCCAAGGGGGGGGGCGTACATGCGGCTCGTGCCCCCTTTGAGAGCCATATTCGAAATGTTTAATGTAAATATGCCGTTGTTAACAAACTGTCCCCCCCCCCCCTTGAAAGTGAAGACTTTTTTCCGCGGCAAAAATGACGTTAAATTTCAGGTAAGTTTTTTCTTTCTTTTTTTTCTTCCAAATGTTTATGGGAAAATCTATCCCCTCCCTCTGGAAAATCCTGGATACGCCCCTGAATGGAAGGTTGATAAATAGAGAGACTGGGATCCACTCGATCGAGTGACAACAGCTCATCATACCCCCCCCCCCGAAACAAATTGAATCCCTTTTTAGGAGATTCTACGAATTGGGCCAAAACCAAGGCATGCATGCAATTAATACGAGAAGTACTCGGCCCCGAGCGCTCGCCTACATTCGGACGCCTTTATAATACAAAGTTCCGCAGATGATTTGATAGGGCCTACGATTTTATTAATCCTCATGACCACCCCCCCCCCCCTTAGTCCTTCTTCATTGGAGGGGGGGGGGGCGGTGTCATAACTTGAATAATTTATTTTACTAGCCCTATTGCTATAGCTAATAATATGACACCCCTCACCGTATTAGCTCTATTAGGGGGGGGGGGGGGATCGGTTCACGAGTTGAAACCACTGAATCTATTATGAAATGAGCTATAAATAGGATGCTGTGCCTTATATACTGCCCAGTTATTTTTTTTCTGGGGCTAGAATATGCCTAAATTTATGGTCAGCCGGGGCTAAATATTGGACATAACAACTATAGCTGTAGGCCCTATTCCTATTTTACCCAAAGTAGAAATGACACATACTGAAATAGGCCAATTTATTGTGAAAGACATATTGTAGCCTACAAAACAGATTTTAAAACACAACAGAGAAAACAACTTATATTGAATATAATGCATAGGCGGATCCAGGGGGCTCGAGGGGCCCGGGCCGGGCCCCCCCCCTCTATTGGCGGAGCAAAAAAAAAAAAAAAGGGGGGGAAGAAAAAAAAAAGGAAAAGGAGGGAAAAGAGAGGAGATGAGGGGAAAAATCTTTCATGTCACTATATAAAATTTTCGTTCGCGCTTTGCGCTCGCATTGCCTTTTAGTTGATCTACATATCTTGCTCAATATGGAACTTCAAATATCAAATTTCTAAGTCAATATACAATACATATTTCAGCTCGGAAATCGAACTTTCATTATTTTGTTTGATTTACAAATTGATTTTTTTTTAAGTGCTCTGTAAAAATTTATGTTTTAAGGTCTGAAAATTAACATTTTCTGCTCGCGCTGTGCGCTCGCAAAATTTGATTTATCAGTTACCTATTATTTTCTTGTATTTCATAAAGTTCTCAAAATATCCCTATTTAGGTCAGATTGTCAAAGCGTATCAGCTAGAGATGCACGCTCGCATTTTGATTGGTGAGTTATGTATATCTCAATATTAATTCTAAAACAAACCACTTAAGATCCCCATTTCATGTCGGTTCATCAAAAATTTCGGCTCGCGATTTGCGCTCGCATTGATTGTTAATAATTACAAAAATGCTTTAGATGTCCAGTTTTCAGGCCATAATATTAACAGATTTCGCGCTCTCATTAGGCTTATTGGATTAATAAAGAAGATATTAATTTAACAATCAAATTGTCCATTTTTCTGAAGGGGATATCGACAAGTTTAATCTCGCGTTTAGGAAGAGAAATAGGAAGATCGATAGTCATCATTTTCATATGATGACATAATGTCCTTATAGAATGTCCCGGTCCTATGTCAAAACTCAAAGTAATAATAATGCAACATTATCTTCTCTTTTTTTTAACTGTAAATTTGTAATCCATATCCACCTCACAATTTTCCTACAAAGTACTTGAAATACAGAGCTTAAATCGACTCTTTTTCAGATCGGAATATCAAATATTTTAAGCCGCGCTTCGCGCTCGCTTGATTGATTTTCATGATAAAAAAATTCTAGGTCGAAATCAGATAGCTACGCAGCTTGTTCTCTATTCAAATCATTATCCAGTTTCAGATCACAAACTATCAAATATTTTTTGCTCGCGCTTTGCGCTCGCATTACACATTTTTAGGTGTAAATTTTAAAATTTTCTGCTCGCGCTTCGCGCTCGCATCAATTGTTTAGTTATATACTTACCCTTTTCACGATTACAAAACGTGCTTAGAATTTCCATTCTTCAGGTAAAAAAGGTCAAAATTTTCAGTTCGCGCTCGCATTATTAGATAGTTGAAATATGTAAAGTCTTCATGGCTAACAAGCAGCCGTTAACAGATCATTTTTTGATCAGATCAAAACGTATATTAAAAATAAAAAAATTTCGCTCGCATTATCAATGTTGAAAGATTTCCAAATACTAATCCTTTTCATAATTTAGAAAACATGAATAGAGTGTCCCATTTTTAGGTGTAAATCTCGATTTTTTTCCCGCTCGCGCTTCGCGCTCGCATCAATTATTTAGTGATATACTTATCCTTTTCACGGTTACAAAAAGTGCTTAGAATTTCCATTCTTCAGGTAGAAATGTCAAAATTTTCAGCTCGCGCTTCGCGCTCGCATACTTATTTGGTAGTTGAAATATGTAACGTCTTCATGGCTAACAAGCAGCCGTTACTAGATCCTTTTTTGATCAGATCAAAACGTGTATAAAAATTTCTGCTCGCTCTTCGCGCTCGCAGTAATTATTTAGTTGGATACACATATTGTTTAGGATCACAAACATTGCTCGGAATGTTTAAATTTTAGGACAAATTGATTAAAAAAGAAGCTCGCGCTTCTCGCTGGCACTATTTAAATAAGGTTTATGAGATTAGTATTATATTTTGTTGATTTATAAGAATAAAGAATAGTGACTAACTGACTATTAGGACTACCCCTTCAAAGAAACAAAAAAAAATCAACTTCGAGCGGCCGATCGGGGAAAATGTGGCTTAAATTTGTTTTTCGGGCCACGTACCCTATTGGCGAAGGCTGGATCCGCCCCTGTAGCCTAATGGTAGGCCCTACCAAGGCAAGTTAGTACAAGAGCACATTCATATCAATTTGAAAAAAAAAACACCTCGATCTGTATCTTCTTTCTATATTTCCTTTACTTCAACTGTTAAGGGCGACGAGTTTTTCATTCATGGGCAATGCACGTACGACACGCGAGATAAGGGACGAACTCAAATATCCTACTCTGCTGTAAAAATGTGAATTTGGAATTATTTCCTGATGAAGCTGAACCCAACTAATGGAATAAGGGGTGGGGAGCTGAGCCCCGGAGGGTGGGGTGTGTTGATTAAAACGGCTTTCTTTTCTCATTCTTGATTTTCTTTGGGGACAAGTCAGAGAGGAATTTCAGTCTGTTATATGTCAAATGTCTAGTTGGAAAATAGTCACTCAAAATCTTGAGCAATATCGAGTTTCAAGTTTGTACAAGCTAGTATGTGATAATTTACGTGTATCTAGGACTGCGTTTTAGACTACTAATCTTCCCCCTGTAAACCGAGTCTACATTCACAGACTCATTTTTAGAATTCATCGACTTATCGTCCATACCCTTCTTGATAATGCTTTTGAAACAGGATCGTTTATTTATATTAGTGTAATAAAATTTGAAATATATTTAAAAAAATGAAAATTTTCCTACTTAAGGCCTCTCAGTAAGATATGATACCATAAATATGTTTTCAGTTTTGTTCATAGTCTCTGAAAAATTTAGTCGCGATATAACAGTAGTCTACATGTGCAGCATAGCACCATGCATAGCTTGCGCGTGTTGTGTAAATGGCCGGTCAACCTTGTTGGGGAAAGCGTGTTTGAACATGTCCAGCTCTGACTCGACAAGGGGGAAAAGTGCATCGGAAAAGGAGGATAAGTCAGAGACAAGTGCATGCATGCCTGTTTACGAACGATGCTGTTGTTCAAACTCTACACAAGATAAGGTAATATCAAATACTACCCCACCAAATTTGTCTCATATTAGCGAGTGACGTGAGTAGGTTGTAGTGAGTGATCATTAACATTTCTCGAGCAGCAGCTGGAACGGGCGTGTGAGAGGTCCCTATCGCCGAACTTCCGGGGGGATTGACGGCGTAGGGCCGTGTGGAGTTGGTCGCCGCTAATTCTTTATTTCGGAAAAAAGTGATTTATTCAAATGTCTGACTTTATCAGTGGATTTTTGCTTATTTGGTAATGGGAAGGATGGTCGTGCCCATGGCTGTGGAACATATGGTGGTAAATAATCATTCCTTAATCTTAAATCGTGACGTGTGTGGGTAAGCATGGCCATGCCCATGGCCATGGGCAATTTTTTTTTTTTTTTTTTTTTGGGGGGGGGGGGGGGTGTAGCCAGGAGGCTCTTACTTCTTAGAGAGTAAAAGTCATTTACTAACGTAGATCTATGCTTACTCTCAACGGAGCCAGGGATTCCATTGCATTCATCTGCGTGTACTGCCAAAAAACCTGAAACTGGACTTTCGCCCCCGGCCCCCGAGATTTCTACTCCTTCTCGGGGGCGAAAGTTTCAGGTTTTTTGGCGGTACACGCAGATGAATGGGATGGAATCCCTGGCTTCGTAGAGAGTAAGCATACGTTAGTAAATGATTTTTACTCACTAGGAGCCTCCTGGCTGGGGGACAATGGCAATGGCAATGCATCAACTGCTTGGCCAGTAGATCTAATCTAGACTCTAGATCTCTCGAGTCTAGATTTAAAGGGGAATCCAGTCTTGACCATAAAATGTTGTGTTGGGAAGGAGACTAAATAAATTAAACAGAATGGTGAAAGTTTGAAAGAAATCGGACAAGCAATAAGAAAGTTATTGCTGCTTTAAAATTGAGATCACTAATAGTATGTAGATTTCAAATCGGCAACTAAGATGATTTTTCACAACAAAATTTTAATTTTTAAATAAAAAAAAGCCCCCCCTAATGTTATATCAAGTTGTGTACAGAATCTAATCTAACGTAGATCTAATGCCCTAGCTTTTTTAGATCTAATGTTAGATCATACTGTAGGCTAAGATCTAGATCTACTTATGCCTGCCTCACTGCTGTATTTAAGGCAGTGAATGAGGTCATTCAAGTGCAGTTGTAAATGCAGTTGGAAAGGAAAGGATGCAAATATTGGTCCTGTGTGTTTGAGAATCCTGACCTGGGGGCCGTTTCATAAAGTTGTTCGTAAGTTAAGAGCGACTTTAAGAACGACTGGTGATCCTTTCTTAGGCGCTTAACCATCGCCAATGAATATATCATTTACCACACAAAAGGATCACCAGTCGTTCTTAAAGTCGCTCTTAACTTACGAACAGCTATAAGAAACGGACCCCAGATGGCTTACAATTAGAATCCAATGCATTGGATTGCTCGTGTGTGTGATGCCTCGTTCTAACACTGTCTACACTAACGTTACAGTTTAGTATCCATGCGCTCATACATGTAATCGATTATGACATTGGATTGTAAAGTTACCCTGACCTGACTTTAGAGTCTTATGTTAAAACTAAACCAATTCATCAAAGAGGAACGTTGGGTTGTTCAACTTGTGTACATTGTAGGTCTAGATCTACCGAGAATCCAACAGTATGCCACAAGGTAGTCTGTACTGAGAATGGAAGAAGGTCAATGGTTGAAATAAAAGAGGAACATGGCAAAATATTAATTTTTTCTGGAGAAATTTGCATCTGCCTGTTATATTTTTTTTTAATTAGGCACCAAGTTACAGTATAGGCCTACTGCTTTAAAAACATTTATAAACAAAGAATATGGGTTTCCCCCAAGTGGAGTCTGTCCCTAAAATTGGATACCAAAATTTTAAACAAAAATTTCTTGTTTCAGAGACATCTACTTCAAGTCTCAAATGTCGGCCCTTAAAGGGAAAGCTCACCCTGATGATCAGATAAGTTAGTTTTGATAGTTGCAGGAAAATTCATGAAATTAGAGAAAATATTGGTGAAGGTCTAATGAAAATCCATCAAAGAGCAAGTTATCAAAGAATGAAAAGATATATGGATTTGTTAAAGTTTTGAATTTGTGTTATCATATTTTAGTTAGCTTCCCCATTTTACCATGGAGGCCTGGCTGTAGGCATAATATTAATTTCATAAGTTCCAATTTTTTAGTAGAATATGAGTATTCTTTTAAAGAGGGAACCTTAGGGTTATCGCACAAATAAAATGATCATCGCACAAATAAAATCACTTTCAAATTTTTGAGAAAATAGCACTTTTGGATCACATGACATATCAGGACCGTTTGTGATGTCACAATATATTTACTTTTAATTTTAAATCAAATCTTTACAAATATCATTTTCTTATATTTTTAACTTATTGTCATTGTGAACTTCCCCTTTGAAATCCTATGTTACAATAATCCCAAATCCTGGTATTTTTTAAATAAGATATTGTACACATTGATACATTTTTTATTGCATACCTTCCTACATAGATGCCCAAGTCGCGAAAGCGAAAGAGAAGCAGAGGACGACACCATTCGTCAAGCTCGCAGAGCTCTTCAGAGCGACTTGGTCGGGGTAGCAGGAGGGCGTTCATCGCCATAACACACAAGAAACAATCATCAGCACAAGAAATGGCAACTGTTCTTGCGAGTGAGCTCAAACCAGAACACAAGCTTCCAAAGAAAGAGATCTGGGTAAGTCGGATTTTGATAATTTTGAAAATGTACTGGGAATTGAAAATGATATGATGTATAGTACTCCTGAAAATAGCCTCACCCTTTTTCTCACAGTGGTTTCTTAACCCGGGCCCGTACTTGATCAGGCTACGTGTAAATTTTCTGCCAAACTCAGGCTAAGGAAATAATTCAGTAATTGCACTCTTAAGCTCGCGGGAGTTATTCATAAGTGCTTTACATGTCTATGATTAGACCAATGGCGGATCCAGGGGGGGGGGGGGGGCACAGCAGGCCCATGCTCCCCCTTTTGATAAGCAAAATAAAAATTTGTAATGTAAAAATGCCATTAAAACAGAGGTGTGCCCCATCTTTGGAAATTGAAGACTTTTTTTTTTTTGCTCGTCAAATTTTTCCTCTGAAAAAATGTGCCCCCCCTTTTGGAAAATCCTGGATCCACCTCTGGAGTAGTAACGTTGCGGCCTTGTAGGAAAACCCAGCTTGAACCTTGACTGGAAAATTTTGAAAAAAACTTTCCGAGTCCGGGATCGGCCCGGAACTCGGAGCACTGCAGCGCCGAGAAGTTCGGTGCACACTAGCGCTAGATCTAGGCCCTTGTGCACTTTCACATCCCGGGATGTCAGCAAACTACAATGTATTTTAACCTAAATTTCTGTCTGAATTAATTCCCAAATATTGATCTTACAGTGTAACCTGATTTTCAACCCCATCGAGCATCAGGAACCTCTTTATTTTGGCCTCGATCTCGATTTCATCGTTTGAATTCTCAGATTTAGGGTCTCAGTCCGCCGTATATTCTTTTTGATATGTGCTGAAAATTAGCGATTAAATACGGCAAACACAAAGACAACAAACGTTTGGCGAAATCTGACTGAGAATTCAAACGAGGACATCAAGATCAACGCCGAAATAATGCCGTTTCCGATGCTTGGTGTGGCTGAATTTCATGTTAAGGATCAATTAACTTCAAATGATCATTTGGGAAAATATATACTAAGTTCATGCATGGAGGTAAATGGTCACATTATCTCGCTTTTTATTTGGTAATTTTTCTGAGATATTTCATCACAAAAAGATTATATGGCGGACTAAGAATTATAACGATGAAATGAGATCAAGGCCAAAATATAGTGGTTCCTGATACTCAATGGGGTTGAAAATCAAGTTAAGATCAATATTTGGGAATTAAATCAGACTGAAATTTAAGTCAAAATACATGTAGTTTGCTGACATCCCGGGATGTGAAAGTGACAGCTTCCGGTCTTTGCTGTTTTCGCTCTCAACCCGGACTGGGAAATCCCCCCCCCCCCAACTTGCTGGTCTCAGAGTTCCAACCCAGCCCAGCTCCCAGCATTTATTGGACAACTAAATCAAATCAAAATCAACTTTTGGTTGGGGTGGACATCTTGAGCAGTTAACTTCCCAAGAGCATGAAGAGCCCTAAGCCTTCAGTCTAGACCAAATGACATTTGCCATTCATGAAAAATTGCAAGCATTCTTGTCATGTAGGTTTCTTTGTGTGCTTGTTATATCCCATCCACCCACAACAAAAGCATTGGTGACTCAATCTCCTCAGTCAGGAGTGGGGGAACCCCCATTCAGAGTAAAGCACCTGGGCTGTATCCAAGTGTGATACAACAATGTACAGTATGCATTACATGTAGCTATAGACCTATAAGAAATCAGAAATTCACAATACAGTATATTCAATTCAAAATTGCTTTCCCCCCCTTTTTAGGGGGGGGGGGGGCAAGGAAGGCTTACACTGTATGATGTCCAATTGTCTTAAGCCAGAAAAAAAAGAAAAAGTCTAAATTGTAATTGATGCTTTCTTTGCCTTTAAAACTCTTTTAGATCATGGGTATATAAAAATCAGAATTACTGCTATCCAAAAACCTACACTGTATATAGGCCTACCCACCCATCAAGGGAAGTTCTTCCTGATTGTCAAGTTGATTTTGGTTCAATTTTAGAAGCAGACAAACTAAAAAAATATTTAATGGCCTACATATAAATTTACAAAATGTTTCATCAAACTACAAAGAATAATACTGTTTAATGGATTTCTACCGTTTTGATAAAAGTGATTGATGCCGTATGTGAGTGAGGAACTCTCCCGGACTTCTTGTATTATGAATTGAATAAAGTGTGATTTATTCAGAAAATTGAACATGATTTTTTAAATGTTCATTGATGAATCATCTGACACAATCTTTGAGAAAAATATTTTTAATCGCCATGAAATATGAAGAAGTTGGAATTGATGGATTTAATTTTGCAGTGAGAGAGAGATAGAAAGAGAATATGATGAGCAATTGAGAAGAGTCATTTCGTATAAAAAAGAGAAAAAGAAAAAAAAAAATCAGTCATTGTGGCTGATCAAATTTTCAGCATTTTGCTTTGTGAATTTTACTCTATGTATTGAGATATAAATATCTCTAGCCTGGACCATCCTTTTAACAGAATTGTGTGGTGAAAATAAGAAAGAAAGATACAGTACATGTCTGACAGAGACAGAGAGAGAGAGAGAGAGAGAAAGAAAGAAAGAACTGAAGACGAAGGAAAGATGAGATTGAGATCTAAGCAACTACATGTACAGACTTGTACTTGATAGTTATGGATTTCAATTTTCTTTGGCTTGTGATATTAAAGGGTAGATAGAGAATGTAGTCTTTAATCCCAAGCCCTCTCCTCCTCAATGTACAGTACATGAAGTTTTTCAATTTGAATATAAAGTTGGAAACTGATATCATTAAAAAGTCACTGGATTTTGTATTAAAACATGTTATTGCACTCTACAGTGTAGTTTTGGTTTTACAAATTGGACGCTTTAATATGAGAAAATCCTTCCAAAAGTGGAATAAGAGATGTAGAGCAGCTAGATTTATATTTAATGAAATAATGACATTTTGATTGAAATCCAAAGTTCTACTACCTTCTCCTTTACCCTTTCAAAGTACCCCTGTTTGGAAGTAATTTTGTGCATTGCAATTGTGAGAGTCTGGAATGAAAAAAAAAATCACACAATTCTAGTATGTATATTAAAGCTGAGTCACTGATGACATTTCAAATGCCCTTTACAAAAGTGCAAAACCACATGACTCAGCATTGGCTATAATTTCTCAAGATGCCCATTCTTTATTCACTCTGCAACTTCTGATTGTAGACTGAGGGTCTGCAAACCAGACTACACACAAGCCAATGGGGTGGAATGGTAAAGTCAGGTGACATGGTCATGTGATCTGATTGTACAATGCACCCAACAAGCAGAGACTTGCTAGTCTCTCATTAGCAGGATCATCACTGTATTAAAATGCCAGGAATGAATTCCATAGGCACGGGGAGAAGAAACAGCTTTGGCATTAGATTTTCAGAACGTAGCCTCAAGGAAAGTTCATGTTTTGTCTTGTCTGCGTTATTAATATGCCAAATTACATTTATTTTAATGAGGATATGAATTATAGTTGTGTCTTTTTCATTGGAAATTTGTTTCCTCTCACTGTGTAAAGGTGTGCAGTGTGCCAGTGTCCTACATAGAATATGCAAGAAATATTGCCAGATTAAAAACAATTTAGTTCTTACGAGAAAAACTGTCTCTATGTGAGGTAACTATTATAACGTGCAATACTTTTCCTTGAAAGTTTCCAGTCTATCTCAAGAAAATAAGCACTGTTCTCTGTATATTGTACGTACAATAAAGGCTACTCCAACAAAACCTTTTTTCCTTTGAGAAAAAACAAGGGAAAGTAAATCAAGAATACAATTTCACAAAAATTTGATAGGAAATAAAGTTATGGTATTTCAAAGTTTTGCTTATTGTTTTTCATGACAATTACATTTATGCAAACCACCTTGATTTTATATGAAAATGAGAGAGATGATGGTGTCACACACCCACTATTTTTGAAAATATATATATTTTTTTCTTCAGATTTTGCAGGGGAACTTATCCAATCACAATAGGTTTGAAATACATGTAGTATTTCCACATTTTCAGGAAGGAATTAACATTGTTTCACATCAAGGAGGAAAGAAATAAAGTATTGCATATTTCTTAAAAAAATAAAATACAATTCAAAGTTGGGATGGACATCCCTCTATTGAAAACCAAGCCAGGTTCATCATTATATCCCTGCAGTCTATACTCAACATGTCTCTGTGCTATCAACATTTCCCAAGATTAACTTTTTCTTTAAACAGTAGGCCTACAATTAATCCCTTTCTATTTCTTCTTGAAGTAGGCCCAGGAATAAGTTTTTGCCAAATTTATTTCCAATGTAAATGCAACTACATGTACATGTATTTATTTGATAACTGGGCACATAAATACACACTTGACTTGAGATTGATAACATTGGATGACAATTATTAGTTTCAAAAAGTAAATATCAGCTTTATATACAATACCTGTATTGTCAATATGAGGAGGCCCTGTCAACAAACAGACTGTATACATGTATTTACCAAATTTCTAGCAAGTAAAAACTTGTCTTCAGAATTTGAAATTAGAAATTTCACAAGCCCACTTTTTTTTTCATCAACACTGATCGATGAATAACCTGGTATGTTTTTATATGATGAATCAAGATTTATGGACCATTTACTATGGTAGCCATAAAGATTTTAACATTTCAGCGAATAACCCTTTTTCTATTTTTTTTTACTGGAATTCTTACTTTTGATTAGTCAAGGAACTTAAACTCATACAGTACATAGATTTTTTCTGATAGTACCAAAAAACTTTTCTTAAATGTTTACTGGGCAAGTCCAAGAAAATGTCCTCTTATAAGACAAAATTTCATCTTTATTTCATGAAGTTTAATTATTTTTGGAGAAAAAATCATGAGCCCAAAAAGTGATTTACCTGGTATTCACATTTTATGGGATTTATAAAGATTGCATAGCTATTATTCAGTGGAAATAATTAAAGCAAAACAAATGGGGAATATGAAAAAATAAGAGTAATAGATATTCATAAAACCGAGCAAAACATGAACAAACAATTAAAATGGCTAAATCTTTTCTGTCCTATCAAATATGATTCAATATAAAACATTAATAAGTATTATTTTATATAGAAATTGTTTGAATTTTTTTAAATCTATGGGAGACAAAATTTCCTATAAATGTACGTACAGTATTGACCTCTCGTCTTCACATCAAGGGCTTGCAATGAAGTAACAAACATTATGACACAAAACTTTACAGAAGAATATTAGAGACTTGGAGTAATGACAATTTTAATTAAAAAAAACATAATGACTTGGGGGCTCCATTATCTGTCATTTCCACCTGATGAAAAGGACTACAGTATCTATCACAGTAAAGTTGAACGGTTTACGGGCGGTTGGTCTAATATCACTTGGTCTAATCATCAGATGGGCTATCAACATTTGGACTAAATGGTTTTAGCCCAACTGCTCATTAGACGAATTGGATATTAGACCAAGTGGGAATTAGACGAATTGAATATTAGTCCAAGTGAGAATTAGCCCAACTGGTTATTAGCCCTAATGGAAATTAGACGAATTGGATAGTAGACCAAGTGGGAATTAGACGAATTGGATATTAGACGAACTGGTTGTAGACGAAATCAGTTTAGACTAAGTGAAGTTGGACAAACTGATAAGTAGACCAAGTGGTATTAGACCATCCGATAATTCACCAGTTCAACATACACTGGCAAGTAGATAGTCAATGTTGACAGTATTACGTGGTCGCATTTTTGTGGTTCCACTTTCTGCATAAAATCAGATTTTCAATTTCTGTTGAAATGCTTTTTCATGACTTTTGAAACTGCAATTGTCACTCTTCTTGTGTGACATATTGGATCAAGTATCTAGAGTCAATGTCATGATTGTGTTTACAGTCATAGCCCAGGCAAGATCCGGCAAGTCTCTCATTCTTGCCCAATTGACTTTTGGGCATGTTTACAATAACCACTGTATTGTGCTTTATTGTATAAGATTGTTCATTGTTGTGTTCTTTAAATGCCCCTTTCCGATTGCTGAACTGATCAACTAGAACAGCCTCATAAAGTCGATAAGTTTCACTTGGTTAGTTCCGACATGTATAAACATGTACATGTACTTGTAGCTCGGCAAAGTAAAAGTAGTCAATTTTGATCGACTTATACCCCTTTCATAAACCCAATAAAACACAATTATGCGGCTAATAGCAGCATAATTTGGTCGTAAAATCAGAGGAGGACAAGAGTTATCCGCATAATTCTGATGCTGCTATTATCCGCATAATAGCGGCATCGGGACAAGATTTTGAGTTTATGAATGTATTTCCAAATAATGCGGATAATTGCCATGGTGCGGTCACAAGGTCACCCTTTTCCAACACAACCGCATTGGAGGGGGCGTGTCCAGTTGTCATGATGATTATCCGCCTTCTTCAGGACGGGCGCTCGTAAAAATAATTTATGGAGTTTGTGAACGCAATTTTTATTGAATTATCCGCATTACTCTTAGGCGGCTAATTGGAGGATATGTTTTATTGGGTTTATGAAAGGGGTATTAGACCATAAAAAAATAATCTCTTTATAAAGTTATTTGATCTTTCAGCATTTCATCACTTTCATGTTTGCTCTTTCACAAACCTATAGGCCTCCATTTACTGGATCTGCAATGTTAAGCATAACTTTATTAAAGGAGAATGAAACCCTTGAAACCAGCTGAATCCATATCAAAGAGAAAAATCAAAGAAACAAATTGTTGAAAGTTTGAGGAAGATTGAATGAATAATAAGAAAGTTATGAGCATTTGAATGTCGAGATCACTAATGCCATGTAGATCCTCCCATTGGCAATGCGACCAAGATCTGTGATGTCACACACGTACAACTCCCTTATTACTTAAGTACTTATTTCACTTATATTCTCACTTTTATAGAGTCTATCACAAGGGAGGTGTTCTCTTTATGAGAGGACAAGTACAGAGGTTTCACAACATTATATCATTGATGAATCGTTTTTCATATGATTAGAATGAGCAAAGAGAGATGTTTTGGGGTATATTTTCAGTGTCCAAAAGGGGAGAGTTGTTCATCTGTGACATCATAGATCTTGGTCGCATTGCCAATGTGAGGATCTCCATAGCATTAGTGATCTTGACATTCAAATGCTCATAACTCTTCTATTGCTAGTCCTATTTTACTTAAACTTTTGTTGATCTTATTCTTTGATTTTTCTGCTTTCACAAAAGCTAACTTGCTCCAAGAGTTTCATTCTCCTTTAAAGGAATGCCTGGGAAGAATTCTACTTTTAATGACGATCCTTAGATCATATGTGAATCAATTGATTAGTTTAATCTCTCTCTTTTCCCCTAATATTTGAAATCCTTGAAAATCCCATTGTATAGCTAAAGGACCCATGGAATGAAATGGCAGCGTGCTACATGTACACTGGCGCGGGTTCGACAGTCCCAGACCAGTAAAAATTGCTGCCGGGCCAGTAACTTTTCAGAAATAGCCAGATTTACTGGTCTGACATGACCAGTAAAAAATATACTTTTATCAAACTGATGCAAATGACATTGTCTCCTCTTTTATAGAATATTAAAAAAGGCTCTCAATGTGTGAGTGTATACGTGCACTGTTTGTTTATATTTTTGGTGTTTTAAGGGGGGGGGGGGGCAAAAAAAGCAATAAAAGACAGCAAATAAACTCAAGTCTCAGTACCCTGTATGTTTTCATTATTTGTAAGGACCAGTAAATTTTAGGTTCGGGCCAGTCAAACATGGAAAAACTGGGTATCCACTGGTTCGACATGAACTGGTTGGACCAGTAAAAAAAAAATGGTCAGTGTAGAGCCCTGGATATGGACTTTTAGAGTTCTCAGGTCTGAATTTAATCTGAGACCACTCCCCCCTACTATTCAGTATACATTAGGTTGGACATTCACATTTCACACCAAGTCAGACACTGAAAGGATCATTTGTTCCACGATTTAACATGATAGTCAGCTCAAGGTTTGCTCCTACTGCATCATGTCTGTGCATGTTCAGTTTATTACAATGTTCTCATCCATCAATACATGTGTTATTCCTGCATTATAAAGGTAATCATGTAGTCTCTCAATACAGTCTGTTTTCAGGTCATTGATAAGGGGTTGCTGCACTTTGTATTTTAAGAAAACTATATTACAATGATATTCAGCATCCACAGCATATAGAAGATTGCTTCAAAGTTTAAAAATTGATGAATATGCAACATTTTAAGTGTGAAAATACAATAAATGGTGCAGTCACGTTTCCCCTACGGCGGCCATACGCGAGTAGAAAACGCCCGTTTTAACAATTTTTGTACCAGCTACAAATAGGTGGTTTCAATAAAAATGAATCAAACAGCCGTTTTCTACTCGCCGTACGGCCGCTGTAGGGGAAATGTGATTGCGCTATTAGAAACACTGTATTAAGCACTGAAAATGTTGCATATTATTAAAGTTTTGAAACTTTGAAGCAATCTTCTACGGAGTGTACGTACAAAAGCCTGTCCATGGAGTGTCCATTTTTTTTTATCATAAAGATTTTTTTTTTTTAGTATATTTCATTTTAAAGAAAGAACATTATTAACTTGTATTTTTTTTAATCTCAGGGTGAGGTCCAACAATTTAATTTGAATAGAAAAAAAGCATGGAAAGAGTTCATGTTTGTGATTACATATCTCGATTTAAGAATATTGTTTGAAGGTACTGGTAATTTGTTACATGTTTGCCTACATGGCATCCATATTAATAATGCTTCCTGTAAACCACTGGACATGTTTCTGCTTGCCTGGCTGGCTGGATGGCGCAGAGTGCAATCTGTCCTTTCCATCCTTCCCAGTTCAATTATTGTTCATCCGCTGTGACAACTGTTTGCAAGGAACAATAGGGTTCCCGCCCCTCTTGCATTGTGTGACAAAGCTCTCACTGTATTGCTCCAACTTCGATAATGCTTTTGTGAAAACATGAATATTACATTCATGTTCGTGTATAGTATCAGGAGTTCAAAAAAAGGAGGAGGGGGGGGGGTGGGGGGTAAGAAACAAAAATAGATATGCATGGCAGGTATGGAGGCCTATTCATGCACCAGTAGTTTTTCACTATTTCTCCAGCCAGGGAGGAATCCCAAACCCTGATGATGTGAGAGAGAGAGAGAGAGAGAGAGAGAAAAGAGAGGTATAGATGTAGAGGGATGGAGAGAGAGAGTGAGGGAGGGATTGTGTGGTTGAGAGGGAGAGAAGGAGGAAGGAAGGAGGGGAGGAGGGAGGGAAAGAAGGATTGGAGAGGGACAGAGGGGGGTGGGGGGCAGAAAGGGAGGGGGAGATTCCGAGAGTGCACTTGATCGCAAAAAATTTGTGAAACTATGTAGGCCTACAAGTACACACTGAGAAAAAGATGTATTCCCCTTTTATCTTATCTTAACCCTTCATTTTTTTCCAAGGTGGAATAGCTAGAAAATATAATGGAATTAGGCCGACGTGGTAGGTATACGACCACAGCCTACCTGTACATGTATCTATTACTCCTACAGTGTACCTGCAAATGCTGAATTTGTATTGATCTTTAATGTGCACAATCATGTTACTCATGGCGTTGTTGCCCCAGGATAGATACTAGTACTAATTGGATACTGAAGAAGATACATGTACAGTATTATACTTTTCTCTCTTCCAGGTATCCCCAATACCACAGTTTCTCAAGCTTCTGCGAACAGTTGGAGCTCAGGGCAACACTTTCACAGCCAAAGAAGTAAGTTGATTGTTTTTGCATCAAGGTGCCTTTTACACTGGCTGTTTGGTGGATGCAGTTTGCTATTTACAAGAATTTAACATTCCAAATCTGTAATCTGTACTTTAAAAATCCCAATTTTATGCGGAGGGACAGAAAAAAAAGACTTAACAGTTCTGCTCCGAATCGTAGGAAATTAGTTTTGATCGTTAAGAAACTTAAGGTACTAATTTATGGGTCCCAGGCTCCTAGCTTTTGATGTATACATATCTATCTAACAATTACTGTATAACTGACCAATTAAAAAAAAATATATAAAATGCCCCCAAAAACAAATCTTGAAATTTTAATCATTTTTGCAGATACATGTAGCTCCCAAAACTCAATGGGATGACTTATTTCCCCCCCCCCAATTTTTTGTATTTTTAGTTTTGACATACAGATGTAATATAGATTTTTGAAATTCTGTCCTGTTGCACTATTACAGAGGCGCTTTTCCGCTTTCAAAGGTTATTTTCTTATTAAATGGACATGATTATAACTGGAAACTCATGTTTCATAAGCTGTAAATTCTGAGCTCTTAGGGATATGAAAGGCTCGTTCAGGTGTTGGTTTCCCACTTTTGGCTTAGACCCAAATGCCCTTATTCTGAAGTCAGGTTTAACTTAAATAGACCATGGTCTATAAACTCAATGCCAAAATTAGGGAAAGCCAATAATGTCAAAACTTTACATTTTATGTTTATGTTCACTGGGGGCTGTTTCTTAAAGCTGTTCGTAAGTTAATAGCGACTTATGAACGACTGGTGAACGTTTCTTACGCGCTTAACCATCACCAGTGAACTTTTTGGTGTATACAATACCACAAGAAAGGATCACCAGTCGTTCTTAACGTCGCTCTTATACGAACAGCTTTACGAAACACCCACCCTGGTTCTTTCCTAACTCATCATGAATGCTGAAAAAAAAACAATCTTATCCTTCCGAAAGAGTTCAGAATGATTTGAGAGAAAAATGAGTTGATACATTGAAATTTCACTCTTAGGGAGGTTTTTTGCTACTATTGGCTATCCATAGTTAAACCACAACTTAAACCTATCTATTGCATCACCCGGGTACATGGTTCCGAAATTACGCAACATTATGTAAGTGCATGTCAGACCAAAAATTGCTCAAAAACATAATTTTGGGTACAAAGTCAATGCAAATTGTGTTTTCAACCAAAAATCATAAATGTATGATTATTTTTAGTTTTGCTGGTCTAAATGTATTTATTTTATGCTTTTTATGATCTCAGAAGAGTCCCCAACAAATTTCATTGAAAAAACAATGAAAAACAAAAGGTAAAAAACCAAAAAAATACATATGAAATTGCAAAGAAACAATATAGTACATAAGAAAATGGTTTGATATCGCAATTTTGTTCATGTACTCTTGCTAAGAACACCACAAAGAGTTTCTATACCAAAAATTAGAACATTTGGAGCTTTATTTAGGGAGTTAGAGGAAAAAGTATGATTTTGCATACTAATTACGCATGAATTAGCATAATCACTTAATAGCAATTTGCATGAAATAAATTACTATACAATGTGTAGATTATGTCCCAGACAACCCGCGTGCAATTTCACCCCCCCCCCCCCCCCCCGGCCATATGAACTCCCAAAATAAAAACATCCTGGTCGGTATGCAAATGAGGAGACTGATGACATCACTCACTCACTATTTCTTTTGTATTTTTTATATGAAATGTGAAATATTCAAATTTTCCACCTGTTGTTCTGTGAAACAACAATTAATTCCTCCCTGAACATGTGGAATTAGCATTGTTTAATACTATATGGTTCAATCAAGTTGGTCCTTAGTGTAAAATCTGTAAAAAATGAAATATTGTATAAATATAATTCAAACATTAAAAAACAAAAGAAATAGTGAGTGAGGGACATCATCGACTGTGTCATTTGCATGTCACTGAGTTGTGCATAGCACTGTTTTGTGGAAAATAAGCGAAACTTAAATTGTCATAATTTTCTTACTTTACATCTGATTTTGATGAAATTTTCAGTGTTGTGCTAGTTTAATTTTTCTCTATTTATTCAAATCAACAATTTTCTGGGGTGGACTTGACCTTTGACTCTGGTTTAAAACTAAAACCATGGCTATCAGAACACCACCCAGTGTCAGTAGAGGTACTCTTGACAGGGAATCCACCTGTTAGAATAAGATGAATTAAATTTTGATGATTAATCCGTAAAGTCCCTGGATAAAAAAAAATACATCCTGGTTCTCACATCCTGGTTTCAAGTTTCGATTGCTGTTTTATCAAGGCCCGTTGATTAATCATTTCCAGTGTAAACTATAAAATCAATAGATGCTTTCAAACTGACTCCATCTCCAAAATATCTCTAAATTATCCCAAGATTGTTCAGGCTTCTAAATTCCCGATAATAATTTTCCATTCATACCCACCCGTACCAGACAGATGGTTTCAGACCGCCTCGATCCCAAGAATCTGGAGGTTCTGGAAGTTGTTAGCAGGCACCGTATAAGCTAGCAATCCAGACAACCACTCGCTGGGATGGAAATGAATTCGTAATTTGCTTTCACATCGTGAGAATACCGCCGACCTTTAAAAATATCCGTTTGAAAGTTCTCATTATATGACAAGGAGCTACTATTTAGGGGGTGTTTTCTTTTGGGAATATTGCCAGAAATTTTCTTTCCACAAAATTACCTGGTATTTTCTTAATGTGAGGGTAGTACTGTATAAAATCAGTCTATTTTTTTGATCAGAGGTTACCTGGTATTCTCGGTTTTCAGGTCAGTCTAAAAGCACCTCGTGTTTCTTTTATGTGCATTATGTTCATAGGTTTCCTTTTGTATGTTTTGTAATATGATTATGATGAGCTCTTGTCAGAAATTTAATGATGCAATTTAATTGCAGCTAATTATTTAATATTTTAAGCCTCTTGAAATGACATTTGAAAGTATGATGGTATTCCTGTGAGGATGTCTGTCACAAATAATGAGAAATACTTGTAAGAAACTGAGGGATACAAAAAGCGTAATTGCTTATGATGATACACATGTACACTGTAGTAAATGACAGTCAGAGTACATTATTCAACATGATGGGAAAAAAAATGAAAGGAAAAAAAAATCATGTTTTGTGGTGTGGTCATACTTGTACACCATCAGCGAAATGTGCTGATGATGAGGGCGATTTATAGTTAGAAAAGAAAGAAAAGCTGTAGATTAGCCCCAATAATTGAGGCGCGATAGCTCAGCCGGTAGAGCGGGGGACTCGTATTCCGGTGACCCGGATTCGATTCCCACTTGGTGCGCTAGTGCCCTTTGGTAAGGCATATAATCCTCAGTACCAGGTCCTTCGGAACGGACCTTAAGCCGTCGGTCCTCTGGTTGCTTGCTTACAAGCATTCACCTTTCTTAGCAATCGGGTATAAAATCACCACCAATACCACAAAAAGTTTTGAAAATGCTCCTTTAGAGAGAATTTGGAGGGAATATTTGTGCTAGTGTGGTGTCAAGACCCACTTGTCAATCAAAGTTTCAAGCAGGGTCTGTGCCTGCAGACTAGACTGAAGTCGCTGACACTATTCTTTTTGTCACGCCCATCCTTGGTACTCTCTTCTGTGGCAGTATTTGTGATACTTGTAGTCTGGTGTGAAGACCCACTTGTGCAAAGTTTAATAAAATCAGGGTCTGTGCCTGCAGACTAGATTCAAATTGCTTCTTTTTGTCATTCTCATCCTACATGTAGGTTCTCTCTTATCTAATCAAATACATCAGCTCAAGGCAGCTTTATGATCCCAACGACCCGAAGAATGTATTCTGCAAATCAGACCCACTCGGCCAAGTCTTCAAAGTCCATTCATTCACGATAAAAGATGCAAAGTAAGTGCATACAAGGTTGCTGGACAGAACGCAGGTAAATTGCATGGAGTGTTTGGGGTCAAAGGTCAATAGTGTTTGGGTCAAAGGTCGAGTGTTAAAGGTGTAACTGCACTATACATTTGTAGGTTTCTATTTAATGTGATAGGAGGAATACAAATGAAAATTTAGGATGAGTAAAAATTTCATTTGAGCAAAATGATTTTATGTCCCCCACAATGGCCTTCAAAGTACGGTATTCAAAATTATAAAAGTATTGTATGTATGTCAATATATTGAAGTGAAAAGTAGATAACTCCTATATAGCCCATTTAGATTATCCCATCTGAAATGTGCAGAATGTTTTTGAGCGTCCATGTTTGCATGTTGGAAGCTGTTTCTTTTGTGACCGACAAAAACTTGACCAAAGGAAGCTGTGGTTGGAACGAAACGTCAAATTCTTGTACCTGAAATCCTGAATCCAGGGTAAAAGAGTTTATAATAAACACAACCAATACACATCCTGCTATCTACATGTAGATACTGAATGCAACCATATTTTGTACTCCAGGCAGGTGTTTCTCGAAGATTAAAATGGGGTGTTGCAAGAAACTTGCGATCAATTGCAAGTCTATTTTCGGTCCCTAAATCAATCACACGTCTTGCAATTAATTGCAAATATGTAATTGATTGTTAATCTGCTTCTCAAAACAAGGAGTTTAATCTGTTTGCTACAGCTAACGTTTTTCTATCACTTGTAAAATTGCAACAGAATATTTGCAGTTGATTGCAAATATTTTCTTGCAACACCGCTCAGTCGCACTGAAATGCGGACGCGCACACGATATGTAACATGCAATCTGATTGATAGATACGCGATAGCGCGCGTCCCGTGCGCATGATCTGCCCAATGGGGTGATGTCTTCTATACCGTACGCAGCCAGGAATTAAAGTGCGATTCTATAAAGTCACACTTAATCTTTGTGAAACACCCCCTGACCCGCCAACTGTCCAGATTTCATCTTGATATGTGCAGATTTTCAACTTTTCAAAATGGCCCAAAATCTGGTGATTCTGAACGTCATGTTAGAAAAAAAAGAGCGTGGGAAAACTAAATGTAAATGAACGAGCTCACTTTCATTACACTGCAGTATATATCAAAAGATTTTGAAACCTTCAATACATTAATTTTAGGTGTGAAAATTGTGTTTCTATGGCCTTTAAAGCTGCTATGAAAAAATCCAGGAACTTTAGGGGATGCTGCCCCCTGGCCTCTTAACCTTTGTTTGTCCAAGTGGCCCATAACACAAAGCTTAGCCATGATTGTACAACATTTTCCTGCAATTGATTGCATTGACTACAATGTACATCAATCGTGGAAATTAAGCGTGCGATTAATCGCTAACCTTTGGTAGGGGACCCAGATTATGCATTTCAAATGATGGCAGGTATGTTTCAATTAAAATGTCTTTGAAAACCATGACCTTAGGGTCAAAGAAGTTTACGCATCTTGATACCGTACATGTATATTTCCTCTTTCCCACATAATATTTTGTCTCCAAAAGCTCAGTATTTTCTCTCAACTCTCTTGACTCGTAGGAGGTTACTTTTTGAGAACATGAAGGTTCTTGATAAACCACCTGAAATGCCAACCATTCCAAGAAGACAGTCCCTACCTGAAACAAGGAAAGACTACTACATCACCTTCCGCAATAATCAAGAGGTAAGGCTTCAGGGCCCCGTTGTACAAAGAGTTACGATTGATCCGATCAATCGCAACTATGGAAAGCCAGCAAAGTCAACAAATGAAATGCATGTTTGTTAAAAAAAAATTCTAGATATGAATGCATATCCATAAATTCATTGACTTCTTGACAATTTGGGGTGTTCTCCTTTGATTACAAAGGACATTTTGCAAATTTCCTGTTGAAAAAATTATGACACTGATGGATTTCCATAGAGTTACGATTGATCGGATCATTTGTAACTCTTTGTACAGAGGGGCACAGATTTGATTATGAATTCTCCATTTATGGGATGGATAGACATAAATTGTAATTGGTAACAGGGACAGGGGTGTTTCTAAAAGAGTTCAGTGTGACTGCAATATACCCTGTTCGCATGATAGTCCTAAAGCTCGTTCAGTGGAAGCTACAGGGAGTTTAACATGTAATGGGAACGCTCGAAGCGGTCTTGGAAGTGATCTTCCAAACCAATTTGGAACACCACTTCGTGTTGTGGTTTTCAAGTCCACTTTGCCTAGTTTAAGCGTAGATGAGGACACAACTGTTCCTCGGGAAGCGATCTTCGCATATTTTTAGAATTTTATTGGAAAAAAACCCACCCGATCTCGGCCGCTACCATCCATGCATCAACATCAAATTTTGGCAGGAATATTCCCTCCCACGTGAAGTACAAAGACTGCATGAAAAATGTCAAAATATTGACATTTCTAGTACATATGAATCAATTATACAAATATATGTGCAAAAACATATCAAACACCCACTTTTCTTGTGAGATTTAAGTTTAGTTAGTCATCTGTTTTCATGATGAAAGCCAACTTTTGCCTGATGTATTTTGTTATTTAAGAATATCTAAAGTTCTTTCTTTTTTATTGAATGTAATAAGATTTATCATCAGTCCTTTATCGCTTCTTTTCCTTTTTACTTTGTACTTTACAGCACACCCATGAAATGGCACCAGCACCTCCGTACCCCCTCCCCCATCTGTACACCCACCCCGCCCCTAGGTCAGCCTACCAATCGGGAGTCAAGGTGATATCGTCGGGGGTCGACGTCGCAGACGGGATCGACAAGGATTTCTTTGACCAGCAGGTGATGGAGAAGATGCTTGATACAGTATCTGAAGGAAGAGAAGGTAGAGGTGATACTCGGTCTTTTTCAGTTTATTTGGAACACTTCAATGGTGCTAAAAGTTAGTGAACTCCACCAGAAAACATATTTTAAGTGCTCAAGCCCTGCTATGTATTAGATATTTATTTGTGAAGTCAGGTGATATAATATTACATTCATTTAAGTTTGTTTGTTTCTCTGGGCTCGCCGAACATTGTAATGTTATTGTTTCCATTGAATACTCAGTGTCAAGGAGTGCATTTTCTGGTGGGTTTCACCACTGTATATCTATTGATTTCGAGATTAAGAAAACCTTGTAGAAATTTCAAGGCGTAATCATGCAATAACATACGCAACGTTTATGTAGCACGTAATACAATGTTTTTAAGCGCTTTGCCTTAGCACCGGAGCCCTTATCATGTGCTCAAGCATTCGAGGAATTACTTCCTTCCGGGCACTTAGGGTATGTTAACCCTTAGCGTGCTACGGACACGTTTTCTTGCAATTGTATCTTTACGATCGTAATAATTCTTTTTCTCTTTAATGATGACAGTACAGTACAGGCATTGGAAAACAACAATGCTTCTCGTATTGTGTCTGTGGATTAATTTCCAGTCATCAATATGAAGCATGATTTTTCCATATTTTCTTAGGGATTAAAAAGAAATTATCTGAATTTTCAATACAAATTAATGTGGCATGTCGGTATCCAAATTTAAATGCAACATGAATCATAATTGAAAAAGTGACTACAAAACGCGGATGTAATGAGCACAAACAGTGTGTTCAATGTTCCCCATTTCCTGTCGTAAAAGTAAACCTCTTTATAATCATGATTCAGAGGAAAATTCAAACGTCGAAAAAGATTTTTTTTAAATGCGATCAGCTCAGATTTTAACATCCTTCAGCATCGTGAATGCAATATTGAAAAGTTTTGAAACGCCTTTAAATTTGCTCTTGCAGTGGAAGCCTACACAAGCAGGTTCAAGAATTGACTTTTCTTGTGGTGGGTCAAACTGTGCATTAAAGCTGCGCTAAAGGAAGCGGGAAATTTAAAGACAATCAACAAATAATCAGCTTTATATTTTTGACACTGGAAAGTGCACTGCTGATCGTGTTCTGTTCTGTTCTGTGTTTGTAATTGAATTTTCAGTCATGATTCATGTTGCTGTTTAATTTGAAAATCGACATTGAACACACCCATGGTTACTACGCCTGGGTGAAAAGTGGCAAATTTAGATGAACGTGTTGTCAAAGGACGCAAGTGCTGGGTGGGATCTGATCCCCCCTGGACCTTTTGGTTTAAAGTCCGGAGTCTTATCCATTAACAATATGACTTTCAACCCATTTTATTATTATTTTCCAGGAGGTACTGACGAGCCCGATGTTGGGATCTCTGTGACTCCGCCCCCTCAGACATGTCTTTCATCTAGTGAGTACTACCATGGTGTTGTTCTTGTTTTGCATGGTGCATAAAGCTAATTGTAATGTATTCACAACTTTAATAAATTGTTCCACTCTGTTCAGGGAACCTATACCCAAACATTCATTAATAATAATAATAGCTGGATTTATAAAGCGCCTTTTGCCTGAGGATACAAAGCGCTGCTATTATTACCCCGGCTTTAGCTCGAGCTGCCATCACCGGAGCTCCTACCGGGTACCCATTCACCTCACCTGGGTCGAATGCAGCACAGTGTGGATAAATTTCTTGCTGAAGGAAAACATGCCATGGCTAGGATTCGAACCCACGACCCTCTGTTTAAACATGTTGAAAGGCGAGAGTCAGAACCACTAGACCACGACGCGCCCACATTATTGATTTTATGTTAAATACAGCATTTTTCCTCAAAATATATGTCCTTGAATTATTGAAGTTAAATGAAAATAAGCAAGGATCTTACATTTGACACCACCTCGGTGTACTTTTAAAGTAATACCCCGTTTAGATCTGCCAAAAATCTGGAGTGCCTCCGGAGGTTACCGCAGGTCGTTATAGACAAGTCGTTGGATCTAAACGGTCTCGGCACAAAAGCTAAAGCACGAATCTGAGGTAATCACGAGGGAAAATACACCCTAGACAGTGAAGCACCATTGCGAGATCACACGGCGTGATCCACTGTTGGACTGTAGATCTAAACGGTCTCGGCGTAAACGCAGCATAGAAAACGGAAGTCCTTTATCTGAGGCTGAGGGCATAGCCTCGATTGTTGTGCAGTGCACGCTTTCTCCCTTGATTGACATTTTGCCATGACAACGCAATTCGCGAGTCCAAAGGGAGACGATGTACCTCGCAATTACCGCAGATGATCTAAATGGCCCTTCGTGTTTTGATAAGTAATTTCATGCTGTGTTCGCTCCAGACAATATTCTAGTGTGACACGAGAGAGAGATAGATCTAAACGGGGTATAAGTAATCAATCAAAATCAGAACCCCACAATGAGGGGAATAATGCATTGCGCCTGTTGGACGTAGGTCCTTATTTGTGTGCAATATGGCTAGTCGTCTAGGAGAAACTAAAAAAGTAAAAGAGTTTAAAAAAAGTTTCAAAACTCCTCCGAAAAGACTTAGTTCGGCTGTCTAATGTGCACCTTGAGGAGGGCTGTGCTCACATTGTTTATTAATTATTAATTTTCCAGGAGAAACTAAAAAGAAATGTTTAAAACTCCTCCAAACAGACTTATTTCAGCTGTCTTATGTCCACCTTGAGGAGGGCTGTGCTCACATTGTTTATTAATTTTCCAGGAGAAATTTAAAAGAAATGTTTAAAACTCCTCTAAACAGACTGATTTCAGCTGTTTATTGTGCATCTTGAAGATGGCTACAATTTACATGTATGCTCACAATGTTTATTAATGTGACAATAATCGTAAAAGGAGATAAGATATCATGTTTTCAACTACTTGGTAAACATTAAACTTAATATGAATCAGTCCTGGCTTTCAAATTATAGATTAATACAGGAAACAATTTGCCCCTGCTATATTGAACTTATATAGCCACAAAAACATCTTTAAGTAGATCATAATCATATCATTGTCAATATTTGTTCCGAAGCGCGGGAAAATCATGTGCATTGCATATAGGGGAAGAAGACAATGAATTGCTCTTATCAGAATGAAAATATATTTCAACACCCATTTGTGATAAACAAGGTCTTTTCTAGGGCTGTGGAACGGGAACATTGATTTTTTTTAGACCCTTGTAGATTTAAATGTCTGAATAACTGTTTGTTAACCCTATCTTAACTGGGCTATTTTGGACCAACATACTGGGGGTGGGGGGGGGGGGGTCGAATTGACCCCCCAGTTTGATAAGGGTTAAGCTAGAACTCCATAGGAATACAGCTTTATACCAATTATTTTTTTATCCAGCGTTTCTTTTATGGAGCGTTGTGGCCCAGGGGATTAGTCTTCTTACTTTCAAACAGAGGGTCGTGGGTTCGAATCCCAGCCATGGCATAATTTCCTTCAGCAAGGAATTCATCCACGTTGTGCTGCACTCAACCCAGGTGAGATGATGGGTACCTGGCAGGAATTTATTCCTTGAAATGCCACCGCGCTGTAAAAGGCTGCGGGGCTAAAGCCAGGGTAATAATACCCAAGTCATTTGGAAGCGCATAGGGACGTTATGACATACATGTAATGTGATATGCTCTGTACAAGAACTGCGTTATTATTATTATTATTATCCATGTGAGCAGGACCCGACTCAGAGTCTCTGAAGAAAAAAGCAGTTCAAGCAGTTCAATGGCTTTATTTATGAATTGGGTGATCCATTCCCGAGATCTTAGGGGGCCATGATGCCGTAATCTGATCAGGGTCCGTAACACAACAGTTTAATAGCAATTAATCATACACTTGATTTTCAGGATCGATTGTACCGTGAAGTCGATGAAATCAATCATAGAAAAATGTTCTAAGATCATTGCTAAGTTTTATGTTACAGCCCCCAGATCTATGTGTGAATACCAGAAATCTTTTCTCTGAACCCTTGATTTTTTTTTGCAAGAGCCTACGTAAAAAGAAATTGATGCAGGATTACTATTTCAGGGAAAATTTGTGATAGGGTGGATAACGTCCTCCAAGAATTGTGTCCAAAGTCTGAATTTGAATCTTACGTTAGGTCAGTTTAGTGTCAATATTGGCATAGGGATGTGGCATTCATTTAAAAAAAAAATGTTTTCCTTATTTCTGGGGAGGTTGAGTAAATTGATAACAAAATTATCAGGTTTTTATGATTCATTCTCTAATGAGGAATATACATTCAAAGGTCATCTTCCATTCAAAGAAGATCTTGATAACCTGGTAAATTTCCCATTGGGCTATGTGTGGTTGTCTTCTTTCCATTTGGGCTCATTTCACATGGTCTAGTTCATCTACAACCTGGATGTGTTTCACAAAGATTGAAGTATGACTAAGACACCGTTCTCACTACCTTCCTAAAACCAGATTAGTGGAAACTAGTTTAATGTGTAGTGAGAACGGTCGAAGCGATCTTCCAAACCGGTTCAGAAACCAACTCGTGAGGTAGTTCTCAAGATCGCTTTGCCTTGTTGAATTGGTTTTAGCGTAAGTGAGGACACAACCGTTCTCGGGAAGCGATATTCGCACATTTTGAGCGCGCCACTCCACACGACAGGTGTAGCATGCCTACGCTGCAGTTTCGAATTTTGCGCGAAACGTTTCGCCCCACTGAAGAGCGTTTCCATAGCAATAAGATTGCTTTCCGTGAAGTGATTTTGAAAACCGCTTTCATGTGATCAAGTGGGAACGCTGGCAATGCGATCTTCCAAACTGGTTTCCTGAATCGGTTTCCAGGAAACTAGTTTTAGAAAGCGTAACGAGAGTTGCACTTAAATGCCTAGCTGGGTGCATTATTAAAGGCATGACCGCATTGGTCAGATCTTGCCAACAGGACATGCAGTGCCGCGTATCAATCAAGAAGATTGCGCGTTGCATATCATGTATGCGTCAACATTTAAGCGCAATTCTATACTTCTTTGTGAAACACCCCCAGGTAAACATTTGGTCCAATTGCCATGTAGCCCATTGATCATTTAATCTAAATTCTAGTTCAGTAGGCTGTGCTCATTTCATTTGATATCCAAAAGGTTAACACCACTAAGCCTCCATGATGAAATGAACTATTTATATTCAAATAATTTAGCCGAAAAGTGCAAAATAAAGAATCTGATAAAGGGGAAATTAGACCATGTTTGCATTAGACTAAATAGGTCTTACACCAAGTGTATTGTAATGTAGACCAAATAGCGATTGGACCAAAATTGATGATAGACCAAATGGATGTGTTAATAGACTACATCTTAGAGTTAGACCAATTGCCTCAAGACCAAATGAATTGGTCATTTATAGAGACATACAGCTGCCATTTTGGTGATGAAGAATCAAAGCCTATTGTTTTCTGGAGTCCATTATTAGGCTACCAGGGAGATATACTTTGATGTCATTTACATGTAGCTAGATGTAGTAATAGAGAATGACTTTGTATCATAAACCAGAATCATTATATGTTTCATGTCAACAATCATGTTTATAATAGATATGATTGCACAGAGTATCAATTTAACAGATAAGATCCAAACTCCCGTCTTGTTTGCGATCTAATCAACTTAGGAAGTCATTTGATTTTATTGTCGATAATTCAAAAGTTTAAAGATACATGGACTTTTTACCTCATTGTGCCAAGTATAACTGCACTTCAGATGGGGTCTTATCTCTAAGCGCGGGGAAAACTTGTTTGTTGACTTTACAGTGTTACTCAGTGTTTTTTGCTGCTTGAAATATTGAGAGATTGAGTCTCTGCTTAAAGAGTTGAGGGATTAAATTTCTACTATAGAAATAAGAGCAGAAAACTGGTGGGTGTTTCATAAAGCTGTTTGTAAGTTAAGAGCGACTTTACGATTGACTGGAGATCCTTTCCTATGTGCTGAACCATCTCCAATGAACATTTGGGTGTATGAAGTCATACTGAATTAAGAAACAGCTTTATCAAACACCCACCAGGCCTTAAATTTTGATATTTTGGGGCAAAGTCACTTTTCTAGTGGGCTCACAAATGGGAAGATTCAAAAGGACACAAAACTGAACTAAAATCAGGGCCCCTTAAGATGAAGGTTATTAAACGCTAATTTGAACGATTCCGATGGGTTCCCAGTGAGTCAACTGAACAAACTGCGCATACAACGATGATCGTGATAACTCATTTTATTTATTAATCACTAACCTTTGTGTTATGGGGCCAGGTTGAAGTTAGACCAAGGTTTAACTCAGAAGAAAATTATGAGATGCCAGAAATATCAGGATTTTGTTGACATTTTACACGTTTTATTTATCTTTATTGTTATTTCTCCATGCACTAATGGTATTGAACACAGATTTAGTTTCTCACACAGTTGTGAATGATAGGGGTGCCAAATTTTTTTCTTTGGAGTCTTGCACAACTTTTGAGAATGAATTCGCTACAATACAGGTTAACAGTACTTAGCATCTCGACACCACATGACTTTTCACGAGACAATTTCATGCTGACAATGACTCATTTTAATACTTTGTGTACAAAGTCAATGGCAACCAAATGCAAACCAGAAACAGGTGTTGACCGACTGATTCTGCTTCTAAAAGATATGAGAAATATATTTTCTTCTACTAAACTAATACAGAAGTGGACTTTGTTATAGTACTTAGTGATGATAATGATGACTTGATATATATATATCCCCAAAAGGCCAAAAGACAAAATGGGTGTACATGCAGACAATGTGGCAGTTTTAGCATGCAGAGCAGTGTCTTATGGCCATTCCCTTACAATGTTTAATGAAATAAACTTTTTTACATTATGACGCCATAACCAGATTGATATGAAACTTTAATCACATTTTAGAAAAACTCCTTCCATTTTGTAAAAGTTGAGAATCTCATATAACCGCTTTTCATGAGTCCTGTCTAGTCCGGGGCGGTTCTGTGAATGAAAGCCTGATAAAAGATGGTTACATCATCAGTCATTATCAGGTATCAGTATGTATTGCAACATAGAGAATGATACAAGCATTCAGGTAGTTCTGGAGTATTCATTTTTAGTCCCCACTATCCAAATATTTGCACGGACCACAGTCACCCCACAGAGTCATGTCAAATTTAATTGTTTTGTTGCAACTGCACGAAGCAAAAACATCCGGAGTTGAGTGTTTGTTTTATGTGCATGACTTCTGGGACTTTTATCTTGAATGCTCTTGAATGCGTTGGCACCAATATCCCCAGGGCAAGGCGATGATATTGTCTTTGCTTTGGGGGAATATGTCTCAGAGGTATCTTTACAGTTAAGAATGAAAGCCATGACAGTCGGAAATTAACCTTGACCTTTATTTTTAGGAAACTAGCATGAGTGAATTTCCATTTTGATAATTTGCAATGTTGATTAGTTTGAATACCCATATGATGATTCAGTAACTTCAGTTTAATTGTTCCAGAACTGTTTTTACCCCAAATCAGGTGGCTGGGCGGGGCTACTTCTTACAAAAAGTTGCAATAGATTCAAATCAAACTCAATCTGAGATAATTGTTGTTGTTATGAAATAGGAATTCAGATCAATCTCAACTTGAGTTTTATTTGAATCTATCAAAACTCTCTGTAAGGCGGGGACCTGCATCTGAAGCACATCTGAATTCAATAAATTGACACAATCTTGCTCTTTTGTAACACCGGGCGGAATGGATTTCTTTTGGTTGAATGAGATGAGAGTGAGCACTATTAAACAGCGTTTCTCATGGGATATTGAGTCCAAAATAGGTGTGTCTTTACAAAATGATGATAAAATGGTTCTAAAAAAATACCAATTCAGAGAGATTTTAAGGGTACTTTATCTCACTGATTTTAACAGAGATTTAAAAAAAATATCTGAGATAAAATGGATGTCAGATTACCACACCTGGAATTTATGCAAGAGGCTTAAGAGTTATACAATACATTAAAGTTCAATAACTGAACAAGTTTACAGCTTAAATTGTCATATTTTTGGTCAATATTTGCATTCATTGATGCAGATCTGTGTTTCTAAATGTGATTGTTCTTATCAGTAAGCAAGGAAGAGGAAACATCCGGACCTGACAGTCAGACCGCAGGTCCCTATGCTAATGAGCAAAAAGGCCAGATTCATCCAAATCATCTCGCGGCTGAATCCTCCTCCTTGCAAAATCTCATGATTCGTGAGATTTTCTTTCTCTAAGAATTTACCTGTTTTAACCTCAAGTTAAATGAAATATTATTGCACCATCAGGTAGAGTAAAAGTTACTCTTTCATATTGGTCATTTATTTTGTATACAACGTTTTGTTAAATAAGTAAATTTCTGGCCTGAAAATGTGCCTCAAAACTGAATTTTCTTCCTCTGTTTTCTTTTGCAAATTGTGCAAAACTTTTTATTTTGAGCCTCAATGATATCTATATCATCATAAAGCTGAACTTCTGTACTTTCTCACAATGCCACTCTTGATATGCGGCACCTTTTAATCGGGTCAAGATCACACTTTTCCCACCAAGGTACAAGACGAGATTTCTGAAATTTTGTACTTGCAAGAAATCCAGAGTTCTGATTGGCTGGATAAGGTTCACAGAACAACAGGCGCGGGGTATTTGAGGAGATTACCACATGGGAAGTGTGATCTTCCCACGAACCCAGGCACTGGGACCGTTGGAATTTGCCATTGTGTGGTCTCTTTGACCAATCAGAGTGCAGTATTCTTGTTTTCAAACTGTTTTATGTACTTGGCAAATGAAAAGTGTGATCTTGACCCGATTAAACCAATTCTTATTTTGAAACCTATATCATTTCAAAGCATATATATTCAGCTTTATCATGATATAAAAATCATTTGGGCTCAAACAAAAATAAAGTGTGAAAATAGCAGCTTTTGTCAGGTGAAAATATTTATTTTGTAGCATATTTTAGATCAAAATTTTAACCTATATTACAAAATTTTTGAATAAATCCAAACACATGACCTGAAAGAATGATTCTTCTTCTTTACAATGGTACCAAATTCATGAAATTCGATGCACAATTAGAGCAGCAATGACCGAATGAAAAGAGGTGTTTTGGTCCGCATCAAGCTCATTAAATATGCAAAACATCTCAAGTCATGAATATCACTTGGATGAAAGAAGCCACTTTCTTGGGACCTGCAGTCTGACTGCTGAGAGAAGTGAAGTGTTTGAGCTTGTAATTTGTAGAATCATCTTTGATCTTAAAGATAAACACAAGTTTGGGTTGCAACATTTCATTGTGCAAGAATGATCTCCAAATGTTGGGGGAAACGTCAGTCATTGAGCACCTTGAGACTAATTGATATGCTGAAAGATTTTTGAATCACCATAATTATCAAAGGTCAATTCCACCCCAGAAAAATGTTTATTTGAATAAATGGAGAGAAATCAAACTAGCATAATGCTGAAAAGTTCATCAAAATCGAATGTAAAATAAGAAAGTTATGACATTTTAAAGTTTCGCTTATTTTTCACAAAACAGTGATATGCACACTTCAGTGACATGCAAATGAGATTGTCGATGATGTCCTTCACTCACTAATTATTTATTTTTTTTATTTTTGAATTATACAATATTTCATTTCTTACATACTATATTTGACAATACGGACCGACTTGACTGAACTGTATGGTATTAAATAATGCCAATTTCACATGTTCAGGGAGGTATTAAGCATTGTTTCGCTTGACAATGGGGAGAAAGAAGGAATATTTCATATAATAAAATACAACAAAGTAGTGAGGGGATGACGTCATCAGTCTCCTCATTTGCATACGGACCAAGATGTGCATATATGCAAGTAATCTGATGCAAGACAGTTTTTGTTTGAATTGCTTTCACAGGAAGGAAATCACGCTCAAGATCTGAGTCATCCAGCCTAACTCTAGCCTCGAGAGCAAGTCACAGGTCATCTCAAAGGTCATCACATAGGTCATCCCAAAGGTCATCACACAGGTCATCACATCGATCATCGCAAAGATCATCACATCGGTCATCGCAAAGGTCATCGTCAAAGAGGTCATCTCTGAAGTCCGCAACGAAGAGGTCAACGGTGAAGAGGTCGAGAGGGGACGTGGCCGATGGGCGTGGTCGAGAAGGTCGGCCGTGGTACTGCGTCTTCTACAACGCAGAGGAAGATGTGAAGTCACAGAGCAGCGAGATATACAGTGTGCAGGTGGGTAGGATGAAGGCAGAAGTGTGTTATGACCATTGAGAACTTCATTAGTATCCAATATTACATAGACAGTCAACAATTTAGACGAAGGATGCAACTATTTTAATTGATCGTACGAGTCTTATGTGTGCATTTAAAGGAAGCTAAAACCCAAGAAGAGAAGCAATTTTATTGGAAAGAGTTAAATGAGGGGATTTTTTTTTTTAATTCATCAAAATCGGTTATGAAATAACCAAGTTATGGACATCTAAAAAGTCTTGTTGTACTTTCTATGGGGATCCTCAAATTGGCAAACGTGCTTCAAAATGGCTGATTATGTGGACAACTCTCCATTTGTTTTGTGCACAAATTTTCAGATTGTCCTCAGTGTCTTTCAAATTGCATCTTGCCTCCTTCTGAGCACAACATATGTCATGGGAAAATATAATTCACACCACATGTGTCAAGGTCAGGAGGAGATAAACTGAAATATGTAAAGTAAAGGGGAAAATCTGAATATTTGTGTACATGAAACTTTTTTTAAATTGTTCCTCTCATTTTACTCTTTCCAATAAAATTGATTCTCTCCTTGGGTTTTGGTTTCCTTTAAATGGCTGAAAGTGTAGTTGCTTTTGATGATCGCAACTTTTTCTGCCCAAGATGGAGCGTCTATTTCTTAATTGGGAATCATTATCTCAGCATTTGGTTGGCATTTCCACACACATGTTCATTCATACTGCCTCTGATATTCTGTTATTGCAAGGCATGGTATCTGCTGTTGTAACAAACATGTGTGAGCGTTGTTTTTTTTTTTATGAAGGGTCATTTTCAGAAACATATTTTCACACGTTTATTCATATTTTCTCTGATACATGTACTTTGTTACTGAAAGGCAAGGAATTTGATGTTATGTATGAATGATGCTGGTTTTAAGATGAAGGGTAATTTTCACAAACACATTTTCACATGTTTATTCATATGTCCTATGATACTTGTTTCATTATGAATATGATGACATAACAAACATGTATGAACGTTATTGTTTTGAATGAAGGGGTCATTTTTCACAAACACATTTTCACACATGTTCATTCTTGCTTTTCTCCATTGTTCTCTCTTTCCAGGGTAAGGAAACTGCTGTCGTTACTGACACTTCTGACGATCTTTGGTTTATGGACGATGATCGATTCTCTGTAGAGTATGAGGTAGAAGATTCTGAGTCGGAGCCTGAAAGCAATGATGCAAGGTCAGACTCGACAACGACCGAGGCCGAGGTAGGCATTTGAATTTATTCAAGTCCTATTTAGGTGTATTTTCTGAATGTTTTCATGGCAAAGAGGCTTCATGGTACAAAATTTATTCTTTTCGTGGGAATGTGTGTTGGTCCTAAAAAAGACTGCCCAAACTCGATGTTTTGGTAAGAACATGCTTGCCATCTTCTAGAAGACTTGCAAGATATCGTTCCCACCATGAATGATTGCACCTAACAGTCGATAGAGACTGTTTATGCAGCGTGACTCAGCAAGAAGGCACCGAAAAAGAGGAAGAGAAGAAGAGGGTAAGGGAGCGAGGAAATGAAGTAGATTTATTCCCTCTTATATGAATCAACTTGTTTCAAAGGCTTCATTTTCCTTTACTGAACCTTTCTGGTATATTTCATTGATAGATCTTTGTAGAGGTTGATGACCTTGGCAGTTCCAGTGATTCGAGGTTTGCCGATGAGGACACCACAGACTCGGAAATACCTGAAGAGGTGGGTACTAATCCCTTGACTACTGAATTCCATATCCCTATAGGCTTTGTATAGGGTCCTTCTGGTTTCAGTAGGTAATGGATTAAAACAGTGTTTGTAGAGGTCACCGCACACCTCATAACATCACAGGGTTGGCCGTACTGGGAAATACAGATGGGAAATACTGGTAAATTTCCCTTCAATAATTCTTCAGAAAAATGGGAAATAATTGGAAATGCAGGGAAATCCTGCAAAAATATACTTGTTGAATTTGTTTCAAGTATTGCCCAGGTGTTTCCCAAACTAGCATTTCCCTGTAACTCCCAGTATATCCAAAGTACTTCTCAGCATTTGCCCTTTTTTTCCAAGTATTTCCTTGCTGGGCGGGAAGTACATGAATTTGCTAGGAAAATGCCCACTTTGTTTATTGGGTTGCACTCAACCCAGATGCAATATATGGGTACCTGGCAGGAATTTATTCCTTGAAATGCTTTTGCATTGTAAAGGGCTTTACACTTTGTATAGACTGTTTATATTCCTGATAGTGATTTGAATGCTGTTCTACATAAACAAATTTCCTGACTGATTTAGGAACATTTATTTTGCTTATTTTCTGGGAATCTTGTGTAATTATTGCAAGCCTTTACTTTGGAGTAAAACAGGTGTGATTAATGGGTACCTGACAGGAATTTATTCCTTGAAATGCTTGTGCATTGTAAAAGGCTTGACACTTCATATAGACTGTCTATATTCCTGATAGTGCTTTGAATTCTGTTCTACATAAACAAATTTCCTAACTGATTTAGGAACATTTATTTTGCTTATTTTCTGGGAATCTTGTTTAATTATTGCAAGCCTTTACTTTGGAGTAAAACAGGGCCCATATGGGTCAGGGATTTCTGGAATGTCAGGGAAGTTAAAAATTCTGCAACTTCTGAAGGTTTCCATGGCAAAGAAGAATAGTGTAGTAGGTTTCACGGTACACCATGTGTCTTTCTTGGTTAAGTGTAATCCCAAGAATATTGATCCTGAAAAGGACCACCAATCTCAAGAGATTGGGTGGTCCTTTTCTGGACTAACACTTGCCAAAGAAAGATACATGGTGTACCGTGAAACCTACTACACTGTTAAAAATACTTTTTTTCCAAAAGCAACATGTCAGGTGAAGTCGGGGAAAAGCATTGTTGTCAAGATATTTGTTGAGCGTAAAAATGTACTTTACTGGATAAATGCAGGATAAATGGAAGTGCTCCGAATGCAGCCAGGTCAACAACCCTGTGCACGGCTACTGTTCCTTCTGCTGGGCTAGGAGATCTGGTTGGCTTGCCGATGAAGACAGGAAGAACCCTACAGAAAGATTAGGTGACAAGCATGTACTCCGTAGAGCCTTTTCTGCACCTGGTAAGACTTCAGCATGGCTTGAATCCTTGTCCCATATGTAGACATTTTATATTAGCAATTCTAATGAGACATCAATTCAAAACAATAGTTTGGAGTCAACAAAGAACAGAATAATCTTCATTGTCTTGATAGTTCCAACTTCATGAAAAATTAGAGCAAATTATGGAAAATAGATGGCAATTCCCAGGATTTAAAGATGCAAAATGTGAAATTTCAGCAACTTTTTTTCCCCCCTGCGATAACGTTCAAATGTTTTTTTTTTTAGTAATGGCCCAGGGCTAATCCAGATACCTAGTAGAAAGAGCCCTTGAAATGGCTAGACTTGATGTGCTCTTGGTGTATATATATATATATATATATATATAACCGATCATGGGCAGCTATTTGGTTGGTGCCATGAGTCTTGGTTGTTAGAATCTAGGTTCCATTACTTTGAATATTTACATGTAAATGGGTCTTGGTTGAGGACTTGTGTGGAGGAAAATTGTGCATTTCTCGGATAAAATAATGATTTACTGGGTTTTCTTTCAGCTGGATGCCATCAAGATGAGATTCGTCAATCCAGCGTCCCAGCGAGGGTCTTATCACAAGCAGATAATGCTCCTTGTGGAAGTGATGAAGCAGGTACCGGACACCGAACAGCCAGTCCACTTCGTTTCCAGTCCATTCCCAGGGATTTTGCAGATGGGAAGAGTGGTGATGAGGGTGAAGAACATAGCCGGAGTCATGTCCAGGAGGAAAGGCATGTCTTCTGCCAGATATCCTCACCAGGGTTGGCACCGCCCCTGAGACCGCTCCAAGGGTTCCACGGCCAGGATGGGAAAGCACCCCTGACTCACCTGACAACAGTTCACGAGGCATCGGAAGAAGCGATCCCTTTGGATATCAACAGACGAGCTCCTGCTTCCTGCACTCTAACCCCTCATAGTAGTGCGACTCATGGGAATGAAGATCAGGGTGTCGGGAGTGACGTATCTCAGAACACTCAAGGAGTTGCTGATACCGTGTCTCACCACTCCAGCGATAGCTCCGGGGATGCTGCTGGATGTACGCCCAGGAAGCGAAGGGCATTACTGGTCAGTAGGGAAGACTCTGGCGTATGCCTCAAAAGACAATCTTCTGGCCATTCTGGTGCAGATAGTATTCGACCAGTCGTCAAAAGTACCCTTCCAGTAACAACTAATCTGATTCAGGCAACACCAATAATAACAACAGGTCAGTAGTATTAGGAGTTAATTTGAGGTTTCGTCAGCATATAGTGTCATTCCTTCATCACTTGTAAGATAGATTTAATTCGAAAGTGTACTAATTTTGTTCTGAATGATTCCGATATATCTGGTAATAGATTAATATTTTTTAGCAGAAGTAAAACAAAGACACAATTTTTATGGTAACAACTTCATAGTTTACCACAATTTTTCTCGGTCACATTATCCACAGCCAAAATCTTAAAGGGCCCAGCCATTGACAAACCATGGGGAAATTGAATCAATACGATATTTGCAAAAGGCCAATTGACTTGCATAATATAATCCGTCCGTCATGAGCGCCCGTTGGACTAATGCGATAAAAGATCGGACAGCACGAATTCGACCGAACTCGTGATGGTTATTTACTTGGGATCATCACAGCTCCAGTTTCCAACAATCCCAACTCCTAGACTCATAGCAGGTCTCTTGATTGCTAAACCAAAATAAATAATTTCTGTGAAGTTACGTTTCAAAGTGAAAACACGCAGTTTACTTCTGGTTGGTTAGTCTACTAACTTTGCTCTCCTATAGACCTCCCAGACATGCCGGCGTCTATTACATAACACCCCAGGCATGCAGCCGAGTGAAAGACTTGAATCCCTTCTCTGTTCTGAGATTAGCCTCGATTTCCCCATGATTTGTCAATGAAAGGTCGCTTTAAAGGAGCCACTATTTTCCTCCCACCCCTCCGATAAAAGTGTGACCAATGATGATAGTTCTCTCAAATCTTTTCTTCTAATTGTAGGCTGTAGCCATGAGAAGATGATCACCAAGGTAGGAGGTCAAACAAGTGGCAGTTCACCTTTGGCAGGGCCATCAATTGCAACCCATCCTATGCATCATATCCCAGTCATGACCTCACTCGCAGAGAAGACACCAGTCGGCCTCCACCAAGCCATGACTCTCCAGTCGCCCCGACTTGAATCCCCTGGTCTTATTTCCAGCACAACCCTTCCCCTTCCAATCGTGGGCAGCTCCACGGTGGGCAGTGGGGCAGTTGCCAGCCACGCCCAGGAGCTGTGCCGATTCTGCTGCGTGCGACCCAAGACGGCTTGCATCATCCATGGCCGCACTGGCCACCAGGTCTGCTGTTACAAGTGCGCCAAGAAACTGAGGCGACGAGGTAAACCCTGTCCGGTGTGTCGACGCCCCATTCAACACATCGTCAAGAATTTCTATGCCTGACGATGCCCATTCCGTAGTCCATGAGTTAGGTAGCTATTGTGTCATATCTGAAAAATACACACCTAATATAATATGTCAAACTTCATCTCTATTTGTGTATTCGAGTGGTCTGTTTCGAAAGCAAATCAATGTAATTAACACCTAATACATAGTGTACTGCACTCTCGAATTCTAGTGCATAGAAATCAAAATACACATTTACTCACAAATCTTGATTAAATACAGAGTGCAAATATTATTTCTATTAGAAAATACTAATGTTAACCCTCAATCTCCCGGGGTATTTTGATTCTTGTCATTCCCGGGGGGGGGGGGGGGGGGGGGGCCATTATGGCCCCCCCTTAAGATCTCAGCCGTGGATTGCGCGATCACAACGAAAATTTGCATGATGGTAGAGAATGACGTAATCTATGCAGTTGCATAGGTAAATTTCACTGAATTCATATATTTTTATTTTATATGAATTAATTATGCTAATTTATTAATGAAATCATACTTTTTGCTCTGATTCACTAAATAAAGCTCCTAGAATGCTATTTTTTTGTAAAAATATTCTTTACAGCGTTCCTAACAATTGTGAATGAAAAAAATTCTGGTACCAAGAGCGATTTCTTATGTATTTTATTGTTTTTTTAATTTCTTATGTATTTCCTTGTTTTTTTACTTTTTGTTTTTTATTGTTTTTTCGATGGAAATCGTTCCAGACTTAATTCTGATCATAAACAAGGCAAAATTGATTAAGTTTAATCAGTAAAAGTAGAAATAATGATACATTTATGAATTTTGGCCAAATACACAATTTGCATTGGATTTGTACATGAAATCACGTTTATGAGCAATTTTGGGTCTGACATGCACTTACATAATGTTGCGTAATGTTGTAACCGCATACCTGGGCGTCACAAATTTGGTCTCAAAATTTGCGCGAGACTTGAAAGTAAAAAGTCAGTGAGCGGCGAGGTCAAAAAATTTTGCGCAGCAAATATATCGCGAAAATTGTCGAGGGGGGGCCATAATGGCCCCCCCCCCCGGGAGAATTAGGGTTAAATGGATTGTTTAACCTCATTAAATATCTGAGAACTGACAATTTATGCTGCAATCAGAATTGGAAACCTTTTAATAGGTTAGACAGGATTCTCGTGAGATATTTTAGGCTAATCGGTTACTTAATTGCCGCGATTATGATGACTACAGTCATTGTGTCAACTTGAATGCCTCCAGTGAACACTGGAGGCTATGGAGGGAATAAATAAACTTTGCTTATTGTGAGGCATGTAATGTTGCTTATGAAATAAAATTTTCAAGGTTTCCTCTCGAAACTTCACAATTCTAATCGATCCCTTAGGTTGATAACGGCCTATTCAGTGGAAACTGGATGGCACTTGCATTTGGCAATTCAAGTTAAGTGTATTTACCAGGGTTGGTGTTGGGCGAACAGTCCAGAGATTGCCTTCCTTGAGTTTAATTGATCAAAACAAGTATGAACACCAAATGTGATGCATCCAAGAACCCGCTTCGTTTTATGTTTAGTGCTGTGCTGATACATATAAATTGTTTCCAATGCCAACACCAAAAGGTCAACTCTGCACCACTGATCGAGTATTTATGAATGAGAGAATGTAGTAACCATTAAATTTAAATCTACATTATTTCAATCTGCTTCAAAGGTTGGTAATAGAAGTGCTTTGCATGTGGCAATAGCTCTGATAAACCAGTTTACAAGATTGCCTTGGATTGCTTGGGGCATGGTATTGTGAAACATAAATCAGTAAGGAACGCATTTGTGAATGTACAGGGGTCATAACTCTCGCTTCTGCTACTAGGCCTTGTAGGGCTTTCATCAAGACCCATCGTGATGATGGTAATTGCTTTGGATGCCCACCTGAACTGCCATGCTATCCAGGGCCCCATCTTACAAAGAGTTATGATTGATCTGACCAACCTCGAGTATTATGGAAATCCATCAATGTCATAAGTTTTTTCTTTAGGAATTTTTTTTTTCTTTAGAAAATTGTTTACCTTGACAGTTAATCACATCTCGCCGTTTAGCATCCATTGTCTTTTTCAGTTCTATTATATATTATTTCGCTCTAGCATTCTAGCTAGTCATTCATGCGATTTTACTCCGATGAGTGCATGTCGAAAAGCTTCAGTATGTCAGTTTTTAGGCTGTATTACGGTTTTGCGGTACCAAACACTTATTTATTTAGGAATTTCCCACAATGTCCTTTGAAAACAGAGAAGCACACTGAATTGTCAAGAAAACAGCCAATGTCTGATATACATGTACATCATATTTAGGTAATATTTTGAAAAACATGTTTTTTAGATGTTGATGTTGCCAGCTTTCCATAGATGATTGATAGAGCTGCGACCTGATTTCGGAACAAACCGGCATAACATTTCATGTGAAGATTGAGACATGGAATGTCTTGAAGACGATATGATCAAATTCAAGACTACGCTACATCGAATCGCAATGACGTCGTAACAATCATGCGATCGGCTAAGATTTGAAACCAATCTATACTTTATTTCAAAATAACGGCTTGCACTTGCCCAAATTGTAATATCTGTATTTCTTACTGTTAATTAGACTCAATGAGAAGAATCTATTGATTTATATGTCAGAAAAGAAGCGATTTCTTCCTAAATCAGGTCGAAGGCCTGTCGTGATATGTGCGGTGGCCTTTAGGCAATTGAAAAAATACTCTCACCCCTAAGGTCTTATTGCTAGGGTCTAGTGATATCAGCTAATTTGCCAGATCAAACCATACGCCCTCATTGATGCACTAGAAATGCTTTTACTAATTCAGTTTTACAACAGGTGGTAGATTATCCTGTGCCAAGTTCTACTTGAAATGCTCAGAATGAAATAGATATTATGATGATTTCTATGAGTAGGTTGTATTCAGGTGCTAGAAATTTTGTAAATATCTTTCATTATTCTGAACAGGTTGAAAGTTGTGTTTGGTGTTTTCAAGTTGAGAGACCAGTCTAGCTAGTCTTTGGAATTGAATATTTGAATTTGGATTGAATTGAATATGTGTGTGATGTAGGCTTATCAATGTGCAAGTCCTTGAGTAAGAAATGTCTCAGAACGAAATGGATGTTGAAATGTTTTTGAATTGCCAATCATCAGGAGTCTGTGTGCACAGTAGGTTCTAAAATGGGAAATAATTTATATGCTTGAATTTGCTTGTTTATATTTAATACCAATTGATATTTATTTCAATTATGTTTAATAATTATTGTTTGGCTTGAGAGGTTATTCCAAATTCTGCATTTAATAGTAAGTACTGAGCCTATTTTCTAGAAATTTCAGAGTTCTGGAATGTTTTTTTTCTTCTAAATTTACACATATCCGAAGATTGAAGAATTTGATGTGTAGAACACAACACCAGATTTGCATTTTAGAAAACGGGAAACTGGGGAGTCTAGTTTTTGAGCTTGTTCATTATAATGACATAAAATGCCCAAGTATGTTTTTTTTTACCCCTTGGCTTCGTGCATCTAAGTTGTATCTTCATTTGTGTATAGCATTAATCTCATATAAGATCCCTACCAGGTATTTTATTACATGCATTCAATATTCCTAGTATTTGCAGTATTATATAATTCATTACTTTCATAATAATATCAGAAATCTTGATCTTACTTGTTTTTCCCTTTTGTAAATTCATGCCATCCGTGTTTCATATGTACTGAATTATAAATATATTTCAGATTTTTGTTGTATTGTTTCTTTGCATCTATCGGTTTACCCTATCAATAATTGAATACCCTTTATCAGGTCTGTATAAGAAAATAGGTTTGCAACAAAACATTGGAATCATTGCAAGAGTGTTAAGCACTCATGAATTGCAAATGCATGATTTTTAAATATCTATTTTGGGGCACCTTTTCTTCATCTCTTCTTTTCAGTAGGATACTCCAAGGAAACTGCCAAGGTTTCTGGTGTCGCGTGTGAATAGACCTCTGTATGCTTTCTCCCACATGTGATTTTAAGTTTGGTGTTGGTGCTAGTGTTAGTGCCGGTGTTTATAGAGTTCAACCCACCCACACCAAATGTGGGTTTCTGGAAGCAATATCAATCACATGGATAGCTTAACACCAAGCGACTGAAGTCTAACCACTGATCTTTTTCAAATTTGAGTGTTTTGGCTGGTGTAAATGAACCCAACACCTACACCAGCTGCCAACACCAAACTTGGAACCACCTTATGTATATATACACTGCTTGCACATATGTAAAGTGAGATTAATATATTTGAGAGTGTACTATATAAAAGCTTTTAGAATATTATATTGTGATTAACATTATAATTATACATATTATAAAGGAGATTGCGTGGGATTTAAAAGTGAAAAAAATCAAAGAAAATGAGTGATTTTTCAAAATATGCAAAATGATGAGCATTCTGCAGAAGCAAAGGCTGTGTAGACTGAATTTCCCCTGTGTACATTTACATGGTAATTTATTTTAGAGATTTTGGATGGGCGAACATATCATTCACAGTCAATAGAAAAATGCGAGGATATTCTATGAAAAATTACCAAAGAGATAATATTGATCGTTTGAAAATTGAAGTCATACAGGTGGAAGAAAATGTCTGTAATACTACTGTAAGTGCTTTAGAAGTGTAGATTTTAGTGCAATTGATAAGTTTCGTAATGGTATAAAAGTAATAACACATATCAAAATTTACAGTGGTGCTAACAAGTTTAGTGAAACCAGAAAATGAACATATTTAAAGGGTTCGAGTTCTGCCATGCTTTAGATGTTGAATTGTGAAGTCACGTTATGAAATATTACATTCAATAAAGTTTGTTTCTCTGGGCTCGCTGAACCATGTAGGGCTATTGTCTCAATTCAACACTCAGCACGAAAGTGTGCATTTTCTGGTGGGGTTCACTAACTTCTAGTACCACTATAAGTAAAAACAAAAGTAGTGCTTGTTCCAGATGTGTGGCAAGATGATTAATTGGTTCTGCACAATCGGTTGTTGCATATATGGTTAAAAATAACATGGCTATTTTTGTCTAATATTAAACTTTAAACGAAAAGCAGATTTATGTCAGCAGATTTTACGTAAGTGCAGTGAAAACTAGAGTGTTACATTCCAAATAAAACGATAAATAAAAAAGAAAAAGAACATGAAAAACAGGAAAATATGTAGAATTTATCTATTTATGAAATGTCAATTACAACATTGGTAGTTGAGAATGTTATCATACCCAATGAAAAAAGTGATCTTTGTTTATTAGCACTTATCATAAAAGAATGGTTTGACTCTCTCTCTATATATTGAATTATACTGGTAATGTTGGCTGTTAGTTGTCTACATGTATGAAGCCATATCATGTGAAAGTGTAACAACTCACTTTGTTCTAAATATTTATGCTTTGTAGTGCATGATTTGTGTTTGAATAATATATTTTTTGCAGTAAACATTTAAATAAGTGTATCATTTCCTGAAGTATTCCTGTATGTGATGGCACAATGAATAGATACATGTATATATGTAGTCTGAATTTCATCTCCTAGCAACCAGTAAAATAACTTGGGAAAGGTATTATAGATGTTTTATACCTCAGTCACATTTCCCCTACGTCCGCCGTACAGCGAGTCGAAAAAACCCATTTTATCTGATTTTATTCAAACCACCCGTTATGGAGCTGGTACCCTCTTTCCAGTAAACTTTACAATATTTGGAATGATGTCTGTAACTTGGCATACCTTCGTAGTTGTCTGTGGCAAGTTTTCAAGAAACTTCTTTATACCTTGGTCACATTTGCTCTACGGCGGACGTACGGTCGAAAACTGCCGTTTTAACACTTTTCGGTGTCCAACTACATATACATGATATAGGTGGTTTGAATTGAAATTAATAAAACGGCTGTTTTCGACTCGCCGTACGGCCGCCGTAGAGCAAATGTGACCAAGGTATTAAAGCATAGTGTCAATTTCATCTTGTGACGCATGGCCGTATGCATGCAAGACGCATGTTCCATTTTGAAAAAAAAATCTATCAAAAGCGGGAAAGCGAAGCGTCCATGCTTGTCTTTGTTGCATTTTCTTGCATTTTTAAAGGGAAATTGAAGTTTTCCTCCTCACCTTAGGTTAATTTCTGAAAATGTTTTAAAGTTTCGGGGAGGGGGGGGGGGCTGCTCCTATGCTGCGTATGACCATGTTGTGAGCTCAAGATGGTATAAATTAGTAATATTTGATGTGTTTCAAACTACATGCACGCAAGTTGCGCCCTTATTGCAACGTCTTTCCTTCATGTTAATCTTGAAACATTAATGATTAACCTATCTACAGGTTAAACCAGGGGGTTTTGACTAACAATTCAATTGCTAAACTGATCATGCCATATCCTGCTTTATATGTCGTTTGTCCCAAAGCCATGGACAACTGTTAAAAGGCCTTAAATATGTACCGGTATATTACATATTATAGCAGCGAATGCTTTGCAGAGCAAATTTTGAATGGCAAATACAAAAGCTTTCAAGTTTGTAGTATATTATTACCTATCAAAACAATATTCACGTATGGTAAGATGAGTCACTTCTGGAAAGGGAAAAGGGTATTTCAGAATAGCCCAAAAGACTATTTTACCGAGTTACTACAATAGTTTATAGTCTTGTCTTATTGTTTCAGTATAGGTTTTTCCAGTGCTTGTTCCTCGTTAGTTAATTCTAATACCATGGATCAAGTCTGCATACATTGTGTCATGCTATGCCAGACAAATTTTTAGCAAGCCTTGTGTGTGTTGTGAACAAACATTTGTTTAAGAACTTTGCATTGAAATTGGTTAATGGGGAGAATTTCTTGAAACAAATAGTCTATTTTTCTCTGAGCAAATCAGATGTAAGGTTTGTAGTAACTTATTACAAATGATGAAAACCACCGATTATTTGTTGCATGAAGTAGCTTATAACATATGATGAAAACCACTGATTATTTGTTGCATGAAGTAGCTTATAACATATGATGAAAACCACTTATTGTTTGTCGCATGAAACATATCCCTGATATGTGGCATTGATTATTTAAATGAAACTAAAATTTTGATGGTTTTGGGAGTATGCTATACTGACTCCCCTCATCTTAAAAGAAAATATTTATTCCACCCCCCCCCCTTGACACCATAAGATATTGAAATTCAATAGCGAAGATATTGATTCATTGCAAAGTTGGGTATAAGTGGGCAAGTTTTGTTTTTGCTATAATAATTTTCATTGGATTTTGTAAACAGTTGTCAAACATGATGATGAACACATTTACAAAGTAATGAAGTTGTTAAAATATGCTAAATATTCAGGTTTCTGACATTGATGCGTTATCCTATGTTAGAATTAACATATTCGTCTTTCTGTAGTTCTTGGAAATCATATTGTCATGACTGTATTGTGAGTTGAACTGGAAGTGGTAGAATGATTGAAAAAAAGGGGAAGAAAATAAAAGTTAACAGATTTATTTATTTCAAAGAGAACTTGCATAGCATTATATGGTCCTTTGTTGGTTGGTACAGTTATATTGGGGAGGGGAGGACGGATCTGGGTAACTTCAGGGCCCCGTCTTACAAAGAGTTACGATTGATCCAATCAGTCGTAACTTTATGGAAATCCATCAGTGTCATAATTTTTCTACAGGAAATGTGCACAATGTTTTTTTGTAAACAAAGAGAAGCACAGCAAATTTTCAAGAAAACAATAAATGCATGATTATACATAATAGAACATATTTTGAATAAACATGCATAATAGATGTTAATGCTGCTGGCTTTCCATAGTTGCGATTGATCGGATCAATCGTAACTCTTTGTAAGACGGGGCCCTGGACCAGTAGGAGAGAAGGAGGATGAAAAAAGGAAGAGAGAGAAAGGGGTGGGAGAAAGAGGTTGGTTTCAAACTGCTGGACAAATAGGAGCGAAGGGAGGGGGACTGTTTAACATAAGATTGAGGAGAAAGAAAGAGCATGAGGGGGAAGCGATTAGAGAGAGAGAAGAAACAGGAAAAGAAAGGGGTGGGAGAGAGGAGGGGGGCGGATATGAAATGAATTAAATATCTGAGAAGAGACAGAATATTCTTTGTGTGTGGAGAGTGCGGGGGTGGGGGGGAAGGAAAGGTAAAGATCTGCAAAGGAATTCATCGCGAGGAATGTCTGACCAAAATGATTTTAGGCAGCTTGATGGTGGTCATTTTATAAGTAAATTTATGAGGGGGTGGGCGTTGATTAACCTGACAATTTGTTTATTTGTTGCTTGTCAACTATTTTGCAGAGGAAAATGCTCCATGCAGTAGTCACTTTTGAGTATTTATTTTTCTTTGTTAGTCATTACATTTGATCTTGAAAGAAAAAAGTGGGCCCCATGTTGGCCCCCACCCCCAACAAAGTCAATTTTGAAGAAGATCCGATCGACGCACAGTGGGCCAGAATGAGCTCGAAGTGCGCCAAAATTATATTTCGTGCTATATTTTTTTCTAAAACATTAAATTAAAAATTTGCACGCTGAATTGTTATTATTATTATTATTATTTTTTTTTTTTTTTGGGGGGGACAATAATGACAACTGTTTCCATGTAATTTCCTTTAATTAAAGTCTTCCATTTTGCACCATTTATACTTATTATTATTATCATAAAGATGTTATTAAGAACTAATGCCTTTTATTAGCTTATTCAATTTGAGAGTAGTGGAGAAAAGTAATTATTACGATTGTTGAATTTAGTTGTCCAAATGTGCAAGATTGCAACATCAGCGCGCGAGAGGTAATTATGGGCGTAGAATGCATGGACTGGACATAATTCCAAACCCATATTACCTCATCTCGATACTTTGATTAGTTATTAAAAACTTATATCTGTGAAGTGACGAATTACGCAAAAACACTTTGAACTATATAATTTTTAATTTGGGAGTTATTTTAAGATTAACCTAGAAAACCTTTGTTTGTGCTTCCACGACCACGTGTCTAAAAAGTGTGTATGAAACCGTTATTATATGACATCATCATTAAATACAAACAATTAATTCTATTATATTAAGCGGCTTGTATATGAAGCTCTGAAGACTGCATGGAGTCGAAACGCCTTATGAAATTACGCGCTATCAATCTTAATTTTGTTCACATAATACCCGGGACTCATATGAAATAACTTGTTTTCAACTAGGTTGTCATAATTCCTATACTGTATAGCGGCAAATCACAAAATGTCAAATTTTACGATTTGACGTAGGAAATTAGTAACACATCCCTGAATGAAATTTTACAGAAGTATTCTTCAAAGTGTTGACTTTCAGCTGGGTGCTTTTACCAATTGTATACTTGAAAGTTTTGTATTTACTCCACAACTCATTATCGGTAACGGATTCCATTAAAATGCTTTGAACACTTTACATGCATACCAGCATTTGAATACAGTAATCAATTTTAAGAGCGAACATGTATAAAGACATGTATGGCAAGTTCCCCCAAGTCTGCGCAGTGCCCCTTGTCTGCACACTCGCGTATATGCGCGATTCTATTAAAAGATGATACGCAACGAACACAGACTTTACACATGCAATATACATAGACAGGTATTGATAAAAAAAAATTGACTCAAAATAGTGGGAAAATAATGAATTAAGGGTATTTCATGTGACGGCCTAAAAAATGCAGCCTTTCTCATCAAAATCCCTGAATCGTGTGCAAAGTGAATGAGTGCGCAGACATGGGGTACCATTTTTTTTTTCAATCTGAAAATGACTGCCCGAGGTTTTTTCAAGAAAATCCTATATTTTCTTTAATTTTTCAATGAAAAATTTGGTACACTTTAATACTCATAATAATTACTATAAAGAACATTATTAACCGAAAGATTTTGTGAAATAAGAAGAAATTCATGTTAAATTGTTAGGTGCGCAGACTTGGGGCCCACCATTAATTATATATAATTGTACGTCACGCAGTGAGATTTGTGTGTAAAATTCGTGCGTCACAATCCAGGGGCGCGGCGGATCCAGCCTTCGCCAATAAAGGGAAGGGGGGGGGGGGGGGTTTCAGCCACATTTTCCCCGATCGGCCGCTCGAAATTGATTATTGTTTGTTTCTTTGAAGGGGTAGTCGTAGTCCTAATAGTCACTATATAGCTTTAGTTTTATTAATCCACATAAATATACTATAATCTCATAAGCCTTATTTAAATAGTGCGAGTCAAAGCGCGAGCTATTTTTTTATTTCATGTATTTTGTCCTAAAATTTACATATTCCGGGCAACGTTTGTGATCCTAAACGAAATGTATATCCAACTACTGCGAGCGCGAAGCGCGAGCAGAAATTTCAATATACGTTTGAACTTATCAAAAAAGGATAACGACTGCTTGCCAGTTAGCCATGAAGACGTTACATATTTCAACAATAATATAATGCGAGCGCGAAGCGCGAGCTGAAAATTTTGATTTTTTTTTACCTCAAGAATGGAAATTCTAAGCCTTTTTGTAATCGTGAAAAGGAAGGAAATAACTAAACAATTTATTGATGCGAGCGCGAGCGGGAAAATTCGAGATTTACAGTGACCTATAAATGGGACACTCTATTCATGTTTTGTCAATCATAATAAAAATAGTAATTTGAAATCTTTCTACGTGAATAATGCGAGCGCAAAGCGCGAACCGTTGAAAATGTTTGATATTGTTATCTGAAACTGGATATTGATTGAAATAGAGAACAAGCTGCGTATCTGAATAAACATGCGCTGGCGTATTTCAGTTTTCGACTTAGAATCTCGGGATTCTAAATACCTTTTTTATCAATAAAGCGAGCGCGAAGGGCAAGCTTAAAATAGGTCTATGTGATATAAAAAAGGGGTCAAGCTCTGTATTTCAAATTATTTATAGGGAAATTGTGAGGTGGATATATATGGATCACAGTTAAGAAAATGAGCTAATGTGTTTCATTACTATTACTTTGAGGTTTGACATATAGGACCGGGACATTATTATGTCATCATATAATGATGATTATCTTCCTATGATGACTATCTTCCTATTTCTCATTCTAAGCGCGAGATGAAACTTGTCGATATTCCATTCTGATAAAAGGGACAATTTGATTACTCAATTAATATCGTATTTATTAATTTAATAAGCCTATGAGAGCGCGAAATCTGTTAATATTATATGGCCTGAAACTGGACATTTAAAGCACTTTTGTAATCATGAATAAGATGCATATATATGAGTTATCTTTTCAACAATCAATGCGATCGCAAATCGTCAGCCGAAATTTTAATATAAACTGTAATGAAATGGGGATTCTAAAAAGTTTATTACATAATTAGTATTAAAAAATGCGAGCGTGCAGCGCTAGCTGATACGTTTTGACAATCTGACCTGAATATAGGGATATTTTGAGGACTTTATGGAATACAGGAAAACTAGGTACCTGACAAATCAAATTTTGCGAGCACGCAGTGCGAGCAGAAAATGTAAATATTCAGACCATAAAAACAGGAATTTTTACAGAGCACTTTATTTTATATATGACATGAAAGATTTTTTAAAATAATTTTTCAAGTCTTCCCCTCATTTTATTCACTCGTCTTCCTACTCTTATATTTCTTCTTCTTTTTTCGCTTTTTTTTTTCTTTCCCCATTATTTTCTTTTTTTCTCTCCGCCAATAGAGGCCGGGGGGAGGGAGAGGGCCCGTGACCCTGCCCTCCTGGATCCACCTATGATTTTGATTGGGCTAGATCTACGTCACAAAACCTGCGTGATCGATCCGTGCACGCACGGAAGCCAGTGCGCTTTGCTTTGCTTTGCGTCTGCTGCGCTTGATTTCATCAAGGCCCTGGCGCGGCATGTACGCAATACGTGTGTGCGTACGCGCGCGTATACGTATGCGCGTGTTTTCAAATGCGCGCAACAAAACAGAGATCGATATATAGTATTATTAACCGTATCAGACATCTGAGCAGGGCAACTTTAAAACATTGTTGCCTGCTTAAGACTGGGATCAAATGGCCGGTCAATAAAATTCCAATTGTTTATCCACGGGCCCATTTTATTGCCCGCTCAGGAAAGTCAATGAGAAAATGCGTGGAAATGTAGCGGGCAATAAAAGGCAGCGCTAATATCCGGGTATTCTACGCGTTTTTGCACGCGTCCTTGAACCGCGCAGTGCTATACGTCATAATGGTAATCAAGTTAAGACAACGCTGGATACTGCATCCCTAGGCCAGGGACGCGTCATTTCAATTACGTCACAATGGTAAAGTTCAGAGGCCCAGTCTGCTCAACATGATAAACTAGATTCTCATTCTAAAAATTTAAAATATCTAAATTTTAACGATTTTTGCTCTAGATGTCTGATTTGGTTAATAATAGCAATATTGACTGACCTGGGGGCGAAAGGACATATATCGCCCTCACTAAATTGATATCACCCTCGTCTACGACTCGGGCGATATAAATCTAGTTCGGGCGATATATGTCGTATCGCCCCGAGGCCAGTCGATATTGCTTTATTAAATCCCAGCACTGCATGCACTAGCACTGCACTTCGAGCATATTAGCACTAGCAGCACTTATTAAACTCGAAAAAGCTATAACTTGTTAGGCCTACGGGAATTGCAACACCAATGTTCGTCAGATCGGGAGTCGATGCAACCTAAAGTTAGGCCTAACTTATTCCGTAAAAACTAACACTACACTGCAGTAACATTTAGGCCTTGGACTTGGTCTTGGTCACGATGTGGGGGCATAATTTGGAAATGGAACTCAATATTTGCACCGGCGGGTAAGTCACAGCGTCCTATGGCCTTATGGGGTGTTGCAAGAAACTTGCGATTGAACGCAAATCGAACGCAACTCCCAAAATTGATTAAACGCAAATCTACAATTGAACGCAAGTTACGTTCAATCCTGTTGCAAGAAAAAGTTGCGCTTGATCAATGAACGTAGCCTAGATCAAGCGCAAGCTTTGCAATTATATTGCAAATCGAACGTAACTTATATGAGATTTTGGAGGACGCGTAAAACTTGCGTTCGATTTACGTTCAATTGATTGTCCATTGGCTTGTGTACTAGCCTACCGTATGGGTACTAGTATTCAACCCGGCATAATTCAAAGATTTTGACATATTCCCCAAAATATTTAGAAATAGGGAATTTATCTTACTTTCATACCTTTGTTATTTCCAGGGTACCGTAAGGGCACTAGTATTCAACCCGTTTGGAGAGTTTCCTCAAATATATAGAAATATAGAATTTACCTGAATTTCAGACCTGTCTTATTTCCAAGAGCAAATGCTGGTTATTCTTTTTCCGTTATTTTTTTCTTCAACCAGTTGACTGTGTGCGCGGGCGATCGAATTATACGGCGACGGATTTTGGTACTAGTATTCAACCCGTCGACACTAGTATTCAACCTAGCGATGAAAGATGGCCCTGTCTCTCAATCTGCCCTTGTCCCATCCGACTATGGACTAGACCATTTGAGATGAGACCAAACAGGGAATTAATCAAAGCCAGAGACTTACATAGATCTAGATCTAATTTAGCAATTTAAACCCTTTTGAGATTTGCTATCAATCCTCACTAGGTTGAATACTAGTACCATTCAATGCAAAAGGCCATCGCCGCATTATTCGATCCTCCGCGCATACAGTCGACAGATTGACAAAGAAAATATCGACAACAGATTACCCTGGAAATAATAAAGGTGTGAAATTAAGATAAATTCCCTATTTCTAAATATTTTGGGGAATATGTCAAAATCTTTGAATTATGCCGGGTTGAATACTAGTACCCATACGGTAATCTGTTGTCGATATTTTCTTTGTCAATCTGTCGACTGTATGCGCGGAGGATCGAATTATGCGGCGATGGCCTTTTGCACTGAATGGTATGATGGTGGGCCCCAAGTCTGCGCACCTAACAATTTGAGTTAAGATTTAACATGAATTTCTTCTTATTTCACAAAATATTTTGGTTAATAGTGTTCCTTATATTATTAAGAGTAAGTGTACCAAATTTCTCATTAAAAAATGAAAGAAAATATAAGATTTTCTTGAAAAAACCTCGGGCAGTCATTTTCAGATTGAAAAAAAAAATAGTACCCCATGTCTGCGCACTCATTCACTTTGCACACGATTCGGGGATTTTGATGACAAAGGCTGCATTTTGAGGCCGTCACATGAAATGCCCTGAATTCATTATTTTTCCACCATTTTGAGTCAGATTTTTTTTATGAATACCTGTCTATGTATTGCATGTGTAAAGTTCGTGCTCGTTGCGTATCTTCTTTTACTAGAATCGCGCAGATACGCGGGTGCGCAGACTTGGGAGACCGCGCAGACATGGGGGAACTGACCATACTAGTATTCAACCTAGTGAGGATTGATAGCAAATCTCAAAAGGGTTTAGATTGCTAAATTAGATGTAGATCAACGAACGTAGAGGGCAGCAACACTTTGCAGTATTGCTTTTAGGAAGGTCCACTCCGCTCAGATTTTGTGACCATTTTCTCCCAGAGCACTTTTTTGGAAGATTGTAGAGTTGATTTTTTTTCGTTTGTTCAATTTTACTATTTATTATTGATAATAAAACCTCCAAGAAATTATGTTAAATAATATTATTTTAGCATATCTGTATTTTTTTAAAATTGTAAAACAAAAGGTAATCATTATTCTTGTAGTTTACATGGCAATAAAAATACATAGACTGATGACATTTGTGTTACCGTTCTTCTGCTTAATTTCGCTGCCCCTACCAAATCTACACAAGCTAACGCCAGAGCCAAGACCGTGATGTTCTGGTCTGGCCGCGCCGAAACTTCCCCGGTCACCTGTACCTCGGTGCGCGTACTGCGCTGCGTGAATGATAATGCTGACTGCACTGCACTGGCATGATAATCTCGACGCGACTCGACTTAGCTAGATATGGACTTGAAAGATATAGACTTGGTCTGTCATTGATGTGGCACTATGGCGGATGAGCAACGATAAATATTCAAGGTTAGAATTTTAATTTTTACTTAGAGTGTAGATTGTAGTCTGAAAATCTAAAATAATTATGCTATATCCACAAATCCGACCCACATTTTGCAATCCATCAGGCAAGATCGAATACGACCACTAAACAGCAAAGCCAAGTCCCAGACCCAGTCTCGTTAGACATAATATTAGACAGCAATTATCTGGTTCATTATCGAGCTATGTATATTCCGACGGGTCTTGACTTGAGACGAACTATCAAGGGGCTAAGGTCTATGTCACATCTACTTTTTTCATTTCATAATTTTACAAAAATTTGTGCTAGCATATGCATGCAGCCCACCGTACCCTACCTCAGCACCGACCGGCCCGGGGTGCCGGCGCGGTCATGCCAGCGCCAGCCATGGCGCTTGTATAAGAGGCGGTGCTGGATTGTGTAGGCGCATTATGGTGCAGCGAAATTTAGATGAAGACGTATCAACCTCACGTATACTTGTTATCATATTGATATGCAAAGTCATAAAACTGTTGTCACCACCATGTAATATTTTATGAAAAATACAGGAACAAGTATTTCATATTTTTAAGCATGATATTTAATGTAAAAACATTTCAAGCAAAAATAATGATAAAGAGGAAATGAAAATAAATCAACTCTACAATCTACTAAAAAAGTGCTCTGAGAGGTTTTCGGTGGTCACAAAATGACTTGGCTAAATCCGGGTGAAATTAGCAGACTGGTTTATTTATGATAGAATTTAATCCTGTTTTACTGAAGATGTACAAAAAAATTGTGACAATAATTTAGTGATATATTATTTTAAGAATTTGGTACATTATTATTTAATTTTTTATATATTTTTTGTTTTCATTGTTTTAATCTACTATTGTCATAATCTATTAGTTTACCTATATTTTGCTGTCACTCCGTGAGTGTATTGTATCGGATCATGGTTTCGTTGGCATGACTACCAAATTGTTCGCGCACTTCATTTGTATGCGCGTATCGAGTGGACCTTCCTAATAGCAACACGCTTGTGTGTTGCTGCCCTCTACGTTCGTTGATGTAGATCTATGTAAGTCTCTGGCTTTGATTAATTCCCTGTTTGGTCTCATCTCAAATGGTCTAGTCCATAGTCGGATGGGACAAGGGCAGATTGAGAGACAGGGCCATCTTTCATCGCTAGGTTGAATACTAGTACCGACGGGTTGAATACTAGTACCAAAATCCGTCGCCGTATAATTCGATCGCCCGCGCGCGCACACAGTCAACTGGTTGAAGAAAAAAATAACGTAAAAAGAATCACCAGCATTTGCTCTTGGAAATAAGACGGGTCTGAAATTCAGGTAAATTCTATATTTCTATATATTTGAGGAAACTCTCCAAACGGGTTGAATACTAGTGCCCTTACGGTACAACTATTTTTTCCAAAAAAAAAAATTGTATTTTATTTTGAAAATTTGTGTAAATTGTGCCTTATTCAATTTTCCATTGTTTGTTTCACAAAAAACTTAAAATTATTTTATTTTCAATCTTCATAGGCCTCTAGGTCCTACTGCATTTTTGCCATTCTTTTCACACACCTTCACTACATTCTCTCATAATATCAGTTTAAAGTGTGTCAATCACCAAAAATATTCTGCTCTTTTTATCAGAGGTTTTGGAATATTCAAATTGTGAGTTCTGAAATAATTTGTATGAAAAAATATTGAAGTAATAAGAACTCTCCATAAGACCATAGGCACAAAGTCACTCTTCATTGAAACACTTCATGCACTGGCGAATGCTTATCAATATTTCTGAGGGTTTGCACTTTTGCAGTATTCAGAATTTGTTTTGCAAGAGCACCAAATTGCTTCAATGCTTTCATTGAAAAATATCGTAATGATTAACATGCCCAATTAATAGGGTGTCTGAAGCCACACTGAAAAGTGTCAGCATAAAACAGGCTGATTTAGGGGAAAATATGGCACATTTTTTCGGGGAAGTTCAGGCTACTAGATAAATGTGATCTGAATTGATTATTAACTTGTGTTTGGCATGTATGGGAAGAGAAAATTCAGGGGCTTCTTTTGACAGTAAGGACAAGTTTATATGATTATTTTAAATAAGGATTTAGAGATAAATTGCAAACCCTTATTTTTGTGTGTGTTGAGATTGCCATTTCTCCATGCGTTTTCTATGGGAAAATGAAATTTCTGTTTTGCACAATTTTTTTCACTTTGTCGCAATTTTTCATTGTGATCTGGTTTCCAAATCTTTATAAAAATCATACCATCAGATAGAGCATAAAAAATCCTATTAATTGGACTCTTTATGGACAAGTTTTTGGCATTAGTAATAAATTTATAACAGCTCTCGGAAGCTAAAAATTTGGATTTGTGTGTGTCCATTTCTTAACTACACAGTCTATGGCAGAGAAATGCTGAAAATTGACCTAATTTCATTCTTCTTCTTTGCAGCCAATAATTGGATTTTTTTCAAAAATGTTACATTTCTGTCAGTCTGAAGGTAATTTCTCTTCAAATTCACAAAGAAAATGTGATATTTTCTTGAAATAAGAAAAATAATTTTTTTCTCCAGACACCCTACAATTAAGTTATTTTAGTTTGATTTTCAAATGAAACATACATGTTCACTTCAGGAGATTGCTACACTTCAAAATCTAAAGCCCTCTTGTTTCTCTCTATTTGATTATGAGATTTGCATGGAAGATATATATCTCATTCTACAGGGATGAGGTCGAGGCTGATTCTTTTGAGTCATGAGGCAGCTTGAAAGAACTTCCAATAGATTCAGTACAGTGACTCGGACCAAGGCCAGCAAAATGTATAGCCTCGAGGTCAGCCTTGACTACATCCCTGCTTGGAATTGAAAATATCTATTGATCTGTGCACAAAAAGAACACTGTTGAAGACATTCATTATTGATGGACCTTTTAATTTAATTTTTCTTTGTTTCTTGCTCCCGAGGAATTGCTTCTGAGATTCAGTTATGTCAAATGAAATTTCATATCATCTTCGATCATCAAGTGTTTCAACACTCAGGCCCGTATTCTGATAGCAGGTTTAATTTAAACCTAGTCTAAAGTTAACCCTGGTTTAACTAAGCCTCCTCAAAACCTCACCTTATTTCTGGTCTAAGTGTAATTTAATTATTTTGGTATTCTGATAGCCAGGTTTAACTAAACCTGGGTTAAACCCGGGTTTAATTTTTTTTGGGAAATAATAACCCTCTTTTAACCAAGACTAGCACCTTTTTGGAAATTACTGCTAGTTATGCTGCAGGGATGACTGCAACAAAGTTGAAAAAATGTCCTTAAAGTTGTTTTTTCTTTAAAATTTTGAATTTATGGAAACTAATTACAACTATTGTAGTGAAAGAAAAGCATTCCTCACCCATATATGGTAAGAAATTTTCATTCAGATTATCTTTATTTTTGCTAATTACTAAATCGAGTGACCTGCACATTTTTCGTGTATCAGTCCCATTTATTGCTTTTCATGTTTGTCAAAATCTAATTTGAATAGATTCCACTCACCCACTCTAGAGTCTAGACTCTAGTCCTAGATCTAAAACAATAACTTAAGAGGTCGACAACTTTATTCTAACTATAAGGGAACATTTTTGTAACTTTTTAGGCTAGTCTTGGGTTTAACATTAGGCCTAGATCTAGCCTAGGCCCAAGATCTACAGCTAGTACTACTACTAGTACTACTAGTACTACTAGTGTAGTACTACTAGTACTAGTAGTAATTTAGTATCCGTCTGTTTCTTTGGAGGAGAATTAAACATTGTTTTGAGTTTGACTTTTTTACTTTCCTGAAGCAAAACGTAGTCTAGTGGAGCGACCGAGACTGAAGCTACATATTATTAGTATTGGTCTAGGCCTAGTTAGAACAACATTCAGGACTTAGGCTTGCTTAGCATTGGGACAGGGATAGATATCGATCTAGGACTAGGTCTACGTCTAGTAATATTAGTAGAATAGATCTGATTTGTCTATAGACAAAAAGCTTCAGTTGGCAGTCTACGTTGGCCTAGCTCTCTCACCAAGGCAATGCCAATGTGATATGACAGTAAAATGTCAGATTTTTAAAAATAAATCCCAGAAACGACGGTATTCCTGTCTACACTACATTGTTACTGACTAGTATCGCTATGGCCTATGCATTGCTTGCCAACTATCCCAAGCCTGGCTAAAGTTAGAATTAGTCCTAGTCATCTCTCTACTCCTTTTAGGTCCATATCTGTTTCTTTGAAGAGTTTTTATTTTATTTAAACATTTTTGGGGACTTGTTTAGGTTTCCAGGTCCAGGACTAGAAAACAGGTATGAACCTAGACCAACAGCTCAGTCTAGACTAGGCCTGGCATAGTAGATTTATGTAAGAATTTAGATCTAGGCCTAACGTTAGTCTGTGACTGCTATCTAGGCCTATTCCATATAAATTCATTCTAGATTCTATTTCTAGCCTAGCCAGTAGCCCTAACGTTAGGACTGGCTGATCTATTCTACTGTTTGATCTAGAATCTCTAACGCTGGCCTAGATCTAGACTAAATAACTTAGACTAAAAGTTAGACCCTATCTAGAACTAGATCTATATCAATCTAGGTCTACATGTAATAGGTCTAGATCTAGAGATTTGTAGACTCTCAATGTAGATTCTAAATAGAAAAATAGTAAATGTAGGCTTGTCTAGATCTACTCATCTAACGTTAGGCCTGAAAAAGGAAGTAGGCTAGAGATCTAACGTTGGATTATTTCTAGGACTAAAACTAAAGGATCTAGATCTAGGCGTAGATCTAAAGCTAGGCCCTAGGGACTGTAGTTCGAGATCTAGAGGTCTAGCACCCCCCTTAAAACTAGAACTAAGCCTACACTACAGCTACATGTAGTTCTCTATGTAGCCAAACAACACTGTCAACAGTTAGCATTGACTATTGTCTTAATCTTATTTTGGTGTGTGTAGTAACCATGCATACAAACACATATTTTGATGAATGAGAAAATGTGTCTTGCAGATTATTTTACCTCAAAACCTTTGTGATTTAAATTTCATGAGCATAGGCCTGTGTCATAAAATGAAGAAGTATAGTTCAATCCACAAGATGTGTTTACACATTTATTGATTTAATATGCTCTTACCATGACAACACAGTTTCCAACACACACAAATATATATGCCTTGCAGATCTATACCTCAAAACCAATGTGTGAGCCAAATTTTATAAGAATTGGTTGAAAACTAATGAAGGAGTTCAAACTACAAAATGTTCACCTTATTTTTGTTATATAATATGTTGTTACCATGGCAACACGATTTCTGATACAGGCAAAAATATATCTTAGACATCTTTACCTCCACATTAATGTGCCAAATTTTTAAGAGAATTGACCAGTTAGAAACTGATAAAGTAGTTCAAATCACAAGATTTTCATCTAATTTTTGGTATTTGATTTGTTACCATGGCAACATGATTTTTTTTTTATAAAGACATAAAATATGTTTTGCCCATCTTCACATCAAGACTAATGTTTGTGCCACATTTCATGAGAATTGGTTAAAACTGAGGAAGTAGTTGGAATTCCAAGATTTTTACATAATTTTTGCCATAATGTACCGTTACCATGGCAACACAATTTCCGACACATACAAAAATGTGTCTTGCAAATCTTCACCTCAAGACTTATGTCTGTGCCAAATATCATGAGAATGGCTTAAAAATTATAAAGTACCCGGTAGTTAAAACCACAAGTTTTTCACCTAATTTTCGTTATTTAATATGTTGTTACCATGGCAACGCGATTTTTTATAAACTTTAGGCATAGAATATGTTTTGCACATCTTCACATTAAGACTAATGTCTGTGCCAAATTTCATGAGAATTGGTTTAAAACTGAGGAAGTAGTTGGAACAGCAAGATTTATACATAATTTTTGCCATTATATACCGTTACCATGGCAACACTATTTCCGACACATGCAAAAATGTGTCTTGCACATCTTTACCTCAAAACCAATGTGTGAGCCAACTTTCTTGAGAATTGGTAGAAAACTGATGAAGTATTTTAAACGGCAAAATTTTGGCCATAATATACTGTTACCATGGCAACACAATTTCCGAAAAAGGAAAAGAAAATTCTTACACCTCCTTACCTTGAGACCGATGTGTGTTCCAAATTTCATGAGAATCGGTTAAAAACTGAGCAAGTAGCTCGAAATGCAATAAATTCAAAAAAATTGTTGGCCATAATTTGTTGGATTTAAACATCCAGGCTTAAACTACCCCCTGCGCGAGTTTAACTTTTTGAGGATTTATTACCACACTTAGACCAGGGTTAACTTAAACCTTGCTTTCGGAATACGAAACTTAAACCTAGGTTTAAATATGCCAGTTTATTACCACACTTAGACTAGGATTAAGTTAAACCACGCTATCAGAATACGGGCCTCAATGTCTTGTTTGAAATTGACGAGTCTCATGCAGAAGACCACAGTCCTTAATGTTGGCATGAAGTATCCATAGAAGTCCAGTCAGGAAAGCCACCAGCGTCTCTGTTTGGAGGGACAAATCTGGTTTCCTGAAGCAGTCTAATTTGAGATGAATTCAGAGAGCTCCATGGAGTGAATTTTTAAAGCAGCAACACCCTCATACTCTTGCAATAATGATGTTACTACAGACAGGAGCAGCTCTGAATTCAGTTTTGATAATCAACCTGTTCATAAAACAAATAATAAGGAAATGATGCAAGCTTATAACCATACATAGCATGGGTTAGTTCTAATTTTGTCTTTTAAGTGCAAGAACGCCCTTAGCAAAACATTTTTGTGCATCCCATCGGTGCAGAAATGCCCTTATGCCTGCTGCTAAGGGCATTGTTTGCACTGACATGATGATATGATAGTGGCTTACTTCTGAGACCATAATAATTGGCGATTTGCCATGATGTAATCTAAAAAGGGTGAACTGATTGTTTTTCCCCAAATCAATGAATCATGAAATTATAATTTGCAATAAATTAAATCAATTGAGAGCAAAATATACACTTTCATACAGTACACCTTCGACGATGAGCACAACCACCCACCCCCTTCCCCCATCAATGAGGTGTCTTAATTGCTGTTATTTCTGTAACCTTTCATTCTAACCTAATCAAGCCTGAGAAATGTCCAGTCAAGATAGGGATTCGTTTTTGCCTTTTTCCTTTTTGCATTATCCTTGGGTCAATGTGTACAGATTTCACCCCACCCCCATTTCGATCATGGTGAATTATTAATAATAATACAGTTTACATGTAACTTTATACCACTTAGGAGTTGAAAAAATGAATCAAATCAGCTGGTTGCAGGAACACACATTGTTGCAGACAGTCATGGTGATTCTGAGGTTTCTTCTTTATTCCAGACTTTGTCATCATATTCATTAAACTAGTAAGCAATTAAAAACAAAGAGATAAAACATGTTTATTAATTAATATACAAGTTAAGCTCAGTTGCCATAGTGTGTTAATCATTATAATAGTCCCAGTGTGTTTTGATTCTAGTCACGTCTGGCCTGGGGGGGGGGGGGGTCACTATGGTTCCTCAGCCATGGGTGGCGCAATTAAATAATTCATGAAATCATACATTTTGCTTTAATATACTAAAAAAGCTTGTAATAGAATGCTTAACTATGGTGTACATATTCGTTTCTAGAGTATTCCTAACAACTTATTTAAAAAAAATCTATTATCAAAATAAATTCCTTTCATGTTTTTTTTTATTTTTTCAAATTTCTTAAATGTATTTTTTTATTTTTTATTATCATTTTTTTGACAAATTACATCAGTGACGTTAAATTACTATTGTAAAAAAAAAGATAACCCAATTATGAATATTGACTTTTTACATGTAATCATGTTTTTGTCTGACATGTACTTAAACAAACACAATGTTGCAAAATTTCCTGACCCTGTACCTGGGCATTGTAAATTTGGTCTCAAAAGTTGTGTGAGGCTTGAAAGTAAAACACCAGTCAGCGGTGCGGTAATAAAACTGTCAAGGGGGACCATATGCCCCCACGTATTATGCTTGATGTAAAAGGATGTAAAAAAATAATGATTATGCATTCAATATTAATTATGATGCACCATATGAGACACCCTTTTACTGAAAGCATCTGGAAAAGCATTGTAATCATTTTCGGTACCTGCAGAAATTGACATCGATGGCTGGAGATTTGAAGAAATTACTTATCAACGGAAGATTACTTTAAGAGTGAGTATCAAAGGAAGACCATCGTAATCAAGGTTTCCATGGTAGTTGTCATAATGGCAAAGTTACAACAGTTGCAACTCTTTATGAAATGGACCCCTGGGCCCCGTCTTACAAAGAGTTACGATTGATCCAATCAATCGTAACTCTATGGAAATCCATCAGTGTCATAATTTCTTCTACAGAAAATGTACACAATGTATTTTGTAAACAAGAAGAAGCACAGCAAATTTTCAAGAAAACATTGAATGCATGAATATCCTATACATCATAGCTAGAAAATATTTTGAACAAGCATGCATAATAGATGTTGACATTGCTGGCCGTCCATAGTTGCGATCGATCGGATCAATCGCAACTCTTTGTAAGACGGGGGCCCAGGAGTGTGTGATTGCAGGTCCTTTGATAATACTGTATAATAGGCAGCATGATTACCGGCTACTTCGACAAATTGGCTAAGTCTGATTTTTATCACTTTTATGTGATTGGTGACATCACAAGGAGCAAGTTTCCACTTGGTGACAGATTTCGAAAAGTCGTCTTGACCATGTTAGGGGTCAAAATGGGGTCAATAGGGGTCAACTTACCTAGCAGGAATTTATTTCTTGGAATGCGTGTGCGCTGTAATCTTAGTAATTACGGCTGCCAAGCTACAGCTGGGGTAATAATATCCAAGTCCTTTGGAAGCGCATAGAGACATTATTCATAATTGTGATATGCGCTATACAAGAACTGTTTATTATTATTATTATTATTAACTTGTGATATTGCCCCAATTCTGCCGAGTGCACATCAAATTGTTTGTCTTGTTATACTGAACAAGAAAGTGTACACAACCATATACTCTTGACCTCCAGTAAAAAAAGTTATGACCAGAAATGTCAAAAGGTCAACAAACTTTCGGTGAATGGCAAATTACACTGAAGGTGTTAAGAAAGCTCACTTTTCGTGTTTTTATGCATGATTAGTGCCAATGTCCCCAACAGCAAAGCTGAGTATGATCGGTTTAAGGGTAACATAGGGGGGATTTTTTTTAATAGATTTTTTTCTATCAAAAATGCTTTTAAAATAACCTTTGATATCTCATTTTTCTAATACTCCAGTATCATGAAGAGTGATGATTCCGAAAGTACTGGAATATACCATTCCATTCATCGGGTGCTGTTGCCATTCATAACGGACAGAGACTTTTACTCAAATTCAATTAACTCTAGTTTTATTGTTTTCTAAATTACTCCAATTTGGTTTGAATGTTCTTGCACTCTGAACATTAATCTATCATCCAACATAAATAAGTGGAACAAATTAAAAAAAATTGGGAAATTTTTTGGTAGGTGTTTAAAGGTCAAGTCCACCTCAGAAAAAAATTGATTTGAATCAATAGAGAAAAATCAGACAAGCACAATGCTGAAAATTTCATCAAAATCGGATGTAAAATAAGAAAGTTATGACATTTCAAAGTTTCGCTTATTTTTAACAAAATATGAACGAGCCAGTTACATCCAAATGAGAGAGTCGATGATGTCATTCACTCACTATTTCTTTTGTTTTGTATTGTTTGAATTATACAATATTTCAATTTTTACGAATTTGATGATTAGGACCTCCTTGCCTGAAGCACAAAATGTTAAAATAATGGAATTCCACGTGTTCAGGGAGGAATGAAACTTCATTTCACATGACAATGACGAGAAAATCAAAATATTTCATATTTCATATAATAAGATACAAAAGAAATAGTGAGTGAGTGATGTCATCAGTTCCCTCATTTGCATACCGACCGAGATGTGCATATAACTGTTTTGTGAAATGAAGCGAAACTTTAAAATGTCATAACTTTCTTATTTTACATCCGATTTTGATGAAATTTTCAGTGTTATGCTTTTTGAATTTTTCTATTTTTATTCAAATCAAGTTTTTGTTGGGGTGGACTTGTCCTTTAACTTTTTATTTTCAAGTCTTGCGCAACTTTTGAGTCCAATTTTGCTTCACCCGGGTACGTGGTTCCGAAATTAAACATTAAATATGTAAGTGCATGTCAGACCAAAAATTACTCAAAAATGTGATTTTGTGTACAAAGTCAATGCAAAATGTGTTTTCAACCAAAAATCATTAATGTATGATTATTTTTAGTTTTGCTGGTCTAAATGTATTTATTTTATGCTTTTTAAGATCTCAGAAGAGTCCCCAACTAATTTCATTGAAAAAACAATGAAAAACAAAAGGTAAAAAACAAAGAAAATCTCAGCCAATGTCACGAAATCTATCGTGACCTATCTATTTTCATTGTTGTAATTTTCATTGTTGTTATTGATGTAGATTTTATAATGTAGTGTAGTTTAATTCAATAGGATACCCTATTCAAAGTTAGCATAATAATGAATAAATTAAAATTCATTGTAATTAAATAATTCTTCTACTTAATAATGTAAAGTGTTTAGAGATCTTGTTATTATGCACTATATATATACACATTATTATTTTTATAAAATGTTTCTGAAACATACCTAAATGATTCTGGAATCGTTGCTGTTATAAAACAAATCATTCCTCTGGCAGCATCTACCTCCACGTCTAATCCTTGTTCACACTCTCGTGATGACTGCTGAAAAGGGTGGCAACATAAACATTGACACTGGTAGTGATTTACTGTCGTGTTTATTCTGCAAAACTGTTTAACTAGTATTCTTAAACCATGGACCATGATACAAGCTAGCGTGAAACATGCCATTTTGCCTTTGAGTTTCCTGGTTTATATAAACTTTAGCAGGAGTTGATAGAAGTCACCATGGTTACGATCATGGTTGTTGTGATAATCATTTTATGGCTAAGTTATAGGGCCATGATAGTTTTAATGCCTTCCTTCTTACTTCATTAATAAGAGTTTAGTGTCAGTTTTTGCTGATTCTGTAATCATAGCGAACATTTATGATAAATTTAAGTTGAGGAATGTGCTTATCTTCACTGAATTTCACAATCGAAGACGATCCGTAAAATAAAAATTTTCTTTGTCAGTTTTATCTCTTTTTACCAATCATGCAACATTGAATTAAAATCAACAGTGAACAAGAGTGTGAATGTCACTTCTTTCAGACTGTAACATTTTTAATTGATGATAAATTATATTTTATTTTTAAAAGATAATAACATACAACGAAGAATTATGAATACATTTTTTTAAATAGAAAATCATTGCTGGGACAAGGAATTCATACGCAACTGTATGCAATGCTAAGCATAAACCCTACACAGGGACTATGCCGATCCGTTGGTTGTCTTCTGTCATGAGTACGCACAAAATTCTACAGAACTCTACGCAGATTCCGGTGTGAAACCCCCTTAAGGCCCGTTTACACCGCATCCGGCACGGCGACCGTGCACGGCACCACGGCAATCCGGCACGGCAAAAAAAATCGATCCCCACTAAATCCTATGAAACTGTTTCCACTTCAACGGTGCCGTGCCGTATTGTACAACACGGCGTAATTTGCCGGATTTGCAGATCGATCAGCAAGCCATTTTCAGAGCACGGCACACGGTTTTTTCACTTCTGGCCAATCACAGTCCAGATAAATTACGTCATTGCCCACATATTTTCTGATCAAGCGACAAATCGCCTGCGGTGATAGTCTATGGGAGTTTACGTGTTAAATGCAAAATCGCACATACACGTAGGTCTACGTCACGCGTATTACCTGCTGAAGAGAGGTGACTGATCTGAAGGAGGACTTGATCTTGCAATTCTTGGTCTGGTAAGCAACTAATTAAGAACAAGTGTCATTTCGCATACTGTAGAACCGAGCCCCAGAAAGTAGAGCACAAGAAAATAAGGCCAAATAATATAAGGCCGGCCTGGGATAGGGCCTAACGTTTAATATGATCTAACGAAGATCTAACGTAAGTTAGCTTAGGCTTAGCCTTAGGCTTAGACTCGGTCTAACTCTAAGTTCTAACAAGATATAGGCTCCTATCTAATTTAGATAGGCTAGATGTTTATCCTAGCCTAAGTTACATCTAGATCTAACGTTATAGACCTAATGTTAGACTCGATAATCAATTAGACTGGCCTAACGTAATTAGGCCTAGGCCCTACTAAATAAAAAAAGTTAGGACTTAAACTAGATAGGCTAGCCTAGGGCTAGGCCTAAATGAAAGTAGGCTAGTTGCAGGAAACACTGATTTCACGAGAAAGTGTGTAAAACCGAGCTTAATTGTCACTATATAATCGAGGATCTAGATCTGGTACAGTTACATGAACTGAACTTTGTGAAACCTTGAAATCTACGCTGAAAAATGTTCATAATCATACTGAAGATCACCAACACAGATAAGCGCACGTGGGACAGTGTACTATTAAAAATTATTGCTTTGAATGTCGGCCCGACGCTTGACCCAAATCCCGTGCTTATTTGCTAATTTCTCAGCAATTACACAATTTCTTCCGGAATCCTTTGGCACATATTTTTTATTTATACAAACAGACACTTTGGTGGTCATTTCATTGGATTCTGTAGACTGTACGAACTCATTTTGAAATCGTTACCACAACTGGCATTTATCTTTAACTTAGACTTAGTAGAGTCTAACTAACACTACAGTAACATTAGGCCTAACGTTACTAAGTTATAGTTAGATCTAACGTTAGGTAGACCTATAACTAACGTTAACAAAAGTTAGACCTGTTGTTGGTCTAACGTTAGGCCTCAGTAGTCTAGAGTCTACACATAGGTCTAACGTTAGTAACACTAGTACATGTAAGTTAGACCTCTGAACGAATATGAAATTATGATGAATTCCGGGATGAATTATTTATATTAAGATATAGACTAGCCTAGCCTAGTAGTAGTACTTTAGTTTTAGTAGTAGGGTCTATGATAGATGAGAGCTAGGCACTGAGTCGTTTTGTCAGCAGCAAGAGTGGCAGATAGGAGGGTGGCAAGGAATTAATTAGAGGGGATCTGGAGTGGTGAAACTTGGGTAGCCTGAACTGAAAGAAGTTAGACCGATTGCTCAGTTTGACCATATTTTTGTGGGACCCTCTGGTCGATCTGTTCTAGATTGAAACAAATGGTGGAAGGCTAAAGAGTAAGGCTAACTTAGTTATTTTCCACAAACTCTCTGGAAAAGACTAGGCCTACGAATAAATAATGTAAAAACCTAGACTCTAAATCCTCCCCATATGACGTCATACTTAGGCTTAGCTAATTAACGTTAGACATTGTTTTCATTGAAATATAGAGTCTAGGCCTAGTCACTAAATTTAGGCTACTATAATTTTGGAGAGAACTTGCATTAAAAAAGTTATTGTTTCTAGTTATTATGTAAAGGATTTTAAAATGAGCGCACTTTCCTTTATCCAGGGGCAGCTCAATCGTGGGGCGATGGGAAGGGGTTTGGGTTGGCACTGGTTTGCCCGAAATAGAAATCCCCCAGAACAAAAGTGACCCCTTTTCAATATGAAATATGTCCTTTGTGTGCTGGCATAACTTTTAAATCTGCACATTTCTGTTCCAAAAATGTATTGCTTTATTTGTGTAATTTCATTCTTTTTTCATTGGTTTATTTCTTATTTGGTTTTTTTTTTTTTTGGGGGGGGGGCTAAAGTGATTGGGTACGTATACTATACAGAGAAGACATAATTTGCTGACATTTTATTCAACAAACATTTCATCCCTAAAAAAACATTATATGGCTTAGCTTATAGGCTCTCATGGAGGCAAAAAATTGTGCCTCTATCTTTTTTTTTCTTAACATGACCCTATGTTTACATGTACTTTTCAAATGATAAAAAATTATTATTTCAAGCTCTTGAAGGAATTTCTAGACGATCACTTTTCTCTACAACTAAGCAAAATCATTTCAATTAGGAGAATTTCTATTTGTGCATTATAAAAATTGGACCCTGATCAGCAAGCCTGCCAGTTACAATGTAAATGTAAGAAATTGCTGATTGGGCACTGGCCTTTCACTAATCGCTTTTGCAATTCTTTAAACCTTTATTATTATTATTTGCTAACAAAATTTATATGGAATGTGTTGCATGACAGATAACCAACATGGAGGAAGCCCTTATCCTAGAAGTGTAGGAAAATCCATTCCTGTATGACAAGAGATTGGAGATGTTCAAGGATACAGAAGTAAAAAAATGATGTATGACATGACATTGGGCATCAGCTTGTAATCTCAGGTTGGTATAATTTTACGTCATATTAATTTTTTTCAAACTTCACGATTTTTTCACTATCAATTTGAAGAAAAATATTGAACAATGTAAAAGAGTTATATTTGTATGTGGATGTTTGAAAGCAAATCAAGTTCACAATCTAACAACTGTAGCTAACTTCTGGTTGTTGTAATTCAATGAATACCAATGGTAAGTTTTGGTCATTATGGCCATTTTTGAAATTGTTTGCACATGTGTAAAATAGTCTGGTGTTTAAAAAAAATAACAAATTAAATGAGACACAAGAGCAAGGGTATGTAAATGCAAAAAGAGACCTTGCTTTGTGATGTGGACCAAGAATATATATACCAACCCCTCCTCACAAATACGTAATATAAATATCACGTCACTTTTACAAGCAAAAAAAAATGGAGGCAAAATTCTTTACTATCAAAAGCATGTTGTCCAATTTCACATTGAAATATTTCGGGGGGGGGGGTGGGTAGGGCTTGAAATGAGTCATAAACAGAAATGAAAATTTTCAGAGGTTATAGGAATTAGATTTCGTGTTGTTTTTTCATTATTTTAAGGTGACGTAGCGAGTTGAGGGACAACTTCCTAAAAAACGACAGAAATGGAGAGGAAGAGTGGTGACGGAGCTCCCTCAAATGCAGCACGTAAATACAAGTACAGTGAGGCAATGGAATTCCTACTTCCCCACATACATAATCGAGAGTAAGATATTCAATATTTTGTTTTCTTATCCCAGGGAAGAGAGAATATGTGTATATCAATTTGAATTCATGCAAAGAAATGTATTTTATAAATATGAATTCTGATATTGTGCTTCACTTAACCCAGGTTTAGTTTCTGGGTTCTGACAGGAATTCCTTGCAACAGGAAACGGTCGGGCAACAGCTATGGTATTAATTTGCACTTTGTGCACTCTGCAGGGTGGATATGAGCGCTCTCATACAAACTATACAAATCATTTTGAATTATACATTGATGATTGGCTCATTCTCTCATGTTTACATTAACCCGTTTCCTGTAATTATACATCCACATTTTCATTCAATATGATTTATCATATTTGTACTTGACTACCTGTGTAAAATAGTACAGGTTAATGGGTGTTGCATTTCCTTGAAGTGAGAGCCATTTGCCTTCAGAAAATTACCCTTAAAAAAATATAATATAATAAAATAAAACTAAAGATGTTTCGAATATTAATGAAGTAAAGAACAGACAAACTGTATCGACTTGGTACATGAGAGTCGATTTTTTTAGTATTCATTATTATGAGTAAAACATATGAAATAAATTCGAACATATGATTTTTTTGTCAGCAGAACAAGTTCAATCTTGGATCCTGTGTTTGATGTGGACACACCATGAGAAGCCTGTACCAAGCAGGAAGAAACTGAGCAGGAGAATGGTGGGTGACATCTGTCCACAACGTGGGTCAGTCTTCCTCGTCATCATCCTCAGGCACGTCCGCAGCATCAGTCCAGTCTTCAAGTCCCAACTTCACTTCAAATCGAGGACACAATGTTGCAGTATTTTCAAAGCACTGATAGTCATGGTGACAACATAACTGTAGATAAATTTTTCTCCAGCTTGTCCCCCATTGTCTCACACTGTAAAAGTTACCTCAATGCCAGCTCCATTGCTATGAGGTTAAATTTCGGTCGTCTGAACATACTACTATAGGAATTAAAGTTTTTGTGTCATCTAACTCCAAGTCGATTCTTATTGATGTTATAAACATCTCACAATTTAAGGACGTTCCACAGTTAAAGTGAAATCCATGTCATTTTCACCAAACTTTGCACATAGATACTTTAGAACCTTAATATTCGAAATATGCAAAAATTAACATAGGTCCATGTGCTTGATTTTTTGCTATAGAACTTCAAAGTTCACCCAAATTGATGTTCTTAAGAATTGCGCATTCAAAAGAATTTGGCATTTTTAGACCGCCCAAGATTACTACAATGAGTTTAAACCTGTATTACTCAGTCAAAATACATGAAAAAGTCATCAAATTTCGCAAGAGAGTTAATAATTGTATTGTTAGAATGGAGAATATATTTATAGTGCTATTTGTTTGCAATTTTAAGTTTAACAGCACTGTCAGTTCTTAAAATGGCGTAAAAGATAACAAAATCCCAATCTAAAAAATGTGAAATTTCAGTAACAAACTACAAAAGTACAATAAATGCTGCACTTTATTAAAAATCCATGTCATTTTCACCAAAATTTGTAGAGTTGTAGAGGAAGGTATACCTAAGAGGAACAAACATTCAAAAATAGGGGTTCATGTGCTTGTTTTTAAACTATCAGTATTTTTATTAGAGCAAATGTGCTTTTTAAAACACCAAAAATGCGCCGAATGCTTTGTATCTATGTAAAGAAAAAATCAAAACCACTCTACCATTTATTCAAACTCGGGGTAATATTCGTGATTCTTGGCAGCATTGCAGAGTAAAGTATTTTGAAATTTTAGAGAATCTTTTTTTGAATGGTCCATGGAATAATTCAATTTTTTAGCTTCATGAAATAACGCATCGGATCTGCAGTTAAAGTGCAGAAGATGAGAAAAATCGGCACATACCCGCAGCTAATTAATCACCTGTTCATCCATTGTGACGTCAGCGCGCAGAGTGTAAACTATGCGCAGATCATAATGCGCACAAACATAACTGTGGAACGTCCTTAAGAATCCAAATATGTTTCGTAGATTAAAAAAAAAGTTAACGGAAAATGCTCTAACTTGCTATGCTCCACCGCTAAAAAGAGAGCTGATATCTTATTCCCTCTGACCATGGAGCTAATAGCTCTATGCTCTGACATCACTCAGTGACTCTTTCGATTGTAACATAAAAGATGCAATGTCAGACATGCAGCATCACCAACAAATTAAAAGCGGTGTATATATGATTACATCTGAATTACTTATGATAAATCCATATGAAATAAATCATTTGCAGGAAATCTACAACTTTAATGACTGATATCGTATTATAAGCAACGACACCATTAAATGTGTTATTCTAATTTCCACTTGAATTTTTCACTTTGACATCTCCATAGGCAGCGGAAGCGGGGACAGGTCCCCCCCCCTAAATTTTTAGTTGATAACCTTTTTTTTTATTTTTGGCTTCCACCGCCAATGTACATCTCCCATTGTTACAGTTGCAAGTCAGTCTCAATTTGCAGAAATTACGATTGTGAAGGATTATGATCTTCCTCTTTTGTAGATCTGGAAAATATCGTTTGAGCATGTTCACCATTTATTAAAAATATATTTATTTCTTAAATTATATTTGAATTTGAATTCAGGATTTGTTCACAGATAAGAGAAGTTGAGCATTTTGCACATCACAGAAATTTGGTTCATGCAAATACATGTATTAACATGATCACTAGTAATGCACTATCAAATATCAACACATGAAACCAGTTACTGTGAAAATAAAAATGATGGGTACTGGACGGAACGTTTCTGGACTAATGTTTTATTTTGGAAACAGAGATCTAGGATTGTTTGAAATATGACAAAATGTTAGAAACAAAATTTCATCTCTAAACAGAATGGCAATGACACTCCTGTTGCCTGTTTCATAGAGAGGTACAACTATCATAACTTTGTCTTTAATATGGCGCAACATCCAATTATAATTGTGGTTTCCATGGTAGTTGCCATAATGTTAAAGTACTTTTGAAATGGGCCCCTGGACATGAAGAATACTGACAAAAGAAAGTTGATTGTGAAATAAAAATAATACATTCATCTTCAAGAAATTTTTTGACGCCCCATGCATTTTTTGTTGTTTATATATCTCGTATTATTTTTTTCTGTAATAAATTAATGAGCATCACTTTTTTTTCAACAACAAATATAATGTAGATTGCTGAAGAACCTAAAATATATTTGGAGCTGAACTAAACTCAAAATAAAGATGTCGACAAAATGAAGTCCAGTGTTGCTCTTATTTATTGGGCCAGACCTCACTTGGCATTGCTTTTAAAAAACAAGTCCACCCCAACAAAAAAGTTGATTTGAATAAAAGAGAAATATCCAACAAGCATAACACTGAAAATATCATCAAATTCAGATGTAAAATAAGAAAGTTATGACATTTTAAAGTTTCGCTTAATTTTCACAAAACAGTTATATACACGTCCTGATCGGTATGCAAATGAGGAGACTGATAACGTCATTCGCTCACTATTTATTTTGTATTTTATTTATATGAAATATGAAATGTAATTTTCTTCTCATTGTCAAGAGAAACAACAATTAATTCCTCCCTCATGAACATGTAGAATTAGCATTGGTTTAGTCAAGTTGGTCATTATTGTCAAATAAATGAAATATTGTATTTTTCAAACAATAAAAAAAAAAGAAATAGTAAGGGACATCAACTGTCTCATTTACATATCACTGAGGTGTGCATATCACTCTTTTGTGAAAATAAGCGAAACTTTAAAATGTCATAACTTTCTTATATCCGATTCTGCATGAATCATGCTAGTTTGATTTTTTTTCTATTTATTCAAATTAACAGTTTTCTTGGGTGGATTTGACCTTTAAACAAATAATATACCGTATTCAAATATGTTCAGAAATAATTTCGTATAACCAATTTAACTAATAGAAACAGAGAGAATAGAAGAATCAAGAAAAGTGGAAGAACTAAGGGTGAAAGGTGAACCAATGAGCACGAGGTCATGAATGAAGAAGAATGTTCTGAATATAAATGAGAAGACAATAGAAACATGTGGAGTTGTAATGGCATTAGAATCTGATATATAAACTAAGGAGTAAGGAATGAGATGAACAGGTGACAATGGCATAGAAATGGGAAGTGAAGTATGGAAAGCAAAGTGTAAAATAAAAAGATTAATCATGACAAAATTCAATTACATTTAAATAGAACGATCAATTCCCGTATAGATATGAGTGAATAACAAAGAATATTTGTGTCTGTCCAATGAGCAGTCCGTCAGATTGATGCTTCTTGGTGGAATTCAAGACAAGATTAATTTATACATAGGACATAGATACACGAAAATCCTTAAAAATTACTTCTTGCCACGCCTGAAGCAGGCTTCTTTGCCTTGGGTTTTCATGGGTACATTGGACGGTTTTTGCCTGCTGGACGGGATCCGTGCACGGCTTTATTGCCGTGCCGTGGGGCAGTGGAAACTGGAAAACAGCACGGCGTGCCGTATGCCGTGCCGGAATGCCGTGCACGGTCGCCGTGCCGGATGCGGTGTAAACGGGCCTTTATGGGGGAAAAAGAAATAAGAATGTCTAGCAATACCTTAAGGCGACCGCACACCTTACGTTTGGTCTGCGACCCGAGTTTGGAATAAGACGTAGTAAAATTTGATGCTAATATTGAGACATGGAATATCTTACTGTGCAATATTCTCAATCATCATACGAATACATATGTTCAAATCTGTGAATATGCTATCATCCTTCTTAGAATAAAAGCGAATTTAATATTTAGTCGTAATGACGTCATAGCAGTCGTACGATTGGCTACGATTTGAAACTAATTTGGCCTTTACTCCAAAATAAAGGCTTGTAACCTTTCAAAATGGTTATATATCAGCATTTTTCCAATTAATTTTAATCTCAAATAAAATATGTTCCATTCACATTTTCAGAAAAGGAGCAAAATGCGATTTGTTCCAAAATCGGATGGCGAACAGTCGCAAGGTGTGAGGTGGCCCTTATATAGGGTGAAAAATAGTAAAAGAAAATGAAACTCTCATGACAAGGGATATGAATAAGTTAATGTTAAGAGATCTTTTTTAAGAAAAAAAAACCCATTTAGCTTCAGTCTGCTAATGATTTCATTTATAAACAACCTGTAAAACACAATTACCCATTATTTAGTGATCTTAAGGCCACCGCACACCTTACGACCCGACCGGTCGCCGACTGGCTTGCGACTGGGTGAGGGGAGATGAGTCGCAAGGCAGTCATAAGCCTCGACACCGCACACCTTGCGATCCGATCTGCGACTCACGCATGCGCTTTTTGCTTGTTGGCATAGCATCTGAGAAAGTGCGCTTACTATACTGCGTATGCGCGTTGTTTATCATATACGCGTCGTGCAACTTGCTGTCTGATTGGTTGGAAGTTGGATTGAGCTTGCGATCGAGTCATAAGGATTCGACATGTCAAATCCTTCCGATTTTCCTTGCGACTTGTCTTTGACCGGTCTGCGACTCGAAGCTGACAAGAGCTGTGACGTCACATCTCCCCTCACCCAGTCGCAAGCCAGTCGGCGACTGGTCGGGTCGTAAGGTGTGCGGTGGCCTTTACACATCACCAAGAGCACACAGATGTCCAAAATGGAGGCTAGCCTTAGTAATCTAGCTTCCCCTGGTAGAAAAGTTGCTGACATGATTCCAATTATTCTCTGTTTCCTTGAAATGGAGCTCTGATTAATCTCCTACATCTGTACTTGTTCAAAAATTGGATGCTTCCTGGATTTGTTAGAATAAAAATAAAAATATTATAATTCAATTTCATATGAATGTAACAATTATATTGGATGACTCAGAAAGGAATGCCAGAAATAATCCAAGAGTCCGGATGAGTTATTTTGTTTATCTTTCGGAATATTCACTGGATTTGGTACTTTGCTCAATATGCTCTCGGTACCAAACAGGCATTAGATGCGGACAAAATATGCATTTTTGATGCATCACTAAAACCATGAACCTGTCATAGATGGACATTCAACGCTCTCATTTCTATGATCGAATGAGATCTTGCACCTACATGTAGTAATTATGTGCATCCTATTGACAAAATGCAGATGTTTTGACATTGAAGCAAATACCAAGCTATAAATTTAATTAATAGATCACCATATTGCCTCTACATGTATCTGAAAACATATACATTTTCCAAAATAAAACACATGGAATAAGATGACCAAAGGTAAAATATTTCATCTTCTGCGCATATATTTTGTGAAATTTCAATGTCTAATCACGAACTGCTTCTTTCAACTAATGGCCTAATTAACGATGTAACACAGTCGAACCAAAGTAGACAAATATGATGAGAATGTTATTCAGAGAACAATGTCAGTCAAAAGTTCATGAATTACTCATCAATGAGAGTTCATCTCTAATAGGTCCATGCTAAAACAATCTTATATTATTAATAAGTGACAAAGTTCTCACAACAACTTTTTCCTGGATCAACTTCTGTCAAAAATGGATGTCAGGACATTCCGAATTCAACTTGAAAAGGAAGCCCAGGAAGCAGTTGGTAAATATTATCTACTTTGCTTATATTCATTAATTTCAATGAAAATCTGAGTTTGAATAAGCAAAGCCAACATAAATTTTCACTAAACTGATAATAACTTACACTAACTATGGCCATTTAAGGGTCAAGTGTTTGGGATTTGAAATTGCATTGTCTGACCCTGACTAATGACTCTCTAAATTCAAGAAAGGACTGCTAAATCTAAAAATAAAGAAATTAGTGAAAAATTCACCAAAAAACCAGAAGTATTAAGGACGTTCCACAGTTAAAGTGAAATCCATGTCATTTTCACCAAACTTTGCACATAGATACTTTAGAACCTTAATATTTGAAATATGCAAAAATTAACATAGGTCCATGTGCTTGATTTTTTGCTATGGAGCTTCAAAGTTCACCCATATTGATGTTCTTAAGAATTGCGCATTCAAAAGAATTTGACATTTTTAGACCGCCCAAGATTACTAAAATGAGTTTAAACCTATATTACTCAGTCAAAATACATGAAAAAGTCATCAAATTTCGCAAGAGAGTTAATAATTGTATCGTTAGAATGGAGAATCTATTTATAGTGCTATCTGTTTGCAATTTTAAGTTTAACAGCACTGTCAGTTCTTAAAAATGGCGTAAAAGATAACAAAATCCCAATCTAAAAAATGTAAAATTTCAGTAACAAACTACAAACGTACAATAAATGCTGCACTTTATTCAAAATCCATGTCATTTTCACCAACATTTGCAGAGCTGTAGAGGAAGGTATACCTAAGAGGTACAAACATTAAAAAATAGGGGTTCATGTGCTTGTTTTTAAACTATCAGCATTTTTATTAGAGCAAATGTGCTTTTTAAAACACCAAAAATGCGCCGAATGCTAAGTATCTATGTGAAGAAAAAATCAAAACCACTCTACCATTTATTCAAACTCGGGGTAATATTCGTGATTCTTGGCAGCACTGCAGAGTAAAGTATTTTGAAATTGTAGAGAATATTTTTTTGAATGGTCCATGGAATAATTTTTATTTTTTAGCTTCATGAAATAACGCATCGGATCTGCAGTTTAAGGACGTTCCACAGTTAAAGTGAAATCCATGTCATTTTCACCAAACTTTGCACATAGATACTTTAGAACCTTAATATTCGAAATATGCAAAAAATAGCATAGGTCCATGTGCTTGATTTTTTGCTATAGAGCTTCAAAGTTCACCCAAATTGATGTTCTTAAAAATTGCGCATTCAAAAGAATTTGGCATTTTTAGACCACCCAAGATTACTACAATGAGTTTAAACCTCTATTACTCAGTCAAAATACATGAAAAAGTCATCAAATTTCGCAAGAGAGTTAATAATTGTATCGTTAGAATGGAGAATCTATTTATAGTGCTATTTGTTTGCAATTTTAAGTTTAACAGCACTGCCATTTCTTAAAAATTGCATAAAAGATAACAAAATCCCAATCTAAAAAATGTGAAATTTCAGTTACAAACTACAAACGTACAATAAATGCTGCACTTTATTCAAAATCCATGTCATTTTCACCAAAATTTGCAGAGTTGTAGAAGAAGGTATACCTAAGCGTAACAAACATTAAAAAATAGGGGTTCATGTGCTTGTTTTTAAACTATCAGCATTTTTATTAGAGCAAATGTGCTTTTTAAAACACCAAAAATGCGCCGAATGCTTTGTATCTATGTGAAGAAAAAATCAAAACCACTCTACCATTTATTCAAACTCGGGGTAATATTCGTGATTCTTGGCAGCACTGCAGAGTAAAGTATTTTGAAATTGTAGAGAATGTTTTTTTGAATGGTCCATGGAATAATTCCACTTTATAGCTTCATGAAATAACACATCGGATCTGCAGTTAAAGTGCAGAAGATGAGAAAAATCAGCTCATACCCGCAGCTAATTAATCACCTGTTCATCCATTGTGACGTCAGCGCGCAGAGTGTAAACTATGCGCAGATCATAATGCGCACAAACATAACTGTGGAACGTCCTTAAGTGCAGAAGATGAGAAAAATCAGCTCATACCCGCAGCTAATTAATCACCTGTTCATCCATTGTGACGTCAGCGCGCAGAGTGTAAACTATGCGCAGATCATAATGCGCACAAACATAACTGTGGAACGTCCTTAAAGAGTCGCTGTACTTTCATGTCAAATGACACTTCTAATGAGACTACTATTTACCAAACCCTTGAACAGGCTTTATTAGTCAATAAATTGTTTTACAAATAATGACAGAAAATCTTTGATTTAAACCTTCCTCTGAATTTTATTCCCCTCAAATTTGATTCATTTTATTCCCCTCAAATTTGATTCATTTTATATTGAGCAATAAATTACTGTTTGAATTTTGATTTACACGTTTGCTTACATTCTCTACAGAGAAGTACAACGAAGAAGAAAGCGAGAGCTGGGAGCAAGTTGTGAGGCCCCTTAGAAACACTCTGCTAGTGGAGGTAGAACTCCAAAATGTTGGAAGGAAGGGGGGGATTTGCAGCACCCTTCTTTTGTCAGAAGTAAAGAACGCACAAACTGTCAACAAAAAGTTAGAAATTAAGGTATATCAGAATAAAATACTTCACCTTTTTTGTTTTAAGCAACACTTAATTCCATGTTCTCCCATTATCCTTGTTAAGGCCATGCGTTTTATGTTGGGCCCGCAAATAGGTGGTATCGTTACATTTGCGCGACAAGCACAGAAGTGATTAGTATAAAACTTGAAATACATGTGCTACACGGGTATATTTGGTATTACATTAAAGGAAATATTTATAGCTTAATAAATACAGTAGAAGTCACTGAGCAAAATGCCGAAATTTTATCAAAATCCGATAACAAATAACAAAGTTATTGAATTTTAAAGTTTAGCAATATTTTGTGAAAACAGTCGTCATGAATATTCATTAGGTGGGCTGATGATGTCACATCCCCACTTGTTCTTTTGTATTTTATTATATATGATATTAGGTTTATTCAATTTTTTCCTCCAAGAACTAGAAAAATTGGATTGACAACTGATTTAGTGCATTAGATATTTATTGCTGCAACTTATTTCATTATAACTAAGGGAGACATATTATTCACACAAGTATGAAAAAATGAGAAAATTATGATTTTATGTAATCGCATAAAGAAAACGGAAATTGGAGATGTGACATCATCAGCCCACCTAATGAATATTCATGATGCCTGTTTTACAAAATATTGTTAAATTTCAAACTTCAATAACTTTATTTTTTTTAATCCGATTTTGATGAGATTTTTGGCATTTTGCTCAGTGAATTCTACTCTATGTATTAAGATATTTTCACCCCGGACCATCCCTTTAAAGGCTTTGGAATGTATTGGTGTTACCATGAACTTTCCATATTTCTGCTCCAATTTTGACATGTACCATATAGCAAAGTCGCCGTTTCCTAAGTATAAAACATAGGAGTTCATTATTATAATATATTCATTTATATCTAAATGTGAAACAAATGTTTGAAAATAAGGAAATGTAAGGTTGGACATGACCACTTATACCATGGTCACATTTGCTCTACGGCGGCAATACGGCAAGTCGAAAAATCCCGTATTCAAGTGGTTTGAATTTTTTTTTTTATTAAAACGGCTGTTTTCGGTTCGCCGTACGGCCGCCGTAGAGCAAATGTGACCCGAGGTATTACATCCCATTATGACAAAATATCCATTCTAATCAATTTTTACTGCTGGTATTGATCAAACAACCTATAAGATTTTGGCTCTTTTTTGCTAACAGAGGAATGATTTGCTTAAATTCAACAGGTCAAAGAGCACAAAACATATTCCACGCACTGCGCACGGGGAAGCACACATCCGAATACGGGCAGTCTCTTATGGAAGCGTACATGGAATTCCGGTGTTTGACACAAGGGTTTGCTCAGAGGAAAAGAGGGGACAGAGAACCATTCTTCCTGGAGAAGGATGGGTCCCCTCTTTCAAACCCCGGGCAAACTATGTCCAGGCTGCGGGAAGCACAGAAACTCCCCGGCCGTTTCCTGCCCACAAATGTGAGAAAGACTGCCGCAACATACGTAAGAATGACTCCCATATCATTTTACAGTTAAACTGGTGTTAGTGTCTACCTGTCTATAGTAGTCACCTGCCTTGATAGTGACCAATAAAACAAATTTCCCTTGAAGGAAGATTGTTTCAGCTTGGGTGGCCACTATAGACAGGTTCCAACACATACATTGTGATTGTTTTATTATGAGTATTTGGAATTTTGATTATACAAAATGATCACAACATGGTGGTTTGTGAAACAGTCTCACCTGATTTTGCGATCAATGAAATATGCAATATGACCTTTTGATCGCTAGATGGCCTTTTACTCCATCATTCTCATGGACACGAATGTGGTTTTACTCCAAAAACCCAGAACCTAGGATTCACAAAGAATTTTTTTGTGATGAATTGTAACAATATTGTAAACCTTTATCCCAGGAAAATGTGTGGATGGGGACTTTTATAGCTTCCATCAAAGTCTTCGTAAGGTAGACATGAACATTTCTACTTGAACATAATACTAATTGTTAAGTCTATTGGTGATTTTATGTAATCTGGACCTAGCAGCAAAGTGAGCTGCTTGAAATAAATGTGTGTGTTTTGAATTCATTCAATATAAAATAGGCGAATATGAATCTAACAACAAGAGAGGCAGAAGAGATTGCCGACTTCGTGTCACACCAGCCAAACAATGCAAAAAAGGTTTTATACCCAGATTGACAGGGCCCCGTCTTACAAAGAGTTACCATTGACCGAATCGATCGTAAGTCTATGGAAATCCAACAGTGTCATAAACTTTTTCCCAGAAAATTTGCGAAATCCCCTTTGAAAACCAAGGCAAACACACCAAATTGTCAAGAATTCAATGAATTTATGAAAATATCTAGAAATTTTTTAACAAAGATGTATCTTTAGATGTGGGTGTTGCTGGCTTTCCATAGTTGAGTTTGATCAGATCTATTGCAACTCTTTGAGACGGGGCCCTGGTGTACTGTGTGCTATCTTTTGTTTATAGTTACAATGTTAACAATACCATCTAGAGAAATTACTCCAATACAGTATTGGATTTAAGTTAGCAAATCGATGGAACTTAAACACTCTCCCGGTTCTGATTAGCAGTTATAAAGTTTCTGATGCTATAACTTTAATTCATATCTTCATTAGTGGAAAGCAACATATTATCACCATTCAGATTTCATCATTTGTTTCAATCAGCATTTTTCCTCTAACAACGGTTTGTGACTGGCGCGCCATGTGTTACACTTCCTCATTCCACTTCTGTCTGTCAGCATTCAGCATCGTCCTTGTTCATACCACCCTTGCTGATGCCCTTGTTCATCATGTTGCACTTCTAAACTAGACTACCTTAACAGATAGCTATGAATAGGAATGGGTTACTTTGGTATAACTGAGGATGATCTGTCTTCACCACAGTTTCATGCGAGGTGTTGCAAGCTATAGAATAAATAGTAATGGTTTATTGCCAATACATGATTGGCAGCCAGTGGCTGAAATATGCATGTGTACAAAATATAGGAACATACAAAGAGTAGATTAAACAAAAATGCATTCAATACATAGATGACACAAAAAGGTTACTCAAAGATATTCATTATAATAGATTAAATTACACAAAGATTTTCATTATATACAAATTCAATTCCAAAATCAAGTGCAAGTCTGATGATTTAAGGACGTTCCACAGTTATATTTGTGCGCATTATGATCTGCGCATAGTTTACACTCTGCGCGCTGACGTCACAATGGATGAACAGGTGATTAATTAGCTGCGGGTATGAGCTGATTTTTCCCATCTTCTGCACTTTAACTGCAGATCCGATGCGTTATTTCATGAAGCTAAAAAATTGAATTCTTCCATGGACCATTCAAAAAAATATTCTCTATAATTTCAAAATACTTTACTCTGCAGTGCTGCCAAGAATCACGAATATTACCCCGAGTTTGAATAAATGGTAGAGTGGTTTTGATTTTTTCTTCAAATAGATACTAAGCATTCGGCCCATTTTGGGTGTTTTGAAAAGCACATTTGCTCTAATAAAAATGCTGATAGTTTAAAAACAAGCACATGAACCCCTATTTTTTAATGTTTGTACCTCTTAGGTATACCTTCCTCTACAACTCTGCAAATTTTGGTGAAAATGACATGGATTTTGAATAAAGTGCAGCATTTATTGTACGTTTGTAGTTTGTTACTGAAATTTTACATTTTTTAGATTGGGATTTTGTTATCTTTTACGCCATTTTTAAGAACTGACAGTGCTGTTAAACTTAAAATTGCAAACAAATAGCACTATTAATATATTCTCCATTCTAACGATACAATTATTAACTCTCTTGCGAAATTTGATGACTTTTTCATGTATTTTGACTGAGTAATGGAGGTTTAAACTCATTGTAGTAATCTTGGGCGGTCTAAAAATGCCAAATTCTTTTGAATGCGCAATTCTTAAGAACATCAATTTGGGTGAACTTTGAAGCTCTATAGCAAAAAATCAAGCACATGGACCTATGTTAATTTTTGCATATTTCGAATATTAAGGTTAAAAAGTATCTATGTGCAAAGTTTGGTGAAAATGACATGGATTTCACTTTAACTGTGGAACGTCCTTAAAACAAACTTGTAGTTGATTTCGTTCAATTCCAACTTGAGTTTATGTCAATGCAATTTCAACCCAGATAGCTCTGACGGTTTTTTTTTTCCGATTTATTGTTTAAGTGCTCAATGTTTTCATTGTAATATAATTTCACATTTCAGGAAGGATTCAAGGCACAACTCCAGGACTCTCCAAGTTGACTGGCTGCCATATCGAAAGTTGAAGCCTTCTTCGGAACATCCATGGATCATACATAATCAACAGGAATGCAGGATGGATTGGAAGTGTAGCCTGCAAAAATGCTGATGCAAGTCTTCGTTGGTTTGAGATGATGCCTGTTCTTCCAGTATTTTCTAACCTTGAATTTGTAAGAAATATTTTGTATTTCATAGGTTTCACTCTTTCAGGTAAAACACTGAATTCATATTATTGCTATCTATTTTGAAGCTACATGTACATATATAGAGAACATCTTTTCCCAATAAGAATTATATGGCCCTCTGATTGTTCCAATGTGGTCGTTGGTGATGATCTGTCTTCACCATTTTGTATTGACAAAATATGGAAGTTACATGCATGAGAGTCATGGCATGACATATTTAATAAAGATAAGTGAAGGTATCAGTAATCCAAGATAATTTTCTGGTTGGTATCTAGTGAGAGACTAAACCCAGATCTACATCTGTAAGACCCCCCCCCCCCCGGGGGGGATACAGGCCCTCACTGAATTTTTCCCCCTTTCATACCTTGTACATACCCTGCTTAGAAGAAATAGTTCCACTGTTAACACAATGTGGAATCATCCTCGTATTTTTCAGTACAGGGGTATATCAAAACGGGTATGAATTACATATTCACATTGTCTACTATGTGAACGCATTGAAAAAGGGTCCACAATTTGAAATTCCATACACGCTGCGTGTAATAGAATGATTTTAAGAAGATACTTGTTTAGACTTTATAGAGTGATTCTAATCTGTGGGGGCGTTTCATTAACATTTTTATCCGACAAGTTGTCAGATCAGGGGCCCGTTGCAGAAAGAGTTGCAATCAATCGCAACTCTAAATATCATGCGCAACTTGATTTTCAACCAATCAACAGCGCGCATTTTTGACTTGCGATTGATTTTTTGACTTGCGTTTAAACGCAACTCTTTCTGCAACGGGCCCCAGGGCCCCGTTGTACAAAGAGTTACGATTGATCCAATCAATCGTAACTCTATGGAAATCCATCAGTGTCATAATTTTTTCTACAGGAAATTTTCACAATGTCCTTTGTAATCAAAGGAGAACACCCCAAATTGTCAAGAAATCAATGAATTTATGGATATGCATTCATATCTAGAAATTTTTTAAACAAACATACATTTCGTATGTTGACTTTGCTGGCTTGCCATAGTTACGATTGATCGGATCAATCGTAACTCTTTGTACAACAGGGCCCTGGGGTCCGTTGCAGAAAGAGTTGCGTTTATAAACGCAAGTCAAAAAATCTATCGCAAGTCCCAAATGCGCGCTGTTGATTGGTTGAAAATCAAGTTGCGCATGATTTTTAGAGTTGCGATTGATTGCAACTCTTTCTGCAATGGGCCCCTGGGGCTAGTTGCAGAGAGAGTTGCGTTTGATCACAACTCTTTTTTTTTCGCAAAATCTTGCGCAACTTAATTTTCAGCCAATGAAGCACCCGTATTCGGGACTTGATTATGATTGGCTGAAGGACACTTTCCTTGTTAATGATTGGCTGACAGACACTGTTACTGTGGTATATGTGTGACAAAACAGGACTTGTCGGATAACACGTTCGAAAGTCATTTCATGATAAGATCTTGTAATTCAACATCTTCATGAGACAGCTCTTATGCGAGGAAAGCAATAGAAAAACCCTTAGACAGGCTAGGAAAACAACATCTCTAGCCAACCTTATCTGGATTTTTTTTTAACTTTGATTTATTTTCGCGCCAAATTTGGATGCATCCTCGTATGTGTGCATATTGCGCGTATGGTTACTTTTAACATGAATATTTATGATTAATCATTGCAAAAGTAGATACTGGGTATTAATGAGGGCGTGCTACTCAAGCTTATTAAGTGAGGCCCGTGAAGGGAGAGGCTGGAATTTATACACAGTAAAAAAATTATACAACGCTGTTTACTATATGAACCTTACAGTAATTGTTTAAACAGTTTAAATAAGTGTTTAAATCTTAAGCAACAAAGTTTAATTTTCAATATCTAATCTTCAATAAATTAAACATGATTGTTTGAACGGTTAAACAAATACTTTAAGGTTCATATAGTAAACAGCGTTGTATAAAATCTTAAACAGCGTTTTTACTGTGTAATAATGTACCAGTTATCAATTTAAGGCCAGATCTAAAGGCTTTAATAGCAAAAAAAAGAAATAGTAACCAAGACTGCTCAAACTTCATCACCATCAGGTGACAGTGACTTTGAAAAAAAAAATGTATTGAGATCTGTTGCAAGCATACCCTTGCTGTATCAAAACGCTAGTACATGAAGTAAGGGAGAGGCTGGATTTTATAGCTATGTACGATTTTTTAATTTCATGCCGGATCTAAAGCCTTTAATAGTAACATGATTACAAAATAGTAACTACACATCTACAGTAGATAGCTCTTAAGGAAGGCAAGGCAAAGTGATATTTCTTCCAAACTTGGACAGCTTCCTTCTTCCTGTAGATGTAGTCACACGGTAGTATGATCTCTTTCAAGATTGAATTTGAATTTGAATTTATTAACAAACTTCATTCATATGGCATGAATATTTTGTTTTAAACTATATACAATGATATCATAAACAAAAACATTCAGAACTGTGTGTCGTATAAATCAGTAATACATCAGTACATAGATTTCCAATTATTATAAATATATACATCAATATACAAAGAGAAAAGACGAATTGAAATTTAACATAAAGAAGGTGTAGCATAATGCAATATACATAAGTTATCTAATTATCGAATACAAATCAGGAAGTAAATAAATGTATAATAATAATAATAATAATAATATAGGTATATTTACCCAGGGTAGCCACTTCAGTTTCGAAAACTGTTCTACCAGCGGGCCCTGCTATTATTATTACCCCGGCTTTAGCTGAGCTGCCTAGGCGCTCAAGCATTCAAGGAATTTCTTCCTACCGGGTACCCATTCACCTCACCTGGGTTGAGTGCAGCACAATGTGGATGAGTTTCTTGCTGAAGGAAATTACGCCATGGCTGGGATTCGAACCCACGACCCTCTGTTTCAAAGTCAGAAGACTAATCCACTGGGCCACAACGCTCCATAACGTTAGAGATATATCTTTGGTAATGATGGCTTTAGTGGATTTTGGATAGCTTGAATAAAATTTAAAAAGACAAATGTACTTGATGTTAAAACTCACCCCTTTTGTTTATAATCGCCTTAAAGAACTTACAAAAATTATCAATTATGTTTTCATTATCAAGTTTCATTATGAATATAAATTTGTCTTCATTGCTACGGTTCTTAAACTGTTTATACATTTCAGCTATTTTGTCAAAAAAAAATCCCTTTCAGTTGTGTGTACATTACATACTCATCCCCAACCCTTCCTGAATTACAATTATTGCACGTTCTTAAATGTGATGGTATTTTATCTGGACGTCTATGTCTTCCAGTTTCAATAGGTAAATTATGGGAACTTATTCTAAATCGACAGATGTTTTTCCGTATTTTCTGATTTTAAACAGTTAATAGATATTTCTCTGTTTGTATATATATACTGTTTAAAAAGTTTATAAGTTCTCAATTTATTTTGTTCAACATCATTTGCTCGATCATTACGTAAATCCAATAAGGACTGGCGATTGAAAATATCTTCAACTTTGTTTTTTATTTCTTCTTCTACTACTCTATCACTATCGACTCACCTAGTTCTAAGCAATTCTTATTCAGATCCAAATATATGTTAAATCCCTTAAGAAGGTGTTGCAGATTTCCTAGCCAGCATTCGCAATTATTCTCAATCATCTTTTTGTTTTCTTCAAAGGTGTGATGTAGCAAAGAATCTTCATCTATACTTCTCATTCGAGCATAATATTTTCCCAAGTTTCCGCTAATTTGTGTCATTAATGGATACATTCCAACTTCTGCAAGTATTGCTAAGTGGCTGCTCATTTTGTTAATTCCTAAGACATTTCTTAACCATTGAAACTGGACACACTGAATTTCATTTCTCAGATACAACTTTGAATTACCATTTGCAAGCTCCGCTAACTTTTTACAGTTGACGGTAAAAGCGCCCCATACCTCCGAACCATATAAGAGTATTGGTTTTATTAAAGAGTCAAATATTCGTGATGCGGTTTTTATATTTGGAAGATTGTTACCAAGGGATTGAAATAATTTGAATAATACTCTCTTGGCTTTATCTGCCAGATTAACTCTTGTATCTTTGAATAGTATAGTATAGTATAGTATTTATTTTCCGTATAAAAACACAAAAAAGCAAAACGGATGGATAGCCCATTATCAGTTTAGTCGACATGACTATACTGTTCTTCCATGGGGTCCATATACAATACAAAGTAAAAAAGTAAACACATATGAAAGAAGCATAACATATACGGTAAATCAAACAAAATAACAAAAATGACATGATATTTGTTGTTACTAATATGAAAAGATCATAAAATTAAATAGTTTGGCAAGAATTTACACTAAATATTTTTAAAATGAAAGAATTGAATGAATTAGGCTGCTATCACGTTATTGAAAAAGGTTTCACAAGGAGCAAGGAATAATAAAATGAATAATATGAGTATAGATTGTATAAAAATGAATATGTAATCATTGTGAACTGATTCTGGTTAACGCATATAATTTTAAGAGGGCAACAGTAAGAGCGTAAAAATATTGAAAAAAATATTGAATGGAATTCAGGATAAAAGTACAGATTGCATTGAGACAACATCGGAATAAATATATAAAAACATGTATATGCACTAATTTGATTCATATGACCAGTAAGAAATAAAAGACCAGAAAGGAGAATGCGCTTTGTGGAACTATTTAGTGGAATGAGCTTAAAGTCAGTTAGTAATTTAAAGTTTGTTCAAAGAACAATGGGGAAATGGGAAGAAAAAAAAAAGAAAAAAAAAAAAAAAAAAAAATACAGTATTGACTGAAGCGCAGTTATTGAAAACCAAACCTAAATATGTTGCCTGTTTAACAACTTAAATGTTCTGACCGTTTACCTCGAAAGCCTGATCTTTCAATTTTGTTCCATTCTTGTTACAGATCATCATTTTTGTTTTGTCAGTATTATTACATTCAATTAACTCTTGTTGCACGAGTTTTACACGACTATTGTTCATAAACTCATTTCTCAATATGGTGTTCACAACTTGAACTCGATTATCGAACATTGCGTTATCATCTCTCGGCGTCCCCAGAGATACCACAATCGTTGCATCAGGAAAGCAGTATGCAACATTGTCAATCAATTCTAACATTCTATTTGCACATTCTATTGCTCTTGATATTACTACATCATTTGTCACTTCATGAATTATGATAGTGTCCATATTCTCGAAACGTTGATAATTTCCTGATTGCAACCAATCTTGTATACTTAATAACTTTTTGTAGATTGACATTCTTCAAAAATTTGGCAGGATCTATAGGTTCAATCTGAGAGTTTCCTACGATTAATATGTTCTGTGAAAACTCGTTGCTCTGACGACCGTAAACATTGCCCGTATATCTCTGTTTTTCTCTTCTGTCATAGCGTTCATTGGTGGAATATTCATTGCGTATTATTTCGTTTGCGTTTCTTTCTTTTGATCTCTGTCGCATGCTCTCTGAATCTGCACGCTGGTTTCCTTGAGGGACGTGTTCGTTATCGTTATCTGGGTGTCGAAGATGCACATGGTTTCCTTTATTTGGGTCAAGTTCTGGGACAAGATGTTGATGTGGAACGGAGGAATTATCTTTTCTTCCTTCATCTGAGGAAAGAAACTGACTTCTAGTGGGATTCTCTTGACGACTATTGATAGATGGCGATTTCATCTTGTCAGGGGTTGTTATCGGGGCAATCTTGCCTGATACTACATCACTATACTTTCTGCCGGCTACTCTCCATTCTTTCCTCTCATCATCAGGGGCCCATTTCATAAAGAGTTGCTATCATAGCAAGTTGCTATCATAGCAACTCTGGTAGAATAGCAGCTTTTGCTTGCTATGCTAGCAACTTGCTATGCTAGCAACTTTGCATTTCATAAAAGCACATTCGCTGGAAAGTCAGCTTGACTTTCCAGCTATTTATTTGAATAGTCATGTACGAGGCTGATAACGGGGAAATCCCCTTTCTCCCCAGTTTTTTGTTTTCAATTCAAGTCATAAGTTTAGGTAGAAAGCACTGGCGGATCCAGGGGGGGGGGGGGCACAGCCGGCCCGTGCCCCCCCCCCCCCCACCTTTGAGAAGCAAAATTAGAAGAAAAAAAAATTGAAAGAGAATATATATTTTTTTTGCTTATTAATTTTTTCGGGAGTGAAATTATTATTTAGCAGCTGCAAACAGGGTCTGCAGCATAAGACTAGCAGTTGAAGCAGAGTGATGGCTCTATGGCGATAGTTTGCAATTCTAGAAGAGAGTAAGGAGAAAATATAAATTTGTCACAGGATGGCATAGCATTGTTTCTCCATTGTGTAAGTTTTCAGAGAATTGATTTAATTTAGCCCTATGCCAGGGAAAAAATTATTTTAAAAAGGGGGAAAATTTATTATTATTGCCGGTCGAAATTTCACCTTCAACAAAGTTTCTACTGTACAATTTTCATCCCAGTCCCACACTTGACTATTTGTGTCGGTAATGCAAGGTTGTATCAACAACAAGGCAGGCGCAAGCCACTGCTGGTGCAGTGCTATTAAAAATCACCCTGAAGCAAGTAAATTTGTAGGCTCTAATTATGCATGAAACATCGAAAATGACCTTAAAAGATTATTTTTGTTCATAATGGAAATATTTTTAAGTTATCGGTTTCAACGGTGGATAACCATTCAGTAAATGGATTCAACAATGCCATGGCCACAACTTTTATTTTTGAGAAAGTCAAAAACAGAAAAAAAAGCAATCATTTTTTTATCGCATACATTCGTAATTCCGAAGCTTCATTATTCCGAAGGTTCGTTAGTCCGAAAACGAAGTGAGGTTCGTAATTCCGAAGGTTCGTTAATCCGAAAACGAAATGGTTAACGAACGTTATTTCGTTTTCGGTCTAACGAACCTTATTTCGTTTTCGGATTAACGAACCTTCGGAACATCAAACCTTATTTCGTTTTCGGATTCATTGTCGAACCTTCGGAATAACGCCACAAATGTTCGGATTAACGAACATCGAGGTATAGGCAATTTACGTGTTTCGGAATTACGGACCTTCGGAATTACGAAGTGTAACCTTTTTTATGGCCTAGGGCTTTTTTAATTTAGGCCTTGAATTAAACACTTCCACATAATAGATCTACCTTCCTCTATTTTTTCCCACAAGAAAAAAAATCCTCTCAATTTTTTTTTTAAATTCTGTCTATAACCTCCCTTTTGTCCCTTTGCCTGCCCTGGGAAAGACTGAAAAATTTGCTGTTTCGGAGGAATTTTTTAACATTTTTTTTTTTTGGGGGGGTAGGTAGAAATAAAAAAAAGAAACAGCATTTCTACTAGAAAGCATTACATTAATATTTTCTTTATTAGCATTATCACAGACATTGCTCTAAATATCTGTTCTCTTGTAAGAGCCCTTTGGGCATGCCTGAGCACAACGTACACCATTCTTAACAATGAAAAACCCTTTACAGTGTCAACTTGACGCTCCCCCATGACCAGCGTCAAATGTTTAACCCTATTTGACGCTCCAGTAACCATACTTGTCGCTCCAGTAAAAAGTTGACGTTCCTACTGGAGCGTCAAATTTTTATGAAATGCGCTGCAGCGTCAAATATTTAATTTGACGCTGCAGGTGAAAATTTGACGCTGTTTTGGGACTTGACGCTGACGCTGTACCTTTATGAAATAGGCCCCAGTTGTTTTCGACTGGGATTCAATGTTCAGATTTTCGTGCTTTAGTTGCTCATTTTCTTTTCTTACTCTTTCCAAATCTGTTTTAACTTGTTCGATTTCTTTCCGAAGGCGTTCACTTGTGTCATCCGCTATTTGCTGATAGCGGCGAGATTGTTTCGCTTCCAGCTCTATGTTTCTACTTATCAGTTGCTGCTCCCTCGTCTTAATCTCGTTTTCACTTTCTTTCAATCCAAGCTCTACCTTCACCAGTGTTTTGTTCTCTTGCTTTAAGCTGCTGATGGTGCTCTGAAGTTGATCTCTACTAGTAGTGCCATCATTCTGTTGCGAATAAAAGCTTTTGATACATTGTATGACTTGCTTTTCCATGTTGGTAATTAAGGGCACAATTGACGCTACTCCATCCGATTGTGATCCATTATCTGCTCTTCTCCGGGAATGCTTCTCAATTGCACGAACAACGTTTTCATCAGCCTTTTCGCAGTTAGGGCATATGAACTTTGCAGCATATACCCGTTGAATATATTGTGGCGTGATAGGGGGGGGGGGAGGGTTATATACAAGGGATAAAAAGAGAGAGAAGAGGAGAGACCGAGCGGAGAGAGAAGAAATAAGAAAAGGGAGTGTCTCTGCGTTTGCACTCTATACTTCTCACAATTTCTCATCAATTTCCACCAAATATAAATCAATCATTCATAACGGTAAGCTGCCACCATCTAGCCTTTTTATGAGAGCACTAGATTCTACGGAAGCTTAAAAGTGCCACCGAGATGACGAGATAATTCCTCGTCTTCTCGACTTTTTTGGTCCGAGAAGGCGAGAAGGCGTGATCCGGTATCTCGTCTTCTCAGCCTTTTTTTGTCCAATAAGGCGAGACGGTGAAATTCCAAATCTCGTCTTCTCGACTTCTCGGATACGAGAAGGCGATAAAGCGAGATTCCAAACCTCGTCTTCCCGACTTCTCGGGTATGAGTAGATGAGAAGGCGAGATTCCAAATCTCGTCTTCTCCACTTCTCGGGTATGTGAAGATGAGAAAACGAGATTCCAAATCTCGTCTTCTCGACTTCTCGGGTATGTGAAGGTGAGAAAGCGATTTTCCAAACCTCGTCTTCCCGTCTTCTCGGGTATGTGAAGATGAGAAAGCGAGATTCCAAATCTCGTTTTCCCGTCGATCTTCTCGGGTATGTGAAGGTGAGAAAGCGAGATTCCGAATCTTGTCTTCTCGACTTCTAAGGTATGAGAAGGTGAGAAAGCGAAATTTTAAATCTCGTCTTCTCGACTTCTCGGGTATGTGAAGATGAGAAAGCGAGATTCCGAATCTCGTCTTCTCGACTTCTAGGGTATGAGAAGGTGAGAAAGCGAGATTCTAAATCTCGTCTTCTCGGGTATGAGAAAGCGAGATTCCAAATCTCGTCTTCTCGACTTCTCTGCTAAGATGTCCCATAAAATATGGGAGAATCAGGGCCGGAGAATCACTCACTGGGAGGAATGTCAGAAGATTTTTTAGGGAAATGATATTGGAGGAAGATATATAGGGGGACAGAGAGGAGTCTGAGGGGGGATGTGCCCTCCTGGAGAAGCTGAAGAAAAATCGAATGTTCAAACTCAATTCGTGCGATTTGGTGTATACTTTTTGCCAGGATATCATTTAAATTCTGTGACTTTTTCCAGCATAACATAATGATCAGCCTTGGATTTCTAGGAGGAAAAGACTGTAAAGACAAAAAGCGGAGCGTAAATTGGCGCGGGGTCAACCCCGTAAGCTCAGGGGTTTTAGCAGGCCAGGGGCGGTGGAGCGTCATTCAAAGTGTGGGGGGGGGGGGGAGCACCAACAATAAAGGGCACTTTCCGGGAAAAGGGGGCACCTACAAAGGGAAACCAAAGCGAAAATATACAATTTTTTCGGCATTGGTATATACCCCTACATTAAAGTACATTATCAGGGATTACATTACCGTCTAAATATGGCTAGAGGCTTGTCAGACATAGCAGCAAGTAATGTATGCAAACTGGATTCCTCCATTATTTAATGGAATGCCTCGTTACTAGGTCCCCAGGAAAGAAACATTCATGAATTTGAATAACTTTGTAAACAGGTCTATTGACCCCGACTAAGCCCCGACTAAGCACGCTTTGGCAATGAATATGAAAACGGTGTAAGTAAACTTATAAATTTCAAGTGGAGGTTTAGCGGAAGAATGAGACCTGCCTATATGGGACTTAGTTTGATGAGTCCGTGGTTGGGTAACTACGTTTGCGTTGTACATACGTAGCAAATATCACAGCAAGAAAATATCACGGATTGTTTTAAACACGTTTCTGAATACAAATCCCATTCTTTATGTGTTGATAAGGAATGAAAGATATTTAAATATCTACCGTATGACCCAGCACAATTCTCAAACTTTAACCTGACCTGACTTTCAATTTGTGACATTCTAAAAACAAAAAACAAAACAGAACGCTATCTGAGGAACCTCCACAAGCCCTTCATAAACGAACTTTATGATAAAGTATGTATATCAAATTAAATAAAAAAAAATAAACTTTAGCAGTAATTTCACCTGGTAATTGTCGGTAGAGGGGGGCGGGTTGTCCTCGGGGGTGGTTTTCCATGGAGGGGCGGGGATTTTCCTGGGGGGGGGGGGCTAATCTTCCAGGGGGTCATTGTCCTGTGGGTATTTTTCCGAGGGGGGGGGGGGGTAACTGCCCTGGGGGTGGTTGTTCATGGGGTAGGAGGAATTTCCCAGGGGGTAATTGTCCTTGAGTGTAGTTTTCCTGGGGGGAGTTGTTGTCCATGGGGGGAGTTGTTGTCCATGGGGGGGAGGTAATTGTCATCAGGGGTGGTTGTCCATTAAGGGTAATTTTCCGTGGGGTAATTGTCCTCAGGGGTGGGTGTCCATTGTGGGGGGGGGGTAATTTTCCGGGGCCAATATCTTCCATGGGGTAATTGTTCTTTTTTTTTTGGGGGGGGGGGTAATTTGTCGGGGGTGATTGTCCAGGGGGTAATTGTCCTCGAATCCTTTTTTATGTATAGGAATATGGAACAAAAATATACTGTAACTTTGTACATGTATTTTGTGTGCACTCTTTTGTGCAAAAAGTCGAGAAGACGAGATTTGGAATTTCGCCTTCTCACCTTCTCATACCCGAGAATTCGAGAAGACGAGATTTGAAATCTCGCTTTCTCATCTTCTCATACCCGAGAAGTCGAGAAGACGAGATTTAGAATCTCGCTTTCTCACCTTCTCATACCCTAGAAGTCGAGAAGACGAGATTCGGAATCTCGCTTTCTCATCTTCAAATACCCGAGAAGTCGAGAAGACGAGATTCGGAATCTCGCTTTCTCACCTTCACATACCCGAGAAGACGGGAAGACGAGATTTGGAATCTTGCTTTCTCACCTTCACATACCCGAGAAGTCGAGAAGACGAGATTTGGAATCTCGCTTTCTCATCTTCACATACCCGAGAAGTGGAGAAGACGAGATTTGGAATCTCGCCTTCTCATCTACTCATACCCGAGAAGTCGGGAAGACGAGGTTTGGAATCTCGCTTTATCGCCTTCTCGTATCCGAGAAGTCGAGAAGACGAGATTTGGAATTTCACCGTCTCGCCTTATTGGACAAAAAAAAGGCTGAGAAGACGAGATACCGGATCACGCCTTCTCGCCTTCTCGGACCAAAAAAGTCGAGAAGACGAGGAATTATCTCGTCATCTCGGTGGCACTTTTAAGCTTCCGTAAGATTCTCCTCTCTTTACAACATTCATTTATAAAGAGACTCCAGGCTCGCTGGAGCATAAATAAAATAAATATCCACAAAACCAACCACTCCAATTGGTTCATTCACCAACACGATACATACGTCACAACTCGTAATCGGTAACCTGACCTCGAGACACTGAGGCCCGAATTCACAAAAGAAGTTTAAACCATGGTCGAGGTTTAAACCCCCTCTAAGGTTTAAATTTAGACCACGGTCTCGATTTTGCTATTCACAAAAGAAGTTTAAACCGCCGGGGGGTTTAACTACGTCATAATTTGGTTTTAATTTAGACTGCTCATAGGGGTGGTTTAATTCCTAAACGCGCGTGCGCAAAATCGACTTGTCCATCTTGAGCTTGGCGCCGAAATTTTGAAGACAAATTTGCAGACGATTCAGTCCAAATCCGCCGTATCGTGTGTGATAGTGGCCAAGTTCAAGCACAAATCGTAAGTATATCGTTATATTTCCGATGCCTATTTTCATTCAATTTCGTATTAACATTATATGCATACCTCGTATTTATTTTAAATCAATAAATTGTCATTCGAAAAGACCATGACATTGTTGTTTTTTACGTTATCGCAGCAGTGTTTTAATGCTAGTCCCATTTGTTCACTTTTGTGTTGGAAGTTATACACGAGTTTCGCCCGATCCTTCAATCATCGCGATCTCGCCTCGCACAAGCGTGGACATTGATTAGATCTCAATGTAACGTGGACAAAGCGAATTTCAAACGAATTAAATAAAGAAACCTTGGAATATGATGATTTGCATTCCATGCCATGGCATTATTTTAGCCTATGATATGAATGATATGAATATCCTGAATATGATTATGACTTATGACTATCTTAATATGAGGCTGTACTGAAGCGAGCTATAATCTATATCAACTGAGTCTGACTGAGTGAGACTGAGAGAGCCTTACTCACACACACGTATTGCGAGGTTAGTAACCTCGCACCATGCCCATGAACCGCGTTTGGCAGTGGATTTCTAACTAGTGGGTCGCGCGTGCTGGGATCTCACTTCTGGTGTGCACAACACGACTAAGTTACTAATGGTTGATTTTTCTGTGCGCGGCGGCATGTAATGAACCCTTAAAAGTTAGTTTGGGCTTTGCCTTTTTGGGTGAGTCCGACTGAGCTCTTCTAACGTTAAGCCTTAGTTAAGTTTATAGCCTAGCCCTAGGCTAACGTAACTGAGTGGTCCTCCTGCCCCTGGCCCGAACTGTCCTAACAAATTACTTACTAACTTAGGCTAAATAATAATAAAATCTAGTTAGTATACAATAATCGTGTGCGTAGCCGTAGCATAGAGGACGGGCGAAATTGAAACTTTTGACCCACCCCCCCTCCCTCCCCCCTGAGATCCTGTCATCCGTCCACAATTAAAAAAGAAAAAAAGCTTCTTCGACTTCGTCATTTCAAGTCCGATTTCAGTTCTGTTTGCTATATCATAGCACTAGGTGGGGGATTCTAAACTTCTACACAAATTTTTTTACTCATTAAATATGCTAATTTATGCACATTTTGCAAAATGAAAGTATGGGAAAAAAGGAGGAAGAACGAATTAAACAATGAAGGAAAGAAAAATGTTTCTTTCATTCTTTGAAAGAAACTGAAAGAAAGAAAAAATCAGGAGGGGAGGAAAGAAATTAAAGGGAAAAGAATTGGAAGGGTAAAATAAAATAAAGAATGAAAAAGGATGGATGAATTAAAGCGAGGGAGGAAAGAATGAAGAGATAAGAAAATGAAAGAAAAACAATAATGGAAGGAGAGAAAGAACAAAAAGAAAAAGGGGAGAAAGGTGGAGAAGAAAGCAAAGAAAAGTTTGAGGAAAGAAAGAAGGAAGGAAATAAAAACAAGGAACTTTAAAAAAGAAGGAAAGTAAGAGAAAGAAGGAAAGACAAATGAACATAAATAGGAAAGATTGGAAATGAAGTTAGATTGAGAAAAAAGGCAAGCAGGAAGGATAGAAAAGAAAGAAAAATGAAAAAAAAGAGGAAAAAGTTCAAACTTAAAGCAAACAAAAAATCCAATCATTTTAACGAAAAATCTTCTCCGATCCAACATGCCTAGCTATATTAATAGCCTGCCACACACAGGCAGGAGGCCAGTTCGTTATCAATGTATTGGGTAGCAAGAAAATCACCGTAGAACTTGCAAGTTAACAGTTATCAATTTTAATGTTACGTCTGCTTTGTCATCTGTTGGTTATTTGATGAATATTCTTCACATTTCTATGTATTAATTATACTTTTTTCAATATTCTGAAATATGGGACAAATAGGCGTCCCGGGAAGGGTATGTCGGGACGGGACGTCTGGTCACCCGGGGGGGGGGGGGGGTTATGTCACTGTGATCATAACCTATTATTATGGGGATTGGGATCTTAATACATTTTACATTTTTCCTTGACAATGATTAATGTTAGCTGTCTTGTTTTTTTTATTTTTTTTGCCCGGGGGGGCCACTTACATTGACGAGTGGATACCATGCGCGACCAAAAAAACACGTAAAAAGGATGTCCTTTTCACGATAGGGCACGTTACGTACGTAACGTGATAAGGGTGTCAAAAACACAAAAATAATGAAAAAAGGGTATCTATTTCGCTATAGGACAATTACGTGTTTAGGGTCGAATTTGCGGGGATGATAAAACAAAATTAAAATGTTTTATAAAGGATGTCCTTTTTGCCCCAACACTTCGTGTTTAGAGTCCAATTTTCGCGAGATGTAGAAGATGGGGTCGTACTAAACCAAAATAGGTAAAGCCGACGACCGAAAGACCCGTAACAATAAAACATTCCTGTACTTGTTTAGGGGTTCATTTCAGGGAATATTTGCCAAGAGTATCGTTTTGTTTCCAATACTTGTTAAGGGTAGGGTTTCACACGCCAATACTTGTTAAGGGTTGCATTTTCAGAATATGGAAATTACGTGTTTAGGGTGCTTTTCGAGACCCCATGGTCGCGCATGGTATCCACTCGTGAATGGAACTGGCCCCCCCGGGTTTTTTGCATGAATGATGAGATGCTTTATATAAATTGTTTTTATTTATGCCTATCGTCTTGCATGAATTAATACAGTATCAATTTTCTATTGTGTCACAGAGTTGCAAACATCGTAAATATGGCCTATCTTCATCACGTTCGTCGTATCCGAAGATTGAGAGAGGTATGAATATACAAGTCAAAAGAGGTTTTATTTCATTGGTCAAATTAGATTTGTGTTCTGTACTACCAAGGGCCTTTTCACATGTGAATCTTGATTCATTGTAATGATTGCTATTGTAATTGTTATTAGCGTTCATGATTCTAATCATGTTCTAGTTTGGTTTCACACGTGCTAAATATTCGTCATTAGCCTTGTTTTTCACTGGAATAATTCAAATTACGATTTTTTAACCATGTGAAGGGCAGTTAGTGTTAACAATCCTGATCCTATCAAACCATTGCATCCCTTGGTTGCAATGAAAAGATGTGGAGACAATTATTATTTTTTTATAAATGAACATTAAATAAAGGTCAAGTCCACCCCAGAAAAATGTTGATTTGAATAAATGGAGAAAAATCAAATTAGCATAATGCTTAAAATTCATCAAAATTGGATGTAAAATAAGATTAAGTAAGCTACAGTATGTCCTTTTAAAGTTTCGCTTATTTTTCACAAATAGTGATATGCACAACTCAGTGACATGAGACAGTCGAGATGTCCCTCACTCACTATTTTGTTTTTGTCTCACCTGCAAGTAATTTTCTTTAAGACTCCCGATACCCTGAGTGATCTATTCTGGTCCAAGTTTGGAATTCATTGGCAAACTAGATCTATGAACTCATATATTTACATTATTTGAACAAATTTAAAGATATTGCTAAAACATGCAACTGTCCCCTATATGTACACAGAATCCAGAAGGGAGGCCACAAAGAGGTCCCCGGGACCTGAAGGACCCTTTTGAATTGTACGATGAAGAAGCATTCCGGATACGATATCGTTTTTCCAAGGAGAGCGTCATCTACATCATCGACATGCTTGAAGCAGACTTGACGAGGAACACGGAGAGGAACAATCCTCTACCAGTCAGTCTACAGGTTTTGACAGTTCTACGATTTTATGCCGTTGGTGAGTAATTGATGTACCCTTAATATTAATAGCACCAAAAAATGTATCTTTTCTGAGCAAATAAAGATTGCTTTGCTATGTATATTTTAAATGCTAATAAATCTTCCATTGATTTGAAATTGACAGAAAGTGCATTCTGACCAGATGTGAAATCATGAGGCTTTACAGAGGCTTACACTTATCTTGTAATTATATTTAATTAAGGTAAATATGTGAAGTTTGGTCGTAATGACATGGGCTTCACTTTAAGTGATGAATGTCCTTAATTGAATTTCGATCCCTCAATCTATTCTTTTGTGCTATTTAGTTCTCAGATTTTAAATAACTTTTAAATAGGGCTATTCAATTGCTCAAACTGTGATTAAGCTTAAAGTCAATATAAGGATTAGTATTATTATTATTGCTGTTGACATTAACTATTTCTAGAGTAGTTTCATTTAGTTTGTTTTATGAATGTCGATTTGATCTCATTTTTCTTTCTAACATAGGATCTTTCCAGAGGATGCATGGTGATGAGGCAACAGTATCACAGTCATCTGTCAGTAGAGTGATCAAAGATGTGTCTGAAGCTATTGCAAGGAGGAAGAGGCAATTCATGACCTTTCCTGCAACGAGAGAAGAAGTTGAAACGACCCAGCAGCAATTTTACGACTACTGCAGATTTCCAGGGGTCATTGGTGCAATTGATGGGACTCATGTCTACATCCAGAGTCCTGGTGGCGAACAAGCCATGTACTTCTTGAACAGGAAGAACAGATATTCGGTCAATGTTCAGGTAAGTAAATTTGTAATTTTTAATTCCCATCCGAAATTGGGAAAATCAAATTAATTTTCAACCAAATAGTTATGGAATTATGTGAATATGAATAATGTGATATTATTTTGGCCAGCTGTGCACGATTACTTTTTTTGAAGCTCCGAAAATCTGGACTGCTCCACTGTCCAACACGTGAATGAGCTAAATATTGTGGTGGTGGGAGGGGGACGAGGATGCAGAGCTACCTGAAGTGCTTAAAATATGAAGCCTTCAATAATGGCTAAGAAGGGTTCTAAATTAACAGAAGATATAAAAATGCCAACATACTACAAAATTTAAGTGAATACATCAAAAATAAAATGAATATAAAAAAAGAACACCATCCGATTGATCTTCCATAATAGGGATATCGAATGCTAGATTACACAAAATCCAAGGAAATTAATACGCATTTAAATTTCAAATACAGTCAAGTTTTTGTATTCCCTTTGTTATAAAATTATTAAACCTCAATTCCAGGTTAATAGTAGATCGAACTTTTATTTTCTTTTTTTTTTGTACTGGCTCCCACGCGCCACTCCGCAAGGCTCTGGGCGCCACAAGTGGCGTGCGTGCCACCATTTGAGAATCCCTGATTTAGGCCATATACATGCATCAACACAAGACTGCAATTCTTATATAGATAATTATAAATGTCATCTATCCATACCCTTCATTTGCATATTGCAACTAGGATATACAAAAATGGAATTTATTAAACTATTAACTTCTTGCATTATCAATTATTATGAAAGGGTAATTTAAATGTTTGTTCTATGTTAAGATTTTACATATCAATTAATGAATATAAGTGCAAGGAGACTGAATATAATTTGCCAAGGGTCATTCAAATTCATATGTTGGGAGATTGCTGCACTAACTGCAGGCAGTTGAGTCAAATAACACATTTGGAAGAATGTTGCAATAATCAGGAAAGTAAGTGCAGTTAAATTACCTGCCAAGCTTGAAATGCAATGTACATGTAAATGTGTGATTCATGTATGTCTACTTTTTCAAATTTAATAGGTAGTTTGTGATCTTGCTGGGAAAATAACAAGTATTGTGGCAAGGTGGCCTGGCAGCACCCATGATTCCCGGATTTTCAATGAGAGCTCACTGAAGGAACAGCTGGAGGCAAGGGCAGATGGTGCTGAGTGGCTTCTTGGAGATAGTGGGTATGTACATTGGTCATTAAGTGTATCCCTTTCTTAAAGGAACCTACACCAAAATATCTAGTTAAATTGTTATAATGACTATTGAAGGATAATCTGAATTAATTAAACTTTATTATTGAGATGTCACATGCACCCAAAATGTGGCACCCCCAATTTATTATTCTTGTAATTCAAATTCAATAATTACATTTTATTTTTTCTTAATGAAAACAAAAGAGGGATCCATTATTTCACAAAATAAAAGAACCCACTTCATCAGCATAGATTTCTTTGATGGAAGGGGAGGGGGGTGAGATATTAATATGGTTTACTTAGAAAGTACAATAATTTTATCATTAATTCATTATTATAAAGTAGAATTAATTTGTCCATTTTGGATTGAATTTATAAAGTTTCAACTTCAGATTTGGTTCTCTTATTACTTTGTATTTGTGCAAACGGCTGTGGCAAGAATAAGAAATGGATCATAATTTTTCAAATTTCTACTGTCTTGCTTTGAAATAAATCGCTTAGGAAATTATTAATTAGTGCGTCCAATTCCCTACATAAATTTAATAGTAAGAGACTTACATGTATTTTTTTCCATTTCCATTTCAGGTACCCATGTCTTCCCTATCTCATGACCCCTCTCCTGAATCCTCAGGGACGGCCACAGGTACGCTATAATGCTGCCCACAAAAGAGGGCGTTGTATTATTGAGCGGACCTTTGGTCGTTTGAAGAGGAGGTTCCCTTGCCTCAATTATCTCCGCGTGAAGGTGGACACTACATTTGCAATCATAGTGTCTTGCTCGGTCCTGTGGAATATCTCTCTTGACCGGCGCGAGCCAGATATTCCAGGACCTGAGCCTGAGGAAATGCCTCCACTTGTCCACCTTCCTCCTGGCCTCCACGACGCTGTCGTAGGAAGGCTCAGGAGAGAGCAGATAATTGAGGATCACTTTAATCGTTAAGGCATGTCTGTGTATGTATATACATATAGAAGGTAATTTTTGTCTCACCTGCGTAGCACAGCGGGACTAAAAGCGCTGCTTTTCTGACAACGGCGGCGTCAACAATGAAATCTTAACCGAGGTTAATTTTTGGTAATGTCATAACTATGAAAGTTTTTGGATGTAGTTCATGAAACAGACATGAGAGGAATCAAAGATCACTTATTGTTATGCACAAGTCTTAGGTCATATGATCAAGGTAAAAAAAAGGTCATTTTGGGTCAATGATCATGTTTTCTTTTGTGAGTATATTTAATAGTTTTCTAAGTCATCACTGCTGCTATATTGATTCGCGTAATGCAGGCGAGACTGCCAGAGGCGTTCGACTTATCATGGGAAGGGCAGTGAATTTGATCCGAACGAAAATGTTTGAAATCTGAAACTTAACTATCCTGAATTCTATAGTGCAAATTTCAGGCTTTTTCCTTATTAAATATTGCTTAATTTGGTACATTAAAACACTCCCACATTTGTGCAAATTCTTTTTTTTTTTTTTGTCATCAGAATTAACACAAAGAAAATATCACAGACATGCCTTACATTAAAGTAAAGTAGCCACTCGGGACTATCTGCTCTGCCTCCAACCGTTCATTCAGTAGCTGCAGAGGATATTTGGAAATCATGAAGCTGCCAAGGTACTTGTTATTTTTCCAGCAAGCAAGGTTTTCATGCAGCTACATTTACATCTGAATTACATTCCGAAAGTTTGGGCCTTTGTTTGAGGGGGGAGGGTGCCTCCATCATGAAAAGTTATTACCAGAAGCATTAATATATTTAAAAGGTTATATGCCCATCCCCTTTTCCTTGATAACTAATAATCTATGTTTATGGGTGAGAAATTTAACTGCTTGGATTACAGAATATCAGGATGCAAGCAGGGAAAAGAATACACAAGGGCTACGGATGAATATGCCCCTTAATTAACTGCAAAAAAAGCACTGTTAAACTAAACAAGAAAAGCCCCCGAAAAATATCATAGGGTCCATTGTTAACTGTACATGTAATACAAAAGTTAACATTCTGGCTTGTCCCCAAAGTAGCCCTGCAAAAATATTGATTTTTTTCCCCCTCTGCATGATGGGTAATTTGTATATTTATTATATAATGGCTAGTTCACAAGACAAGGAATAAAAAAAGTGAAAGCTGGAAAAGAATATATAATACATAATCAGAATAATGAATATATTTTGATTAATATGGAGGGCATTCTAGTTTTGACATTTTCCTATTTGGAATGTAATTCAGAATGCAAATACAGTTGTATGCTACACTGGGAAACAAACATCCTACACAAAGAGCGGTATCCTGTTGTTCTTGTCAAGAAGTTATTTGGCTATTCCTACCATGATTCTGTATGTACACATACCTCATCAATGCACCTTGTATGCCTGGTTAGCTGCAGTACTTGTAAAATTGTCTGTTGACCTGTATTAATTTCTTCTTTCAATGTTTGAAACGTCAGGATTGTTTCATCCTCCTTGCATTAGTTTTCTACCGTTTTTGATTACTCTTATAGCTGTGATATTGATGCCTCATCATAGTGTCAATCGTAGAGCTGTCATTACCTGTAGTATATTTTTTGTGTGTTCCTCTCAAAAATATCTTCAAGCATGTTGATGATGTAATTTACTGTCACTTCTTCATCGTACAATTCAAAGTAATAATAATTGTGGAAGCCATCAGTTCTTGCATTTTTCTCCTGTGATATGGAACTTTTAGTCTAGTCTTAGGAGTTAGGAAATATAAAATTATTGAACGTTCATGTGCAGAAGGTACATAGACACATGAATGGCAAAGAAATAAATTGAGAGCAACAAGATCATTAACAGTGTCTGAATTCCACTTTATTGACGTTTATCTTCTGCATAATAGATATTTCTTCAACTTTATTGACATTGGTGGTCTAATAAATATATTTATATATATATATATGTACTCATAAAAATATATGTCTTTTTACAAGAGATGGCATGGGTGATTGGAACATGCTCTCTGATAAAGAATTTTTGTTTAATGAAAATTATGATGAAAGAACTTGTATCTAAAATACTTGAACTTTCTAAAAGACAAGATAAGGAGCATTAAAAGATACTGTTACAGTTACTGCCATTCGTGTCAAAGGGCAGAACTACCTCTTACAGGTTGAGATCTGAAGTAATTAAATGTACCAACATCAAAGTGAAATAAGAAGGATATATGGAATTTGTAATTAATGCCAATGTAAGGGACAAGTCCACCTAGTAAACTAAATGTTCTGAAGAAATATGAAGAAACATAAACGAATGAAAACACTTCAAAGTTCATCAAAATCAGAGATGAAATAAGGCAGTAAGGAGGATTTAATCCTCACAGGAAGAAAGAGCTGCCTTGAGCTTAGCTTCTTCTGTTTTCTTCTTGACTTTGAGGATTTCCATGTTAAATTCATGCTCGATTCTCATGTATTCAAGGCGTATTTGGTGTTCTTCTTCCGCCAATTCAACAAGTCTTTCTTCACTTGAGCGGGTTGACGTTTTGGGCCCGGTGTTGTGGTGGGAATTACTTGTACATCCCCTCTTTAATCCGCGAGACTGCGGCTTTGGAGTTCTTTCTTCATGACTAGGAGAGAACATCAAAATGCATATTAAGAAATGTACCTCTTGTTTACTAAAAGAAAAACGTCATCTTTGGCTGTAAAAGGAATGAAATGTATGTATATATGTATACATGTATATACTGTACATGAAATGTATATATGAACTTGAATGAATTTTATTTGACTTAATATTTCAGAATCATATGTTGAACTGGAAGAATATTGTTAAAGTCTACTGTATTATACATACTAATTTATATGCAATATGTACATGAAATTGGTGTATTGAAAATGATGACCCTGCTGAAAAAAGTTAATTCTATGACAGTAATATGTTCGTTCATTTCTTTATCAGAGCAACAGTTTGAGAAATCTTAGTGTTAGTGATTTAAAATACCTTGAAAGGGGGCCTTGCGTGATTTGCGTCACACCAGATCTGATCTGACTTCCTTGTGAAGTTGAGCATGATGAAGAAGTCCTATTAATTTTAAGTTTTGGAATGAAATATATTTCATTATAGAATAATTTGACTCTGCAAATAAAAGCTCTTGCACATCGTTTTATCAAAATTGTATTTAAGTATCTGCTATTTATTCAAATATTTCATGAGAAAGTATGTATGTGCACCTGCATAAATATTATTGAAAATGATGATCCAACTATTCAGTTGGAGCAGTTAACATGTGTTTTTTTCACTTCTAAATTTTCATACATAAAGATAAATATTGAGAATTCATGAATACCTTGAAATGGGTAAATTGATGACTGTAGATACAGTCAGTGTTCCTAATTCATATATCAGAATCACTGAATATTGTTAAAATCTACTATATTCTACATACTAATTTATATGCAACATGTACATGAAATTGGTCATTGAAAGTGATGACCCTGCTGAAAAAAAATAATTCTATGAAAGTAATATGTTTGTTCATTTCTTTATCAGAGCAACAGTTTGAGAAATCTCAGTGTTAGTGATTTAAAATACCTTGAAAGAGGGCCTTGCGTGAGTTGCGTCACACCATTTCCGATCTGACTTCCTTGAGAAGTTGAGCCTGATGAAGGTGTCCTATTAATTTCAATTTTTTTAAATGAAAAGATTTCATTATAGAGTAATTTTACTCTAAAAATAAAAGCTGTCGCACACCATTCTATCAAAATAATAATGTAGGTATCATTTATTTATGCAAATATTTCCTGATTTAAAAAAAATATGTATGTGCATCAAAATTATTGAAATTGATGATCCAACTATTCAGTTGGAGAAGTTTGCATGTTTTTTTTACTTTTAAATCTTCATACATAAAGATAAATATTGAGAATTCATAAATAGGCGTACCTTGAAATTGGGATATTGATGATTGTAGAAACACTTGGGTCTAGGGTTGAATCATGAGATTCTGCTTCTGATGGTGAAATTGCTCTATTTGGGGAGAAAGAAAATGTCAATGAAATGTAATGTTTTCTTTAATAGTCACATGAAAATTTATTTATGCATGAATGTATTTATTTCAAATTAAAGGAATAATTCATCTCAGAAATTGAATTTACTTGCAAGGATTGCCAACAATCTGTTGCAATTAGAAAATAAATGAATTCATATTAATATAATGTTATCAATGTGCACATGTATTTCAGTTTCCCATTGAATAAACATGAAATGAATGCTTCAATACCTTTGTTCAAGGAATATTCTTGTTGAAGATGTTTTGTTAGATGGTGTTGATGTTGTGCCGAGTATAAAGAGAAAAAATTCTAAACATCAGCTGAGAGAAAAATTCTGAATGAAAATTGTAGATTGCCAAATTTTCTTCACAATATTTATAATTGTACTTTGAAGTTTGACCTTATACCTGACCTGAATCTGACTTTGGTAAGAATAAATATTTCATTTTCTTTGATTTCCCAGTTCCCACCTTCCCTATTAATCGTTCAATATAAATGAAATGCATTTGGAAAAGTGATAAATTTAGAGATTCTAAAAAATGATACAACAAGAAATTGGGTTCACTTGTTATTAGTACTTATTATTTTATGTTTATGTATATATGAATTATATTATTCTTTCATTTGCAAGTGTGTACAGTGTTGTGTGAGAGTGTGTATGTGTTATATTTATTTCAATAATTTTTCAATTCTTTTTAGGAGTGGTGTACAAAAATAGTACTGGTATTGACAAATACACCTCTTCTTGGTGAGTTCCCTTTTTTTCATGTGCCCTTCAAAGATTTTAAAGAAAAATATAAAGATAAAATTACCTGGTGTGCTCCACAGTGTCAGAATCCAACTGAGGTCTTTGGAATTGATCCTCGATACTATTTATGGGGGAAAAAGAAAGATATACGTTAGTATCCATTGCATTATTATTTTTTTATGATATTTCCCATCAAAAGTCATATACATGTAGCTACATTGCCACAGGGCCGATCCGCTTTAATTTAAAATGTATAAAAATAAATTGATGCTGCCCTTGATAAAAACTTGTACATTTAAAAATATTTATTTCATTTCATTCATGCTTTTAATAACCTTTATTAATATACTTTTTTCATTTGAGATGGGGGGTGGCCTTTTAATTTTTTTAGGATTGTCAAAGCATAAAAATATTAGTAGATAATCTCCAAAATCAAATATTGGACCACTGATAATTGGTATCTAACGTTTTTTTATGCGTGAATATGAGAATTTAAATGACTATCTCTTGCAAAAAAAATCCACTTAAATCGCAATCATGGCCATATGCAGCGGGGACAGTCACCCCCTCCCTTTTGAAAACGGGGTAAAGTTTTACTAAGAATTTTGACAAAATTCAATAAAAATTTGCACAAAATCCTTGCTTTCGAAAATGCAAAAGCTTGCTCGATACGCTCCCTTGCATACAAGTAGTTTTTTACGAAAAATTGTATGTAACAGTGTCTTGTCACCGGGATTAATTTCTGCGTATATTTGTGATCGCATTGAATGCAATTAACCAATGGAACACCTACACATTTAAAAATTGTATCAATATTTATATATATCTAAAATATTAATTAAATACATCCAGGCCTGTAGCCCTATGCAATTTTTTTTTTATTTTCGAGCTGGGACAAAATCCTTCTTTGTAATATTTTTGGGGTCCTTCCGCAAAATTTCAGGGGGTTCAATTTCACCCACAGGACATACCCCATTTTCCTTTGAAAATTAAACATTTCAAAATCCCCCAAAGACCACCCCCCCTCGCAATTTTTTTTTATACTCGAGCTGGGAAAAAATCCTTCTTTGTAATATTTTGTTGGGTCCTTCCGCAAAATTCAGGGGGTTCAATTTCCTCACAGGACGTACCCCATTTCCTTTGAAAACTAAATATTTCAAAGTCCACCCCCCTCGCCAATTTTTTTTATGTTCGAGCTGGGAAAAAAATCCTTTCAAATATTTTTTGGGGTCCTTCCATTTCAGGGGTTCAATTTCACCCACAGGATGTACCCTATTTTCCTTTGAAAATTAAACATTTCAAAATCCCCCCCCCTAAAAGTCTACATAAGCTACTGGGAATAAATTCAAATAATTGATCTCTTTTTTTCCTTCCATGGAATAAAATTCATGAAGCTGTTTTAGGGGGAATTAAAAAGAGTGAGCATTTAAACACTTATAATAAATTCGTTTTAAAAGTACACACTTGAATCATAATCAGCTAAGGATATGAAATCACTTTTACTCGGTCACCGTTTACCAACGTTGATCCCCCCCCCCCCCCAGGAAATTATTGATGATTCATATTACCTTTCATCACTTCAGCCTCTCAACAATGGGTAATGTTCAGACGTTCCTCCTGATTTATTTTCAGTAATGCCATGGAGTTGAATTGACGTTAATAACTTTCATTAAGACTTAGGTAGTGTTTTTTCCTTTTTGGTTATTTTTACTCTCTCTCTCGTTCTCTCTCTTAATTTTGATGGACATTATAATAGGCTTTCGTGATAAGTTCATATCTACTTTTGATTTTCTCATTTTACTTCAAGTTTATAACAAACATGACGCTCTGATCCGAACACAACGTTTGGATTCTGCGCAATGGATATGTATGCAAATTAATTGTTGAACTTGGATTTAAAACTTTGCCTTGGCTTTGGCCGACTGGCTGCTAATTTACTTTAAATAATGTAGGCTTCATATTTTACAAGAGCGACATTCTACACTGCCAATGTAAGTAGTTAATTGAGAATATTCTTCATACTAGCAACTAAAATGAAATTCTATGATATTGTAAGGAAATTTGCCAATTGATTAGATTACCGAACCCGGGACTAAAAACCCTCATTTGGCGGTGATCGTCTACGTTCGACAAGCTGAGTCGGTGGCATCCCCAAGTTCCGGGCGGCCAGCTCGTTCGCTAGCGTTGGTGTTAAAATTCATAACATGGATTGCAATGGATGGGACTGAACTCGGACGAGTGAGGATGAGCAGACGATCGTGATTTGCCCAAAGTTTGAAGTTTAATTTTACCCAATCTTGTCGTTTGAAAATTACAAATAGCATTTCATATTTATAAAATATTCATTTTGTTTGAGCTGATTATACATGTATTCCTAGAAAATGTTGATTTTAACCATAAAATGGACTTACTCAGTGGCACGACCTGTTGCCATGGAACTGAGCGATCCAAATGCCAAGTATTCGGCTGCGATTTCGTTGTCATCGTCAAATGGATTTCTGAATTGCTGAAAATCCATTGGGCATAGCTCCTTCACAATCATGCTGAAGTGACTGGGCTCAGGTGGAGGTGGACCTCCGCCAGTCTTTCTTGATTCCTTACTGAAATTGGAATGTTCTTTCTTGGCATTGAGCCTCATTCTTTTCCACTGGTCCTTAATTTGATTTGTGCTCCATTTATTTCCATATTTGGAGTGGAATTTATTGGCCAAATCATCCCATGCTGCTGTTTTTTTCAAATTACTATTATAATCAGTCTTCCTACATAGAAGAACTTCCCTTCGCTCTGTGATTAGTTGGAGGAGGAGGTTTCTTTCAGCTGTCTGCCAGTTTCCCTTTGCTCTCTCCCTTCCAGCTCCAACACACCTAAAGTTAGCCTCCTCCATTTTGGATGTAGCAGACAGCATCTGACCTACTGAGCATGCTCAGTAGGAAAAAACCCATGGTTTAAACCATGGTCTAAATTTAAACCATGGTTTAAACCACAGTCTAAATTTAGACCACAGTTTAAATTTAGACTGTGGTTTAAACCATGGTTTAAAAAAACCATCGTTTGTGAATCAGAGAGGGGGTTTAAACCCCCCCTGGGTTTAAACCATGGTTTCAAAAAACCAGGAGGGGGTTTAAACCCAGGGGGGGGTTTAAACTTCTTTTGTGAATACGGGCCTGAAAATCGTAAACATTTGCACCTTCCCTCGTGTACACAATTTCACATGCTCTCCAGCATCTTCACGGAAATCTGCCTAATTGCAACAATTCTGGTGAGTGGAAACATTGCATGATTCTATTATTTACTAATAAATTGATCTAAGAACTCACCACCAAACAAGACAAGCAAACTAGTAATCTTGCACACTAAAACGTGCACAAACAATCAAATTCATCAACAACAACACATGATTCAGCATAGCACACACGTGCAACACTGCACACTCAGTGCCTCACTTGCAAAGTCAAACTTGCCAAAAACAATACACTACGACTCAATACATTAAAGGTCTCTCTCTCACAGTCTCTCGTGCTAACTCCTTATGGTAGCGAGCAATCTAAGGCACAATGACATGGAAAAGTGATTTCGTTGTATAAATGATCTCATTTCTAAATTTGCTATCTCGAGTAGAAGTAAATGTACCAATCATCGTTTTCACTTCTGTTACTAACGTTCACACCAGACAATTACTCTAGTAAAATAAATAACTCTGTATTCAGTAATTGTTCAACTGAATCAATAAAAAGTAATTCTTTATTAATAAACTTTAACTGACAGCTAGGCATCGTTGCCAATATCAAGTTGTGTTCTGCTCAATATATTCTTCTTTGATCTATATATACTATGTACATTATCTACAGACGACACCTCATGACTATGTTTTGTCGTCATAATTTATTCAAAATAAAACAAAACAATAAATATTCTTAAAAAGCAAGTAATATGTCTAAAATTCTATCTATATTCTAAATCACCACTATTATGAGACTGATCAAAGTAAGTTGATCGAACTGTACTAGTTTCCTTCCAACAAATATACTTTTCACTTCAGCAAAAGCATGAAAAGAAGTTCTATTCTCGGCTACGTCTAGCCTCTCTATCACTTTCTAAAACTAGGCCCTTGGCCATCCACTAAACTCTTTGTTTCTCTATCTTGAGCTAAAACACTCAAATAACCTAACTTTCAACTTCAATCCAACAGAGTCACCGCTCAACGGGTCAATTTTCCAAACCGGTCTATCCGCCCCTTAAGTATTCAATGATAGCTCACTTTGTCGGCTTATCATTTAACTTTTTACTAACCTAAGTCTTTAGATAGGACAAGTCTCAAATTGTCACATTCCTTCCTATCACAGCTATCAGAACTTACTTGACATCTTTATAAACAAACTTAAATCCTAGGAAACTCCGAATTCCTCCAAGGATTCTTTCCTTATTGCCTTTCAAAGAAAACTATCCAGTAAACCTAATTGTCTCATGAAAAGATTGTATTGAAAAATCAATACATCCCTATAATTCCTCTACCTTTACTATACATGTCTATTTTTAGAAAGGAGTAAAGGCTTTGATTATTCAAAATAGTAAAATAAAAATGACTGCCTTTATCCTAGGAGGCATCCTAGATAATAGAATAATTTACATATTTACAACTTTGCCTGAACTATCAGGAACTCATCAAAATCCTAATCTCAACTATCTTTCATATAAAAGATCAAGGATCTATAATCAGGTAAGATCCAAAAATAATTAATATTCATATGTTAACATTAAGTCCAATTCCTAACAGTAGTATGATCCTCATAAAAGATCAAGGATGCCTCATCTAGAGACCCCTGGGGAGCGTTTCATCAAGATTTTTGTCCGACAAGTCGTCAGATCTGACATCTTTCCTTGATTTTGATTGGCTGTGAGGCACTGTTACTATGGTAACTGTCGGATAAAAGAGGACTTGTCGGATAAAACGTCCAACAAGTCCTTTCATGAAACGCTCCCCCGGTGACATATATCTAAGTTACGAAGGCTCTCAGCCTTCTGCTCCAAAAATTCATCTTTATTAAGATATACCTTGAAAGGTTTGCTCAGTTGTCAGAAAGAAAATATATCAGTCGAGATAACAGTAACCTTGGCACTGTGAACAACAAATCTTTATCTGAATCAATGATAATTTACGTTATGGAAAGTAACTTTTATGGGGCAAGAAATGGAACGCGCATTTTATTTATTACGCAATTTAGGCGCGTTGCTAATGGTTTCTGACCAGGAGTATCCATGACCAGTGTTACGTCACAACAGAAATTACTAACTAAACGACGCTACCAAATACGGTGCATTATGACGTCACAATTTTTTTGTTACGTAAGTTTTGCTATTTAATTTTTTTAGTGATTCTGTACAATATGATAACATGTATGCTGGAAGATTTTTACATGCCAAATGATACCTTAGTTTTTATTTCTTGTGGTTACACTTTATCATGTATTCGTCTTGAGGTTCATCGCATATTGGGCAGTTTCCTTGTGAGTTCTGTGTCTGAGAAGTATCCACTCCATCTGTAGCATCATGAGATATGTCAGCCATTATTTTTCTTTGTTACGTCATGAAGAGTGCACTGGAGACAGATTGATGTCCGCGTAACCCAAGAGGATGACGCATATTTATGGTGAATCTCTGCGTATGCCTTAAGTTGAAACTGGTTCCATGGCAACTTGTTTTTTTGTACACGTCTAATAACAAAATCCACATATTTTTCCGAAATTCGTCAAATTCTCCAAGGATAATTTGTTTAAGGAGTATATAATAAGCACCTTCCAAGTCAGCACACTGTCCGCTATCCGGTGGTGTAAAATTTATTGGCAGAGATATGATATTTCCCGAAAAAAAGTATCCAAAAGTAGGAGCAACCAAAAAACACGTCTGCTTGTTCAAATATATTAATGAGATTGAATAGACTTGATTTGAACTCTTCTGCAGATTAAGAGTGCTCAAACTTCATCACTATCTGGAGACAGTGAATTTGAAAAAAAAATAAAATTGGATATGTTGGAAGCATAGCCTTGCTGTATAAGAACTCTAATTCATGAAGTATTCATATGAGTTTTATCTAATGAATCGGGGATCTGAGCAATGAATATATATATAATAGAGTCAATTGATCTGCTCGGAGTATCAAAACTCCGTGGACAATAATATTTTAACGAATTTTCGCCCATAGGGCTTTGTCAAGTTATGCCAAATTTATTAGATTGCGTCAAAATAATTCGTCATAAAGATGCGCGTATCCAACAGTGAGCAAAAGCGTACAAAGGATGACGAAATTGATACGTCATAAAAGGGAAACGAAAGAAGACAGTAGGAGAGGTAGATCGAGAGAAAATGAGAAAGAGTGGAAGATAGAGAGAGAGCGCGTGAGAGAAAGACAGAAAGAGAGAGCGGGTGAGAAGGAAGGAGATAGGGGAGAAAGAAAAAGAAAAGCAAAGAAGGACAAGGAAAATGAAAAGAAAGTAAAAGAAAAGAAATGTCTACGCCAGACGAAATGAATGGAATGATATGTTGAGTCCATGGGGTTGGAGACATCCAAGGCGATGGATAATCTTCTCTTCCAAAAGCTTTCTGTCCTCATCACCTCCTTTGCAAGATAGAAATCCGAAGATCTTCAAATCATCTATGGTGTGTCCTAGCAAATTGAAGTGACGGGCCATAGGAAGACCTTGAGTGTTGAGTCTAATAGATCTTGGATGTTCGGTAGCTCTGTCGGCCATCCTTCGCCTGGTTTTCCCGATATAGATCAAGTCACAGCGAGAGCAGACAATGACATAAATCAGGTTGGTGGAGGTACAGGTAAATTCTTCTCTTATTTTCCACGTGTAGAAACAAAACGGCACGTGTTGCACCTACGTCTCCTGCAAGATGTTGTTCCTTGCCGCTGAGTGTGATTGATTGCAAGTGGTTTCATTCTGGAGTGAACGAGTAAGTCCCTCAAACTCTTGTCTTTTTGTAGGCAACAATGGGTGGCTCATTGAATATCCTCTTCACTTCAGGGTCTCTTTCATGATAGAGGTATTGCTCATGACGTTGGAGACGAGTTTGGCTGTCTGGGGGTGGTAGGTCATCCCTAGAGGTTCCCTCTTAGTTTTTTGACGACTTATCTCCTGAAGAGCTTGCTGACGTGTCAACTCGGAGGCCTTGCGAACAGCACTTTCTATTACTTCTTCCGGGTAACCGCTTCTGCGGAAGAAAGAGACAATTTCCTTAGATTTGTCACAGTAATCAGCATTGCTGCTGTATGAATAAGGTCTCTACCGTTTGCAGTTGGGTGGATGTGATGATTCATAGTTCAGGTAACAGTGCGCATCGGTCTTCTTGTAGTGCACGCTGGTGGTAATGCCAGTGCCCTCAATACGAAGGTTGATATCCAAGAAAGGGACAGTCTGATCTGATATATTATGCGTGAATCGAAGGGATGGATGATGGTTATTGAAATACTCAATGAAAGAAGTCAATTCTTCCATGTAGCAACACCAACGTGGTCATCAATGTATCTCTTCAGCATAAGTGGCTTAGGACCTTGATAGTTGTTGAGTAGTTCCTCTTCTACGAAGCCCACAAATAGACACGCATAAGAAGGACCCATTTTCGTGCCCATAGCCACATCTTTCTTTTGTACATAGAATTCATCTTCGAACTGGAAGGATGATATATAACGAAATAATGCCGATGATAATGCTTTGATTGCCAATAAAGTTTTTATTGTTTACTCGAATTTTCGACGGTCCTCCGTCTTCTTCAGTAGTTTACAATGTGTGGTATCAGATCAATGATATATAAATATAATTCATTAATTTTATCTAAGTACTTGTGTAGACTTATAAGAATGATTATAATCTGTTCTGCCTTTTTATCTTATTGTGAGAACATTAAAATGCTTGTAGGTTCTCCTTCCTGGCCATATGTGCCTTGATTTAGGTTTTCATAATAAAATGACGTTTATTTGCCATCTCTGCTGTCAGCCTGTCACAAAAATCAAAACAATGCATCATGAAGTATAATTCAAACAAACAAAGAGAGGGCGAGAGGGATTTGTGGTTTGCAAATATATATGAAATGTATTAATGTTATTTATTGCAGTGCTTGTTTAAGCTAGTTGTTTACTCTTTGGGTGCTCTTGTCTCTTGTTATCACTTAAATGTGTTCAATACCGTGTTTCTGAAAGGTATTACTCTTTCCCTTGTAATACGAGATATGTCCAGTCCTGTTGAAACATTGGTATGTTACCTCGCCGTATTGACATATAAAGGTCAATCATTTCAAGAGGCCATTCTTACCTTTCGCCAGAGGCCGACTTACCTTTCGCATGTGAAACATCATCTGGTGACAAATTTGCTCCATCAGATTCGTGTCTGGTGACTGGGGTCTGATGTGATACGTTTGTACCTTAGGAGTTGGTTGTACACAATTGATTTCTTCGTGTGGGGTGGACGGTATGAGTTATACTCAGGATAAGAGGAGGAATCGGTTGGTTTGATGTATACATCGAATTGTCATTCTTAGAAACGTTGACATCCAGGAAGTGGATTTTTTAATAGCTTTCAATGGTAAATTGAATGTTTGGGTTATGCGCATGGAAAGCACCGTGAAACGATGCCAGATCTTCCTCTGTATGGGGCTAAATAAAAAAGACGTCAATTTATTTTATGAACAATGACGGTTTGAGCCTACATTTTGAGGGAAAAATCCTCTTCAAAGACAGCCATGTACAAGTTAGCGTACGCTGGTGCCATCTTTGTTCCCATTGCTGTACCCTTTTACTGACGGTATTCTGATTGAACTGAAAGTAGTTTCAAAATGAAATCAACCATGGAGGACAGGTCCTCAATTTCCTGATCGGGACCACCCTGTTTTTGAAGAAATGTACGAAGGGCTACTACACCTTGGTCGTGGGGGATGTTGGTATAGAGGCTCTTAACATCCATGGTTATGAGTATGGAGTCTGATGTGAGGGGAGCCGACTTGATCTTGTTCAAAAAAATATTTCGTGTTTTTCACATAGCTCTTGATTGATTGATTGATTTTATTTGGCAAGTCACCATAACATATATACAGTAGCATTAAACATGTTAAAACAACAGGCTTGCACAGGATGACCCACGAAAGCTCGAAATTTTATTTCCAGTGGGGTCCTCGACATATAGAATAAAAAATTGTAAAATTATACTATTTACATATTAAAGAAATGAAGAAAAAAAATCAGAATTTACTATTACCAATGATTAAGATAATAGATAATATATACAAGAATATAACGAAGAAAAAAAGAAGGAGAAGAAGGAGGAGGAATAGAAGAAGAAAGGGGAGGAGGAGGAGGAGACGGAAGAAAAGGATGAGGAAGAACAACAGCAAAAACAGCGACAACAATAACAACACGAAGAGGAGAATAGAAGGAAGAGACAAAAGAAATAGAAAGAATAGAAGAAAGGACATATCGAAACTTCGATCAAACTATGTAATAAAAATAAATAATAATACCTGGTAGAGAAGAGAAAAGAACGTGGTCAGTATTCAGCCTAAATCAACCGTATAACATATCATTTGCATCTTCTCTTTGACTCTCAGGTGAAAGATATTCTTTCAATTTCCTCTTAAAATGCAAAAAGTTTCCTATTTCCTTTATATCATTGGGAAGGGAATTCCAATGTTTTATAGCATTGTAATAAAAGGAATTACCAATACTACCTACCCTTTCTGGTAAGCAAAAGTTGAAATGGCTGTTTCTTGTATTATAGTTATGTAATTCGGTAACTAGAATAAAGTTTGATCCAATATAATGATTCGATCTATTGTGATAGATTTTATGCACGTGGTGCAAAATAAGCTGTTTTGATCTTTGGTTAACTTCAAGAAAACCTGCTCCAGAGAGTTCGGTGTAGCCAACATGGGCTCTGGGACCAGAACAGTTAATGAATCTAACCATTTTATTCTGTATAATTTTCAACTTCTTTTTATCGAGTTCGCTTATGCCACTAAACCAAGCAGGGTTAGCATAGTCAAATAAACTCTGAATAAGAGCAAAACAGAGAATACGCCTTGCTTTCTGATCCATACAACTTTGATACCTGTACAGAAATTTCAACCGGGCATTCGCCTTTTTTACGATTGATTCTACTAAAGATGAAAATGAAAGGGAGCTGGTCAACTCAATGCCTAAATACTTTACAGATTCTTTCCTCTGAATTATCTTATTATTGTATGATACTTCAAATTCAAATGAAGTTTTATAACTCATCCAATCGACACATGTAGACACATGTAGAATTTGAACAAAGTAGTACGCTACCATCTGCATACAATAATAATTTACAGTCAGCTTTTATACAAATAGCCATGTCATTGATATAGGTTGAAAATAGAATTGGGCCTAAAATACTTCCCTGTGGAACTCCACACGTTATAGGCATAATTTTTGAACGAATATCGCGAATAGCCACTACTTGATGTCGATTCGACAAGTAGGATTTGAACCATGCTACAGTAGCCTGGTTAAAACCCATTATTTGTATTTTTTTTCAATAAAATGCCATGATTAACTGTATCAAATGCTTTTTGAAGATCTAGGAGTACCATCCCAACGAATTGTCCCTTAGAAATATTAGTTATCAGATAATCAGTCAAGTGAATAAGGCATGTCTCAGTCGAATAGTCATGTCGAAAACGAGACTGATATTCGTAAATCATATCATTTTCTTTAAAATATTTTTCGATCTGAACACATACCGCCTTTTCTAGAATTTTGGATACTATGCTTAAAACACTGATATGTCTGTACTTTTCAACAGTAGTTTTATCTTTCTTCTTATGAATAGGAGTTATTTTTGCAATTTTCTTATCCTCTGGGAAAGTGCTAGTAAAGATAGATAGATTTATCAAGAAACTTAATTGTTTGTACAAACTCTTTGCTCCTTCTTTTAGAAATTTAGCAGGTATCAAATCTAACCCAGTGCTTTTTGATACATTTAATTTACGCAACTCATTAAAAATGAATTGATCACTAACAGGTAATAATTCAAATTTATCTTGGCTTATACCTTTTTTTCATAAAATTCACGAATGTTCTCACTGTCTGCACTGAAAATGTCTTTGCAAGATTGAAGTTTATTTACCAACGTAGCTGCGACATTTGTAAAATAGGAATTGAATTCATTGGAAATAGTTATCTTATCATGACATAATTCTCCGTCAATTGAAACGACTAATTCTTGGTCCTTTCCATTTTTCTTTTTTAATCCCAAACTTTTTAGATTCTGCCAAAGTCTTTTAGAATCATTTTTATTTTCTTTATTTTATTTTGTAGGTATTCTAATTTGGCCTTTTTCACCTCTCTTTGAACCATATTTCTTAATTTCTTGTATCTTTTAGAAAGCGTGTCATAATCCTCATCGCTTAGATTTTTCTTCATTTTTGTATACGCCACATTTCTTTCTCGAATAAGAGAAATTATATCTTTAGGCATCCAGTTTTCTGATCTCTGTTTAATCCTAATCCTTTTTTGAGGCGCTATCATATTCATCGTTGAAATAAAAGTATTTTGAAAAACTGACCAAGCCTTATGTACGTCAGTGCATTGGGTTAAATTTGACCAATCAACGGCAGACAGTTTAAGATTGAAAGATTCTTCGCTATATTTTTTCTACGATCTAATATCAGTGGTTCTGTGAACACCTTTAGCCAGCCTAATTTTCTTTCGTGTACAGAAAGTAAAAGAATGGTCACTTATACCAAGATCAATAACACCACTTTGACATATTTTTGTTCGTTATTACAATAACATGGTCCAATAAAGAAGAACATGTGTGTGTGACACGGGTTGCATCTTTGATGAGTTGGCTAAATCCTTGAAGACTCAATAAGGCAGTATATTTTGTAGCCAGTGGAGATTTCTGAAAAAGACAAACATTCATATCACCTTAAAGTATGATTTCATCATCTTTCTTTAATGTATCGAGGATACTTGACATCTCAATAAATTGATTGCTTTTCGGAGGCCTATAAATGACGCCAGCAATAATTGTTTTTGATCTTGGTAGAAGCAAATTAATCCACAGTGATTCAGAATCACCTGTTCTTAAAACATCTATGATATTGAATGCAATATCATTTCTGATATAAAAACATACACCACCCCCAGAGCCTGATAATCTATAATTGCGTATCACTTTGTAACCATCTATATTGATTTCTTCATCATTCACCGAGTCATTTAGCAATGTTTCTGTGAAAGCAATGACTGCAAGATTCTTTCTCTTAAATAGAATTCGAAGTTCTGAAATTTTTGGTAGAATAGATCTAACATTTAGATGTACAAAGTGAAGACCTTTTACAGCAAATATGTTTTCAAAATGTTGATAAAGTAAACTTGAATCCTTCGAGTTTTTTTGTTGTAAATTTGGCTCTAGAATGTTTTCGGGTACCCGAATTTCTTTCTCACAGTTTACAATAGTATTATCGTAGTCGTCAAATTAAGATTCACAGAAAGATGGTAAAAAACAGGTTGAACAAAACCATTCTTCATCGGGGCTCAAATATAAATTTGAATATATTTCCAGGCTTTATATTTCTTGACAGTGAATATGATACCATCTTTTACAAGTGGAACAAAGAAGGCCGCACTGATTTGATTTTAATGGTTTTTCGCAGTTTCCACATGGAAACTTAAATTGTGGGCCTGGGTTTGATTTAATATCACCAGACAATAATAAGAGAAGGAAAACAATGATTTTGGTCACTTCCCTATTCACTAATTCTATGGAAGGGATCCATTTGTTTTGAAAATAATAAATGTACAATTTGGGATATATCATTCTGAAGTTTATTTTTTCATAACAAATCGTTTTGCAGGTAAAGTCGTGCATATAGAACACAGAACTCACCAGGTCAAGTGATCTGTTATATACATCAAAATTTCCAATTTCCATTTTTGCCATCATAGTATCATATTCTTTCATCAGTCAAATAGGTATATATGGAGATACATGTATTCAACCATTAAGTAATGATCTCACTAACAGTAAATAGTCCTGCCACTCTCTTGTCGAAGTCCTCGATCTGGTTGTCTCACCATGCCTTCTGACATCTCCGTGTATGTTGGTCGTAGGAGCAGCCACGTCAGCATAGGACCTTCCATGAAAGAAGTTTGGACGTCGATGCTTCTGGTTTGGTAAGACACGGCGGATGTTTGCTGCGAAGATACCCTGGCCAACTTTGTTAAGGTGGACCCCGTCACGACCTTGGTGCTGCTCACCGATGTTGTCATTGATGACAAACCCCCATGAGTTTCGCCTCGCAGTATCCCTCAGGGTGGAGTTGACGAAGTCGATCCTCCTCTCTTGGTACCGCGACTCCCATTGTCTGTGGATGATGCCAGATAGGATGACCTTCAACCCCTTTCTGGCAGCAATATTTCCTACGTCCACGATCTTGTTGTGCAGACAATTGGGGCCATCCTTGTGTTGTTTGTACCGACATGCACAATGACGGTACCTCCTTGAACGATGTCGGCACACTCGTTGGATAGACATGTCAGTATGTCTTCTGACCTGGCACCTGGAACGGAACGACATCTCACTTTCATTTTGCTTGACAGGCGACGACCATCAATGTTTTTCAACATGGAATCTCCCAACAGTAGCACGTCGTGTGATTTCTTTCGTCTCTGGCGTAGGTTGACCCGTCTCCACTCACTGACGGAATCCGATGATTCTGCTCCGTTCGCTTCGCCCTCCACTCCAAGAATCTCAAATCGGTTGCTAGTGGAATGTTGGATATAAATTCGCTTGTATTTACAGTTGGAAGTTGAATTTTTGACGATGATTGTGGGATGCTCGATTCTTCTTCGGCTGATGATGCTTGTTGTACAAATACATCGTCCATGTGATGAATGCTATGACAGTCTTCCACAACCATAGTGGAGGTTGAAGCGTCGTGAATCAGGTAGAAATATCAGGTAGAAATGTCTGAAGTTTTTCGTCGACATACTTAGACATTGGTTCTGATATATAATCTACGCTTGAGACAATGGGTCTACCGGGGAATGATCTTTTTCGACTGTCGTTTGTACATCAGACTCCTCGTTTCCACAGATATTCTAACCAACTGAGGTAATTTGTGAATCTTATGTAACAAGTAGAATTTACTCACTCTGGGGTTATCAGACACCAGCGTACTACTGGAGTAATCAACAGTTTTAAGATTCTCCACACGTTGTTAGGCTTGCTGATGGTACTCCGGTGTGGGGTCTTCTGTTAAAGGAGTGTAGAAAGCCTCGTCTGCGAGCTGCCGTTGGGCCTCGGAGATGTAATCGTTGGCGTCCTGGATTACCACTGCCCCACCTTTGTCAGCCGGCTTGATGACAATGTCAGTGTTGTCCCTCAGCGATTTGATGGCCTTCTTCAGTACCTTCTCTTGATGACTTGATGTATTCTCTTCGACGTCCCTAAGGAAGTTGTCAAGGTGTCGCTCGACGGCTGAGGTGAAGTTGTCGATGTGCAAGTTCCTTCCCGCTGGCGGGGTCCATTTTGATCTCGTCAACGATGGTGGCTTTGCCTTTGCAGCTTGGGGAGGAGGGCCATCATCAGGTTCATCTTTGTCAGTGAAGTATTCCTGGAGCTTCACACGTCTGTTGAATGCCACGCTGTCCTGCCAGAAACGTAACTTATCGAGTCGTTGTGGAGGGCAGAAAGACAGACTAAGGTTAAAAGTCTTTTCCTTCCAGTATACTTGGAAAATTCTATCCTTGTATACAAAGTGATCGATGTCCTTCGCAGGAAGAGTTTTTAACAATAATACAATTTTACACAGTTGACTGTAGGTTCATCAAATTTATTGCTACTAAGAGTTTCACGCAACCTACGTGAGGTGCAAGCATCAGGCAAAGATCTGATAAAGCTTTTTAAAAATACAATTGAACACAATGCATTGAATTGGTTCGCAAAGCGCGTAACACCGTAGGACGCACCTAGTGGGCGCTGGATACCAGGTGACCAGTGCGCGCCGAGGGGTTTATACAGTATGTACTTATATATATTTATTATAACAAAATATCGCAGATGATTATTATTCAATCAAATGTTCGACGGTCCTCCCTCTTCTTTAGGAGTTTACAATGTGGTATCAGATCATTCAGAGAGCGCATCCTCAGACAGATTTTGCTATGATAACTGGCTAAGCTAGAGTGCGCGCCCTTCACAGAAACAACTACTGTCATAGTAAGGCGTGTTTGTGATCATCAAATGTTACGTAACAATAAAGAAATATATATATATTGATATAATGAGATGAGGTCAACTCAAGGACGACGCAGGAAACAATTCTCAGCTTTAGCTTTCGTCTTTATTAAGACCTTGTCAGAAGCGGTCTGAAAAATACAAAGGGATACAACATCCACATTTGGCTTATAATCACAAATTATTGCACATCAGTGAATTATCATCAAGTTGAATGTATTCCATAATCTCATGAGACAGATGAATGAATGAATGAATGAAAAATGATAATAATTCGCTTAAAAGAATAATTATATAAATGAAGAAGACATACCTGTGGATAGAGACTATTGTGGCAGTAAAATAGGATGCCTACCGTATCCTATCTTGTTCTTAATGAAAGTGTCACAAATTGCAAAATGGAAACATAGGTGGTGAAATAAGGTCCTGCGTCGGTTGTGGTCGTATACAACAAAATAAATGTAGAACAACAGTAGATAAACAATTTTTTTAATAAAATTTTTGCACATAGGACTTCATCGTGAAATATTTAATTCATTAAGTCAACAAGAATCATAGAAACGCAGTGCGCAGAACTTGATATATATGTATATATTACCGTGTTTACACTTAATCGGCATTTGAATCGGCTCGCGGTTCTGAACCGCGAGCCGATTCAGCATCGGCTTTTTCATAGCGTGTAAACGCGAGCAACTTGAATCGGCTCGCGGTTCAGAACCGGCAATTTGCACCACCAAAGTAGTAGGTTCTGAACCGCGAGCCGATGCAGAATCGGCTTTTTTACTACGTGTAAACAGAAAGCCGATTCTGCACCGGCAATTTGTGCGCATTTCAATTACTTTACCATTGTGACGTAATTGTAAGCGCACTGATCCAGCGTTGTCTTTATTATGACGTATATTGTAGGTATGCGTATCAGTTCAGGTTTTGCATCGGCTCGCGGTTCTGAACCGCGAGCTGTAACAACGTGTAAACGCAATCCAAATGCCGATTCTGCATCGGCATTTGGTTCAGAACCAATTGCCGATTAAGTGTAAACACGGTAATTATGGTAGGGGGTCCTAAAGCTGCGCGGGTCCTAAAGCAACGCATCACTCATCGCGCATGCAGTTTTTATGGCAAATGCGCACTCTGTGTGGAACTGTGACTGCAGAGTGACGAACGATTCCTATTCATTTTTTTCAACAGAGGCTGCAGTAAATCTCTAAATGCAGAGAAAACCAACAACTGTTTGGAATTTTGGAGTTATATTTGCTTTAATTTCATTTTATCCTATAATAATTTGAATATATTTTAGAAATTGAGGCACAGGAAATACTATTTTTTGCATGATAAATCGAGTGCGTAGCTTTAGGACCCCTTCTTCATCGGGCGGCGAAATCAAGGTGTTCGGAAAACACGGCGGGATTTTCGTATTAGTGAGTTTTTTTCGATATTTTCTTCTTGGTTAACGATCTTTAGAATGTTTGCCACAAATTAGTGAAAGATAATTTATTGAAATATTAAAATTGGGATAGTTTTTATTGTTTGAAAACAAAGTGCGTAGCTTTAGGTCCCCCCCATCATATAGTGTGATGATAAGTTTACTTCTACCAATCGCTGTTGAGTTGTGAATATTAAACATAATGAGATGAGGCGAGGCCAACTCAACAGATGACGCAGGACACCATTATTTGCTTTAGCTTTCGTCTTTTAATTGAGGCTTCGTCAGAAGCGTCTGAAAAATGTAAGGAGATACAACATCCAAGTTTGTTTTGCACATCAATGAATTATCACCAAGTTGAATATATTCCATAATGACAAATTAATGAATGAACAGATAAATAAATTAATGAATAATAAATTCAATTAAAATAATAATGATATAAAGGAAGAAGACATACCTGTAATTACAGACTATTGTGATAGTTAAGTATGACCATATCCTATCTCGTTCTTTAGGAAAGTGGCAAAAATTGCAAAATGAAAACATTGGTTGCTAGGTGGTGAAAGCGCAAAGCGCATTGGTAATGCGCATATAATTTATGTAATGCAATGAATATGAATATTCATGATATTAGATATCGTAAGCTGGATGATGATGACGAAAACATTGTTTCTTACAAGTATAGTAATTAAATCTCTATGAAACGATATAAATTTTGAAATCAAATTGAGTAAAGATTATACATAAAATTGTTGATAATTCGCGTAATGACCAAAAGTCTCACTTCTCAAGCTTGGGTCATTTAGAAAGCACCTAACAAATAAGTATAAAAATAAGTATAAAAAAAAATTAATCATTTAATTAGTGACACTGATGTAACAAATGTGACACACGATTGAGGTTAATTAGAAAATATTTATTCTTCTATATTGATGCCGTTTGGTACAAGTGCCTTAAGTTTCAGAATCCAATATGACTCTCGTTTGAGTATGATTGATTCATGCTGTTTTCTGATAAGTTCTATTCCTACAATTTGAATATCATCTGTGGAATGATTATATATATATATTTATAGCACATATGGGGTCTGCCACAATACCATCGATTATCAAAAGTTCCGTTGCTCCCTTCTTGCCCATCTCAGCCCATACATTCACCTGAGTGGATGTTGGCTTTCTTCTCTTTTTTGTTTGTTTATAAGTTTTCCTGAATATGTATGATCTGCTGCAGGAGAACGGATGTCAATGATAATAATAATAATAAAAACACCCCTATTTGCTGTCTAGCAAGTTGACTGACTTCCCTTTTCAACATTTACTGTACTTTCAGCATTCAGTTAAAAGTGGAGTTAACATCCATGCTGTCAGTTCTCTATCCGAATTCATGTGAGACTCGAACACTTGTTGCGAAATTGATGCTGGTGGCCACTTCCTGGGCGATTATCAATTTATCTTGTCTCTTGGAACCTCTTGAAAGTGTTCAACATCATGTTTCGCGCGATATCTATTCCTCTTCCTTGAAATTTCCTTGTAATACAAGATACACCCTATCCAGGTTTTAATATTGATGTGCTATTTCGCCCTGTTGACGTATAAAAAGTCAATAATTTCAAAGAGGCTAAGTATCTTACCTTCGCCAGAGGCCGACTTACCTTTCGCATGTAAAATTTTATCTGGCGCCAAATTTGCCCCACCGGATTCATGTCTGGTGATTCAACAGGTGTTTTGAACCGCTTCATCCCTGTCTACCTGATGATGCTTTAGACTGCTTTGCTAGTGAGTTTGGGAGTGTTATCCATTATTAGTCTCCAGTCTCTTGCCTCTGTAAATGACCTGAGTGTATGGATTAATTTCTCTGGGATGAACCCCAAAAATGTTTTTTTCTTAATACCATCGAATATCAAAAGTGCCGTTCCTCCTCCTTGCTCATTCCATCCCATACATTTACCTTGAGTGGATGTTTTGACTTCCTTCCTTTTTTTATATATTTTGTTTAATAGTTTTCCTGAATGTGTATGTTCCGACATTTTCCAGACTCCTTTTGGCACAGCGCTGGATGGAGTCAGGCTTGACGTCATGATGGTCATTGAAGTCTTGGAGAAAGTTGTCGAGATTACGTTCCACGTTACATATACATAAATTTCTTCCTCCAGGTGGCGTCCATCGGGTTTTGGATGTGGAATTGGCTGCTCGTCTCATGTTGAGGATTTGCGAGCGGCAATCATGGGTAGGATTTTAGTTCTGGTCATTATTGTCGTCCTTCTTAGAGAAGAATTACTTAGGTTTGACGCGATGGTTGAAGAACTCGATGTCGAAGCAGAGTTGACGTTTTTCGAGACATCTATGAGGGCAGTATGACAGACCAAGACTAAGAGTACTGGCCTCTTGCTCGGATAGTTTATGCCTAGAGAGGTTGACGAGATTGTGTCTTTGTGTCGTGATTGTGGTTTGTACCGTCACCAGGCCCCCCGGCGGAGGCTTACTTCCATAAGAATAAGTTTACGTAACCTGCGACCCTTCCTTGTCATAGAATGATGTAGCGTCTGTCGATAATGTTTATCAAGCTCACGGAGGATAATTTGAGAATCTGGCTGTCGTCATCAGGATTGGTTGAGGCTTTCAGGGTAGAGATCACATGATCAAAGCGTTGCTGGAATTTCTTCTGTCGCCGGTATGATTCATGAAGGCAAAGATTCCGAAGTCTCTGAGATGTACGGAAACAAATGTTTTCAGCGATTTTAGTTTAAAAGTATCCTTTAGAGGGCTTTATATGCGAAGCCCTTCGGTATTATATGTAGTTTCTTGGCATTTAACAGAAAAAAGATGTCTGATCTTGTCTGAGCGAGCTTTATACAGTGCGTCCCACAAAAAACGAAACCGAGATTTAGCGATGATTTATCATAACTTAATCACAAATACAATAGACAAGTGACCTATCAATGGAAAGCTTAGAATCTCCCCTTTCATCTGATATTACTTAGATCATTCCTCACTCACGCATGAGTGAGCAAAACAAATTTGAAGGAAGGATACAAAAAACTCATTTGGCAGGGGGAATCTGAATTTCAAAAAGAAAATCACATGCCTAAAAAGTTCAATATTGGTATAAAGGCTGTTGACATCAAAAGTAACCAATAAACTATCATCATCAATATTTTCTGGTAGATGATTAAAAAAATCAACACTATCTCTAATATAACGTTTCACATGTTTCAAGTAAAGTTTTAGCACAACATCGATCAAATTACTAAGACGATGAGTTGGGCATACTGGTCCAGCAACTATTGGTCTAATTTTTAAGTTTCCATCAGCAGATCAGTACCACATTGAACGTAAGAGCTTTTCTGCTCCAAAATATTTTCTTTAATACGTTTATTTCGGTGTATTTTTGGTAAACCATAAAAATAACTTGTTTTGTACTCAAAGTTTATGATGTACGCCTTTTCTTTTTTTGTGAAAATATTTTCATGCTTGTATTTTTTTCATGGTTCCAGTATCCTCATTTGGGGATAGTTTCTGGTATGTTTCTTTTTTTATCCAAATGGTCATTCACTTTCGAAATATAAAAATTCTTTTTCATCAAGACAAAAGCGCCTCCCTTATCTGCTTGTTTGATGATGATATCATCATCTTCTACCATTTTTTGGAGGGCATCAGATTTTTTTGTAGACAAGTTATTTTTACGTTGATAGCCGTTATTTTCAAATTTATAATTGTCACTAAATGTTTTTTAGAAAATCAATATATTTCTCGAGAGTTTGATTTCTATTTCCTTCTGGTTGGAAATTACTTTTTCCTTTAACGATACTGCCATTCTTTATATTTTTATCTGCAAAGTATTCTTTCAATCGTAATTTCCTACAAAAACCATTGACTTCTCTTTTTAATTCATTATTTTTTCTCTTTGGAACTGGCGTAAATTTAGCGCCCTTTTTCAAAATATTGATTTCATCATCTGATAGCTCTCGATCACAATTTATTATCACTGGTTGATTGTGATAATCTTCTAAACATTCAAATTTATTGTAATGTTCTTCTAGGTTGATAGAAATTTGATTTGAATTACCGAGTCCAGATTCAGTTCAATTTATGTCAGGTTCGGATTTCTGATTCGCTGGTAAAAAGGATTTCTCCTACACCGCCTATACCTGACTTCTCTCCATTCCTGTTCACTTTCCTTTTCCATTCTTCCTTTTACGACATCTGCATATGTTCGTTGATGTTGTTGTGGCGGCAGTTCATACCCTCTGTCGTGATTCCTCTGCGGCCTGGAATGATGCCACTTGTTCGTGTAGCCGGTCTGACGTGGTGGTTGCCTCTGCCATTCCCCGTCACGGTGTCTCCTTGGTTCATCTCGTGGGCGGGTGTTGTTTCCTCGTGGATGATTTGGCCAGTTCCTGGTACCTCTTGGTCGATCTCGCCGTGTTTGCTGATGGTTGTTAGCTCTTTCCTGACGCCTTCCGAGTTTAGATCGTCCCCAGCTTAGTCTCCAACTGGATATGCCCGGACCCCTCTGTTGCTGAGTATGTGAGTGGTGGACGTAACCAAAGTGTACTCGGTGACCGGTCCAAGTGGTGGTGTTCTGTCTCCGTGGTCTTGAGGAGCACTGGTCACTGGACATCTGATCATCGTTGTTGTTTTGTCGTGGTCATTTATTTTCCGGATCGGTGACTGGCTTAACAATCTTCAGCCACTTATCTCTTTTCTTCTGCCAGGCTCTAAGAAATTTTCCAGAGATCACATCACACATTCTCAACCACTTCTTTATGTTGCCGTCTCTGTTTGCTGATCGTTTTATCTCCTCCTCTATTTCACGATCTAGATCTGAGATGGTTTTCTGCTGGGCTTCGGCTCTCAATAGCAAAATTTCCGCTTCTGATCTCATGGTAGCGATGGCGTGGTTCTTCCTTATCTCTTTCTCGTTCTCGCTTCCAATGTACATATCTCTATGTTTGAATTTTCTTGGCATCAGAGCGGGACTCATCTCTGCGAACTGGAACAACAATTCCGCCATTCCCTGGTTCCTGATCATTTTAGAGCTTAGTTCCTCTTGACGTTTGGCATACTCATGAAAATTGATTGTTGCTCTGTTTGATGTATCAGTGAAGTTCACATCAAGTTCCTTCTTGATAATCCAGACCTGTTCCCGAAGACGGGCAATGATCTCCGGTGTCACATCATTAATCCTTGATAATCCTCCATCAATGTATTCAGAGAACGTTGAAATATCTTTTTCGAAGTCCTTCAGAATTTCCGAAAGAAAAGTTCTATAAAGAGACATATAAAAGTTCTCTCTCCGACTATTCTATATATATTTATATAATGAAAATAAAGGTGATGCGTCGGTTGTGGTAGAGACATATAAAAGTTATCTCTCCGACTATTCTATTCTATATATATATATATATATATATATATATATATATATATATCTATATATATATATATATATATATATATATATATATATAATGAAAAATGAAGGTCCTGCGTCAGTTGTGGTAGTATAAAGCAAAATACAAGATGAATAAAACAACCGTAGAGAGAAAAGTAAGATCAAATTTTCGCCCATAGGGCTATAAGTCAACAGCATCAAGAAACGCAGTGCGCAAAACGCAAAGCGTAAAAAACATCGCGCTAATAGGTAAAACGCGAAGCGCAACAATACAAAAGAAAAGAGAGAGGGAGAGACAGAGAGAGAGAGTGGGGGAGGGGGAGAGAAAAAAAGAAAAGATAAAGAAAGGAGAAGGGGAAAAAAAGAAAAAGCCGGGGAGACAAAAGGAAGAGAGAAAAAGGAAAAGGAAAAAAAACATAAAGAAAAAAGAAAGAAAAAAGGGGGCAGAAATAGAGGACAGCTGGGGAGAAAAAAGTAAGAGAAAAAAAAGAAAAACAAAAGGAAGGACAACAGAAAGAAAGAAGAAAACAAGAAAGGGAAGCAAGAGAGAGAAAGAGGGGGGAGAGAAAAGAAATCAAACTACGGGAAAGGAGTGGAAAGACACCGAGAGAGTGGATGAGGCGTTCCTCCTTCTCTTCCATTGCCCCATCTGAACGAAAACGAGTCAGAAGAACGCACACCTTGAAGTACCCAATGTAATGGTCCGGTTGGGTAAAATGATGAGCTACAGGCAACCCTGCTGACCTGATCCTGATGGAGCGAAGATGTTCCGTCACTCTGTCGGCAAGCCTCCTCTTCGTTTCTCCGATGTAGATCGCCTTGCACTTGGAGCAGTAGATGCAATATATGCAATCCACGGTGACACAAGTGAAAGAGCCGTGGATATGCCAGGTACTCTTTGGTCCGGATATCTCTGTCACTGGTGAAATGACCCCACACGTGTTGCAGCGAGGTCTTCTACATGGTTTGCTTCCGGCACCACATGTTGCATTGATCAGAGTGAGCTCGGATTTTACGAGGAGCTAGCGTAGGTTCTTGCCCTTCCGGAACGAAGTCAGAGGTGGTTCGGAAAAAAATTCCGTAGTGGCAGGATGCTTGGTTAAGATGTGAAAGTTATCCCTCACGGACTTGGCAAAGCGTTCACTAATGGGATGGTAAGTGACGGCTAACGGAATCCCTCCTGAACCGTACTTCTGCTGCTTGAGCCGAAGGAAATCCGCACGTGTTGATGTCTCAACCCTCTTAGCTGCCTCAGCCAGGATCTCATCCGGATATCCTCGTTGCTTGAAGAAATGTTGCATTTCATCTGCTCGTTAGTTGTAGTCATCTTCCTCTGAACAAATACGACGGATGCGAGAAAGTTGAGAGAAGGGAATGGAATTCTTGCAAGCAGGTGGATGTGAAGATGCGTAGTTCAGGTAAGCATGGGAATCAGTAGGCTTGTAATGCACCGACGCGTCGTCGCGACGTGGTGATACCAAGCCTTCGATTGTCACTTTGAGGTCCAAGAAAGCCATGCTGGCGCCTGACACTTCGTTTCTAAGTTGAACTGAAGGATGCATGTTGCCAAGTCGGTCAATGAATTCCATAACTTCATCCTTAGAAGACACAGCGATTCCAAGATAATCATCAATATATCTTCGTAGAAGCAGAAGTTTGGGCCCTTCGTAATTGGACAAGAACCTGCTTTCGATGTATCCCATGAACAGGCAAGCATAAGAAGGTCCCATCTTAGTACCCATCTTCACGCCCTTCTTCTGTCTGTAGTATTTACCATTGAAGCTAAATGCTGAACGTGTGAGAACGAGGTCAGCCAAGCGCACTATAGTGTCCTCGTCGGGTCTGTTAGCTGATTGATGACTCCATAGAAAGAAACGAATAGCATTGAGGCCATCTGATCGGGGGATGATGGTATAGAGAGACTTGACATCTAAAGTGAAAAGAAACTTCTCTCCATGTTCTGGGAGAGTGATAGTCTCAAGAGTCCGGGTAATCTCTTACGAGTCTCTTACGTAGGTCGGAAGACCGTTCACAATAGGAGAGAAGATACTATCGAAATATTCACTGATGAGCTCGGTGGGACAATTTATCGTAGAAACAATCGGACGCCCAGGATTTCCCACCTTATATATATATATATATATATATATATATATATACATAATAATATTCACGACGAGTAATGCAAATTTTCAATGGCATTTTACGCAAATTACTCGTGAATATCATTGTTTCGCATTTCTGATGTCAACGTGGAATACCAAGATGCTCCTATATACAGATATAAATACATGTATAATATACTTTGAGAATTATATCCTTGTATACAGAGTGCTCCATGTCCTTTGCAGGAAGAGCTTTGAATAATAAGTTCACACGGTTGACTGTAAACTGATAAAGCTTTTCAACAATACCATTGAACAATGCATTGAATTGGTGCGCAAAGCGCGTAACACCATAGCAAGCACATAGTGGGCGCAGGTGACCAGTGTGCGCTGAGGGTTTTATACATACATACATACAGTGGCGTACAGTGGGTCACGGCATTGGGGGGGGGGGGGCACCAGCAATTTTTTTAGTCATTTAGTGGGCGCGCGAAGCGCTCGCAATTGCCAATAGGCTTATTCTGACCTGAAAGAGAAATTTTAAGGATTGTGCCATTAAACGGATATGTATCTCACTGATCAATTAATGCGAGCGCGAAGCGCGAGATGAACTTTTTTTTATATTCAGACCTAAAAAAGAGACATTATAAGCCATTTTTTTACAATCATGATACATGCCTGTCTCACTAAAAAAACAATGCGAGCGCGAAGCGTGAGCTGAATTTTTTGCATATATTGACCCCAAACAGGGACAGGACTTTTTTTTTTAAATTCATGAATAGCACACGTATCTCGATCACCATAGCCATCTAATGCGAGCGCCAAGTGCTTGCTTATTTTGTTAGAATTACATTTAAACACGTGAAACACTTTTTGTAGTCATTGTAATCATGAACATAATCACTAATCAAATATTGCGAGCGCGAAGCGCGAGCTGAACATTTTTGAAACTCAAACCTGAAGAGAGGCATTCTAATACTTGCTCTTAGGGATTCACTGACCATAAGTATTTCACTATACAAATGATGCGAACGCGAAGCGCGAGCTAAAACATTTCGAAATTCAGACTAGAAAAATTGAAATTTTAAGAATTAATTTTTGGAATTTATGAATAGCTTACATATCTCACCAATCCAATAACGCAAACGTAAGTATGGATTGGAAATGTTTTATATTCAGACCTTAAAAGGGGACAATCACTTTAGGTAATCATGAAAAAGAAGCATATCATGCCACTACATAAAACAATGATAACTGGAACTATAGGCCTATTTGGTGTATATTGAGTTGAAAACGGGATGTTTTAGTAGAACAGGAATTAAACAGACAATGCGAGCACCAGGAATGAAGAACACATAGGACCTAAGCAAATTATGTTTTATAAAGTTATGAAAAATATTTCTTATGTAATATAATGTAATATAATATATATATAATATAACATAGTATAATATAATAGACAATAATTTCTTCATCCCCCACTACGTTTTTTTTTCTTTCTCCCTCTTTTTCTCCTTTTTCCCGTTTTTTTTGGGCCAGCACGTGCCCCCCCCCCCCCCCCCCGTAGTTAAACCACTGCATACATATATATAGAAATAAAAGAAGACTTAAAAACGCGGTGAGGAGACATAATCTTCCAAATTTTTGGTCATAGACAAAAATGGATTTTACTATCCAAAACAGGTTGCATCATTTGGTGATGATACCAACACGCTATGAATTCATACAATCCGCAACAACATAACGCGACATGTGCATTGGTAGAAGATGTTTTGACGTAATGAGTAAAGTCCAGGCAAGTATTAGGACGTAGAGTTAAAACGAAAAAAGAGTCTATTGATTAATCGGTAAGAAAGAAAAGTTCACTTGGTTTCAGGCATTGGGAAGGCGCGGAAAGACACATTCATTCCGTGGGAGGCAATGGTCCCGAGACTGTAGATTAGCTTCTCCTCTTTGAGTTTGTGATCCGTCTCACGGTCGCAAGTGAAGGCAATGCATCCATGTAGATCGTTGATGAAATGTCCAGGTTGATTGAAATGCGATGCTACTGGAAGGCCAGGAGTGTTGAGTCGGATCGAACGCAGATGCTCTGTTACTCTGTCTGTTAGACGTCGTTTTGGTTTCTCCGACGTAAAGCTTAGTGCAGCGAGAGCATCGTATAGCATTGACGACGTTTCTGGTGGTGCACTTAATTGAAGGAGGCGTTGACGCGCCAAGTTCTTCTGGGTCCTTGGATGACATCTCCCCTCATGACGTAGGGACAGGTATGGCATCTCGACCTGCCGCATTGAGATGTGCCATGTGCATTTGCGGGTTGACTAGGAACGAACGAGATGGTCACGCAGAGGACGGTTTTTCCTATTTGCCAGAAGTACGGGATTATCTCCAAAGATCTCCTTGCAAGAAGGAGATGACAGGAACAGATTGGCGTTGTTTTTGATAGATCTTGTAATGAGTGCAGACGTGGGATGATAAGTCATCAGTGGAACTCGACGACCGTTGTTGTTGTTTATCGTCTTACTCATAGCTTCGTCCTGTGAGATCAAACTAGACCTTTAAATGTAGTGTTGAATGAGCTCCCGAGGGTAGCCTCTCTTCACGAAGAAATCAGCCGTCTCGGCAGCCCGTTGTTTAAAACAAGCATCATCGCTGCAGATTCTACGTAGCCTGGTCATCGGGGAGTATGGGATCGCCTTCTTACAAGCCGCTGGTTTGTAGACGACATCAGTAGAAAGACCTAAACCTTTAATAGAGATGGAGATGTCCAGGATGTACACACTGGTGCTAGAGATACAATGCGTGAACTTAAGAGGTGGATGGTAGTTGCTAGCATATGCGATGAAATATTTAAGTTATGTATTATAAAAAAAATAAAATGCAGATGATAATGCTTTGATTGCCAATGTAGTTTTTACTATTCCCCTTAAATGTTCGACGGTCCTCCGTCTTCTTCATGAGTTACCAATGTGGTATCATTTGAATCAGAGAGCGCATCCTGGGACAAATGTTGCTATGATAACTGGCTGAGGATGCGCGCCCTTCAAAGAAACGACTATTGTCATAGTAACGCGTGTTTGTGATATATATATTTATAAATGAAGGTCCTACGTCGGCTGTGGTCGTATAAAACAAAATACAATGTGAATATAACAACAGTAGAATGACACATTTTTATCAAATTCTGGCCCATAGGGCTTATATACATTTATAGCACATTATGCAGGGGTGTGAGAGTTCAGATTTTTATCTGATTTCAGATTTTTTTTCCAGCTTAATTTCAGCTTATTTTTGGCCTTCCTCTGTAAAAATAAGTATGGGAGCTCTTTCTATTTCAGACTTTTTCAACACTCCAGCTTTTTTCAGATCTTTTTATTTGTGACCACTCACACCCCTGATTATGCCACAATACCATCGATTGTAAAAAGTTCTGTTGTTCCCTTCTTGCTCATCTAATCCCATACTTTCACCTTGAATTGATGTTGGCTTCCTTCCTTTTTTTTATTTGTTTATCCATTTTCCTGAAAGTGTATGTTCCGAAATTATCCATGTTAAATGTGCTATCGTCACTAAACACATCTCTACAGGTATGTTTCTATCGCAAGCTAAATTTAAACCAGCTTTATTATTATTTCAAATATTTGTCTGATATATATATATATATGTATATATATTACGTTCTAACGTTACATGTACGGTACATATTTTTTGTGATTAGTCAACTATTAAAATACACGCCACTCCCTTCCTTTCACTTTCCAAGTATTGAGACCCTTGAAAAACCAGTTTTTATAGTTCTATAAGAGATGAATCACTACTAAAGAAAAGAATTAAATGAAAACACTTACTGAGGTTTGGATGTTGCTCCTTCCAACAGTATCAAGGAGATGATTCCTGTCCCAAAGGCGGGTTCTACTGCTTGTGGGAATTATTCTTGCACAGATGGGCCTCCTGGCCGTTTTCTTTTACAAGCCACTGTCTTTTGTAAAAGCTAACACTTTTTAGGGCTTTCCTGATCCAACCAGGCTAATACTTCTGCCATGACCTCGATGCAATGAAAGCTAGGTGCGCTAATAATATGCAAGTCAATATTGCGTGTGCTGTGACTAGGCGCTATTCCGCTGCGTTCCGCCGATCATCGCCAGTTATCGCTTGTGCGCCGTGACGAGGTTTTATTCCGCTTCATTCCGCCGATCCTTATATCGCTGACGCCAGCGATGTGACTGGGAACCATTCCGTTGCGATCCACCGATCACCGTTCTGCTTCCTTCTGCCGACAAGTTCCTTGCCATGTCCAAAACGGCGGAACCGGTTCTAAACAACTGTTCTGTTTTCCGCTTCAGAGCGGACGTCAATAATAAAACATACGATCTCTTATTGTGTTCCTTTATTTGCTGTCTAGCAAATTGACTGTCTTTATCACCGCACTAATATTTTCTGTACTTTCATTTTGAAGCGTTCAGTTAGAAGTTGAGTTAACTTCCCTGCTGTCAGTTCTCTGTCCAGATTCATATGAGACTCGAACACCTGTTTGTTTTTGCCAAAGTGATGCTGGTGGCCACTTCCTGGGCGATCCTTAGTTGATCTTGTCTCTTGGTACCTCTTGAAAGTGTTTAACATCATGTTTCTTGAGGTATCGCAATAATCTTCCTTGAAATTCCATTGTAATACAAGATACACCCTGTCCACGTTTTAATATTGATGTGCTACAGGTATCTCGCTGTGTTGACATATAACAAGTCAATCATTTCAGGGAGGCTATCTTACCTTTCGCTAGCGGCCGACTTTCCTTTCGCATGTAAAATTTCATCTGGTGCCAAATTTGCCCCACCGGATTCTTGTCTGGTGATTCAGCTGGTGTTTTGAACCGCTTCATCCCTGTCTTCCTGATGAAGTTTTGCGCTGCTTTGCTAGTGTTTTCGGGATCGATATCTTTTATTAGTCTATACTAGTCTCTGGTCTTTATAAATGACATGAGGGTATGGATGAGTTTCTCTTGAATGAATTTAAAATAAAAAAAACTTTTTTATGATACTATCAAATATCAAAAGCTCTTTTGCTCCCCTCTTGCCTATTCCATCCTATACATTCACTTTGAGGATATGTTTTGATTTTTTTATAAATTGTTCATTAGTTTTACTGAATGTGTATGTTGGGACATTCTCCATGTAAAAAGTGTTTTCATCACTGTACAGACCGTCGCGAAGGAAATCGCCGGTTCTCAAACAGTTTACTGCAAACTATAGTCCTTTCATTTTTATTCTCATTTCTTGTCATATGTCCGTACACTGTAAACAATAGTCAATTAAACTAAACAAGATAGTCGTATGGAATATCTAATAGGAACAATTTTAATTAGTCAGCCGCTTATTACTAACATATACTAGTAATTTTGACTAATTAATGTTGACAATTCAAGCGATGTCTAATAGGACTAGTCTTTAGTCAAGGGACTTGCATTGCTATATAGTCAGGCGACTTTCCATTTTAGTCAGTCAAAGATATGACTAAACAAACTAGGTCAATCAGACTAACATTTCTTGGCCTACTGAATAAAAAAATGTTAGTCTCACATTTGTCGTGACTTCCTGGTGTAGTCAACATAATTAGTGTTATTTCCCGACTAAACAAGAATATGTTCATCATGCATGTCATGGGTACAATTCATTTCACACAATGAGATCCTAACAAGTGATTGTTGGACTCCTTTTTCACTGCTTTGACTCACTGAAGATGGAAGTTGGAATGTTTTTCAAAGCAGTACACAATTATTACAAACAAGGAAATTTGTTGTATTCAAGAACAGTGCAATTGTCACATTTATTGTTCAAAAGTTCAACTCGAATTCAAATACATACACTGCAAAAACTCGGGTATTGATTTAACACAAGCCCGGAATCTATATATGTCCACACCAGATAAGTATTGAAACAACACCAGTTTGGAATCAAACCGATGCTGTTTTAATACCAATTGGTGTTATATAAACACCTATCTGTTGTTAGACCAAAACGAAACTGGTATTGTTTAACACTTGTCTGGTGTAGACATAGATTCCGGGCAAGTGTTACATCAACACTAGAGTTTTTGCAGTGTATACAAGCCCATTAAACAGACATGACAGAGGTTTTACCATGACCTCTCCGAGTTTGGTCTAGTTTGACTCGGGGACACATCTTTGGGAATAATGGATTTATTTGACCAAAAAAAAAAATCAAATTTGATTGATTTCATCATTATGCCTCCCAGTATGAAAGTGAACTGTTATGCGACTTCCGAAGAAAAATGTCAATACTTTAGGATTTAGTTTTCATTCCAAAGGATTAGGCATTCAATAGCACCCTCATATTCCCTGATAATGGACAATTTGTATAAGGTGGCTATTTCGACCCGCTTCTAGAAGTAAGATAAGAACAATTTGCATGGTGGTCTAAATTACCTACGTTGCTGAGGGGGAAAACAACTACTCAAACAATTTCATGCTACATGATCATGATTCAAACCACCTCGATATCAGCAATAATTAAACAACCTGACTGGTCATGTCAGAGTCGTACACAAAAACAATATCCTTCCAGTGATTATCAAGCCGATTCATGAAGGAATTTACAGGTGCTGAAACCACATTTCTGGTAGACTGTTCCAAGAACTAATAATTCGATTTGAAAAGAAGAACTTATTTACATCAAGCCTTTTATAATGCTTCTCAAGTTTCTGGGAATAGCCTCTAGTCCTCCCTTCCTTACTTCGTACGAGCAGATCTATGTTAGTGCAATAGATACCATGCATAAACTTATAAACATCTCCTTTTCTACGTCTATGTAGAAGATATGGTAATTTCAAGTGTTCAGTCGCTCTGAATAGGACAAGTTCCTTAGTCGAGGGATTAGCTTGGTAGCTCTTCGCTGCACACTCCCTAGTCGTTTTTTATCACTGATCTGATCTGATCAGTGGAGCGTTGTGGCCCAGTGGATTAGTCTCCGGACTTTGAAACAGAGGGTCGTGGGTTCGAATCCCAGCCATGGCGTAATTTCCTTCAGCAAGAAATTTATCCACATTGTGCTGCACTCGACCCAGGTGAGGTGAATGGGTACCCGTTAGGAAGAAATTCCTCGAATGCTCGAGAGCCCGATAAAGGTAGCCGTGCTAAAGCCGGGGTAATAATAGCAGGGCCCGCTGGGAGAACAGTTTTCGTAACTGAAGTGGCTACCCTAGGTAAATATGCCGCTATTATTATTATTATTTATATCACCTATTCTAAAAGGATACCAAATTGAATAGCCAGATTCTAATAACGGTCTTATTAGACCCTTAAACATAAGCTTCACTGTATTTTCATCCAAATTTACAAAAGGCCTCCTCTTTAAACCCAGCAATTTATTTGATTTAGAGACAGCTTTTGAGATGTGGTCTTTGAAAGTGAGTCGTGCATTGACTTGTACAACCAAGTCCCTCTCTACATGACTTTCACTAAGAAGTACAGAGTCATCTTCTTTACCCATGTGATATTCAAATGCAGACTGCATACGACCAACTTTCAGAACAGTACACTTGTCTGGGTGGAAGCGAAGTTGCCATTTCTCAGCCCAGCTTTCTAACAGTTACAGGTCATTCTGGAGTTGCTGACAAGACCAAGATAGATCCGAGCGGGCATAAAGCTTTGTATCATGCGCAAAAAGCTTGATATTTGATTGCACTGTATTGGGAAGATCATTAAGGTATGCCAAGAACAGACAGGGACCGAGCACACTACCCTGAGGAATACCGCTTGAGACTTCACACCAGTTTGACTCCTGACCATTGGCATGACATATACATGTTGCTTTCGCCCAAGAAGAAAGGCCTTATCCACGCATGGACGTGTCGTCGAATGCCATATGGCTCTAGCTTTGTCAGTAATTTTAGATTTGGCACAATATCAAAAGCCTTCATAAAATCCATGTAGATGGCATCAATTGTGCCAAACAAACACCATAGCTGCACCCCTCCAATGATCCACTTCCTTCACACACAATCACCGGTCCCTCTGATGGTATCTGCATGCAGAAAACGAACCAGGGCATGGAAATATTTTTTCCTGTCTGCAGCAAATCATAAATTTTCTGTCACTTGGAACAGCATGTTTATTATTACAAGAAGAATCATGAGCCTTGCTGGAGTACAGCATCAAAAATATTTTATGGGGCCCTTATGAACACTATTCAAAACTAATTGACAATTACACATAAAAATGAGAAAATAAAATGCAAGTTTCCAGTAACTCCATTTACTTTCTTCCACTTCTGAAACTGAAGTAAACATAAAAACTGCGTCGCTGTATTTTTTAAAGAATAAATTAGCAATTATGTGACAAGTTTTGGTGCGTAATGGCATGAATCAAGCAAATTCGAGCGAGGTCTTCTTCAATGTTTCATGAATTGGCATGTTGGAAACAACAGCCACAGACACTTTCTAAGTAGCAGATGTAACATACCGCCAAAAGTAAATGTACTTACCCGCTTGGTTGCAGGCAGCTCCTGTAACGACAGATATAGATCTATATATTTTGATAAGCTTGGCTGATTTGTGTCACATTTCTTATCACATTCTGAAATGTCTCACTTGCTAGAAATCTTTATGTTGTGGCTCCTATATGTGTTCAATCAAACACCCTGGCCCGTATTCTGAAGTCGGGTTTTATTGATAAACTCAGGTTTAAAGTTGTGGTTTAAGTATGGATAGCCAATTGTTACATAAATCACTAACAGTAGAGATATCATATTTCAGCTCATTTGGCTCTCAAATAATTCATGATTGTCTAGGAAGTATAAATAGATGATTGTCTTCACCATTGATGAATCAGGAAAGAGCACAGCAAACATACGAAACATATAACTTAATAAAAAATTGGATACTTTTGGTTTCCCATACTTAAACCACAACTTTAAACCTGAGTTTAAGTTAAACCTGACTTCAGAATATGGTCCCCTGTCATCAGGCTGGTGCATGATTACCATCATCATCTATAATCGAGATGTTAATCTGTTGAAAATCTTAGCTGCTAGAGATGGATCTTCTTATAGACATATAGACATGTATAGATGTACATGTGCTGTTTTTATCAGCTTTTTTTCCAATCCTAGCTGTAGTAAGCACTTTTAGTACGTTTAAAATCCGTTTTGCCCTTACCTTTGTGTTTTGATCAGTCATACTTTTGTGAGCAATTATTTTTGTTCAAATTTATTTTTACCCAACATGTTTTTTTTAAGGTTTGCATCATTCCTAAGGGGCATTCATTTTTAATTGTATGTCAAACCAGTCAATGATTTGGGTTTGACGTGCTTAATCTCTTCCATTTTGTTTCTTTGTACCTGCATTGATACGATCCTTTGGATATTTTCGAAAAGTTAGCATCCATATTTTCCCATAATTTCCACATATGATACAATGGGATTGATACAAATTTGTTTTCCATCATTTATTTATAGTATGGGTTTACATTAAATGAAAGTAATTCTGCGTGTCTGGATGTAGCTGTACCATATTTTCTTTACTAATGATTTAATGAAGTGTGAAGACGTTTTTAACTCTGGCAATCCAAAACCAAAATTTATTCTAGTAAAAGTAAAAAATAAATAAAGTAAAAAGCCTATGATTATTAATCTGACCTTCGCCAGTTCCATCATTACATGTACATCCAAAGTCACTCGCCGTGATTGATCTCTAAGCTTTCAAGTTGTCTTAATTTAATCAGTCTAGCCAATTGTCAATCTTCAATCTCATTTTTCTTCGTGTGTCACTTCCGTTCCCGACAAATTCTTCACAAAGACGATTTGATCTCATTCTCTCACCCTCAGATCTATCCCCTTTGTACTCTTCTCCCTCCTGTGGTGGAAATTCATAGATCATGTACTCGTGAGATTTTTGCATTAATGTCAGATCCGTCGGTATTGATGTGTATCGGCATTCATATGAGACTCCACTAACTTTTTTCTCTTGTTGCAGTGTTGCAGGTGATGTTCGGGTCCTTTTTGGGGGCAGTCAACTAAAATTCATCGTCCAATTCTCTTCTTTTAAAATACAGGGCACTCTATGTCCTTAACTTTTCCAAGTTTTATTTTGTATTTGTTTTACAAATTTGTGTAGCACCATGTATTTATCTTCGTAGCAAACAGTTAATGCTTTTTTATTTTTCATTTTGAGTGAATACAAATTTGATAGATGGCCAAACGAATCTTATTATTTTTTAACCGGGAAATTCAACTATATATGCATCTGACTTGGCCGTTATAGTCCTGCGCTGGAGTCAATAGTTCTTATATTTTCTCCCATAATGATTTACGCTGAAAATCTTCTCCTTGCCATACAAAATGAATTTCATTGCCATCCTTCATCATATATATACTTAGGTATATATTGTATATTTGCAAAGGGTTCTCATGGTATTCAAACGATTGCTTTTGTGCTAGTAAGGTTCGTAGTCACATTTTAGACATTTGGGGATCTGTCATTTACGTTTACTGGTAACTTATTAATGATTAAGTTCGTTACCAATGTATAGAAACATGCTGTTGTTTAAAACGAACAAAACGAACCTAAACAATGAGTCATTTCATACCTAATCAGTACTTATATTAAGGTTTAGTTACAGTTCGAGTGTATGTATTCGAATTATTGATAATTTCATCTGTATACCTGTTTATTTTATTATCTATCGTGTCATGAGTAATTGATATTTAAGAATATATTTCAGGGGAGCATTATTGTGAACATGTTCACTGTATATTTTTATGTGAGTGGATGAAAACAGAATAAATGATATTTTGGAAAAGTGCATAAAACTGTAATGAAATCAACGTTTTTTTGATATTCTCGAAGTACACTTTTGAGGTTTTAATATACTTGAAATACAATTGATTATTAGAAAGAACATAATTAGAAATGTTGTTTTACAAAGATATATTGTTTTATCCGACACTGTGTGTTATTATTGGCCGATATGTGTGACAGGCCTGTAAATTCTGATTTATAATTGCACTTCATGTATTATCACTTCTATGCCAACTATTTGCAAAAATAAAAATATCCTAAGAAATGTTTCCTAATAAATGATCATCTTGAAATCCAAAGTTCTTCTGATTTCCTTGACTGATTGATGTTGAGCGCACATCAGTATACTGTTTGATTCGAAACTTACATCTGTTGCATACACGGTATTCTAATGGGGGGATGGGGTCGATCTGAACATTGGCGCCATTTTTCCGGCTGAACTTCGAGAGAGTTGATGTGTTAACCCCCTTTCACAACTGGTGGTGTGACTGCTTACAACCGTTGCAATTGTGTGCAACATGTAATTTGACCAAATGATCGCAAACGATCGCACGAGCAATTGTGAAAGCCCCTTTATCACGTTTATGCGTGAGAGTGGATGCGTGTGCGGAATAATGGCAGGTGGCTTTCTGCGTGCACACAATTTGTTTCATTCTTCACCCAGCATCTTGGCGTAACTGAGATTTTACGCCCAGATTGTCTCGTCAGTCATGCCTGCAAAGACCCATATGAAAATGGTAACCAAAACGCCCACAGATACCAGGATGTAGCAAAAAATCAATGATTAAATTCATACTTCAGACAAGACAAATTCAAATTGATGGGACTTTTTCCTGACTCACTCTGTACTGCAATAATGCTCACCTTCAATAACCATGATAACATCCTTTTCTTCACATATACCTTTATTGCATGTGAAGTCATAATCTCATAGCGCCCTCCCTCAGAGGATATAGGAAAACGCGTAAAGGAGTTGTCGGAGATCCACCAGTTGCATATTACCAATGCATGAAAGGCAATGGCTTTACCCTAAAAATGGTGGTGCGGTGACGTCATGGCATAAGGTCTATTATAAAGGCCTTGCCGCACCTTTCAAAAAGTTTTAAATCCTGCAGCTTTTATCATCTGCAATGAACAATGACATAAGCTATTCTTGAAACATTGATTGTGAAATGCTATATAAATCAAAATAAAATTAAAGTCATTGTGTATCATTAACCTCTTCAAACAGTGTGTAATATTTTTTTGTATCTTGGTCTTTATCCTTTTTTCTTCGCTGAAAATATCTTTGTAAGACATTGCTCTTTGGAAATATTAATCTATTAAAACTAGTTTGTATTCATTAAATGGCAGTTCCCTGTTTGATCTTCTGTTTGACATCGGAAATTCTAAATCATCCAATAAAAAGCTGTAATGCATAATCTAATTTGAAAATTATTATCACCTTTAAATTTTCATTCCATGAAATTTCTCTGCCATCATGTAGAGCTGTAGTAAGGAACCACAGCTCTACATGAAAAAAAAAAAATCTAAATATGGATTTATATCTCCACTTTTTAAATAGGCCCACGGCTTTTAAATTTGAAGTAATGAAAAGACAGGAAGGATGATCAATTCTTTATTCTCCATTTTCATCGACATTTATCCTTATCCCTTCCCTCTGACTCTCTTTATCTATCTCTCTCTGTCTCTCTGTCTCTCTCGTCGTTCCTCCTATGTTGCTTCTATTCTAGAAATTCTTTTCTTAGACCTGCGATCATTACACATCATTTCGCAATAAAAAAAATACATGATAAATACTTAATATCTCTCAGGAAGGAAGATAACAGAGGATTGAACTTTCTACAATCCGGAAGGCAACCTTTTATCGTTTGCACTTTTATACTCCTTTGTATTTCTCCCACTATAGGTGCCCTGGAATTTCTTTTCATATTTGTCTGTCTTTGAAAACTTAACCTACTTCTCACATCAATACCATTGAAAAAAATCAAGGCTGACAGTAAGCTTAAGTTACTATATATAAGATTGAAGAAGTTAGTTTCAAGTACCTTTAGAAAAAGTTTAATAATGAAATAAATAAATTATATAAGTATATAAATTGCAGCGCTCAATCCGCATTTGATCTGTTCATCTTTTTGGATCGAGCCTCTGATTTGTAAGAAAAGAATGAATGCATATGAAGAGCTCAGTTGCAAAAGGGTTTAGGTCCATTTTTCATCAAATTTGATTTTCTTGTCTCAATGTACAGACTTTTAGTAGCTCTATAAGATGATACCAAAGAAAAGTTAAAGTTCCAATTTAAAAGAGAACAAAAATGACAAAGAAAAATCACTTTTTTATAAAAAAAAAAATGGATTCATTTCAGTTTGCTTGCAAAAGGGTTAGGTCCACAATGATAATTTTTGAAAGAATATATAGAAAAATAATTGAAGACAGTCAGATTTCTGTTATACCCAATTTTATGTTCAGATGATATGGTAGTACATTATTCTCATAAGAATATTGCAATAAGTGAGATTAAAAACATGATTTTTCTCGGTATGGTCCAAAGTGGACCTAACCCCTTTTGCAACCAAACTCTTCAAATATAGATTTCGCGTGGGTTTTCCCCCTTATGAAATTGTTTTGCTTTAAGATTCTTTTTTTAAATGCAATCAAAAAAAATTTTTTAATTTTTATTTTGTATGAAAATAATCGATATTGTTTACAGGTATAACTCTCGCCACATTGACGTAGGTTGTAAAGGTCTCTCACCCCATTTATGCCAATTGAACAGAAAAAAGTAAGAGATTGGTTCGTTTTTTATCAAAGCTTTACCTTTTTGTCGTCCATAGGTTTGCACTCTAGCAGTAACATGGTTGTGTGTTCCTTTTCGGCCTACACCTAATGGTTATCGATCATTTTCTTAGATGATCGTTATCAATAGACACAATAGATATTCTAATACATTTTACGAGTTTAATAGGTTTTTTTTTCTTATCTTGAATTGAAATAATTTTTCCCCTTTTCCAGTCACAAGCCATTCATGTTTCTAGAAAGTAAAATTCAAGAGTATCGGTAATACAACCCAAGTCATTTGATGTGCTTATCGTGTGGGAAATAGAAAAAGATAACCTTGAATATAAAACTGGCGTACGTGCATGCTGCCACTTTCAACTTTTCAAAGTTTGTCCTGTGACAGTTTTTAGAATGCATACTTTCATTTTGATAATGGGAATGTCACAATGACACCCCGCAAGCCTCCGCAGTGCGGTTTCTTTTTTTTACTGATAGTATAAGGTGCAAAAATACAAACGCCTTTCATCTCCACAGTCTGAAATAATTTCTTTTGTCACGTCACAGAAATTATAATGTACGGAAACCTTTAGGGACGCACCATTATATGTCAAGGGGGAGGCTGCAAGTTAAAACAAAATTGACTTGCCATTTGACAAAAAAAATAATAAAAACTTGTTCCATTTGGTTCACATCTGAAGGGTACAAGAAAATGTCTCAATGGAGTAAGGAAAAAATAATTGTTCAAAGAAGAAAGGAAAAAATTGCATCAACCCAAACTTCCAGCCCCCCCCCCCACCCCTGGGTATCTAATGGTGCGTACTAGTTGATCATTCCCAATTAGGATTCTATCAAGCTTCCGTTTGTATTTCTACAAGGTAAACACAGCACACATCCAAATCCCAGCGCACACTATGCGATCCGACGCGATTTTTTTAAAATAAATCTTATTTTGAATTAAAGTTTCAAGAACTAAAATTATTTCATTTGAAGTACATCATAATGTTCCGTTCTATTTTATATTTATTAGTCAAAGTTAGTTTAGTTTGAATTAGTTCTCATTGTTTATACCTTTTAATTCTTATGCATTATTCCGATTGATGTTGTAATTTAAATTTGACAATGTATTGTTACTTTGATTTTGTTGTGCTTTGTGAACGGAAAATGAATAAATCTAAATCTAAAATCTGTTAGGAATAATAAAATCATAATTTTCTTTTGCGGTAAGCCCTGTGGTCGGAGTAAAGTCGAAATCGGCTTCAAGTCGCAGTCGATGATGACGTCATCACGATTTCGATTTGAATTTGCTTTTATTCCTACAGAGAGGCTCTAACTAGTCATATCACTATTCTGAACTCTGATAGCCAATATTATTGGTTGGAATGTTCATATCAAATGTTATTACAATTTCTTTAAAATTCGGATCGCAACAAATCGCATAGTGTGCGCTGGGCTTAACACTCGCGCACACCATTAACACACACACTACGCAACTTTCTGAAACCACATATACATGTACTAAGCACGATTACATGACATTTGCTCAGGCGACAATTGCTCCGATGGAAAATCTGCACGTTAAGCCAAACATAAAACATAACCTCCCAAACTATATGAATAAACCATATTTACATTATTCTTGACCCAAATTTCATTTACAATCCGAACTCTAACCCTATGCCCTCTGAGGTATTAAAGTCCAGAGGAAATGTCGCAAGAGCAAATGTCGTGTCACCGCTAACTAGGACTGGGTCCCTTCATCATCCGCTCCCGCTCTAACGCACACTCTCAAACGCACACTCAAGCACGGTGAAGTCATTGTAAAAGCATATCGAATATACCGAGAGCATACTCTAAAGGGGAACCCAGCCTTGGTCATAAATGTTGTGTTGGAAAAGAAAAAAATAAAGAAAACAAAATTGTGAAAATTTGAAAGAAATCAGACAAGCGATTGGAAAGTTATGGCTGCTTTAGAATTGAGATCACTAAGACCGATGTAGATTTCAAATTGGCAACTGGATAAGAAAATTATGACAAGGGGCAAGGACCACTTTGCCAGAGGCCATGTACTTATTTATGAGGGATTTGTGTTTTTTACCCATTCCCCTGGGGCAGTAATCTAAAGATAACCCAGGTAGTGCTGTTTTGTGTCCTCATGAAAGACAAATATAATTTGAAGTATAACTTTAGAAAAAGTGACACTTTAGCCATTTTATGCATTGGAGTACGAGTAGCCGTTGCCTTACATAACTATGACATCACATATGCGGCAAATTTGAATCTCCATGGGTGTAGTGATTATAAATTTTTACACCTTAAATTCATAACTTTCTCATTGTTTGTCCGATATAGTTCAAACTTTCACCTATCAACTTGTCTGATATTTCATTTTCCTCTAAAAACAAATTTTTATCTGGGTTGGATTCCCCTTTAAAGGGGCATGAAACCTTTGGAACAAGTGGGCTTGTGTGGAAACAAAAAATGAAAATAAACGAGATCAAAGAAAGTTTGAGAAAAATCGGACAAAATAATAATGATAGAGTTTTGAGCATTTAAACATCGCGATCACTAATACTATGGAGATCTTCCCCTTGGCAATACGACCAAGATGCGTGATGTCACATATGAACAATTTATCTGTGTTATGGACTATAGAATACCACTGAATGTCTGCTTTGCTCTTTCTTATGGTGATACAAGTTTTTTTCTTCTTTTTTATCCATAATGTATTCTTTGCAAATCGGTATTACATGCCCTCCTACACAAAAAATACACGATCTACTGATAGATGTGATAAAAGAGCCAGTTTTAGTGAAATTATGGTTCATGCAAAAGTCATGGAAAAGTTGGTCGCATGTGACATCACACATCTTTGTCGCATTGCCAATAGGAAGATCTACATTACAATCATGATCTAAATTTCAAATGCTCATAACTTTATTATTATTTGTTCAATTTTTCTCAAATTTCCGTTGATCTGTTTCTTTGATTTTTCTGTTTTCGCATCTGTTTTTGCACAAGCAATCTTGTTCCAAAGGTTTCATTTTCCTTTAAGTTAACTACGTAAGCTCATGTATCATTTGGTTTTTACGTTGAGCTGCCCTTTGCCCGTTTTTCAACACCTTTTATTTATCTTTCTTTTGTTCTGGTTTGAATAGGCCTATATACATCATATTGATGAGTGGTATTGTTGATAATTAGAGAATATGTCATCTTTTAAGGACGTTCCCAACGGGTATATAGTAGTAATAATTGAGGAAAATAAATTTTCATTATCAGAAACTTGTTAAACATCAGTTGGGCTACTAATTCTCTTAAGTGATTGAAAAAAAGAAAAGAAAATGATATAAAGGAAAATAATATTGACAAAAATTAATGTTTCATTTTCTTACGTACACGTTAGGTACATGTCGTGCATGTGCTAATGACAAGCCTTCCCCAAACCAGCAATAAGTCGCCAGGGACGTTTCTCTGAAATAGGCAAAATAGTGATTAGGTCTTCGAAAAAAAAAGCTTATTATGCTTTATGCTGTCAGAATTCGAATTTGTAAAGTTGAGATACAGTAAAGTGTTGGCATCATTTTTTTATTTGCAGATTGCTTGGAAGTTTAATCAAGCTTACACTGTGCATGCTGAGTGCACAAATTCTGATGCTTGATTGAGAACTTTAAAAAACAAACTTAAAACGTTTTTTCTCCTTTATTTTTTTAAGCTTACGCTGAATTCTATAAACATTTAATCAAATACTTGTAAGGGTTGCCATTGATCGATTTTGACAAGTTATGGATCATTTTAAAGCATAGGATGTATTTTTTTCAAGCTTATAATGAACAATTCAAAATTTAGTACGGGCAACTAATTAATGGTTTGGGGTAGCTGCTCTTGTCACATTACTTAATTAAATTTTCAGTTCATTCGTGGAGGTTAAAAGGACGGAGTACCATCAAACTCTTAGACTCAAAGACTTACTGGCCAATCAATCACTATTCACTCCCTCCGGCCGGTCAATATCATTAGATGAATCGCTCACTTTTACTTACAGGGGAAATCTAAAGTACTTAAAGGTTGCATTATATCTAGAAATGTGATTTCAAATAACTCGAGATGCCGCATATGACCCCAACTATGACACACAACCTCATAAATGAATAAAATGCAATGAATTGAAAAGTGCAGGATACATGAAGACTTCTTTAATTCACAAAAAAGATTCACAATATCCATTATCATGTGGTTATAAGTTATGCAAAGTGCCCGTTTCCAGAAAGTGCAAAGCGAATTATAGCACACTATTAAACAAACATACATGTATGATGTATGTAATAGGCATATTTATATGGTGAAAAAATATTTATGCTATTTATTAAAACGTTAAATGACCGGGCGTTAACTCAAGGCCATCCTTTACCCTTTTTATTGGCCTTGTATATTTTCTGTGCCTTTTTAAAATGTCATTTGTACTGTAATATGTGCATTATATTAAATACAGTTGCCTTGCCGTAGAACATCGGATTTAAAGGCCTGAACGACGTATATACCTCATCAAACTATATATCTTGATAACATTAAGATATTACACATATTCAATTACTGATATATTAAAACTTTCAAAGGAACGTAATGTTGATGATTAAGGAATGTAATATCTAGAAACTAAAAAGAAATTAATAATAGATAGAGAAAAATAAGTATATACACGAACGTACAGCGCGTATCAATAAAAAATACACTTTTTAAAAGTTCCCTTTATCAAACCAAAAATACATCATGGGGATATTTTTTTCACATATATTAATTCTTAGACCTTTGGCCTCATCTACCAGTTGAAAGTATAATCTTTGACAGAATTTTACGCTAGAGTGAGCACTGTCCATTTGTATAAAGCTCGCAGTAATGATGATGCTCACGCTGTGTCAATGGGAAAAGGCAAAAATCGAGTGACCGTTATTCGGGTAAAGAGACATACTGTACACCAATTTTTATATAATTAAGAATAGCACAAATATATAACTTTATAGAAATATTTCAAAGCGAGAATTTTTTTGATACGCACTGCATAATGATGATAAAACTAATAATGATATTATTGTTATTATTAATAATATTATCATTACTAATTATAATATAATGATAATGGTAATAATAATAACACACTCTAAAAATTTAAGCGCTACTTTAGCACTTACAAGCATAGCCGGTATATATACAGCGCGTCCGACAAAAAAGTAAACCCGTATTCGTAGATAGATTTGACAATTATCAAATATGTTTTTGTTACAAATTTCATACTTTTGGTAAGAGTGGGATCTCATCTCTAATTTGAGACCAACAGCATGGGAAATTATTCACGCATGGCAAATTACAAACAACAAATATCGTGGATTATCAGAAACAATTTGCGCAGAAACTCACGTATTAATGTGAACCAACACTCTTTCTAGGGATCAGTGAGAGTAACTTAACAAAATGATACAAACGAATAAATGCTAATGAGCCATCATCAAAAACCACTGTTGTGGTATCACGAACCGATCTTGCCCAATTTTTTATTTCTGCGCAATCTTATTTTGAGATTAAAATTCCAAACTCGTCTTGCTCACTAATGCGTGAGATGTTCGTCTCATATTAGGTATCAGAATGTAGAGGAATAATAGAATTTTATGATGATGTAAATGAAATATCAAAATTCATTCGCCTTTAAAGAAAAAGGAGATGTGGGAATCCCGGTTTTCTTTTTTCTAGGACGCACTGTATAGTGAGTGCACTTTGGAATTCTTGTTTTCTAGATCAAATTTAAATCATATATATATATCTTTAAGGGATGCTAACATTTAATTCAATTGTAAATATGTACTTTTTTACAAATAATTCTAGTAGAATACAGACAGTGACTATATGCATTAATATATTGATATATTAATATATTCATTTAATATACATAATTTTCAATCTAAATAATCATACCGGAAATGTACATACATCAATTCATAACTCAAGAAATATCAATACAAGCAATCAGATAATCATGATAATAGCCTTGAGTGTGATTGCTAACGCTTTTCCCTCTTAGTTTGAATTAATACTGGTTCATAAAAATAGTTGTATGCCGTTGATACTTTTTCATTCATAAGAGAAATGTATTCACATTCAAATCAAAGGTTACGCATTAATCATAATCTTTTAAATCGTGAATATACAGCAATAGTCATAATAATAAAAAATAACAGATGTAACTAAATTTTTTTTTGATAACTCTTTACTATTCCTTAGGAAACTCATATTTTACTTCGATCGTCTTTATATAAAAAAAATATTGTTTTCGTTTTGTTTCTCATAAACACATGTTTAAAAATAGAACCACTTCTTCCTATTTCTGTCATGTTCCCGTCCAAAATGACCTTATACATGGACCACAAAACAAACGTTACAAACAAATAATTTATTTACAAACAAATCATTTATTCATTTGCCGTCAGTTTCTATTTCTGTAATTGCTTGACGTTTATAAACAGTAACGGTGAAAAATGCTCGCAATGTAATATCAATATACTATTTTTTTCAAGATCCGCAATATCTTATTTTACATTTATATTGTGGACACAAATCGTCTCTTGTTAAATTTCAAAATGTTACATCTAGGTTGGTAAAATATTGTGCAATTGCACTCTTGTAAATTAATTATTACTAACCCCTATTACAGCCTACAAAATGCACATTTATGAGTGTGTTATGGCGATGAAGCGCAATCGGGTGTATCCGAAATGCCTGCATCGTCAAAAACATCGCAAATGTAAATATATGCATTTTATTATTATTATTGTTTTTTTTCCATGAAACGGGTTGGCTGTATTAATTTATGGTGGAAGTGTTGTTCGAATCCCTCCAAATTGTTGAGGATCGCAAGGGTGAAGAGGTGACACCTGCTTTCTATTAAGACATCGCAGTAAGCGCCGCCAGTAAGCCTTTCCATTGAAAAAAACCCCGCATATTTCAAATGTCGTATCAGTCTTTAAGCTCTATGTTAAAAAAATGCACCCAAAATGCAAATTTCACAATAAATGCAGTGCTGCACGACTTGGAGGTTGCGTAGAATAAAAGCATGAACACGTGACTTGCATATGCACTCACTATTAGCTACATACACTGGAACTCGTTTTATGAAGCATGTTTATTTTATTTGTACACATCGGCAAACTACTAAGCGAGTCGTATTTTGACGACAAAATACATCAATACTTCTACTTCTTCGTCGTCTCCTGCCCCTACTACTACTACTACTACTACTTCACTGTAAAAAGAAGCTGTATAAACTTTCAAGCACATTGTTTAAGCCTGTCACTTTAGAAACTATTGTTTAAAGTTTCAAACAAGTTGTTTAAACTTTTAAAAGAATTGTTTTAAAAGTTTAGACAGCTCGTCTTAATTGTTTTTAAGGTTTAAACAACTTTTTTAAACTTTAAACAATAGTTGTTTAATAGAGAAACAGGCTTAAATAACATGCTTGAAATTCTAAGCAGCGTTCTTACAGTTTACTTCTACTGCAACTTCTGCTACGCCATAAATAAATTCATGTAATCCGGTTTAGTATAAGAATTTACGTTTCTTTAATTTCAATTTAATTTAAGTTTAAGTTTCAACAAGAATGTTGAAGGTTTGAAGCAATAGATCATAAAAATATGACATTGTTTTGCTTTGAATTGAACAAAATATGGGCCCGTCTTAATACAAAGAGTTGTGATGATCCGACCAACCACAACTATGGAAAGCCAGCAACGTCAACATTTAAAATGCATATTTGTTCAAAATATTTTCTAGATATAATGTGTATTCATACATTCATCGTTTTCTTGAAAATTCAAAATTAAGTGGACTTCTCTTTGCTTACAAAGGACAGTGTGCAAATATCCTGTACAAAAAAATATATGACATTATTGGATTTGAGATTGATCGAATCAATCGTAACTCTTTGTAAGACGGAGCCCTGAACTTCTTCTACTACTACTACTATTAATCCCCGTACCACTATACCTCTAGTATTATTATAACTACTACTTGTGACTAATTAAACGAGGGCTGGATGAAGATGTGTGCCCCTTCTTATCTTTAGCTGATGAATTTAAAGAGACACCGTTTCACTTGTCTGATTTCGAGCTTTTGATATTGTTTGTACCGCTTCAGTGTTGCTCTTTCTGTTACCCTTGCAGAAGACCCTTCTTAGACCTTTCTGAAACCAGCGGTATTGAAAAGAATAAATGAAGGGATTTATCCACATGTTTCCAAAACCAAGAAATACTGAAATCTTATAGAGCAAGCTGTTCAAATCTACACCTCCACCACAGCAGCTGAAGATGAAGAATAAGATCATATTCGTAGACCAACATAAAATGAAAAACGCCGAAACAATTAGCAGTGTCTTTATGGTGTTGATTCTCGCTCTGCTTCGATAATCGGCGATGCGCGGTTGCTGGTTTGCGGCTTTTGAATTGGCTTTTATCCCGCTTCGCGTGGAATGATTGAATGCGCGCATTCCATCGTTTCGAAGCCGAATGAAGATCGCTGTGTACACGACGACCATCGCAAAAACAGGCAATATGAATTCCAGAGATATGGCGGCTGGTTGAAAGATGTTCTTGAAAGCAGGGTTGGAGAAGAATGATAGTATGCAGTCGTTACCATCAAAGGATGCAAAATACCCCGACGAGAGCTGAAAAAGAAACCCTATTGCCCAAGGGAACAATGCGATGAATTTGAGGAGCTTATAGTTAGTATGTTGTCTGAAACGGATAGGGTAAAATACGGCACAAAAACGTTCCAGTGTCATCAAGACCAGATTGAGAGAACTAGCTACGATAAGCGACCAGAACGGGTACCTACTATACCAGTAACGGCAGATAAACGTAGCCAGACCTGGTCGATCTTTTGGCAGTGATGGCAGTGGTAGAACATAGGTAGCGATTAGGATAACCGACGTACATAGATCGATCAGGGATTGGTTGGCGATGAAGAGATTTGTGACACTCTGGAGATCATCGACTCTGGCAATAACAAGGAGCACGAGCCCATTGCCAATGATTCCAAATACGCCAAATAAGACATACACAATTGTGGTTGAGAGGTAGCTGAGCGGCCTGAGCCCTTCAGGCGTTGAAACTGTACTAGAAACGCTTAAGTTATTCATACTTTAAGGACTCACCAGACACGTTTATAGATTACCTGATGATATTCACGTTAGAAAATTAGTTGATTATTTTTCCAGAAAAAAAGGTGCCGACAGGAGTAAACAACTAAATTCCAAGATAGTTTTATATTACTCCTTCGTATCGAATCGGGCATTAATAAAAGAGGGTAAAATATATTGATGTATTCATCTCAGCAATGTCACATCATTATTCTTTCCACTTCCACATGTTTAGATTGATCCTTTTTAATTGATTAAACCACATGAAATTAAATAATACAATTGTCCTCTTAATTAAAAATTGTTCAGCGTGACTGCGTCGTTACGTCGAAGTAAAATTTACCTTGTACGGAAAGCACTTTATATAGCCCCATCGAAAGTAGGAGACAGAAATTAGGTATAGTGTGTGTGTGTATGTGTGTGTGTGTGTGAGAGAGAGAGAGAGAGAGAGAGAAAGAGAGGGTGGGAGGGGAGGATTAACGATTCTACACAGTGTATAGCAGTACATCCGCCAGCTATCATTACCAGGTGGGTGTTTCATGTAGATGTTCGTAAGTTAAGAGCGACTTTGAGAACGACTGGTGATCCTTTCTAGTGGTGAATGGTATACATCAAAATGTTCATTGACGATGGTTTAGCGCAAAAGAAAGGATCACCGATCGTTCTTAAAGTCGCTCTTAACTTACGAACAGCTATATGAAGAGGGCCCCTGAACTGTCATGGTGAAAACGAAAGCGTTTGTATGAATGTCAATAAAAGTGAGCTTCATTCATGTGGACTTGCAATGAAATTTGTATGAAAAGTAGAGTCATCAGGCCTACTTCAATGATGAGCTGATAGATGAGTCAATACATATTCGTTTAAGATTGGCATGTCCAAATTACATTTCATCAATATCTGCCCTTATGCACTTTCTGTTCGATCTTTGTGTATTTGTTTATTCCACTGAACTGACGTCTGCCATTCATCTCTGTGTTTCATTTAAAAAGGGAGTTTTCGTAAACGTGATGGGGACTACAACATAGAAATTTTATTGTCGAAAGCCCTCATGACCATACGGCCTTTGTATTATCGGTGAATGAAAAGAACAGTGTCGTCCTGGACACTGGACAAGCTACTTATTTTTCGTCAGCTCCGAATCATAGCACGATCTGTTGTCTCGGTTCCCAGATTTTCGACAAAGGCTGCTTTGTCATAAGGGCTTAGTTTCGACAATAGGTTCTTACATTGAAGTATTGCCCCGCATGTTATGGGCCAAATTTGTATTGTTTTAACATGAAGAAAGGGGAAAAAGGAAGAAGGGGGGGGGGGGGAATTAATACATTATTCAACGTAAGAACTTAACATAATATAGAGGTTTTCTAATAAGTGCTAAAAGAAGGCTCGTATCTCTTCGTTCAGTGGACCATATCTCATAAGATTTGGACGAGTTGTATAAAATAAATGCTAGTTTGCGATTATGAATTTACACAATATGGTTCATTAATTTTTTGTATCATTCTGATTTGAGTCCCATTGGCATTTTATAATAGGTAAAAAGATTGATGAATTCAATGACTATACAATGACACATGATAATGCCTCACATAATCTATCATAAGTTAAAACTAGTAAAGATTTAGGAGTGATTGTCGACACAAAGCTTAGTTTTGACCAGCGCTTTCAGTCAAAGATAATTAAAGCCAATAGGCTAATGAATCTAATTAGGAGAACATTTTTTTATCTTCACAAGGAAAACTTCTTACTCCTATACAAAGCATTGGTTAGACCTCATTTGGAGTATGCTCATGCAGTACGGAGTCCATACTTAAAGAAACATATTCAAGCACTAGAAAATGTACAAAGAAGGGCCACTAAGTTGGTACCTGAAGTCAAGAACCTTCCATATGAACAAAGATTGATTCAACTAAAACTTCCTACATTAGCATATCGCCGTGCGCGAGGAGATATGATCGAAACATAGTTATTTCACAGGGTATGACCAAGAGGCATATAGTGCCAGATTTGGGTCAGGTGCATGGGCCTACTGGAGGTCATGATAAAAAATTGTACATTCCGAGGTCAGTAACTGAGAAACGTAAGAATTATTTTTACACAAGAATGAGGAAACATTGGAATAGCCTAAGTAATGAATTAGTAAATGCACCCAGTGTCCACAGCTTCGAGAATGGACTGGATAAGTATTGGAGATGTGAACCTGTGAAGTACAAGTTTGACGCTGACCCACCAGGACATGATCCGGCCAACCTAAAGAGGAGACAGAATTTGGAGCTGAATATAGTCTTAGACTACATTCAGAAGCATCCATAGGTATCCATAGGTAGGTAGGTAAAATAGATGCTAGTTTGTGTTTATGAATTTACACAATATGGCTCGTTAATTTTTGCATAATTCTCATTTGGAGTCCCATTATCATTTTTTGTGGGACACGCTGTAGAAACTATAAATTTATGCAAAAATTTAGAACAATAATGATGATGATGATAATAATAGTAATAATGATAATAATGATAATGACAATAATAATAATAATGATAATAATAATAATTGTGATATGATTAAACAACAGCGCTTAATGCAATATTTCTAAGCGCTCCATATACACGGAGTAATACTCCGACTTTAGCTCGGCTATACCTTGATCAGGCGTTCGAGCATTCAACAAAATTCCTTCCTACCGGCTACCTATTTACTGCACCTGGGTGGAGAGTGGCAGATGTTGAAAAAGGCCTTGCCGGAGGAGGCAAGTAGCGGATGTTACTTGAACCACGACCTTGTCATACTTGTGGTTCAAAGTCCGGAGACTTATTCACTGACTGAGCCACAAAACCTCCACATTAGATCAAATCCATATTGTGCGAGTGTTCCATATGCGTGGCATTATTCAACTTGGCTCATTATTTTGTTCCCACTTTTTCTTCCTTGTTTGTACAGATTTTCTCGATATTTCCCCACGATTATATTTTTCATTTATTTGTTTATTTTTATTTATTTTCAGTTTTATTTAATCAGGGTGGCCTCATCATTTAACAAACTGCTGTCCTTGAGGACCCTGAAATAAAAATCAATATGTACAATATTTACAAAGAATGAATACAAATGAAATTGGCATACACTAAAACAACAGATATATAAGAAACATTTATCGATGTACTACTACTATTGCAACGTCAGCATAATTTGATATCTGGTTTACTTCATTATGATACGGCTTTTAAAAAGATTAACGAAGTTTTTGAACCTTTTTTAACACAAATGTTAAACGTTTGAAGCAATACATATTAGAAATTTAACATTTTTTTTGTCAAACAAAACCTGATCACTTTATAATAGTAAAACGGTTTGTTTAAATCGTTTGAACTCTAAACTGCTATTACAACTACTGCAGTAACACTATTACTTCTATTACCAATATTACTACAGTTACTACTAGTCTTACCACTGCAAGTGTTGTTATAACTACTACTTCATGTACTCGTGACAAGGTGAAGGAGGGCTGAATAAAGATGAATGCCCCTTTATCAATTTAAATAGAAACCGTTTCACTTGTCTGATTCCGAGCCTTGGAAATTGTTTGTACCGCTTCAGTTTTGCTCTTTCTGTTACCTTTGCAGAAGACCTTTCTTAGACCTTTCTGAAACCAGCGGTATTGAAAAGAATAAATGAAGGGATTTATCCACATGTTTCCAAAACCAAGAATCACGGAAATCTTATAGAGCAAGCTGTTCAAGTCCACGCCCGCTCCACAGCAATTGAAGATGAAGAGTAAGACCATATTCGTAGACCAACATACAATAAAGAATACCGAAACCATAAGTAGGGTCTTTATGATATTTCTTCTTGCTCTGCTCCGGTAATCGGCGATGCGCGGTTGTTGGCTTGCGATTTTTGAATTGGGCTTCTTCTCGCCTCGCGTAGAATGATTGAATGCGCGCATGCTATCGTTGCGAAGCCGAATGAAGATCCCTGTGTACACGACAACCATAACAACGACAGGCAATATGAATTCCAGAGTAACGGCTACAGGTTGAAAGACGTTCTTGAAAGCAGGATGAGAAAAGAATGATTGTATGCAGTCGTTACCATCAAAGAAGGTAAAATACCCCGACGAGAGCTGGAATAAAAACCCTATAGCCCATGGGAGGAATGCGATGAACTTGAGGAGCTTATAGTTGGTATGTTGTCTGAAACGGATGGGGTAAAATACGGCACAAAAACGTTCCAGTGTCATCAAGACCAGGTTCAGAGAACTAGCTACGATAAGTGACCAGAACGGGTACCTACTATACCAGTAACGGCAGATAAACGTAGCCAGACCTGGTCGATCTTTTGGCAGTGATGGTAGTGGTAGAACATAGTTAGCGATTAGGATTACCGACGTACACAGATCGATCAGGGATTGGTTGGCGATGAAGAGATTTGTGATACTCTGGAGATCACCGACTCTGGCAATAACAAGGAGTACGAGCCCATTGCCAATGATTCCAAATACGCCAAACAGGACATACACAATTGTGGTTGAGAGGTAGCTGAGCCCTTCAGACGTCGAAACTGTACTTGGAACGCTGGAGTTATTCATACTTGAAAGATGTACTAGACACGGTTATATCAATCTCCTGATAATAATAATTCACGTTAGAAAATGAGTTGTTTATTTTTACAAGAAAAGAAATGTCAGGGGTAAATAACGGAATTACAAGATGGCTTTATATATGTTACTCCTTTCTATCGCTTCCATGGCATCCGGCATAGCTAGTTATAGAGGAATGTCACATCATCACTTTTCCACTTCCACATGTTTAGAGTGATACTGCATACTTAACTGAGCAACAGATAGACATTCGATGCATTAATCAGGTGTTCATCTTCTTAATTGATAAATGGTCAGCGTGAATGCGTCGTTACGTCGAAGTATACGTCGAAGTAAAATTTACGTTCTACGGAAAGCACTTTATATAGCCTCATCAAAAATGGGAGACAAAAATTAAGTACAGTGAGAGAGAGAGGGGGGGGGGTGGATGTAACAATTCTAGACTGTGTATAGCCGTCCATCCGCTAGCTATCACAAACAGATTTGTCATGGTGAGTATGCAAGCTGTCGTATGAAAGGCAATTATAGTAAACTTCATTTGCATGGACTTGCAGTGAAAGGTTTATGAAAGCAGAGTCAGCTTTGACTAACTGATATATTACCGCCCTTTCACACGTTAAACAAAATCGTCATGTGAATGATGATTCCAGTGAAAAATAAGGCTAATGACGAATATCTAGCACGTGTGAAACCAAACTAGAACATGATTAGCAACAGGAACACTAATTACAGTCACGATTATTATAGCAATCATTAAAATGGTGATACAAAATTATGTGTGAAAAGGCCCCTAGGCATTACCTATATTATTGATATTCCTTTAAAAGCCGCCCATGATAATGGTTAATCTTTCTATATATTGGCATGTCCAAGGGACTTTTCACACGTGAATCCTGAATCATCATTGTAATGATCATTGCTATTGTAATCGTGACTGTGATTAGCGTTCGAGATTCTAATCATAATAATAATAATAATAATAGACAGTTCTTGTATAGCGCATAACACATTAAAAATAACGTCTCTATGCGCTTCCAAAGGACTTGGATATTATTACCCTGGCTTTTTTTAGCCCCGCAGCCTTTTACAGCGCTGGGGCGTTTCAAGGAATAAATTCCTGCCAGGTACCCATTCACCTCACCTGGGTTGAGTGCAGCACAATGTGGATAAATTTCTTGCTGAAGGAAACTACGCAATGGCTGGGATTTGAACACACGACCCTCTGTTTCAAAGTCCGGAGACTAATCCACTGGGCCACAACGCCCCACATCATGTTCTAGTATGGTGTCACACGTGCTAAATTAGCCTTATTTTTCACTGGAATCATCATTCAAATTACGATATTTTTACCATGTGAAAGGGCAGTATATTAAATTATCAATATTTGCTACCACTCCCTGTTTCATGTTTGTGTATTTTTTTATTCCGCTGATTGACGCAGGCAAAATTCGCATTTCATTTAACAAAAGGAAATAGTAGCAACACAAATTCCAAATGACCGTTGGAAAAAACCCGGACTGATGCTTTAATCAGTTTATTGATAATTAAATTGGGTCTCAAACGATATAAACTACCATACAGAAATTTACCACGGTGAATTTGATTCGGCAATACTCGTTTTGATCAGCCGCAACGCTGTAACAAAATGTAGGCTGACGTTCAGTAGCAGTGCCCTGGCGATTTTTATTATTAGTATTATTATTGTTGTTGTTATTGTTGTTGGTATTATCATTATTATTATTATAAATAAGTATATGTAAACCAGTGCTTAGATTCAGTCTTTATTATCATTATCATTTAATGAGATTTAGCTTTGATTTGTTGCCCTTTGGATTGATAACTCTGTTAGTGTTCGGAATCAAGCCAAGGCGTTTAAATACAACAAACTTTCCTTTCTATGATTTTCCAAGTTGACAAAAAGATTGTGCTACTTAAGTATACTTAAAGTATTAATTGTTTATAAGTACAATAATAGAATGACTCGTTTTCAACTGCAAATTTTGTTTGAAAGGTGTGTGCTGCTTATGATTTTTTTTCCTGGCGATGAACTATTAATTGCTTTAGATGATCGTAGACACGTGACTTTGGTGGTCATCTCTCCTGTTCTTGCAGAATACTTTTCTAAGACCTTTCTGAAACCAACGATATTGGAATGAGTAGATAAATGGATTGATCCACATATTTCCAAAGCTCATAAATACAGATATCTGGTACAGCAGGCTATTACGCTCGATCCCTACCTCACAACAAACCAAAGCAAAAGCAAAACCGTTATTCAAAGACCAGCATATCAGGAAAAGGAACGAGGCGTTTAACAATGTTTTAATGGTGTTATTTGTTGCTCGACTTCGATAATCTCCAACCTTCTCAATTCTGGAAATGGGCCTGGAGATTATTTCTTTATGATTACTGCGTCCAGAAACCTCACCACTAAGAAATCTACGCATCTGATGCGTAAACAACGACCTTTACCAATACTGGAAATGCAAACTCTAAAAAAAAAAAAGCTCCAGCCGCAAAGGTTCTCATGAAGATGGTTCCCATAATGACAAGTATAGCACAAACCGATTGTCTTCGACGAAAGAATATAACAGGACAAAAGAATGGAAAAGGAAACCAATGGCCCATGGGAGTACTTAAGCATCGAGTGTTAGTATGGCTGCGATATCTGTTGGAAAGGAAAATGGCGCAAAAACGTTCCAGTGCCATCAGGACTAGATTCAATGAACTGACAACTATGAGGGACCAAAAGAAGTACTTGGTGCACCAGATGCGGCAGAGGAACTCAGAGAGGATTTGTTGATCCGATGGTACAGACTAGTGAGGGAAAACGAAGCTTGCGATAAGAACGATCGAGGATGAGAAGTCGATTAAGGATAGGTTGGCGATGAAAAGATTGGTGACACCACGAATATTTTCGACTGGGGCGATGACCCTGAGAACGAGTGCTTTGCCGGCGACACCGAAGATACCGAAAACAGAATAGACAATTAAAGAAGATAGATAGATGGCTTGATCCTGAAGACGTCGCAGGCTGTGTGCCGTTTTCCATTGGGCTTATTATAATCACTCGGGTCGCGTTCGCGTTCGAAATCACTCGAGTCGCGTTCGAAATCACTCGGGTTTTGGATTTTTGGCGATTTTTTTTATTTGGATGCGATTTTTTTTCTAACGGAGTCTTCAATGGGACAAACACGCTGGGAAAATAAAATGAAATTGAAATTCTAGTTTCGTTCTAAGCCGGCAAGTGCCTCAAATTAAATGCACTTAAAATCGTTTAATTAGAACAAGTACAAGTACGATTTTTAATTTAAAATCGATTTCCAAAATCAATTTTAAAATCGATCTAAGATCAATTTTAGATCAGTTTTAGTATTAGTTTTAAAAGCCCATTCACATTTTTACTGATGCTGACGAAAAGTTAGTTTGGTTGTCAGAGCATTATTTGTCCTGCATCTAAATAACTATGTCCGATCGAGGGACCGTTTTAATTTCGGAAAGGTAGAAGAGACAGAGAGAGAAAGACTGATCCCCGTTCAGCTCAACGTATACGTTTGGCATGCGAGCACAAAGACGATAAATTAAGCACATCACCTAATGCAATGTTTCGAGAATTTAGGTAGGGAATTTTTTAGGTCTCCAGTTACTTAAAACATGATATGGCCATTTTATTTATAAAATAAGACAAATTTTATGAGAAATGGACAATAATTAAGAGCAGAATTTTAAAACGCCTTTCGGAAAGATCGTCCTCAAAGCTCATTACGTATTAGACAGCTGGCAGCCGTCTGTTTCGAGTGTTTTAAAATTTTTATTTCTCCTTGTACACAGACGGCTCGCTATGGTGCAACCATCATTACGGGGTTAACAATGCAAAATCCCCCGGACGGCGCTCATCGATTTTTGTCTTTATTTCATAAAAATATATGAAAAGAACTGTATCAAATAAAGATTATCATTTCGTTTTGTCCTAAAATGTACCAAAAAAGGGAAAATAAACTTAAAAGGGGAAACAACAGTAAGTAATTGCTTCGGCTGTCGCGCAACTTCACTTCCCCGTTTTATTGGAACTTAATGCATAAACATATGGCCATTGAGTCCCTGTACAGATCGAGCTAGAACTTCGGTCTCTGTATTGGTGAGTGGAGCTAACGGAATTCAGCGGAACAACGAACATTACAGACACCGAAGCTTTTGGTCTAATTACGTATATATGCATTAAACCACAGATGGCTGGCTATGCATACCGCTGGACGAGCTGCGGACTGACTGGCACTGTAATGTGGGATCTAACTCGGCTCGACTCATGTTACCTTGCTCCATGCTACCGATGCACGCCGTGTCCGACCGTGGCCGGGTAAGGCCATTGCATGCAGGCATGCATGTCCGCACATGGGAATGACGATGTAATATCGATGTTGCAGATATGGCAAGTTCCGACTCGGATTCCTCGTATAAGAACAGTAGAAGTCTGGATGTATTCTAGGATAGTTGAGCCACATGGCTGATTTGCTTGTTTGTTATGTTAAGCAGTAGGCGAGTGCATTTAATTTGAGGCACTTGCCGATTTAAAACGAAACTAGAATTTCAATTTCATTTTATTTTCCCAGCGTGTCTGTCCCATTGAAGACACCGTTAGAAAAAAAATCGCATCCAAATAAAAAAAAAAAATCGCCAAAAATAAAAAACCCGAGTGATTTCGAACGCGACCCGAGTGATTATAATAAGCCTTCCATTGTGTAGTAAGCCTGAAAATAATGCCAACAGCAGATACTTAAAGAGTTAAGAATGCATATGTTTTGAAGGATTCCTTTATCTGTTTCTGCAGAAGTCCTTTTAAAGCATTCCAGTGAACCTTGCTCTTCATTGTGGCAACAATCACATGCCAGGTATCTTTTATACTTTTTATAGTATTTCGTCTTTTACATGTACACTTTTTACATTTATGCACATGTAAACAGTCTCCTTCGGTCCCTTGCAATTATGATCAGAGAGTGTAAACCTACAGATGCCGTGATAGAAGCAAGCCAAGCGAGGCTAAAAGTGTTTCACCATTCATGCGAATATAACGACGAAAACATAAGCAAAACAATCAACGGACACGGTTTTCAATAAAAGACTTTAATAACAAAATAAGCCTTTTATTAAAATTAGCGAAACTTTATGCCATAACTTTCTTATTTTACATCTAATTTTAATCAATGTTTCAGTGTTATGCTTGTTTAATCTTTCCCTGTTGATTCAAATCAACATTTTTTCTGGAATGGACTTGACCTTTAAAGCCTTCTAATTAATAAAAGGCTTTACTAAAAATCTCTTTAAAAGGCTTTTAACAAAATCCTTAAACTCTAAGCCTTTGATTTTAATAAATAGGCTTTGATTTGAACAAAGGTCTTTTATTTAAGCCTCTTGTTAAACCGTTCTATTGAAGCCTTTTATAAAAGATTTTCATTGAAAGTCTTTTAAGGTTAAGTCTATCCCCCCAAAAAATGTTGTTTTGAATCCAATATAGAGAAATTGAACAAGCATAACAATGAAAATGTCTTTAAAATGATGTAAAATAAGAAAGTTATGACATTTTAAAGTTTGGCTTATTTTTTTTTCTTTCAAAAAACAGTATAATGTTATTCTTATGCACTACTCAGGGCCATACAATGAGAGTCAATGATGTCCCTCGTGCACTATTTATTGATTTTTTTATTGTTTGAATTATATATATATTTCAATTTTTACAGATTCGACTAAAAGGACCAACATGACTGAACCATAAAATGTTGAAATAATTGTAATATCACATGTTCAGTGGGAATAAATCCTTGCTTGACATGACAATGAGGAGAAAATTTGAATTTTTCATATTTCATATGATAAAATACAATAGAAAGCGGGTAACGTAATCAGTCCCCTAATTTGCATACCGACCATAATGTGGATAACTCTTTTGTGAAATGAAGCAAAACTTAAAAATGTCATAACATTCTTTACCCGATTTTGATTTTTAAAATTCAGTGTTAACGTGGTTGAATTTTTCTTTCTTTATAAATCCAAATAAACTTTTTGTTGGGGTGGACTTGTCTTTTAATAAACCTTTTATCAATGCTTTTTTGATAAAAGGCTTTTAATAAACATTTGATTGGTGAAGCAATAGCTATATATATATATATCAATAACAACACACACATATATATATATATATATATATATATATATATATATATATATATATATATATATATATTAATAACAACTGAGGGTGTTTCACAAAGATTTAAGTATGCTGACGCGTGCATGATATTAAACGCGCTTATTGACCAATACGCAGTAGTGCGCCTCCTCTTGGCATGATCTGACCAATGCAGTAATGCCTTTTATAATGCACGCGACTCGGCCTTTAAGTGCGACTCTAAGTCATACTTAAATCTTTGTGAAACACCCCCAGTTATTATTAATATATAGATATATATATACATATAGTGTGAAAGAAATGGATGAAGAGAACAATGGTAGGCGTAGCTTAAATCAAGATTTCCCAGAGCTATCTACCCTTTGGAAAAATTGGTGATGCCGAAAAATGTCTCTGCCGGGAATCGAACCCGGGCCCCCAGCTTTGAACGCCGGCGCCTTAACCACTAGACCACAGAGACGGGTTTAGTGGCTAGGGCGACCCCGATCCGATTGACCGTCAGATAGACAGATTTTCGACACTATACCAATTATAATTTCCTTTGTCGGGTGAAGGTGGGTTTTGAACAATGACAAGCATATATATATGTTGTTATTAATAAATATATAGCTATTGTTCGAAATCATTGTACGAATACCCATGTTCAAATTTGTGACTATGCTATCATCCTTCTTAGAATAAAAGTAAGTTTAATATCTAGTCGTATTGACGTCATAGCAGTCGTACGATTGGCTACGATTTGAACCTTATTTGGCCTTTACTCCAAAATAAAGGCTTACAATCTTACAAAATGGTTATATTAGTATTCTTTTAATTAATTTTAAACTCAAATAAAATGACATGTTCCATTCACATTTTCAGAAAATGAGCAAAATGCAAATTGTTCCAAAATCAGATCGCAAACAGTCGTAAGGTGAGCAGTGGCCTTTAGTCATACCTAAATCTTTGTGAAACACCCCCTGGTTTATTAAAATTCCGTAGAAATAAAATCACCATGGCAACGCGTCTTTAGATGCGTCTTTTTCAGTGCGCTTCTTCTTCAGCGCATTGATTTCTTTGAAAGGTGAGCTTCACAAGCTGTATGCCCATGAACAGACGTGTTTTTCACTAATGTTTCTGAAACGGATTTTGAATTCTCTTTTTTTTTGTCACATCATTGGCACTGACGAAGAATGTGACTACCTTTCATTTTTTAGAGCAACGCTTCCTTCAAAATCTACAATTTTATTTCTGCGCCATTTTACTAAACCAATCGTGATCATTTTATTCCCTATAATGCAGCAGGCTTTTGTATACGATCAAGGAGAGGCAATTTCAAGAGTGTTTCACGAAAAGCTTTTAGGCATCTGCATTTCATCGGTAATAGATAAGCCGGGAGAAGGCCGAATGACTTAGCACATTTTACATGTATTTTATTATTTGAAACAAGTGCTTCATACATCAATTCATGTCAATAAATTATGTAATAATATTTTTTTTAAAATCACGTATGAACAAAACATTTGGCAATTAAGGCAAGATGCTAATCGAGGATAGCCCCAAATAATGTCATTATCATAGTTTAAACAATTGTTTATAAAACTAAATCACAATATTGTACATCAAATACAATACTAATTCTACGTATTACTGATACAGACAATTTTAATTTTTAGTGAAAGTATCTACACTATTTCAAGGCAAAAATATCTTCATTTTTCACAAAAATCTTTATACAGAAATTATTTGTTTTCATGCAGTATATACCAGACCAAGTTAACCATTATCTTCCAGTAGCATTAGTTTTAACGATTTGCTAAATATCTTGTGACTGGGGGTATTTCAAATATTACTTGGCAGATTATTCCATTAAGTAGGACCAAAAAATGAAATTGATTGTTTTCCCAAATTGGTGGATTTTTTTTCACGATTCATATTCCGCTTTTCTCTATTTCTTGTATAGCAAGGATGGTCTATGAATGAAAAATAATCAATAAAACTATGCTGCAATCGATTATTAATTAAATCGTGCATAAATATTCCTATCAAATATTGGTATTGTTTAAAAATATCGAGAATATTTAGATCATAAAATAAAGGAATATAGTGATAAGTATAATGGTTGAACGTCATTATTTTAGCTATTTTTTTAAAGTAATAATATAGGGTTCAGATTTGTTTTACACGTCCCAAACTTCACCATATGTGATATGTGGTAAAATAAATGAGTTGTATAACATAACTACGATTCTGTTTGTTACATATACTTTGTTTTCGTAACATTGATTTCAAATTGTTGGCATTGCACCACGCTTTTATATTCTTTAAATTGACACTAATTTCTGATAAATCAATATGTCGTTCATCGCAATTGAAAGTAAATAATAAATTCGTGTAATCCGTAAAAAGCCAGACATTGAAATAATTTGATGAGTTTATCAGATCGTTTATACAACAACGACAAACTTGGACCTAAAATTGATCCTTGTGGAATACTGCATGAAAAATCGACCTGTATTTGGAATTTACACCATTATAATAATTTTTTTTTCATGTTTCCTAAATAATCATTAAACCACTCTACTTGCCACGAATGCCATAGTGTTCTAGTTTCTTATAGAGAATAAAATGTTTAATCGTATAAAAAACTTAAGCAAAATCTATGAATATTCCTACTGTCATCTTTCCTTCAACAGTATATCTTGTAATTTGATTAATCAGAGTTATCAGAGAAAGTGTCGTAATGTATCAATTTATAAAACCATATTGGTGTTTATAGAATATTTCATTCTTTTCTATGAAACGTGCATTAACTAGTTTTTTTTTTTTTCTTCAAATAATTTGCTAATCGCGGGTAAAACCGATATTGGTCTATAACTTCCAGGTAAGTCTTTATCTCCATTTTTGAAAACTGGTATAACCTCTACGACTTTTAATTTATCTGGAAAATGCCTATGGTAAATGAAAATTTGAATAGATGAGAAAGAGGTTTGCACATACAATCCATAGCATATATCAACAGTCGAACTGATATGCCATCATAACCACTTGCTTTAGATTGATCAAGTGTTTATAACATTTCTTTAACTTCTGAACTTGTTATTTGCAGGAAGAAAAATGTTTGACTAATGTATGGACCCATGAACTCTCGGTAATCACATATTCGAGCCACTATTTTTGTTCATTGATATAACCCCAAATTTTATTTGAATCTTTTCTTTTCCTGCTTGAAACTTATGTTCATAATGCAAAGAAAACTTGTGGTAATATCAATGAACTTTCATCTTCATATACTTTTCAAATTTGCGATTCAAAGATCTCACATTCACATGCAAAATTGAGCCTGCATGACTGAGAAGAGGCTTTTGTCGAGGAAAAAGTTTCACTTCACCCCGGTTGAGTGCAGCACAATGTGGATAATTTTTTTTAAGGAAAACATGCCTTTGCTAGGAATCGAACCCACTTTTCTCAGAATGAAAGACGAGAGCCGTAACCACTAGATCACGACGCCCTCACAAATAAGCACATCGGGCACCGTGAAAATTGACATGGATTTGGACCACAATGTCCATATGCTGGATTTATATCATCTGGATTCTTTAGGATTTTTGATATTGTTTCGAAGGATCTCAAGTGAATGTATTGCAGTGTAAAACATCTTGCACAAAACAAAACTTTTGGTTTTCTGTATTTGAAAGTAAAATTAAAAACATGTGTATGAAATATAAAAACAAAGAGATCAAAATAATTATTTGGCAGATATTTAAAAATATAGGTTAAATAAAATGCAAACGAATCACTCATTTAATCAAATTATAAACTCTATCAAATGATATCCCACAGTTGTGGCTATTTTACTCTTAAGTGGGTAAAAATAATATATTTGGGGGCCATTTTGGACTTTTGCAAATTGGAAAACTTTCTATCTGGATTTGTGAGGACTTTTATCATGGTCTTCTGTGGACCTCAAAGAAATTCACTGCAGTAGAATATAATTCTATTGCAATTTCTTCCCAGTTAAAAGTTAAAATGACTGGACTATAGGATTAAATCTAGGTTTAAAATATTATAGGAAAATGAAACACATAAAACAAGATAGATTGTGCAAAAACAGAACAATCAAAGAAACATATAAACTAAAGTTTGAGAAAAATTGAATGAATTATAAGAAAGTTATATGATCATTTGAAGTTTAGATCTTTATTGTTATGTAGATCCTCCTATTGGCAATACAACAAAGATGTGTGATGTCACATTTGAACAGTCCATTACTGTTCTATACATTTCACTTAAAATGCCTCTTTTATCACATCTATCAGAAGATCATGTATTCTTTCTATATGGCATGTAATACATATTTTCAAAGAATACACTAAGGATACAGAGTTTGTATCACCCCAAGAAAGAGCAAAAATATATATTTTGTTGGTATTTTATAGTACTAGTCCATCAAAGGGAAAGTTGTTCACATGTGACATCACAACTATTTGTCGCACTGCCAATAAGAGGATGTCCATAGCATTAGTGATCGCAATATTCAAATTGTCATAACTTTCTCATTATTTGCCCGATTTTTCTCAAATTTGCTTTGATATTATTCTTTGATTTTTCTGTTTCTACAAAAGCTAACTTGTTCAAAAGGTTCCATTCCCCTTTAATCATGACCAATGCAAGTATTACTAGTTTTTATTTCTATTATTATGGTTTATTTTTTGTAGTTCCTGACACTGTTTCAATCGCTTGACTTTGGATACCTCTTCTGTTTTTACAGAACAGTTTTTTCAGACCCTTCTGAAACTAATGGTATTGGAATGAATAAATGATAGGATTGATGCACATATTTCCGAATCCCATGAATACAGATATACGATATAGGATACCATTTGGATCAACGTTACCACCCCAAGATATCAAAGCAAAAACTACAACTTGATTTAAAAACCAACATATGATGAAAAATATTGAGACAAACATCATTGTTTTAACTGTGTTTTTGGTAGCGCGATTGCGATAATCCACAACTTTCTTGCTTCGGGAAAGAGAATCTGACTTCACCTCACTTCGTTGACAGGAATGGGAAAGCCGTACTGCTATAGATGAGTAAACGATGATAATGACTATCAACGGTAGTAGGAATTCCAAGAACACAGCCATGGAACCAAAAACTTTGAAAAACACGGGTTCCCAGTATGACCAGTAAAGGACACACTGGTTATCCTCTAGAATTGTATAACACACAACGGCAAGCTGGAACAGAAAGCCAATCATCCAGGGAAGAACTGCTACGAACTTCAGACGTCGAGTGTTAGTGTAGCTGCGATACCTCATGGGAAGAAAAACGGCGCAAAGACGTTCAAGAGTCATCAGGACAAGATTCAAGGAACTGGCAACTATGAGGGACCAAAAGAAGTACTTGGTGTACCAGAATCGGCAGAGGAATTCAGCTAGGATTGGATGGTCTGATGGCAAATGCGGTAGAGGCACGACGAAGTTTGCGATAAGAACGATCGAGGATGAGAAGTCGATTAAAGATTGGTTGGCAATGAAAAGATTGGTAACACCACGAAGATTTTCGACTTGGGCGATGACAAGGAGAACGAGTCCATTGCCGACGATACCGAAGATGCCGAATACAGTGTAGATGATGATAGTGGATAGACCTCTCGATCCTGGAATTGCGGAAGTTGCCAAGAGTTCTGTACTGTTGTCCATGGTGAATATCCCAAGCTTGCAGAATAATGCCGATTGAGATTAGATAATTTCAAACAATTAATGTATTATTGACCAAATACTTCAAAGGATTCTGTTCTGTATTTGAAAGAGCACAAAAAAGGCTTTAATTTCTATTTTATCTCGTATGCTCACACCTGAACGGTTAAACCAAAGCAAAACCACAAATAGTACAAATTTAAGTGTTGCTCTATCATGTATAACGCACCTTACGAGCTAGCTGATCAAATGTGCCTCATGCCACTAGAATTATCAGAGAAGATTTTCAGATGCGTTGATTTTTAAACGTGCTCGGAAGAATGAAAATGTTTAAACTCATGAAGGTGATGGACATCGGTTTATTTGCCTGGAGACGCTTTATTAAAACAAATTTAAAAGGACGATGATCAGATAACTTACTGCGCATTATCCTCCATGGTTACACTTTGATAGTCGTATTCATGATGCTTGACTCACAAATAACATCTGTAATATGACTCTGTGGCCAACTCACAATAACATCAATAAAAAAAATAATGAACGTCATCATGTGTGTTCATATCGCAAGCCACCATAGAACTTTGCTTATAGAGATATTCATTTTGACAACCCAAGTATGTTTTGTAAAGATTGTATGATTTTCTCCAAAAAAAAAATCATTATTAATTGTACATATATAATACATGTGTGTTTATAAAAAAATTATTAAGAATTAAATGTTTTGAAATACAATATTAAACTACTATATTTAAACTAAAAACAATAGAGATGATCATTATATGAAAAAAAAAATTGCCTCGAATTCTTTCAAGGTGTATTTATGTTCGTTCACCCTCTCCTTGATGACCTTGATACTTTTGTCGAAGTTAGCTATCATTCTGATGTACATTGTCGTATTCATAATCAATACCTCTTCGTCTATTCATATCCTACACTGTTAGAGAATTCATCCTTGAAATAAAAGAAGTTCCTGCAGCAGAGTCTCGAGAACACCTGTAATCTTACCAGATTGCGCAATCTTATATTATATCATGTAAAATTACAGGGAATTGATATTTGGTGTATATGGAACCTTACAAATTTCCTTAAATAAAACACAATTTTCCCCTTTGTAAACAGACCTGTTCTGTTGAATTGTAGAAAAATTCCTGTTTTATGAATTTACAGAATGATTATGTCATTGCTTTCTGCAAAATCTTGTTTTTTCTGCAAAATCAGTGTTTTTTAACAGTGTAGGTCATCTGAATAACCCGCGCAAACAATATTGCAAGTAGCATTCAAAAGCGTCTACCAGGATAGGGCTCAATTACAAGGTAATAGATCAATTACGTAATTAATTCCATTTTTTTAGTAATTGTAATTGTAACTGAAAAAATGTAATTGACTTTGATTACTGTCAATTACTTTTAATTACATTCAATCACTTTACAAAAAAACGTACTTGATTTATGATTTAATTTCATGACCTTTTTCATGTCAACTGCTTTAGCATCAAAGAGAGTAACAGGCAGAATCCATGCTATTTTACATAAACATTCATCTTTTCAGTGTCTCTGTAACTTAGAATCGTGTTAAATTGGTGATACTAACGTTAGTACATAAATATTACAAATTGAATGCATTTATGACTTTTATAGAAAGTAATTGAAATTATGATTGTCATTGACAAAAGTAATTGTAATTGAAAAAATGTAATTTAATTGAAAAGTAATTGTAATTGAGCATTTCTTCAATTACTTAATTGTAATTGTAATTGAAGAAAGTAATTGAGCCTAACCCTGGTTTCCACACGTAATGTGATCTAGTAATTTAACCACCAAGTTCGGTTATCCAATCAGATTCTTATAATCACCCACACACTATATCCTTGAGTTTATTTTTTTTCCTGTTGAAAGCCTATTTGCAATATCCACTCAGTGCACTAGTGCACTAATTAAGTGTACATTAATGTGATGAAAACGGAGTCGTTTTAATTTATCTGGAAAATGCCTATGGTAAATGATAATCAAGTACTATACTTGTAACCTAAAACAGTATTTACATTGATACCAACATCTATTGTGAAGATTATGTACATTTATAAATCAATATTACATAAAAATCACCTGTACAAAATCTGATTTTCGAAAATTAAAGTTCTCGTCAAGCAATTTTTTACGATCCCCCCCCCCCCAAAAAAAAAAGGAGGGGAAGAGAGAAGTGTGAAATATATTTATTTATGATATTATTTTCAGAATATTACGTCAGAATCTACTACAAATTTGATTTTTTTTTAAATAAACATGTCAAAATTTCTGCTCGCTCGCTTTGCTCGCACCTTTCATGATATTTTCCTGATACGCCATTATGATGCCCCTTCGAAATTTTTGCCTCATTACGCCATTGTCAAGAAAAAGAAAGGGGGTTTGTGCAAATCTTAATAATTTAAAGGAGAATGAAACTCTTGGAGCAAGTTAGCTTTTGTGAAAGCAGAAAAATCAAAGAATATGATCAACAAAAGTTTGAGTAAAATAGGACTAGCAATAGAAGAGTTATGAGCATTTGAATGTCGAGATCACTAATGCTATGGAGATCCTCCCATTGGCAATGCGACCAAGATCTATGATGTCACAGATGAACAACTCTTCCCTTTTGAACACTGAAAATATACCCCAAAACATCTCTTTTTGCTCATTCTAATCATATGACAAACGATTCATCAATGATATAATGTTGTGAAACCTCTGTACTTGTCCTCTCATAAAGAGAACACACCTCACCTTGTGATAGACTCTTTAAAAGTGAGAATATAAGTGAAATAAGTACTAATGTAATGAGGGAGTTGTACGTGTGTGACATCACAGATCTTGGTCGCATTGCCAATAGGAGGAACTACATGGCATTAGTGATCTCAATATTCAAATGCTCATAACTTTCTTATTATTCATTCAATCTTCCTCAAACTTTCAACAATATGTTTCTTTGATTTTTCTCTTTGATATGAATTCAGCTGGTTTCAAGGGTTTCATTCTCCTTTAATTATCATATCGTCATCACGGGTGGCGTTTCGTCAAGTCACGCGAAACTTTACGTACAACTGATGACTGATGACCTTCTCTTTGGGGTCAAACCAGGATTCTACTTTTATTCTCATGTATTCATATAAGTTTAAGGCTAAGATGAACCTTTATCTTTATCAATTAAATCTCCCTTTGTTAACGAGTATATAACTACGATATAGCGGTAGATGTTTATACATCGCTCCCGCTTTCATGCGCCCTGCTCACGTTTGAGAGACATAGGGAATACAATACAACGCCCTCGAAATGCACATCGAACGGGCTAGTCAGGATAACGTGCTGTACAGGGCAGGAGAGGTGGTCTTGCACGATTTCCTAAGAACTTTTCTTTCCTCTCTTTCCTTTATTTTCTAACTGATATAGATTCAACAAAGAAATTAATCTGTTTTGAAAAAAAAAGGAAAGCAAATTTATAAGGCAACAATAGTCAAAACTGACTAGTTTGCCTATTCAAAATAACAACAACAACAACTTTCATGCCATGGTTATACTAGTATACGAATGGCCTTACGTAAATCTAGAAAATTTTTGAACCATTTGATTTTTTTTATTTCAATCACGAACATTGCCAAGAGTGACCTCAAGATCTCTTAAAGGAGAATGAAACTCTTGGAGCAAGTTAGCTTGCTATGTTGTGAAACCTCTGTACTTGTCATCTCATAAAGAGAACACCTCACCTTGTGATAGACTCTATAAAAGTGAGAATATAAGTGAAATAAGTACTAAAGTAATGAGGGAGTTATACGTGTGTGATATCACAGATCTTGGTCGCATTGCCGTTGGGAGGATCTACATGACACTAGTGATCTCAATATTCGAATGCTCATAACTTTCTTATTATTTATTCAATCTTCCTCAAACTTTCAACAATATGTTTCTTTGATTTTTCTCTTTGATATGGATTCAGCTGGTTTCAAGGGTTTCATTCTCCTTTAAGATCTAGTACGATTACTTCGATAACTCCACGATTTATACCACGATTTCAATCGTAACGCCAACTGTGGCAGAACGTGGGAACTAGGTATTAGTCTACTCTTGCTAAATCAACGTATTGGTGTCCTTCCGATCCTACTGTAACACTTGTTCCCCAATTTAATTGTCCTAACCAAAGCTGTTTACTCATCAATGTGCCCGTTTCAGCCCTCATTTAGCCATATCATTTATTTTGAAAAATTTCCGGGTAAGGTAATTAAAGAAAAAAACGACTTGTCGTCTTTTTTTTCATTATTCAATATTTATTTGCGCTGTTTCAAAATCTGGATATTGTTGGTATCCCTTGGCTACGACGGTTTCTCTTTTTATTTTTGCAGAAGACTTGTTTCAATCCTTTCTGAAACCAACGATATTGGAATGAATAAATGAATGGATTGATCCACATATTTCCAAAGCCCATAAACACGGATATCCGATAAAGAAGACCATTCGTATCAATTCCTCCACCACAACAAGCGAAAGAAAAGAGTACAATTTGATTCAGAGCCCAGCAGAGAATAAAACAAAGTGACACGATAAACAAAGTCTTTATGGTGTTTTTTGTTGCGCGATTGCGATAATCGATCACACCTTGGTTTTTAGAAATGGAGTCAGACTTTATCGTGAAACCCTGACGCTGTTTAGAGAGGGCGTCTGTTTTCAACCGTACCACTATAGATGAGTAAACGATGATCATCACGAGAACTGGTATAAAAAATTCCAAGGAGATCGCTACGGCTCCAAAAACATTTCTCAAGATGGGTTCCGAATTAGAAAAGTGTAACAAGAGACACTGATCGTCTTGGACAATTGTATAAAATACAACAGTTAGCTGGAACAGAAAGCCAATCATCCAAGGCAAACCTGCTATGAGCTTCAGACATCGAGTGTTAGTGTAGCTGCGATATCTGATGGGATGAAAAATAGCACAAAGACGTTCAAGAGTCATCAGTACAAGATTCAAGGAGCTGGCAACTATGAGGGACCAGAATAAATACTGGGAGTACAAGAATCGGCAAAGGAACTCGGCTAGGATCGGTCGATCTGATGACAAAGATGGCAGAGGTACAACAAAAATAAATATCAGGGCGATCGAGGATAACAGATCGATCAAAGATTGGTTGCTGATGAAAATATTGGAGGCACCACGGATATTTTCGACTCGGGCGATGACAAAGAGAACGACTCCATTACCGACGATGCCTAAGATGCCAAACATAGTGTAAATAATGGTAGTGGATAGATAGCCTGATTCTGAAGATATCATAGGTAGAGTACTGTTATCCATGATTGCTAAACCCTTTCACACATTTGATCTTTGAAGACAGTATGTAGATGTTCAGAAATTCCCTTCGTATATTTATTAGGAGTACTGAGGTTATTCTTTGTATTGTTCAGTAACAATAAATCACACATAATTTATTATTAAAGATATATCTCAAAACAAGCTTGAATGTTTTAGCTCTTTACTCTAAATCGATCTTATCCACCACGACTGAAGTGTAAAGAGTATACTGCTTAAGTTTATCCACTGTGAACTCGTTAGTTCTCGTTTTCTATCAATCATATGACAATTTCCTTGAGCCCAATCGTTAAGACGTGACGAAGCCGTTGTTCTGGTCTTTGAAGATAACCCTTGATGCAATTTGGTAGTCATATGCATGCAGTCATCAAGACGCGACGAATTAAACCGTTGTCCAAGTACTTATTTGACGATCACCCATGATCCAATTTCGTAGTCCCATGCATGCAGAACCTTGTTCAAATCCATTTAAAATGCCAGCAAAAATGCAAAGATATTGTCACTTTGTCGATGATTTGTATTCAACTCTAATGGATACGATACGTCCTTAGGTCACTTACGAGGCGGTGGAGAATGAATACCTTCAGATTGAAACCTTATGGGTGTTTCATGAAGCTATTCCTAAGCTTATGAATGACATTACGCACGACTGGTAACCCTTTCTTGTCCTAAACGATCCTTATGTTGGTGATTCTAGCACCTAAAACATGTTCCAGTCATGCCAAAGACGCTACTCCTGTTGGTCGCGCGTAAAGTCGCGCGCGCTTTACGAAAAGACCTCTATTGATGTAAAAGCTTTTACCATAAAGGTTTATAAGATAGACTCGACCCGGCGACACGTATTACTATTACAACAATAAAATTATAACATTGCAGTGATCAGTGACCGGATTCAATGCTTTTCATAACTAGATGCACAATTTATTGGCAGAAAGTAAACATAATGTACTATGCCCCCTTCTTTCTATAACTCGTGAGGATGAGCTTGCTCGAAACCTTTGTTGGTTTAGAGATTTCTAAATTAATTAAAGATGGATGTGTAATAACAAGGAAATTATTAAAGAGAATAATCAATCCACAAAACGATCGAGGCGACTCAGCATCCCAAACCTTTCCAAAAGAAATAAGCAATCTGCCATGATAAACAAGTTCTTACAGTTCAGTAATATAATACATCGCATAATCAACAATCTTCTTTGAGGAATTTGACTGATAAATTCCAAATACTAAATGACAACATATTTCAGCAGTGTAAAGGTATAACCTGTATAAAGGCGTATAAGTATTATTTTAGCTGAAATCCGATCTACATGTATGTTAATCAAAACTCTTGTCGTTGACGAGAATCATGTTACACAGGATTTCCTAAATAGTCTCGGGGTGCCCCGAGACCAGTATCGGGCCAGTTTCTAATCCGGTGTAAACGCAAAAACCTACCCGAGACCCCTTCTGAGCAAATCTATCTCGGACCACTTCGCGATGTGTTCCGACACCGGTCTCGGGGCGCCCCGAAAAAGCTTTGGTAATTCGGTGTAACGCACAAAAAGCTGTCTCGGGGCGCCCTGAGACCCGTTACGATTCCGGTGTAATAGAGGTCAAAAAATTAGTTCAACTTCTTGGAAACAAGTCACGGGTAGCCCCGAGACTTGTCTCGGGTACGACATCCGGTGTAACAGGGTAATACCATGTAATATGTTGAAGCTCTCAATTAGATGTATTATCCATTTTTAAATCCGTCTTTCGGAAAGGACGTTTATTAGAGGAGTTTCCCACCTTTGCGCGTTAACAGTTGTTAAGAACCAAATGTACTATTCATATTCAAGAGTAAGGGGAAATCCTGGTGTAGTGATTAATCTGCATCCCCCAATCAATTGCATTGGGAGGAGAGACCTGCGAATTATAATGACTCAGTTCGCTTTCGCCCCCCCCCCCCAAAAAAAAAAAAAAAAAAAAAAAAAAAAAACACCAAATGATAATAATTTCAAAGTAAGGAAATTTTAATAGCGGTGTGTCGCCTTTTTTATTTGTCATCTGCGCTGTGTCGAAATCTGGATATGGTTAATATTCCTTGGCTACGACGGTTTCCCTTGTTTTTGCAGAAGACTTGTTTCAATCCTTTCTGAAACCAACGATATTGGAATGAATAAATGAATGGATTGATCCACATATTTCCAAAGCCCATAAACACGGATATCCGATAAAGAAGACCATTCGTATCAATCCCTCCACCACAACAAGCGAAAGAAAATAGTACAATTTGATTCAGAGCCCAGCAGAGAATAAAACAAAGTGACACGATAAACATAGTTTTAAGGGTGTTTTTTGTCGCGCGATTGCGATAATCGATCACTCTTTGGTTTTTAGAAGTGGAGTCGGATTTCATCGTGGCATCCTGACGGTGGTTAGAAAGCGCACCTATTTTCAACCGTACCACTATAGAAGAGTACACGATGATCATCACGAAAACTGGTAAGAAAAATTCCAAGGAGATCGCTACTGCTCCGAAAACGTCCCTCAAAAGAGGTTCCGAATCGGATAAGTACAAAAAGATGCACTGGCCTTCTTCGATTACTGAATAAAATACACTGGTAAGCTGGAACAAAAAGCCAATAATCCAAGGCAAACCTGCTATGAGCTTCAGACATCGAGTGTTAGTGTAGCTGCGATATCTGATGGGATGGTAAATAGCACAAAAACGCTCCAGTGTCATCAGGACAAGATTCAAGGAACTGGCAACTATGAGGGACCAGAATATGTACTGGGAGTACAAGAATCGGCAAAGGAACTCAGCTAGGATTGGTCGATCTGATGGCAAATATGGTAGAGGTACGACGAAGCATGCAATAAGAACGATCGAGGATGAGAAGTCGATTAAGGATTGGTTGGCAATGAAAATATTGGTGACACCACGAAGATTTTCGACTTGGGCGATGACAAGAAGAACGAGTCCATTGCCGACGAAGCCGAAGATGCCGAATACAGTGTAAACAATCGTAGTGGATAGCTGGTTGGATTCTGAAGATGTCATAGGTAGAGTACTGTTATCCATGATTACCGAACCTTTTGAAGGCAATATTTTGAATTGTTTTCCTATCGGCCTATATAGATGTTCAGAATATCCCTTTGTACCATTCAAAGGTAGTTTTGAGTTTTTGAGTTTCATATAATGTCAATTATGATAATTTCCTTTAAATATCAAAGTCATTAAGACTTGACGAAGCTGTTCTATATATTATTTGACGATTACCGTTGGTGCTATTTGGTAGTCCTATTCATGCAGTCATCAAGACGTGACGAATTATACCTTTGCCGAGTACTTATTTGACGATCAACCTTATGGAATTTGGCAGTCCATTGCATGCAGAACCAAATTATTAAAATGCCAGCAAAAATTCAAAGAATTTGTCACTTCCAATGATTTGCAATCAACACTCCTGTTATGTGGATAGGATTCGTAATGCAGGTCAGTTATATAGGCTGTGTATAATGAATGCTTTTAGATTAAAACCTGGGTGTTTTATGAAGCTGTTCGTAAGACATTACGCACGATTGGTAAACTGTTCTCGTCCTAAACGATCCTTATTCAGACGATTCTCGCGCCTAAAACATGTTCCAGTCGTGCCAAAGACGCTACTCCTGTTGGCCGCGCGTAAAGTCGCGCGCAACTTCACGAAAAGGCCTTTTTTGATGTAAAATCTTCTACCATAAAGGTTAAGATAGACTCGAACTGACGACACGTATTACAATTACAACAATAAAATTGTAACATTGCAGTGATCAGTGATGAGATTCAAGGCTTTTCATTACTAGATGCACAATTTATTGGCAAAAAGTAAACCTGATGGATTGTGTCCCCTTCTTTCTATAACACCTGAGGATGAGCTTGCTCGAAACATTTGTTGGTTTAGAGATTATTTGATTAAGGATGGATGTGTAATAACAAGTAAATGATTAAAGAGAATAATCAATCCACAAAACGATCGAGGTGACTCAGCATCCCAAACTTTTCCAAAAGAAATAAGCAATCTGCGCTGCTAGGATAAACAAGTACAATATAAAACGTGTTCTTACAGTTCAGTAGACCCTTATTGTATAGGCCTAATACATCGCATAATCGAGAATATTCTTTGATGAATTTTATTAATAAATTCCAAATCCTAAATGACAATGTATTTTCAGCAGTGTAATTGTATAAAGTGTATAACAGTATAAAGGCGTATAAGTATTATTTAGCTGAAATCCTATTACGTTAATTAAATCTCTTGTCGTTGACTGGTATCTTAATACAAATTATCTAGCGATTGCGTTTGGGTTCAGTCTACTCTTGCCATAGCAACATAAGTGTCCTCGCAATCCTTTAATGTAACACGTATATGTATATATATATATAGGCGTAAAATAATCCAGGCATTGACGATAGACGTAGCTTTCAAGGTATCTCATTTAATGCTAGCTTTCGGCCAGTAGGGCCTTCTTCAGGCCTATATGTATTGAAACAAACAAAACAAAATAGAACAAAACCATACAAATAAATTCGTAATAACTACAAAGTAAGTAAAGGGTAACAAAAGGTACAGAACAGAAGGAAAACAGTAAGATGACAAAAAAAAGAGGAGGTAATGAATTAAACGAGATGGTTGGGTACAATAGAAGTTACCAAATCCTTTTCTATTGTACCCAACCATCTCGTTTAATTCATTACCTCCTCTTTTTTTGTCATCTTACTGTTATCCTTCAGTTCTCCATACATTTTATCTCGAATATATATATGTATATGTATTATCCATTTAAACACATCCGTCCTTAAATTTTTAAATTCAAGTATCTATTTCCAAATTCAATAAAAAGAACACAATGAGAACAAAATTATATATACACAAAGAAAATATAAATCATAACAAAAACAAAGTATCAACAGAACATAACCGAAACAAAAAGTGGAAATGAGAGAATAATGGTTGGCACAAAATTAGATGGGGTCACCACCTTTGCACAATCTTTATTTTTCATCTGCGCTGTGTCGAAATCTGGATATGGTTGGTATTCCTTGGCTCTGACGGTTTCTCGCATTTTTGCAGAAGACTTGTTTCAATCCTTTCTGAAACCAACGATATTGGAATGAATAAATGAATGGATTGATCCACATGTTCCCGAAGCCCATAAACACGGAGATCCGATAAAGAAGACCATTCGTATCAATACCTCCACCACAACAAGCGAAAGAAAAAATTACAATTTGGTTCAAAGACCAGCAGAGGATGAAACACAGTGACACGATAAACATAGTTTTGATGGTGTTTTTTGTCGCACGATTTCGATAATCGATGACATGTTGGTTATCAGAGAAAGGGCCAGATTTTACCGTGCCTTCTTGATGGTGTTTAGAAAGGGATCCTGTTTTCAACCGTAACATTATAGAAGTGTAAACGATGATCATCACGAAAACCGGTAAGAAATATTCCAAGGAGATCGCTACGGCTCCAAACACGTCCCTCAAAAGTGGTTCCAAATCGGTTAAGTACAGCAAGAGACACTGGTCTTCTTGGACAATCGAATAAAATATAAGAGTAAGCTGGAACAGGAAGCCAATTATCCAAGGCAAACCTGCTATGAGCTTCAGACATCGAGTGTTAGTGTAGCTGCGATATCTGATGGGATGAAAAATAGCACAAAGACGTTCAAGAGTCATCAGTACAAGATTCAAGGAGCTAGCAACTATGAGGGACCAGAATAAATACTGGGAGTACAAGAATCGGCAGAGGAACTCGGCAAGGATTGGTTGGTCTGATGGCAACGATGGCAGAGGTACAACGAAATTAATTATCAGGGCAATCGAGGATAAAAGATCGATCAAGGATTGGTTGGCGATGAAAATATTCGTGACACCACGAAGATCTTCGACCTGGGCGATGACAACGAGAACGATACCATTGCCGACGATTCCGAAGATGCCGAATACAGTGAAGACAATCATAGTGGTTAGCTGGTTGGATTCTGACGATGTCATAGGTAGAGTAATGTTATCCATGATTACCAAACCTTTTGAAGGCAATATTTGAATTTGTCCTATATGCCAACTTAGATGTTCAGAATATCCCGGACCCGTTGTATCATTTAAAGGTAGTTTGGAGTATACTGAATTAATTTATCAACGTGCTCAGTAACACTGAGTTGTAAATGAATTCATAATAAAAGAAAAATCTCTAAACATTTGAATAAGCTTAGATGTTGGAACGTTTACTCTATATTAGACGAATCCACTATAAAAAGTGTATTGACTATTTGATGCACTGATCAGAATTATCCACGGTAACATCGTTGGTTCTCGTTTTCATATAAAGTCAATTATGACAATTCCCTTTAGTCCAGTCATTAAGTCGAGACGAAGCCGTTGTTCTATAGAGTATTTGACGATTACCGTTGATGCAATTTGGTAGTCCTATGCATGTGTCATCAAGACGTGACGAATTGAACCGTTGTCCGAGTACCTATTTGAAAATTTGGTAGTCCATTACTTGCAGAACCTTGGTCAAGTCCCTTTAAAATGCTGGCAAAAATGCAAACAAATTATCACTTTCAATGATTTATTATCAACTCTAATGTTATGTGGATATGATTCGTAATGCAAGTCACTTAAATAGGCTGTGTAGAATGAATACTTTCAGATTAAAACCTTCTGGGTGAAGCTGTTTCCAAATTACATTACGCACGACTGGTAACCCTTTCTTGTCCTATAAACGATCCCCGTTCAGATGATTCTAGCCCCTAAGAACATGCTTCAGTCGTGCCGAAGACACTACAAGTACACTAAAAGTATATAGTGTCTTTGGTCGTGCGTAAAGTCGCGCGCAAATTTACGAGCAGCTTTATGACACACCCACCGGGGGAGTGTTTCATCAACATTTTCATCCGACAAGTTGTCAGATCTGACATCTTTCTCTGTTCTCTGATGTTGATTGGCTGAGAGGTATTGTTACTATGGTAACTGTCGGATAAAATGGGACTTGTCGGATAAAACGTCCGACAAGTCTTTCATGAAACGCCCCCAGGCCTGTGACATGTATGATGTAAAAAGAAAGAAAGAAAAACCTCCATCATCAAGGTTAAAATTTGCTCAACCCGACGACACGTATTTAAGAGGTAGCGAACTGACCAAAAAATGTGTGTTGACTATCATTGGCTGTGTGTAGTAAATTGCTAGTCTTACATTTAGCTTTTGGTAACTGATAGTGATTCAGAGGACAACTTAGCCTATAAAATCTATTTTTGTAGAGAGACATAAACATGATAAATGAGTACCTATTTTACTACTTGCTAACATAATCGTTGTGATATGAAGTTTTATTGATTGCAAGTTAATTAATGGTGGGATAAAGACCGCACTCCCCAGAATGTTGCATTGCAGTGGAGGACGACTTGAGGTGGGATTAAGGCTGCTGATTCGTATGTCATTAAATATTATAATTATAATATTGTAATCTTGCAGTGATCGGTGATGATTCAAACCTTTTCTTATTACTATAAATACACAATTTATTGGCAAAAAGTAAAGCTAATAGGTTATGCCACCCTTCTTTCTAGGCCCTATACCTCGTGAGGAAGAATTTCCCCGAAACCTTTGTTTTCACGGATCAGAGATTTCTAAATTAATTAAGGATGGATGTGTAGTAACAAGGAAATGATAAAGAGAATCAATCAAGTAATCAATCCACAATCAGCACCCCAAACTTTTCCACGAAAAATACGCAATCTGCCAGGATAACAAGTACGAGATAAAACAAGTTCTTAGAGTACAGTTATTGATACATCGTTAATCAATTCTTTTTCCTTTGACAATCTTCTTTGAAGAAATTGATCAATGAATTTTTAAATTTCGAATGACAGTTTAATTATAAGATTTCAGCAGTGTAAAGGTATATAAAGGCGTATAAGCATTATTTCATTAAATTTTTAATGCATAGGCCTATACCCCAAATAGGTTTCATGCTGGGAAATATCTGTACAAATTCGATGACGACGTCGATGTGGCTCTTAAAGCTTCGAGGTTCGTCGGCGGTAACTGGAGCCGCGATCTCGAATAATTTATGTCGAGCTCGGATGACATCAGCTTCAAAGTCCCGAAAAGCGTTAAAAAAGGCTGAATTAAAAATCGTTGATGATTGATTTGTAGTGTTTTCATAACTCAAGTCGGAGCTGGACCTAACATAGCCTTAGAACATTAAAAATAGTTGTCCTACATAAACTTATAAAAATATCGCTATTCATCGTTAAAGGTAGCGACCTTCAGAACTGTTTCACATCAGTCTCAAATATGGGTAATCACTCTAAAACATATTTCTAGCTAAACGATTAAATAACAAATCAGTCAGTCTGCAAGTCCCTATATTAATGAGCAAATGAGCAAGATTTATCCAAGTCCTCTCGTGGCTGAATTCATATCACTGCAAAATCTGGTGAATTGTCAGACTTTTTTTAAAAAGAATTTAACCATTTTTTCCTTAAGTAAAATTGATTATTTTTGTACCATGGAAAAGAGTAACCGTTACTTTTTATATTGGTTATTTCTTTCGAATAAAATATGATAAATAAGTGAATTTCAGGTGTGAAAAGAAGCCTCAAACGGAGTTTTCTTCCTCTGTTTTCTCTTGCAAATTGTGCAAAATTTTGTGTTTTAGGCGCAAACATTATTATATCGTCAGAGATCTCAAACTCTCTACTTTCATACAACCCTTGAAATGTGACACCTTTTAGATGGGTCAGCAGCCAGCTTTTTCCATCAAGATGCAAGACGAGATTTCTGAATAGCATAAAATATAGAGTTCTGATTGGCTGAATAAGGTTCAACAGGCGCGGGTAATTTGAAGAGATTACCACATGGTGAGTGTGACCTTGCAGAGGCCCAGTGTGGGGAACATTGGAATTTGCGTGGGAGTGTGGTCTCTATGACTGACCAATCAGAGCGCAATATTCTTGTTTTTGAGCTGCTAAATGTACTTGGCCTATGAAAATCTGGCTGCTGACCCATCTAAAATACCTCTTGTTATAAAAACTATATCATAGTAAAGCTTAGATCTTCAGCTTTATTATAATGTAAAAATCATTTGGGCTCAAACAGAAATTAAGTGTAAAAACAACAGCATTTGTTGCATGGAAATAGTTATTTTGTTTCATATTTTAGATCAAAATTTTCCCCTATATTACAACATCTTTTTTAAAATCCAAACACACGACCTGGAAGAATTATTTTTCTTCTTTTTAAAGAACGTGAAATCTGGTCTATATTTAGAGCAGCAATGGCCAAATAAAAAGAGGTGTTTTTGGTCCGCACCAAGCTCATTAACAATGCAAAAACACTCTAGTCATGAATATCACTTAGATAAAAGAAGCTACTTTTTGAGGGCTTGCCGACTGACTGTAATGCAAGTATAATTTACTTAATTGTACGATATCCACTACGAAATTTAAATTGTCAAAGGCAAACAAAATATGCTTATAAATAGTAAACAAACATAAGAAGAGTTTACGATACAGAGAAAATTCTAAAACCACTTGTTTTATATACTGACTTTGAAATGACAAACAATCCGTCTCAAATAATCATAAACTTGATAAATATTAACTATTTCCTTTTCTGGATTATAGATCACTAAATGTTATATTGATGATAATGTAATTTGTTGTGACATATTGATGCAATAATTTTTTGAAAATCATAGCTTTCTTCAATTTTGCAACTTTTAATAATCATATTATCATATTCTCATCCCGGGCGGTGATTCCTTAAGTTACGCAGAACTTCGTCTTTCGTGCCTTATCAGATTTACAGGGTTCTGCTGCCATTCTCATTTATTATTAAGAGCATTAGGTTAGGTTGAAATCCGTTCTTTGCAAATTTTTATTCCAAAGTTTTATCATTAACGAGTATATAAATACAAATTGATAGCAGTAGTGTTTGGGTTCAGTCTACTCTTGCTGGCTACGCACTACAAATAATAATTCCCCGTAATGACATTGGAATAGCGATATGTTGTCTTTTCTTTATTTTTCATCTGCGCCGTATCAAAATCTCGATATGGTTGGCAGCCCTTGGCTACGACGGTTTCCCGTATTTTTGCAGAACAATTGCTTCATTCCTTTCTGAAACCAACGATATTGTAATGAATAAATGAATGGATTGATCCACATGTTTCCAAAGCCCATAAACACGGAGATCCGATAAAGAAGGCCATTCGTATCAATACCTCCACCACAACAAACGAAAGAAAAAACGACAATTTGGTTCAAAGACCAGCACAGAATGAAACACAGTGACACAATAAGCATTGTTTTGATAGTGTTTTTTGTTGCGCGAGTGCGATAATCGATGACATGTCGGTTGTCAGAGATAGGGCCAGATTTTACCGTGCCCTCTAGGTTGTGTTTAGAAAGAGATCCTGTTTTCAACCGAAACATTATAGAACTGTAAACGATGATCATCACGAAAACTGGTAAGAAAAATTCCAAGGAGATCGCTACGGCTCCAAAAACGTCCCTCAAAAGAGGTTCCGAATCGGATAAGTACAAAAAGAGGCACTCGTCTTCTTGGACAATTGAATAAAATACACCAGTTAGCTGGAACAAAAAGCCAATAATCCAAGGTAAACCTGCTATGAGCTTCAAGCATCGAGTGTTAGTGTAGCTGCGATATCTGATGGGATGGTAAATAGCACAAAAACGCTCCAGTGTCATCAGTACAAGATTCAAGGAGCTGGCAACTATGAGGGACCAGAATAAATACTCGGAGTACATGAATCGGCAAAGGAACTCGGCAAGGATTGGTTGATTTGATGGCAACGATGGCAGAGGTACAACGAAATTAAGTATCAGGACGATCGAGGATAAAAGATCGATCAAGGATTGGTTGGCGATGAAAATATTTGTGACACCACGAAGATTATCGACCTGGGCGATGACAACGAGAACGAGACCATTTCCGACGATTCCGAAGATGCCGAATACAGTGAAGACAATCATAGTGGATAGCTGGTTGGATTCTGAAGATGTCTTAGGTAGAGTACTGTTATCCATGATTACCGAACCTTTTGAAGGCAATATTTGAATTTGTCCTAGAGACCTGTTTAAAAGTCCAGAGTATCCCTTTGTATCATTCACATGTAGTTTGAAGTACTAAAGTTATTCATCAACGTGTTCGTAGCAAAAAATCGCAAATAAAATTATTTGTTAAAGAGAAATCTCTAAACAACTTAACACAAACTTAAATGTTTGAGCTTTTACTATAGATTAAACGAATCCACTATAATGAAAAGTGTAAAGACTATTTGATGCACTGATCAGAATTATCCACGGTGAAATCTTTAGTTCTTGTTTTCATATAAAGTCAATTATGACAATTCCCTTCAGCCCAGCCATTTAGTCGTGATGAAGCCGTTGTTCTACATAGTATTTGACGATTACCGTTGATGCAATATGGTAGTCCTATGCATGTAGTAATCAAGACGTGACGAATTATACCTTTGTCCGAGTACTTATTTGACGATTTGGTAGTCCATTACATGTAAATCCTTGCTTATGTCCATTTAAAATGCCGGTAAAAGGGCAAACAAATTATCACTTTCAATGATTTGTAATCAACTCTAATGTTATGTGGATATGATTCGTAATGCAAGTCACTTAGATAGGCTGTGTAGAATGAATACTTTCATATTACAACCTTCTGGGTGTTTTATGAAGCTGTTTCCGAATAACATTACGCACGACTGGTAACCCTTTCTTGTCCTACAAACGATCCCCGTTCAGATGATTCTAGCACCTAAGAACGTGCTCCAGTCGTTCCAAAGACACTACAAGTACATAGTGTCTTTGGTCGTGCGTAAAGTCGCGCGCAACTTTACGAACCGCTTTAAATGACGCACCCACCAGGCCTGTGACATGTATGATATAAAAAGAAAGAAAAAAAACCCTCCATCATCAAGGTTAAAATATGCTCAACCCGACATGTATTAAAGAGGTAGCGAGATGACCAACAATTTTGTTGTCTATCATTGACTGTGTGTTATAAATTGCTCGTCTGAACATGTAGGTTTTGGTAACTGTTAGTGATTCAGAGGACAACTTAGCCTAACAAAATTTATTTTTGAAGAGAGACATAAACATGATAAATGAGTACCTATTTTACTACTTGCTGACATAATCGTTGTGATATGAAGTTTTATTGATTGCAAGTGAATTAATGGTGGGTTAAAGACCGCACTCCTCAGAATGTTGCAATACAGGTAATAAAGCTGGCCTGATATGAGCAGTGGAGGACGACTTGAGGTGGGATTAAGGCTGCTGATTCGTATGTCATTAAATATTATAACTATAATATTGTAATATTGCAGTGATCGATGATGATTCAAAGCTTTTATTACTATAGATGCACAATTTATTGGCAAAAAGTAAACCTAAAGGGTTATGCCCCGCCCCCTTCTTTCTATGCCTCATGAGGAAGAGCTTCCCCGAAACTACCCCAAGTGAGGGTTTGTTTAGGCTCCACTACACTTTATTTACCTTGCCGCTGTTCCTTCTCTTTAAACAGGTTGGATGTCGTGGTTTTTCATCTGTCTCTGTCCAGTGCTATCTTGCATCATTCTTTTATCTTTCTGTCTGTCATCTCTCCAATATTTCCAAGCCAGCTTTTCCTTTTACGTCCCCTTCCTCTTTTGCCTTCAAATTTTCCCTCCATGATTTTCTTTGACAAAGATTCATGTCTTCTAGTATGGCCATTATATGAGAGTTTGCGTTCTTTTATTTATATCAATAGTTCTTTCCGTGTGAGGTCCATTAGTTTCACATCGTTTGATTTCCTTTCCTTCCATGATATCCGGCACATTCTGTGTTAGGACCACATTTCGCAGGCCTCTATTTTTTTTCCATACATGGGTTTAATGTCCATGTCTTACTGCCGTACATGAAGATGGACCACACATAGCATTTGGTGAGGCGTAATCGTGTGTTACTGCGTATATTCCGGTTGGTGAGAAGTTTGTTAAGTTTTGAGAAAGTGTTCTTTGCAAAGAACACTTTCTCAAAGAGCACACTTTACTACGGCCACTTCCACCTGAACCCCCAAGGTCCATAACTCGCTATGATACTCCGAGTGATAAGGTGTCACTTTATGTGACGAACGGGTAAGAAGAACTCCAAGGTGATCGCAACTGCTCTAAAAACGTCCCTCATACATGTCATAAGTGGTTCCGAATCGAATAAGTACAAAGAGGTACTGGTCTTCTTGGACTGAATAAAATACAGCAGTACCGGTTTTAAAATAAACTACTAATAGTGCAGTACCAGTATTTTGTACCGGTTCACAATATTTATCTCACGCCAAACCATTCTTTTACCAATTAAAAACTCTTGACAGTATTCGACATTAATACACTACAGAGTTGCTTGTTCATATTCAAGTATTGAAATGGGACGCTACCACCATCATTTCATAATTTGTATACTTTAAATAAAACTATTCATGATTACCCCACCCGTAATTCTTCTAATTTACATTTAGTCAATCCGAAACTACTTATTGCCCAGATCCTAAGACATCATGGTCCTGACCTTTGGAATCCTCTCCCAGTTAAGGCCATGTTAATATCGGAATATGCAATGTTAACTTTCTGTATCATAATCGTGTTCTATTCCTATTCCACCATCATAATTATTTCCACCACCACCACCACCATCATCATCATCATCACCATCATCATCATCATCATCGTCATCATCATCATCATCTTCATCATCTTCATTTTTCATTATCATTGTTTTTCTTCTTGATTATATATTATAGCAAGTGATGGCTTGTTTGATTTTTTTATATATATACTTAATTGATACCCTAATAATTCGTATTCATCCAATCTTCTCATAACATGTTTATAGAATTAATATATGTTTCGGTTTGTCATATTTTCAAGCATTTATTTATTATTATTTTTTTTTTGCTTACGATGGCAATCCATCTCCTGCTACTGATTTTATGTTCAACGATATATTTCTGATTTATTGTCAATATGTATTTGTTATATTTAAGTTATATTATATTGTTATGTAGAAGAAAAATAAATCAAAATAACAATCAAGCAGTATGCTGGAACAAAGCGCCAACACTCCAAGGGAAACCTGCTATGAGCTTCAAACATCGGGTGTTAGTTTAACTGCGATATCTGATGGGATGAAAAATAGCACAAAAACGCAACAGTGTCATCAGTAATAGATTCAAGGAGCTGGCAACTATGAGAGACCTTTATAAATACTGGGAGTACAAGAATCGGCAGAGGAACTCAGCTAGGATTCGTTGATCTGATGGCAAATGCGGTAGAGGTACGACGAAGTTTGCGATAAGAACGATCGAGGAGGAGAAGTCGATTAGAGATTTGTTAGCAATGAAAAGATTGGAGGCACTTCGGAAGTTTTTAACTCAGGCGATGACAAGGAGCCTCGAGTTCACACTGCACAAACTCCGGTGTTGATTTAACACCAGCCCGGAATCTATATATGTCCACACGAGAGAAGTATTGAAACAACACCAGTTTGGAATCAAACCAATGCTGTTTTAATACTAATTGGTGTTGCATAAACACCCACCTGGTGTAAGACCAAAACCAAACTGGTGTTGTTTCACACTTTTCTGGTGTGGACATAATAGATTCCGGGCTGGTGTTAAATCAACACCGGAGTTTTTGCAGTGCATTACCGAAGATGCCAAATAATCATAGTATATAGATTACTGGATTCTGAAGATATCTTCATGATCATAGGTAGAGTACATTGATAAACCCTTTCACACCTTCATGACGTTTGAACTTTGAAGACAGTATTTAGATGGTCAGAATATCCCTTTGCACCCTTTAAAGGTCGTTTTACGTACGGGAACCATTCTTCAATCGTAAATTAAATTATTTATTAGAGAAATCGCTAAACATTGAAATCAAGCTTCAATGTTTGAACTCTTTACCACTTTGGATGAAAAGTGTAAAGACTATTAATTTTGATGCATTGAGTCTATGCATGCATGCAGAGCCTTGTTCAAATACCTTTCAAATGCCTGCAATAAGGTTAAGAAATTGTCACTTTTTATGTTTTCTAATCAATTCTATTAGAATCATGTGATATGATACGTTTTCAGTTTCAGTTTCAGTTTTATTTTTTCTCATTTCCAACAAAACAGTATACAAAATCCATCATAAATACATTTATAACAATTGAAATGTATAAAGAAACATGTAACACAATATATATATTTATCTAAATTATACATTTGAAACTTAATATGGATCATTAAATATTTGTGGCTGAAAATAACATGCTGGAAATGGAGAGGTCCACTGTGAAGCTGTGCTTGTAAATCGTGGACCCCTCAAAACAAATTATTCATTAATATTAAATTACATTATTAAAATAATTATAGTGGCCAAAAGAGGGGAAGAAAAATGTGAAATAAACAATAACATGATGCATGAAATGAGTAATTTACGAAGAATAACCACAAGGAGAGACGATGAGAAGAACATATCTGCATGTGGACTAAAATAAGAGAATATTTCACAGGTGATGTATAACGAGTATCAGTAAGATATAGAGGATGTGGGGAATGAACAACGTCCACATGAAGTAAGGTTGGAGACGAGTAGATGGATAACAAATGCAAATGGAAGAAAGTGGTGATAAAGAACAAAAAACGATTGGAGAAATGAACACACGATGATGATGATGATGATGATGATGATGATGATGAATAAGAAAGGAGATACAAACACAGAGTCTCTGATGGCACAACAAACTTAGGGCAATCTAAAGGCTGGAACATCATAGGAAAGAATAATCAGCATTAGAGCAAATAACAAGAACTTGTATAATGAGGGATTTTGATAGAATAGAGGTATAAATCATCAAATATACTTGTAACAAAATTCATTCTAATGAGGGAAAAAATGGCAACATTTTCTACAAAGTAGCAAATACTACTATACTGATAAAACAACCCTTATTTAGATAACTTGGAAGATATTTCATTCGCACCACTAAGGACAAACGAAAAAGGATAAACATATAGATTGAGGATGTATTCTTTCAAATAGATAAGTTTACGCGTACGAGAACGTAAGTCAGTATCAAAAGGCACATAGATTCACGCCGCCCCCCCCCCAAAAAAAAAAAACATATAAGGCTATCCGCACAGAAAATATAGAAGTATTACTTACAATACGTATACTGTGACCTTAAAGAAAGAAACAAAGAAACGTTATTAAGCCGTGGAGAATGGTTACGTTCAGATTGTGTTTCATGAAGCTGTTCGTAAGTTTACTACGACTGCTGACCCTTCCTCGTCATGCTCGTGGTCCAAATTTACGAATCTTGAACTATACAAAACACCCACCAGCCCTCTTTATGTATAAGCTTCTACGGGGCACTGTGAACGATTTTTGACCGGGGGTGCTGATATAAATTGAAGAGAAAAAGTGGGGAAAATAAAGAAAGAAAGAAAAAAAAAAGGAAGGAAGGAAGAAAGAAGGAAAGAAAGAAAGAGGGGAAAAAAGGTTTTCACTTAAAATTGAGGTAATTTTGGATACATTTTTTCAATTTTTACACATCTTCCAGATTACCTGGGGGTGCTGCATATGGAGAATATTACACGCAGGACCCCCGAGGGGCAATGAGCTTCTATCATCAACCTGATGGCACGTATTGTTATTCAATTCAATTTATTAAAACTATTATCTTGTAATGCTATTGCAGTGATGATTCAAAGCTTTGATTAGATGTACAGAATATTGGCCAATAAAGGTGAAACTAATGAATCATGCCCTCCTATACATGCCTCGAGCTTCCTGAAAGCCTGTACTCAGAATTTGCATAATAATCCTTATTATATATCCATTCGAGTTTCTCTCTGTATATCGCGTTTCGCTTTCTATATCGCTCTTGTAAACGACATCTCAATGCACACGTTCGTTAAAGGACAAGTCCACCCCAACAAAAAGTTGATTTGAATAAAAAGAGAAAAATCCAACAAGCATAACACTGAAAATTTCATTAAAATCGGATGTAAAATAAGAAAGTTATGACATTTTAAAGTTTCGCTTAATTTCACAAAACAGTTATATGCACATCCTGGTCGGTTCGCAAATGAGGAGACTGATGACGTCATCCACTCACTATTTCTGTTGTATTTTATTATATGAAATATGAAATATTCTAATTTTCTCCTCACTGTCAACTGATACAATGATTAATTCCTCCCTGAACATGTGGTATTAGCATTGTTTAATACTATATGGTTCAGTCAAGTTGGTCCTTATTGTCAAATATGAAAAAAATGAAATATTGTATAATTCAAACAATAAAAAACAAAAGAAATAGTGAGTGATGGACATCATCGACTGACTCACCTAGTTGTGCATATCACTGTTTTGTGAAAAATAAGCGAAACTTTAAAATGTCATAACTTTCTTATTTTACATCCGATTTTGATGAAATTTTCAGCACTATGCTAGTTTGATTTTTCTCTATTTTTTCAAGTCAGCATATTCCTGGGGTGGACTTGACCTTTAATTAAGACCATGAACACCGATTTAACAGACTGAGTACTCCAATTAAATTACATTTTACGGCAAATGACACCACACCTGATTCATCGCTTCATAACCTTCATTTGACATGATTACGGAAGTTCATAATAGTACTCAATTAATTTAGGGGAAAATGATACAGTCAGTGTTCTACATGAACTAAATTAGAATGATAAACATTGATGTTGCCTTGGTAATACTTGAATTCAACAATAAATATCAATATTCAAAATGGCCTGTTGCCATAGCAACAGATCATTTAGTATCAGTTTTGATTAAAAAAGGGACTGTAGAATCTGATTTTTCTTGCATTTCCCCTAATCTTTGTGTGCTAAACATCGATATGTTTGATGCAAAATGTATAAATAACTTCTGAAGCTATTGCCATGGCAACCAGATATCTAATACTAAAAAAATAATGATTTGGATGACAAGATTTTGGACAGGTGGAAAATACAAATACAAATAACTCAATATGCGAAAGGTTTGGCCGGTCATTTAATTTCGAACAAAAATTTCAGTAAGAGTTCTGTATGAGTTCATCAGAATAATAAAATTATGTTGCCTTGGTAATACTTGAATTTAATGATAAATATTAGTGTTTCAAATGTCCCGTTGCCATGGCAACAGCTCATTCCCCTCAGAAAAGTATCATGTTTGATAAAAAAAAAATTATAAAATCTGATTTTTATTTCATTTGCCCCAATTTTAGGGAGCTAAGCATATATATGCTTGCTGTTAATAAATAAATAACATCTTCAGCCATTGCCATGGCAACCAATTAAGATATCATTTTTAAAACAAACTAACACAGTTGTAATGATAATGGACAGGTGGAATGTAAAGTAAAGATTTACTTAATCTACATAAGGTTTGACTTTGACCAGTCATTAAGTTTTGAACAAAAAATACAGTAAGTGTTCCGCATGAGTTCATTAGCATGATAAAAACTGATGTTGCCTTGGTAATGCTTGAATTTATTGATATCAATGTTTACAAATGTGTGTTCTGTTCCCATGGCAACGGGTCATTTTATTCCCCCTAAAATACCATCTTTGATAAAAAATACCTTGTAGAATCTTATTTTTCATTCAATTCTACTAAGTTTAGGGTGCCAAACATACACGTACATCTCTGTTGGTTAATGTATAAATAACATCTTAAGGCATTACCATGGCAATAAAATAACATATAATTTACCCAAAAAATAACATGGCTGACAAGATAATGGACAGGTGGAAAATACAATAAAATTAACTTAATATGCGTAAGGTTTGACCTACTCTTTTAATTTTAAAATCACATTAAGTGTTATGCATGATTTCTTACGATATGTTGATTTGGTAATACTTGAACATAATGATAAATATCAATGTTGCCAATGGTCCCTTAAAAGTACAAATTTTGATAAAAATAATATGTTTATTTTATTTCCTTGTCCCTTATTTGAGGGTGCTGAACATAAATATGCTAAATGATAAGCACCATCTTATTTCATTATACATGGCATCGAAATAAGACCTACAAAAATCATATCAGACTTTTTTGGGCTCAAATAAATTCCCGAAACTCTAATTTCGAGGCTGGTCAATTTCGTTCAAAGTATTCGCAGGCTGCCATTTTGAAGAAAGCGTCTTGGTGTGATTTGTGCTTTAAGGCCGTTCATCATATTAATATATAAGGGGATAATAGGCGTTGATAAATCAAAATCAAAAGTCTATCTGAGGAGTTGACATGGTCTTGAGCTCCTAATCAATGTAAATACAGTAAATCAACTTTTACATGGAAATCATTAACATTTTGCTTTGTCTGACTGTTTTAGCATAATACTTGGCTCGAAATTTGATGACAAAGAATTATCAAGTATCATCTGCTAGTACGCATTTTAATTTCTGCATATATCAGAAAATTGTTACTTTTTGGAAATTCCCATCATTTCTTGAAAATTGCCGAAAATTCCAAAAATTCCCACCAAATTCCCGTTTATTCCCATGAAAAGATTCCATCAAGAAAATTCCCGGAAATTCTGCAACCCTACTCCCCCCAAAAAAAATCATTACCAAGAAAAAAATAAAGAGAACCTGAAAGAGAGATGGATAAAATATGATTATTTTACGAATACTATACCCAAAATCTTTTACAAAATTTTATTTTTGTAAAAAAAATGAAAAATTTCGAAAGTTTTACTCTTTCGCTGGGCTAGCTGACAACTTTTAAAATAAATTTTACTCAATACATCATATCTGGACCCCTCAAAATTACACTACAGATTTTGACGAAGAAGATTTTGAAATACTGTGATAATGTTTAAATTAACATAATTATGAATCTAATCAACATGAAGTATAATCTATTCACTGTTAATTTTACATGATAAGTAGACTTATTAAAATATTTAAATTTTTAAAAATACCCTTACTGGTTGAAGGGTTGAAAAGAAAAATTAAAGACTCCAGGGTAACAGGAAAATCCAAGATGGTGCCCTCACTGGCTGCCGTAGGCTAAAAATCCACAACTCATCCATTACTTGATAAAATGGTTTTAATTTGTTTTTTATTCATTGGTTATTAAGGATCAATAGTACATAGGGCCAAGTTACAGGGACAGCCAGTGGTCTGGAATGTCCAAAAACATAAGTTGGCTTCAAAAAATTGAATCTAAAATGGTTGCTGATACCTAAAGCGGACGTAGCTCATTTCATATTGGCCTAGGGGAAGTGATTTTGACTTTAAATCATTGGTTTCAAGAGTCTAATAATATTAGGACAAGTTACAACGACAGTCAAGTATGTCCGAAAATCCAATATGGCTTCAAGTATTACCAAGGCAACATCAATGTTTATTATTTTAATTAGTTCATGCAGAACACTGACTGTATTATTTTCCCCTAAATTAGTTGAGTAGGTTAGACCTTACGAATGCACATTAAGTTAATATTCATTGTATCTTTCACCTGTTTTTAACCTTATCATCCACTTTAAAAAAAAATAGATGTTATTTGGTTGCCATGGCAATGGCTTAAGATGTTATATTTATAAAATTTAGTCACAAACATATCTCGATTAGTACCTTGAAATTAGGGAAAATGGAATGATGATCTTACTGTACATGTATTTTACATTTTTATCAATATTTTTACTTTTCTAGAGGGAAATAAGATGTTGCCATGGCAACGGGTCCTTTGCAAAATTGTTTATTTTTAAATTTAATTCAAGCTTTACCAAGGCAACATTAATTTTTATCTTTATAAAGAACTCCTGCAGAACACTTTCTGTATTTTTTGGTTCAAATGAGGGGGTCAAATCTTAAGCATACAGATTAAGTCAATTCCACTTGTATTTTCCACCTGTCCATTGTCTTGTCAAACATGTTATTTTTGTAAATTAGATGTTATGTGGTTGCCATGGCAATGGCTTGAGATGTAATTTACACATTTAGCAACCAAAATATCTTCGATAAGCACTGTAAAGTTAGGGGAAATTAAAGATAAATCATATTCTACAACGTTTTTTTAATCAAAATTTTTACTTTTCTGGGGAAAAACAAATTGGAACTTTTTTGATGATCTTGAATATTTCTAAATTTCATATGTATTCAATTGGGAGCCTGAAAATTCTCATTTTGGTCATCTATATCATGTTTATTTACCATTTACATGGGAATGCATGTTATTTTGGAGAAATTAATCCGTTGCCAGTGATTGAACCCTGGGGGCGTTTCATGAAAGGACTTGTCGGACGTTTTATCCGACATGTCCCATTTTATCCGACAGTTACCATAGTAACAGTACCTCAGCTCTCAGCCAATCAACATCAGAAAAAGATGTCAGATCTGACAACTTGTCGGATGAAAATGTTGATGAAACACTCCCCAGGACACTGGCGTAAATCCGTGTTGATGGGTGGGGGGGGGGATGACTGAAATATTTTGGCAATCATGTTTTTAGATATGCAAGGAATTGTCATTGATATGTCCACAGTGGCGTACCGTGGGTCACGGCATTAGGGGGGTAACAGCAAAATTTTTGAATCACTGAGTGAGTGCGCTAGTGAGCGCGCTCAGTTGCCAGTTATACTGACCTAATAGAGACATTTTAAGGACAATGTCATTAAACGGACATGTATCTCACTGATCAAATAATGCGAGCGCGAAGCGCGAGCTGAAATTTGTTATATTCACACCTAAAAAGGGACATTATAATCAAATTTGTGTAATCATGATAGGTACCTGTCTCGCTAAACAATGCGAGCGCGAAGCGCGAGCTGAAAACTGAGATAATTCAGACCTGAAGTGAGGCATTCTAAGGTTTCTTTGTAGGAATTAACTAAAACCGTACGTATTTCATTTACCAAATGATGCGAGCGCGAAGCGCGAGCTGAACATTTTTTGATATTCAGATCAGAAGGGACATTTTAAGGACTGATTTTAGGAATTCATGAAGAGCAGACATATCTCACCAATCCACTAATGCGAACGTAATCACGGACAGGAAATGTTTCATATATACGAAGACCTTAACATGGGGCAATGCACTTTTGAGTCATGAAAAAGAAGCATAGGTCACTACATAAAACAATGATAACTCAAGTGCTAGGAAATATATTTGGTTTATATTGACTTGAAAACGGGATGTTTTAGTACAACAGGATTATATATCTCGTTAAACAGACAATGCAAGCACCAGGAACAATGAAGACGTAGGCCCTGGGCAAGTTATGTTTCATAAAGTTATGATAAAAATGTTTCTTATGTAATGTAACATAACATTATAATGAATAATATTTTCTTCTTTCCCACTATGTTTCTCTTCCTTTCTCCCTCTTTTCTCCTTCCCCCCTTTCCCCGTTTTTTTTTGGTCAGCCGATGGGGGGGGGGGGGGATGTGCCCCCCCATGCCCCCCGTAGTTACGCCACTGTATGTCCATATGGCAAATACCCCTCCAATATTATTATATTTTTACCCCATGATAGTTTAATGGTTTTATTAGAGATTACATTCAAATTTTTTGACATTCCATCTTAATCCCTTCCCAAGACCCCAACATTGGAAGAAACGGGGGTTTCTCTTCAATGTTATATTAAGCTGTGTGCGCTATGAACGCCTAGCTTAGCCGGGTAATATAGGAGCGCCTTGAGCACCTAACAAGGTGGATATGTGCGCAATATAAATACCCTATATTATTATTATTATTAAGGACATAAGTATTTCGTTTGGAAATGGTGAACTGGCTCTTTATTTGCATTTTATGATTCAATATTGTTTTATTTGTTAAGCGGTATTTTAGGAGGAATTTTCACCAATAAAACAATTATCTCTTGTGATTTTTTTTTCTTCATTTCATTCGTAAAAAGTGGGGGGGGGGGATGTTTGTACAGGCCATCCCCCCCTCCTCGAAAAGTGGGGGGGATATATCCCCCCCATCCCCCCCCCGGGATTTACGCCAGTGCCCCAGGACTTTCATTCGTCTATAGCCAGGCGTTTTAGCCCACGCGATTGCGTGTGTGCATAGATACATGAAATTAGCTAACAAAACTTATTTTTAAAAAGATGAAAAACAGATAGGATCTAATGATTTTTCGTACTAAATGCTTCGAGTGGATTTTGCTGATCGGATTCTCAGTGAAAGAGCATTCCAAAGAGATGAAGGTTAAAGCATCTTTTTCTAGAGTTTTTTTTTTTTTTTTGGGGGGGGGGGTCGTACATTTAAATGTTTATTAATGGAAGAGGGGTGATTTTTTTTTCTGTGGCGGCACCAGGTATTTTAAACTAGGGGGAAAATGGGGGTGCAAAAGAACATTTGGGGGGGGGGGGGGCAAGGCGGACACCATATTTTTCCTTTTTCCCAAAACAGAGCGCCAAGCGCGAGCTAAAATTTTTTATATTGGCCCTACTGATTTGAAAAAGGAATATGTTAAAGACTGTTTGCATTGACTCGTGAAGTTGGTATCCCTCTTTTTTTCTTCACAAAATTCTATGTCTCTTGAAATTTTCTACTGTCGGATCTCTGATTACATACATATACATCTTTATATGACACCTAGATAGATCCTTGCGATTAATTTTGTATCCATTCATCGTGCAATTTTGGATCCATATGATTTTGTCCCGTCCATTGCACGCGCGCACCGAGACAAATAAATACGCATGTTGTAATGACGTAACAATCAACAGACCGAACTCGCACTGCATGAGCATGTTTGCATCGAAATAAATAAATTTCACATGAAAAAAAAAAATATTTTTATGTGTCATAAAAACCAAATAATGAATGTTTTTTTCATTCGTGCAATGGACAGAATACTTCATTCGGTGAAAGATGAAATAATGATCCATTCAACTCGGCTGCGCCTCGTTGAATGGATCATTTCATCTTGTCACCTCATGAAGTATTCTGTCCATTGCACTCATAAACATTCATTATTTGTATATTATTGCATTTGGACTCCAGGAATATCTAAAGAAGAGGAGGGATCAGCTAAGAGAGAGGTATCTCACCAGGGGCGGACCCAGCCTTCGCCAATAGGGGGGAGGGGGGAATTTTTTCAGCCACATATATTTTCCCGTTCGGCCGCTGGAAGTTGATTTTTGTTTGTTTACTTGAAGGGATAGTCCTATAATATCACTTCTAAGCTTTATTCTTATAAATCAACATAAGCCTTATTTAAAAAGTGCGAGCACAAAGCGCGAGCTATTTTTTTATTTCATACATTCTATCCTAAAATGTAAACATTCTGGACAATGTTTGTGATCCTAAACGAGATGTGTATCCAACTATATAAATACTGCGAGCGCGAAGCGCGAGCAGAATTTTCTAATATACGTTTTGATCTGATAAAAAAAGGATCTGTAAACGGTTGTTTGCATTTAGCCATGACGATGTTTCATATTTCAATAATCACATAATGCGAGCGCGAAGCGCGAGCTGAACATTTTGATATTTATACCTGAAGAATGGAAATTCTAAGCACTAATTTTGTAATCGTGAAAAGGATAGGTATATATAACTAAACAATTGATGCGAGCGGGAAGATTTACACCTAAAAATGGGACACTCTTTTCATGCTTTTTTTAAATCACGAAAATAATGAATAATTGGAAATCTTCCTACATCAATAATAGAAAATTTTTGATATTGTGAACTGAAACTGGATAATGATTTAAACAGAGAATAAGCTGCGTATCTAAATAAACATGCGCGCGCGTGTTTCAGATTTCGACCTAGTATCTGGGCATTCTTAATACCCTTTTTATTCATGAAAATCAATAAAGCGAGCGCGAAGCGCGAGCTTAAAATATTTGATTTTCCGATCTGAAAAAGGGTCGATTTAAGCTCTGTATTTCAAGCACTTTGTAGGAAAATTGTGAGGTGGATATGGATCACATTTAAAAAAAGATCTGATTATGTTTCATTATTATTACTTTGAGTTTTGACATATAGGACCGGGACGTTCTAAGAACATTATGTCATCATATTAAAATGATGACTATCTTCCAATTTCTCCTCCTAAGTGCAAGATGAAACTTGCCTATATTCCATTCTGAAAAAAGAAAATTTGATTTTCAAATTAATATCTTATTTATTAATCTAATAAACCTACTGCGCGAATATATTATGGTCTGAAAACTGGACATTTAAAGCACTTTTGTAATTATGAATAAGATGTGTGAAATAATATATTTTCAACAATCAATGCGAGCGTATTGTGTATCGATCAGTGGCGGATCAACCGGGGGGGGGGGGGGCATTGGCGGCGGAAGCCAAACAATTTAGGGGGGACCACCAAAAATTTTTGACAAGCAAAAAAAAAAAGTTATATATCAACCAACATTTTTAGGGGGGACCGACAATAATTTTTGACAAGCAAAAAAAAAAAAAAAAAAAAAAAAAAAGGTCATCAACGAAAAATTTAGGGGGGGGGGGTCGTCCCCCCACCTCAAATTTAGGGGGGACACGTCCCCCCGTCCCCCCCTCCGCTTCCGCCGCCTATGGGGGGGGGTTAGGGGCTGCCAGGTAAAAAAAAGGTAATGACCTACATTTTGGAGCCTTCCCCTATTACCTTCATTTTGTATTGTACATGTAAAACAGTGATCGGTACCATCATTTGGCAGTGCCCCCCCCCCCCCCCACTTTTTTGTTGTTGCTTGTCCCGCCTTGGAAAAAAAGGTAGATCCACCCCTGTGTACCAAAATAAGAATTTTGTTCTTTTTTTCTACAATCTGACAATAATTTTGATTGTCCGGCTGCTGCTTTCAAATGTTCTTTGAAGCCACAGTTAGAGCGCCCTCATGTTCACACGTAAACCCCGTGTGAAAACAAACCATCCAAAGTTTCCAAACATTGTGACAGGTGTATAGATCGGATGGATCGATTCGCCGTAACTAGGGAAATGTAAACTTGCTTAAAGAAAATACAAATTTGTCTTGTATAAATTTAAGTAAATATATATAGGTTTTATAATTTACACAATTGTGATATATTGGGGAATATTTTTGTATAAATCGTTTTTGTTTTAAATGTAAACATCTTTGCAATACTGAATGTTAATTGTTTGCATTTGAATAAATTGATTTGTGACCCCTATCGATGAAATCGACGTGTCCTTAGCTCCCACACGCTAGCTCTGTATAGTGAGTTTGTGAATGAATAGTGGGATTCTCGTCAAACTCATAATAACCGGCATTTTTGCTTGGATTTCTTATCCATATGCGCTGGAATGACAACACTTCTATACTGACTACGTGGTTTTGGAACTCATCATATCCAAGTGAAGTAAAAATGTCTGAATCATGTAGGAAAACGAAGAAAATAGTGTCAAAATGACACAGCTACCGACTCTGTGCATGGTCAATTATGACCAGGAAGAACCACCGGGTTTTCGATACCGCTTGCCCCCAGAACTCGGGCGTCGACGTCGGGGGAATCCGGACTCCTCGCCCCGACACGCCTTCTCTCTTCCGAACTCGCCGAGATGTGCCCGGGTTCGAAGTGCCTACGGCCGGGGGCACTCGACAGCATTTCCCGCTGGTCAGAGACAAAGTCTATTAACCTCAAAAGATGACTCTTACACAACTCAGGTATTGTTTAATTCATTTAATAGTCATATTACAAGATGCTGATCCAGAGTCTGAGCCGAACTTTTACGGAAATTACACTTAGTTACAAACTTACATGTACATGTACGTACAGTTTGCAAATTTCTCACTCCTGGATTTGCGTCGGATTATGAATTATATTAATAATGCCGAATTATTTGGGTGGAAAATATCAGTAAAAAAGGAATTGATTCAATTACGGTAAAGGGTAAATCCCTCTGATAAGAATATGTTACCAGAATGTAAATAAGTCACATGATTAATATAAAAATACACGAATAAGAAGAAGAAAAAAATATTACTGTAGACTAAAGACAAAGTTAGCTTTCCTTTTTTTCTAACATATTGAACATAAAAACTTGTTTAATCAACATGAAAATCTACTATCAGTTTCTGTTTGGGGTAGTAGTATGTTCATGTGTAGCAAGTTTTTTTAGTAGTACATAATTGTCATATAGGTGAGACTATGTATGTGTATTGTAATCTGTTGATCAAGTTTTATTTTTTAACTTTAGTTTAAGATATTAAAAGATTGCATTATTGGTCATGATGGAAATTTGTGGTACATGTAATTATGTAGACCAAAAGCTTCAGTCTCTGTATTTTGGTTGTTCTGCTGAACTACGTTGGCTGGGGATGATAGTAAAATGTCTGAAATTGTTGAATAAATCCCCAGAAACGACGGTTATTCCTGTCTAGTAATTATGCTACAGTACTGTGCTTCTAGACACTATAGAGCCTTCTGATAAAGTACATGTAAGTGTTAAGCGCTATGTAAGCAAGTATTCTTCAAGTTATTATTATGATGACGGCCAAACCCTCGCAACTGCATATTCTGTAAATGTCAAATTTTTGCCCCAGGTTGTAATAAACTGCCCTTTTCCATAATGTCTTTGTGCAGATACTAAGAACATCCAATACACCCTTCTTATAGTTATCAGTTCAAAGACAACTTTGATATTTGCTTAAATATCTTATAGACAAAAAACAGCTCTAACTTGCCGAACACCCTCCGAGAGAGACGTCGATCGCAGAGCCAGGACGCCCTCCCCCTCATCTCCCGGGAAGCATTCAACTCACGAACGCCCAACAACAGCATGGTGGATCCCCTGAGCAGGGAGTCTCGGATGGTGAAAGTGAACCCTTCCTATACTCAGCTACCCCCTCTAAAGACAATGGGAGAGACAAGTCTAACGGCTAATGCCGAGTTACTCGACGGTCCCATATGGAATGAGTATCTGCAAGCATGGGTCTCGCGATCACAGGTAAAGCAGCAGGCACTTTATTCTTTTTTTTTTCTTTTCTTTTTGGGGGGTCTTCTTGTCACAAGTTATTGCCTAAATCTTCAACATTGGATAAGTTTTAAACACTGCAATGAATGAGGATTTTCCAAGGCTCCATTTGGTGTAATCAGGGCTCTTCTGATCATTTCGGGGGCGAAGAAGCCAAACGTATTCAAGAATGTTCTTCTAAAGATTGATCTTTTTAGCCCGAATTCACAAAGGTGGTTTTGAAAATCCACTGTTGAATCCATGGTTTATGCAGATTTCCTGTATAAATTACGATTAATTTAGTGCGTATCGAGCGCGTGTATTAAAAATGTCCAATGCTGATGCACGCTTTTGTCACAGTGCGCCAAATTGACGCCTGTTACCATGGTTAGATATGTTATTTTATTCATGAGTCCACCGTTTGAAGAGTGGACTCAAGAATAAAAACAGTGGACTCGTGAATAAAATAGCGTGGATAACCACGGCAACAGGCGTCAATTTGGCGCACTGTGACAAAAGCGTGCATCAGCATTGGAATTTTTTAATATATACGCGGTAAAATAAGCCTAATTAATACAGGAAATCTGCATAAACCATGGACTCAACCGTGGGTTTTCAAAACCACCTTTGTGAATTCGGGCCTTTAAGTCTACCCTTTCCAAAGATGAATTTAAATTTTCTTAATATTGATGCATTTATGTACATGTAGTTCCAAATTCTCAAAACACAGTCTCAATTATGTATAATGATGTATTTGGGTTCAATATTTTTGTTTTTCTTTTCTTTCCTCTTTCTCGTAAGTACTACCTTTTTATAGTGCTACTAACTGTAATTTGCGCCATATGAAAATTTATTATTATTATTATTGTTGTAAATCTGAGTCCTGTGTAATATTTTCCATGGTATACACAGAAACGTTTCTTCAAGAATTTTGTCAGTCATTTTCACAAGTAATTTTCTCATAAAGCCTTTAGTTTTGGAAAATCCCCCAATAATGTTTTTGAAATAGCCAGATTTACTGGTCCTACTTGACCAGTAAAAAAATATATCAAACTGATACAAATGACATTATCCACTCTTGTAAGTTTTAATTATGGCTCTGGCATCTTTAAAAAAAAAATTGAGAAATGGCCCTCGTGAATTATGTTGTGTGTGTGGGTGTATTGTTTGTTTGTTCTTCTTTTTTCTTAGGGGGGCAATAAAACCATTAAAGACAGCAAAATAAACTTAAGTCTTTTTTACATATTTTTTCTTAATTTTGGGGGGACCAGTACATTTTAGGTTTGGACCAGTTAAAAGTGGAAAAAATGGGTATTACTGGTCCGACATGAACAGGTTGGACCGGTAGAAAAAAGGGTTAGTGTGGAGCCCTGATAGTAATGTTGGAATGTCGGATGATCCTTTTGTATATACAGTGTAATTTATGTTACTACCAGTGCCCCTGTACCGAAGCTTTAGACAGGTGAATCAGATTTATAGAATTCCTAAAATTTATGATTATATATATATGAATATATCACTGACGAACCTCTTCATGGCATTTTCATCATCTCATCATCTGGTATATGGGAGTGAGGTAATCCTGTAGATCTCCCGATCGTCGATGAAGTCATAATGGTTATCAATTTACAAACTATTACATGATGCGTGTGTGCGTGGATGTCATCATGGTACATATATTTTTTGCTTTGCTAGAGTTTTAATCCAAGGCAGTTTTGAACCCGACAAGATTACGTGCAGATACAAGTCTCCTATTAAGGATCCCGTTTTATAAGGAATTGATTTCACAATATCTGTAACAAGTTTACTATCAGCCAATCAGAATTGGGGATATCAGTAGCTTTTAACTGTTAAGTTAGTTATTGTAATGAGTTATGTGAAACAGACCCCTGGGGCCCGTCTTACAAAGAGTTACGATTGATCCGATCAATCGCAACTATGGAAAGCAAGCAAAGTCAACATATGAAATGCATGTTTGTTCAAAAAAATTTATAGATATGAATGTTAATCCACAAAGTCAGTGATTTTTTGACAATTTGGTGTGTTTTCCTTTGTTTACAAAGAACATTTTGCAAATATCCTGTAGAAAAAATTATGACACTGATGGATTTCCATACAGTTACGATTGATTGGATCGATCCTAACTCTTTGTAAGACGGGGCCCTGGACTCCCACCTGAAATGAAGTCTGTTTGAAAGAATGAAAAGTAATTGAACAAGTGAAAACACAAAATGTTGCATAATTTTGGAAATGCTTACCCCCGTTTTTCGCAAATTTGGTCTCAAAAGATGCACAAGACTGGAAAGTAAAAAAGTCGGAGAGTAGCGCGGTCAATGAAATGTGTGCGGCAAAAATATTGTGTAAAATGTTGAGGGGACCTACAGTACGAGGCCCCACTCCCTCTGACCTAGATATATAGGGTTAAAGTATATTTAAACTGAAAATAGATATTGGCAGTGCAGTGCATATTGTATGATTGCAGAAGTTTCTTTGGGGGAGTCTTGAAAATGTCTACAATACATTTATATTGCACAGGCAGGCATTCTATGCCTGAACTCAAAATGCCCCCAGTCAGAAAAATAATTACACCCTAAATGTATCACTATGTACAGGTACAGTATACAGTATGTTCTAAAGGATTTTATTGATTTTACAACAAGGGATTTGCTTGTTTGCCATTTATACTCCCAGAAATTGAAATCAACAGTAAATTGAAAAGGGACAAAGACTCATTCCAACCTTAAGACTATTTTGTTTTTATCATTGTGAATTGACCAGGCCGAGGTGGAATGCGAGACTGAGGTATTGATCCAACTATCATTCACAACAATAGCAGAGGCCACTCCTGATTGGTCCCATTCAGACTCACTATTATTTCGCGCTTCAGAGCTCTACACATGTTGCACAATACAGTACAATGAATGGCCTTTGGAACCGGTATTGCGGCCTGTTGCTAAGCACGCTGATCGTACAGTGTACATGGTAGATGTAGTGAGCGTGAACAGTAACTGACTTGTGATGCTTGTTGAGTCTTGGTACTGTTATGACTAGTGATTTTGTGAAATGTTAAAGATAAATTCCAGTTCTGGTAACAATCTCAAAATGACTTCTTACAGAATCTAATATAATGACCACCCAAGTGTCTGTTTGAGTGAATAAAAAATATGTGCCAAAGGATTCTGGAAGAAATTGTGTAATTGCTGAGAAATAAGCAAAATTAGCGCGGATTCGGTCACTTCCGTCGGGTCTTTATTCCAGCAATAATAATACACTGTCCCACGTGTGCCTATCTGCGTTGGCGATTTTCAGTGTGATCGTATTTCAGCTTAGATTTTATGATTTCACAAAGTTCAGTTTATGTAACTGTACCAGATCTAGATCCACGATGATATGCATGTAGTCTTACTTAACCTTGGTTTTACAGACTTTCTCACGAAATTAGTGTTTTACTGCAACTACTTACTATCATTTAAGCTTTAAGACAAATGTTACCAAAATGATAATAATTTTGTGTTCATCCATACATGTACATGCATAATATGCATTCTCAATTCAAATTTTAGGAAAATATGATTTCCATGATTTTTATTTTTAATGTGTTTGACTTTAATAGTCAACACATTATCACAAAATTAACAATAACAGAAGATTGAGAAATGGGAATAACTATCAGATGTAATTATTGGGAATAAATAATGAAAATTTGAGAAAATACAAGTAGAATTTAAAAGGAATAAACCATACATGTACGGCTTTGTCTCCAATTTTTCCAACACATTTGTTACATGTACTTTCAATCTTATGATGACAGGGATTTTTTAAATATATTTTTTTTAACTTTCAATTTTATTCACTTCATTTTATATTATTTTGATTCATTTATTCTTTTATAATTTTATCCATTAAACATTTATATACATAATATAGAGACTTTCAAATCTGAACTATGATCCAATACAAAGGACTCTGGTGGAGACTTTGGTAGTGAACTTATATACAGGTTTATTATACAGGCCAGCTAGGCAGGTCAATCAACAGGCTTGGTATCCAAGTTGCGGGAGGTGTATGAAGTGCTTAGATATCAATACTGATATCGTAACAAACTACATACTATAAAAGTCTATATCCTTTCTAACAGTATCAGTTACTACCAATAAGACACTAATCATCTTAACTCTTAAATTAACCTTATTTTTCTTTTTTATTGTAAACCTTATGAATTTAAATATTTTTAGATAGATGATGCTGTATTGTTAGAATTATTTATTATTACTATTATTATTTGATTAATTAATTAGTTAATTGTATAATTAATTTTGATTATTTGATTAATTTTGATTAATTAATTTCATTCAATCGTTTAAATTTAGAGTAACCAGTACATGTACTGCATATCACTTTACACTGTACATGTACATGGAAGTCAATAATCCCAATAATTGAAATACGGAAATTTTGTTAAGAAAATCTATGACTGGTACATGTTACCTGCATGTAGCATTATGGGATTAGATGCATCTAAATTGATGCAACTGAAATTAAATCATTCACTGCCACTACATTTTGAGGACCAAAGTGCATCTAGAGACATTTTACTGTATGTGATTAATGCGCCTTACATGTGCATAAAAAATCAGAAGGAAAAAAACAATGCCTCTTTTTTATTCACCTTCTTTCTGTAAATCAAGAAATGCTCAATCAGAATCCTCATTTAGTCTTTTATTTTGGCATTATAATATTTTTAAACCTTAATTATAAACTGGCCCTATGTGTTGTTCTTTTCTTTACACTTTGTTTTGTCTTAACTTCACATTGTACGCTTTTCATAATTATGTTTGTTATGTTTATATATAATTGTTGTAGGGCCTCCAAGGACAGCAGTATCCCAATTACTGATGGAGCCACCCTACTAAAAACAGACTGATAAATAAATAAAAATATATTTTGTTTCTCTCTCTCTTGAACACATTTTCATGAATATTCTTAACATCTTCTTGTTTATTTTTCTGCATTTGTATCGTTTCTTTTTTTTCTGTCCAGGGTACAGCCTTTGCGTACATCAGTTTTGCAGGGGCTTTTTCACTCACCGACAGAGGCATATATGATATGCGGGTAAGAAACGTACATGTGCCCATTGGTGGTGATTTTAAGTACATACATGTACTTCCAAACTAGAAGATACAAGTTAAAACAAGATTGTCCATCAGGTCACACTGATAAAGTCAGTGCATGAATTATCTCATTTTATGAATTCTGGAAGCCATATGGATGCCAAAATAGAAATAATACTCGGTCTAATAGCACCCTATAAACCGGTTACAGGGGTGTTTTGGAGTTTGACAAGTTTCTCGATACTCCCAGTTTCTTTTACATTTCAAGCCCCTGTAATGTTCAGCTACCCCATTTTCAACGGCACTCGGTGCATTCAAGGAAGTATTCCTGGTGGGTACTACCCATTCACCTCACCTGGGTAATGTGTAGCAAATAGTGGATAAATTTCTTGCTGAAGGAAAACACTCCATGGCTGGGATTTTTAATTCTGGGACAGACAGTGAATGCCACCAGCCGAATGAAATGGGATAGTAATGTAGAAAAATACCTTGCGCATGGTCATGGGCATGTAAGTGGTAACATTGGCCTTGTTTTGAACCCCAGGCTTTCCTGTGTAGGCAGATGCCTAGACCACTCTGCATATGTACATGTACATCACCTCAGAACAGTGATAATACAAATTCAATAGGAACAGTGTACATAATAATAATAATATAGGGTATTTATATTGCGCACATATCCACCTTGTTAGGTGGCCAAGGCGCTCCTATGATACATGTATCTGTGTATCCATGTAAAGTTAATACAGTGAAAAGCCTTAATTCATTTTTCGACCAAAATATAATAATGATTTTTTTTCTTCAGCCCGAATTTGAAGATGCCCCTGTTGGCCCCTGCCCTCGTTTCTTTGCCCACATGCACCGGGTGCCCCCACCCAAGACCGAGACAAAGGAGGCACGCAAGCGGGTTAACAAGAAGCCAGAGTTCTGGACGTGGAAAGGCCGGACTCCAATATCTGTCCCAAAACCAAGGCCAAAAAGAAAAGGTGAGATAAAAATAATTTCTTTATAAATGAAAAAGCAAAAAAATTTCGGTACCTTCATGAATGGGCTATGAGCACCAAGGGAGCCTTTCACAAAACAAATTTCAGTGCCAACTCTTGCAAGCTACTGAAATCCTGGCATCTGCTTGGTTCAGGACAAATAAGTCAGTGAAAATCACCAACTATTTGCTTCATAATCATATTAAAGCTACTCTCCATGAAAGCTGGTCCCAAGTTGCACATGACTGAATGCACGACCAGTGATCCTTTCTTGTGCTAAATGAGTTAACACTTTTCTGTTCTACTTGTATCAACTTGGAAGTGCTATTCCTATAAAACTCATTGAACAATATTCAATTTTTTTTTTCCTTTTCAAATACTTATACTTGCCTAAAAATACCTGTTTATCAGAAGTCTCTACGCACTCTATTATAAATTGAAGCATAATGCAGATGCTTATTATTCATGAGAAGTTTACTTTACAAAAAATCAAATTTCAAAAAAAGCTGATGATATCCAAACAATTCGGAATCTGATTTTTCACACAAAAAAAGGTTGACCAGTTGTTTGTTAAGTTGAGTATAGGCAGTGTAACCTGCAAACATCATCATAAAACACCCATCTGGTTGTGTGGGCCTGTTTTTAGGGTCTTGTTTGTATGAGAATGAATCACTTTTCAACCATAAGAAATAGCACAAAATATAAATTCAAAGCAATTTGAATTAAAAAAATGAGAAAAAGAAAATTAAGCAATTTGAGAATACATCCAAAATGAGCAGTAAGAAAATGCATAGTGTGGTAAATTTCCTGATTTTTAATTGTGTGCAGTGCCTTTTTTTTTCGAAATGCACTTTAGGCCTACCTTCTTCCTAAAATCCCCCCCCCCATGTGGATTGCAACTGCATAAATCATGAATTACATGTACATTCATCTTTTTTCCTATCTTTCTTTTATGAGTAAATCAGAATGTGTAATCAGCACGGGACAAACCTTAAATCTACATGCTTCTGGCATTCTTACATACACATTAAAGTTTGAAGAAATATATATATTTTGACACACTAATATGAAATTTCACTGTTTCGCTGATATGCCTGCGAAAACAAAATAATCAAAATTCCTTGTTTTGCTCTCTTCATTGTATCCTTTGAAAAATTTGTCAGGGTTTCATTGTGTTTCGGTTTTATAGATCAAATTTTCAAGTGAAAAAAAAAGTGCTTTAATCATTTTACTAAAAATTACTTTTTAATAGCAATTTTGGATACTGTAATTATTGTTTTCAATTGAAATTGCTGTGGTTGAAAAAGTACCTTAGTTTTGCTCATACACAAAATAGATTGCAAAAATAAGAACTGTAATAATGATTTCAAAGCCATGGCAACATCTTCCTAATACAAAACGATAATTGACAGTTGCAACATTCTTTTAATATCCACAACTTGAAACTACTAAGAATTCTTTCTGTTTAACGTGTGCATGCTGTGTGTTAACCCTTTGTTCTTTAATCGTTTCTTGAACCTTCACCCTACTGTAGTGTTTCCTATTCACTTCTCCCCTCGCCCTTCTTCTCACACCCTACCCACCCCGCCCTCCCGACCTTCCCCACCAACAGTGACCCCTGACTCGCTGAAGAATGTGTCACCAGTTGACCTTTCACCCCAGGAAGTGGACAGCGATGATTTTCCCGTCCCACCAGGTAATGTTATAAAGGGGTTTTTATCAATTGGTCCAATGCCAACCAACTCGTGTACTTTCATTTGGTCTACCACCAGTGTGTCCACTATCCACATGGTCCAATTGGCATTTTGTCCACTCACCATTTCGTCTAATAACCAGTCGGTCCATTGGCCATGTAGTCCATATACCATTTGGTCTAACTAGATAAGTGTTAATTGGGCGAAATGAAAGAAAATTAAATGGATATTATACCAAATGGTTATGAGACAGGGTACAAAAATAAAAGATGTTTATTTTGTCTTCGCAAACATGATGATTACAAAGAAATTTGTTTTCGACTGGTGTAGTTTAAATTTTGCTATTATTATTAACATTATTATTATTATTAGTAGTAGTAGTATTATTTTTATTATAATTATTATTGTTATTATTATCATTATGAACATAAATGAACTGGTGATTAGAAGAAGTGATGATTGGATCAAATGGTCATAGGACCAAATAGTTGATAGACGAAATGTTGATGGACGGAATGGCATTAGACTAAATGAAGTTAGACCATGTGATGAGTGGACGAGTTGGCAAATGATGAATTGGCAATTTACTTCATAAAGGTACCCTCTCTATCGGGGAGTGTATCATAAAGATGGGTGTCAGTGATTTTCATTGGTAGGTAAAATAAGCTACTATAAATCCTTGCATCTGATTGGCTGAGAACAAGTTAAGCAGTGAAAATCACAGAGCTTATCATGAAACAGTCCCTTGGTTTAACCACTTGTTCAAAAAGAACTATCGAATTCCACATATTCTAACTTTATCATGTCTACAACCAGATCATTTTAATTACATGTATCTACCATTGGGCTCACACACTTCACATGTTGCAATCATGGAAAAAAAATGCACTTGGGCTCAGGGAATTACTAAATAAAAAGTTGTGATAAAATTTAAAAAGAGCTCTGGAAAATCCCCATTCACTAAAGCTTATCCATGGTTGCAGATTTAGGCAGTACCTGTTGACTGTTGTGCAAAGTAGCCCCTCCCCCAATAAAAATTGATATATATATTTTATTTTGCCTGGTTGCAATTTTTTTTTCAGATATTAATTTGTTTGGTTTGATTCAGTAGCTGTACAATCAAATAAATATAGGTCTTGCATATATTTTTCAATGGGAAGGCCTTTGCATCTTGTTTGAAAAACATTGTAAACATCTTGAAGGTCCTCAATTCCCTGGAATCTACATGTATGTACATGTAATTGTCCTTTCTTTCTGTGAGAGCATTAATAGTTTTCCGGTTTCAAAGACTGATTCAGGATAAACTGAATGCTTTATCATGAATTTTTTCTTACTAAGTTTCCTTTTATTGTCACAGATTTAGAACACTATCTTTCTTCTAATTTGAAATTCAAATTTTCAAGATTTTGTCACCGTCTTCTTGCATGCTGTTATATTTTGATATTTTCTTTTCCTCTATACTGTACACCTCCAAACATTTCTCAAAGTAGCACATTTAATTTTCACATTGACAACTTTTTGGTTGAACTTTCTCATGGGTTACACTGTTACATGTATGTTATAAATTTATTTATTTTTATTAAAAATAGACAGGTTGTGTACTCATCAAGATTTTGATCTTTTTGTTACATTTACACATTTTGCTGCATTTGCTATTTGTAATGATGAAATACAGTATGGAATAAAAATCGTCAATGCCATACTTGCAAGTTAATATGTTTCTAAAATATTTTTATATTTTATAAAGTTTTCAGTATTTGAAAACTGATTACTATGCTTTCTGATTTTGCATGTTAATATTTTATCAAATTTCATGTAAAAATAGAGAAGATTGATAAAACAAACAAGGTGCGAAACAAATACAAGGCCTAAAGTATTTGTCATTTGGGCAAATTTAAAGTAAAAAAATCATACTGTATGATTGCAGGTCAAAAGTGATAGCCTACATCAGAAATTCACTAAAATTCACAGAGAATAAGTAGAGTTATTGCTTTTATACTGTATGTATATTTGCTTACATACATATATGTGTGAACAAAAGTTTTTTTCTATGTGATGTCATTTGTTACTAACTTAAGTAAGTTGAGTCACATTTTCTATTGTTTATTTCAATTTCATTTATGCACTCAAAAGTCAAATTTTTGGAGAAGGGTAAGCCAATCTAATCTTTTTTTTTATCATGAACAGCATTAATTTGTGCAAAATGCATGTGTTCTGTGATTAAAAAGAAATAAGCTATTCATCCGTGTTTTTTATGTTTTATTATTTTTAAATATTTTTGAATATTTTATATTTATTTATTTGTCGATTAATTCATTGATTTATTTACATGTAATCAATTATATGTTATGTTTTATTAGTTCATTTTTTTATGATTAAGGGGGGGGGGTGGTTTTAAGTGGATGGGTGTATCCTAGATGACAAAAATTCAAGGGGGCAATCTAATTATTGCCCCCTTTTTTGCCTTGAGTTAATGGAATTCCAATTTTTATACCTAAGCTACATCCTACATGGATAAATGTTGATGTTTTTTGCTTTATATATATATCATTTTCTAGGAATTATGAGCTTTTATGTGTAATCAAGAACCATTGAAACACCATTGGAACTTAATACATTGTAATAGTGCAGTTGGAGAACATATTCTTATTTCAAAAGATATTTAAAGAAGATGGACAATTATGTATTTTTAAGAGGAGAAATAGATTCGTTGAGCACTTCCCTGCATCAAAATAAAGACCAGCATATTAATTTAATCTGACTTTCACAAAAGTAATACGTGTGTACAGTTGTAGGCAAGTCCAAACTATTTTGTCCCTTCAACTGATCAGTGAGATTTGTATAAAATTGTGAATTTGCAATATATTGGGATTTACTCAGCCTATTAAAAATAGGTTTTTCAGTAAAATAGACAGAAAGTTACTTTTGATTTAAAATATTCGAGAGAAGATGGCCATGATCAGGCCTGTTCCTGCTTCATCAATGTTTCAAATTATTTTATGGTTCAGTTTTTTTTAATTTGATTATTGAGAGAAAGTAAAGCATTTGGCTGGATAGCTTGGACTTGCCCATAGAAATGTTCAGTGTGCAGTTTATAATATTTACATCATCATCTTTACACATCATCATCTGTACACATCATATTGGGTGATTTCAAGTTCAGTGTTGACCTTTTGGTGTTGGTGTTAGGTCAATTTTTACACGATTATTACACCAAACATAAAACGAAGATGGTCGTGAAAAGTCACTCACTTGTTGTTGAGATGTTAATAACAGGATCTGGATCAGTTTGACAAACTCTATAAGTTTTGGAGCTAGGGGAAGCAGTCCAAATTTCAACACCAACACCAAGGCCAACACCGGACTTGAAATCACCCATTGTAGCACCTTAATTATGCATATACTGTATTTTTATTAACGATGACCTTTCACCTCCACACGCACGCATCGTTTGATCGACACAGTCCCCAGTATCGATGAATACGACAGCAGCGACTACGGCTCTCTTTCCTCCGGTAAGACTAATGCTGAACGCGTGTGTGTGAATAGAATATTCTATAAATGGACTTTTAGCAGGATATCAAAACTTATACAATGGTAATGTGGATCCTAAGCAACTGATTGGTTGAAATCTGTCACATGACCAGTCATTTATTTTCATAGCTAACTGGTGAATCTCTAGTGACTGGTGCTAATGATTACTTCTATTGACCGGTCATAGGGGTTGTTGCAAGTAAATATTTTTCAATAATCAATTGCAAAATATATTCTGTGGAAATTTTACAATAGATCAATTTTAGCAGTAGCGAATCGGTTGACCATCCTTGCTTCAACAAGTCAATTTGCAATCAACTGCACATTTGCAATTAATCGCAAGATATGATTGCTTTAGGGACCAAAACTAGACTTGCAATTGATCACAAGTTTCTTGCAACGCCCCGATAATGTGATACGAGGATGGTTTATAAAAATAAAAACGGATCCACATTACTATCTTCTAAAAACATATTAAAAATACACACCATCTAGCTCAGGCATGAGAAAGATTACCCGCATTTGTTACATTTGAAACATTCTGAACGCCATCTGCTATGCCTCAGCAGATGTGTTGGAACTGTTCAAAAGTACCTCTTGCGTGTAATTCTTACTAATGTCCTTGTGTATTATGACTGTAGGCTCTTTGTCACACCAAATCAAGTTTGGCTGTAAGAAAAATTATCTATTATACCAATATTTTTTTTTTTTTTTTTTTTAAATACCTGTACCTTCCAGTATACAGGTTGACTTTTGCCATATGTACATGTAGTAATGGCAGTATACTTTGACCAGCTACCTCCCGACCAACAATAATTTGCCAAAAATATATTTTGAGATTTTCATTGAGCTTAAAATGGCTTTAAAATGATATAATTTAGAACTTGCCAGATCAACAATTATCACAAGTACTTGATAGAATGCATAAGAAATTCAGCAAGACGTTTAAAACATATTAAGTAGAAAATAAGGGTTGCAGTTAGGGGTTCACTCAAGCACTGCTTGAGTTAATTTATGCACACTGCAATTTCAGTGAAACTTCCAAGCAGTCCACACATTATGGTGTCAAAGAAACTCTTGTTTCTTAGTGTAGTAGGTTTCATGGTACAACATCTATCTTTCTTGGGCAAGTGTTGGTCCTGAAAAGGACCACCCAACTCGATGTTTCGACAAGAATACACTTGTCAAAACGTCAAGTTTGGGTTGTTCTTTTCAGGACCAACAATTGCCCAAGAAAGATAGATGTTGTGCCGTGAAACCTACAACATTATTCTTCTTTGCCATGTAAACCTTTAGAAGTTAAATTTCTTGTTTCTTCATGTTTATTCAACTTTACAACTTCAAATTTTGACAGTAACAATAAAAAGAATTACCCTTTCAGGAAAGATAATTTTCAATTTTTTTTTTTTTAAAGACTAAATTACTGATTTGACCATTAAAGAGAACCTTCCCTTGCAACTTGTTGGTTTCGGGGTGGCTGGTTACATATGTAATTATTAGTCAGATTTCAGCAAAATTTATAATCATCCGAAGTTACATGTACCTTATACTTACGTTTGCAGTACGGCATAAGTTTTATGAGACCAAACCTGTACAGATATGTATGCATGTCACTGCACAGCAAATGTCATTAATCAGACACGCAAAATCATGTATGCTTCGGCATGAATTACACTACTGCACAATCAAGTATTGATATCACTAAACTGAAAACATTTTATTTAATGCCACCCACAATTTTTAATACTGTGTACATGCGTGTAGCTATACACCATTGCACAAGTAAAGAGTCGATGTCATTAAATAATATGGATGATATTTCACGTTAACATGAGACACCTGCATGATGTGTACGTGTATACACATTGTTTGGTTTTGTATTTCAAGTAATATTGTGTTTCAATTGTAATTGATTATTAGTGTTGCTCAATCACGTATGATTATTTTGCAATCGTTAACCAATTTAGGATCGGTGATTTCAAGATAATAGACCATATTTTGTGGTCTGGCCCAATACCACTATGCAAAAGAAGGGTTTTTTACACTTACTGAACTCATCTTAAATGCCTCAGTGCTATCTTCTAGATTCAATGGTTAATCATCTTCAGTAATCACTACCTCCTTATTGTAAAAAAAATGGCCATAATTTAATCTGTAAAATCAGTGGTTTATTATATAAATGAAAATTCACATTTTTCTTGAACTAATAAAGGCACTTTACATACATGTGTTGAAACAAAATAGAAACACATATTAATGTCAATAAAAGTTTTTTTTTCGTTCTTGCAATTTGAAAATGAAAAATGTATCAATGACAGATAAATATATATTGCCAATTTGAGGAATTAAAAACTGATCAAATGAGGCCAGAAATAAATCACTATCATGAATGGGTTTAACTATCACACATGTTCTATGTTCTTGTTAGATGTACTGTAAGTATATGTCGTCTTTCTGATGTGTTTGATTTTTGCCACCCACATTATTCGCACAATATCCTAACATAAAGGACCAAGTACCCACGTGAGAACAGAGTCTCAATCGCAGCACTCTGCAAACTCTGCAGATCAAAGTGGTAAGAGAGATTAACCTTACACTTAATTTTGCACCACTTAGAAGCTTTTGCAGAGAACATACTTATGTAACTTGCAGCTTAGCCTTAGAGAACATTAGGGGTCCTCTTCATAAAGTACTGATTACAACTCTTGTAACTTTCCCATGTATTGGCAACGGTTTATTTTCATATGATCCAATGCCAATTCATCCACTTGCCAAACCTGTCTACTATTATTTGGTCTACCATCAGTTCGTCCAATATCCACATGGTCTAATTGCCATTTCGTCCACTCTCCATTTCGTCTAATAACCAGTTGGTCCAATAGCAATTTAGTCCATATGCCATTTGGTCTAATTAGACTAATTTTTAATTGGGCAAAATGAATGAAAATAAAATGAATATTAGACCAACTGGTTATGAGACGAGATGGTCATAGACGAACTGGAAATTAGAGGAAATGATGATCGGACCAAATGGTCATTAGACGAAATGTTGATGGACGGAATGGCATTAGACTAAATGATGGTAGAACCACGTGGTGAGTGGATGAATTAGCAATTACCATTGGCAACTACCATGGTTACAGGGCTCAGCAGACAATGACAATCGTTGTTTCCATGGAAGTTAAATTAATGGCAAAGTTACAACAGTTGTGAGTCTTCATGAAATGAGCCTCATTACTATACATGTTTATATCAGCATTGCAGCTCCCACTCGCCATAAATATTATTTATATTCAAAATTTGTTTTTACTACATGTATTTGTATTCACTTTCACTTATTTTCAGTTAATTTCAAGAGACTATATAAAATAAGGCATCCAAAGAAAAGTCTTTGCCAATGTCATTTAGCATGAATCATACTCAGCTTCTTTCACAGTGCCCCCATTTTGGGGGATGGGAAATTGAGTGGGAAAACGGTGCTGAAAGGTGTTTTTGCGATTATACAGAAACTCCAAATTCAAATGCATGCTGGTGGATTTGAGAGGACCTCTTACAGTTTGGTCTAATTAGACTAATTTTTAATTGGGCAAAATGAATGAAAATAAAATGAATATTAAACCAACTGGTTATGAGACGAGATGGTCATAGACGAACTGGAAATTAGAGGAAATGATGATCGGACCAAATGGTCATTAGACGAAATGTTGATGGACGGAATGGCATTAGACTAAATGATGGTAGAACCACGTGGTGAGTGGATGAATTAGCAATTACCATTGGCAACTACCATGGTTACAGGGCTCAGCAGACAATGACAATCGTTGTTTCCATGGAAGTTAAATTAATGGCAAAGTTACAACAGTTGTGAGTCTTCATGAAATGAGCCTCATTACTATACATGTTTATATCAGCATTGCAGCTCCCACTCGCCATAAATATTATTTATATTCAAAATTTGTTTTTACTACATGTATTTGTATTCACTTTCACTTATTTTCAGTTAATTTCAAGAGACTATATAAAATAAGGCATCCAAAGAAAAGTCTTTGCCAATGTCATTTAGCATGAATCATACTCAGCTTCTTTCACAGTGCCCCCATTTTGGGGGATGGGAAATTGAGTGGGAAAACGGTGCTGAAAGGTGTTTTTGCGATTATACAGAAACTCCAAATTCAAATGCATGCTGGTGGATTTGAGAGGACCTCTTACAGTTTCACCGGTTTTCCTGTCCACCATCTTTAAGAAATGGAGCATGTTATTGTATAGGAATCTCTGTGTAGACAAAATTCACACACTTGATAGCTGATTTAAATGTGATTACGCTTTTAATTCCTTGTCAATGTGCAACTTATGGAGGTATATGTACACTGTACATGTAAGAACCAAAGTTGTAATATGTACTGTAATGTAATATTTTTTTTTTCCTATCCAGGAACTTTTATGTTAAAACAAATTTCCATTTTGTTAACTTCACAAGTATATATCCTACTTGTTTTTAATGCGCCAATCTACACTAAATGCACATATTTTTTTTAAAGTACCATTTTACAAATAAAGCAAAGGGAATTCCATCGAAGCAAAGCAAAGAATCAGTTTGAATTAAAAGTGAAAGATCAAACGAGCAATAATACTGACAATTCTAACAAAGTTGTATTGTGGAATACAAAAGTTGGGATATTTTAAACTTGTTTATTTCACACACAGTTACATGTACATGCACACAGTGGCAGTATATGCATGTAAGAGACTGCTAATGACGTAGTATTCCCCTCCAATAATGTAAAAGACAGCCCAACTGCTTCATGAATATGTGAAATTGCACTGAAAACCTTGGAAAATAAAATAGTTGATAAAGTATTAAAGTAGTGTGTGACCTCATCAACTCGTTCATTTGCATATCTTGTGTTGTGTGCATGCCATATGTTATGGTTTTGTAAAAAAATGTTAGCTTATTGTAAAAATGTCCTTGTGAAATTATAAGTATTGTGTAGCAACCTTAACTGCACATATTTTTTTTACCCAAAACAGGCAAATTAACACCTACATGTATGTGAACTACAATGCACTGTGATACTATTTATGTACAACATTAATACTGTATCTAAACTTCATTTCATTTAATACTTATAATATTATAACCTCATTTCATTTAATACTGATTGCCACCCCTACTAGCCCATGCACCCGTAGTGATGATGTCTCCCCCGTCCTCACATAGCAATGGAGACATCCAGATCCTTGATCACACAGGAGAGCCTTCCGCGGTGTCTCCACAACCCACAGTTAACTGTCTGTGCTCTGTGGAAGCATGTACATGCAAAAAGCGTGGTAAGATAAGATCGGTCTGTGGTCATGCTTTGGACATTTGACACAGTTGTTGCCTTGTGGATTTCGTCCAGCACTCGGGTGTATGAGATTTGCCACAGTGGTGCGGGACACTTCTGAAGTCTGATTTGGCATTTACCACAGTTGTTTGTGCTCCCATAGTTGTGTGTGACATTGATTTTGACTGTGTGTACAACCAGCGATAGCCGTTGTTTTGCACCCGACACTAATTGCACAATGATGCACCTGCCACAGAACGCTACTGAAGTCAGATGTGGCATTTACCACAGTGGTCTGTAGTACCCTGTAGTTGTGTGTGACATTCACTTTGACTGTGTACAAAGTCCATGATACCTGTAGCTGTAGATTGCACCATATGCTAATGGTATAATGTTAACACTTGCCACAGTTGTGTGGACACTACTTAAGTCAGGTGTGGCATTTACCACAGTTGTGTGTAATACCCCATGGTTGTGTGTCGCGTTCACTTTGACTGTGTGCAAACTCAATGGTAGCTATGTTTATTTTACACTCCATATATGTTTATGTTGCACTCAACACTAATTATAAAACTTACACCTGCCACAGCGGTGTAAACACTGCTTACCTCATGTGTGGCATATACCACATGTGTTTGTAGTAACCCATAATTCTTGTTTCCTTTCACTTTGACTGTTCATGCATTTCATCATAGTTGTTTTTTTTTGCACCCGACTCTGATTTTATAAACCCTGCCACAGTACCGTGGTATACTCATGGTCTCGTTAATTTACAATGCTCGCACCATTGTTTAATTTAAGTTTGAGGTCCAAAAATGTGTTACACTGTAACTAGCTGTGTCCATTTCATGCCTCATGTTTGTAATGGGTCCAAAATTCTAATTTTTATTCTTATTTTTTTTCCGAATCACTGTGGTGATATGACCCACACATGTGTTTATGATATAGTCATAGTAACTACACTGAATATTTCTGACAAAGCTAGGTGTGAGAGAGTTACTTCTGTATCAAATGTGCACTTTCATCAAGCTTTTTCAACAGGTGATGTGGATAATCTGGAGACCTATATGTATCTATTTTAAACGGTGTTTGCTATTTTTGTGTGCATGGGTGTATGTGTGTGTTTGTGGTGTAAATTACTCCTATCACATACTGTGCTTTACAAATCATATTTTTAGGGCAATAAAGTGGCAAGGTAACCTGTACCATCAGGTGTGGTGTTAATATGAAATTCTGAGGTCAGTTTATCTTTAAAAATATTTTATTTTACCTCTCAAAATGAAATTGGTATTCTGAGATGATATTTTATCTCTGTGAAATAAATTTTATCTTGCGTATCTAAAGATGGTACGCGACAGAGTAGTGCCTGCGTAGACATATCCATCGCATATCTATTAAAGCATTGCAATGCGGATGACGTGCTTGCGCTCAGTTACTTTGAAGAAAAATCTTTAAAAAAACTTAAAATAGGGTGGAGGTTATTTTATCTCCAGGACGTTCATTTTATCAATATTGCTAGGTGAATGACCTCCAAATGTTGAAATGAAAATGAAGAAAAATTATATAGTTATTGAAGTAACACCTTAACATTGTTCCTGTAGAATTAGGAATTATTTCATGAGCTTTTTCTTGACTAATATTGTCTTTGAAATGATGCTTGCAATTATGTGATATTGACATTGAAAAAAGATGGGAGTATCGTCATTTGAATTCAATAAATTGATGCAAGATCGCTCCTTTGCCACACCTCCTGGCGGAATGGATTTTCATTGGTTGAATAAGATGAGAAAGCTATAAAACCGCATTTCTCATTGGATATTGCTTCAGAAATACGTATGTCTTATAGAGATAAATGAAGGTAAAATGGTTCTCAGAATACCAATTCGGAGAGATTTAAAGTGTATTTTATCTCATTGATTTTAACAGAGATTTTATCTGAGATAAAATATTTTATCTGAGATAAAATGGATCTCAGAATACCACCCCAGGCCATGAAGGTATTTTAACTTGGGCAGAAGTACACCAAATTTGAAGTTGATAATAATGGGTTGAATTTCTGCAAGTAGTTTCATTTCAAAACTGATAGAGAAAGAATGCACTAATGACATTAGCTACAGAGTACTTCTAGAGCTGGCCTCTAGGAAGCGACTAAGGGTGCGTTTATCCGCCACTTTTTTACCCTAGAATCATGATTTGAATCATGATTCAAATCATGATTCTGCAGAATCACGATTGCGTTTAGTCGAAATTGAATATAATCATGATTAGAATCACAAACATGAAACACGACAAAAGGGGCGTTTGGAAAGACGTTTCTGCAGAATCACGTACGAAAATGTTCGAATAAACGATATCGTGATTACAATCATGATTATATGACCTCACTGTTGTGTCGGCCTACTTTCGGTTTGACTCTTGCCAAGCTCAAGGCGCTCTATATGCTCATTGTATGTACATGACTATGTACTATGAATTCATTTCTTGTCATGTTCAAGTTCTGTGTTGGTCATCGCATCGTCCACTACTTTTCATTTTTTGGACATGTCTTCAACTTCAAGTTCTAGTAAATGAATTAACTGGACAGACAATGATCTCAGTTGTTGTTGAGTATACAGTATCAATATCAAATTGGATCTACGCTGAAATTCACTTCTGAACACCATTTTGGATAAACTAACAAGATGAATAGAAGCATATTGACCCTTTATGATAGAAGTAAACAAAATGAGGTATAGACTGAATTCTGATGGAAGCAAAAGAATTTTCGAGAGCCGAAACACGTGCGAAAAACTTCCTCTGTCAAACTGCGCACTAGTGATGCGCACTGGATTGGCCCGAATCTGAGGAGAAACAGCATTGGAATGAAGGTCGTCTAAACGCTGATTCTGTGATATTGTGATTCTTGTTTGTGTTTTGAATCATGATTCAAATCATGATTCAAATCATGATTCTGGCTTGAGGTCGCATAAACGCAGCCTAAGTATGTTCATTGATACAGATAATCTTTGAGCACGTAGACAGCTTAACTTTTGAGCAATAGTGTAAATAGTCCCTTCTTGGGCATCCATTCATCCTCAGGGTACTTATCACTTCTGTAAGGCTACTCAGACACATTGGGAACTGTTTGTTGAGCAAACAGGATTCAGTGGCTTCATGACGACTCACTGGTAGTTGTTGGTAGTTACCTGTGGTGTTTTTCTTACGTGTTGGCACAACTTCAAAGAAAACCACCAGAGGCTACGTTTGAGCAAAATTTTGTCTTGATAATCTTCTCCACATCCTCGCTAAAAAAATGTAAAAAAAGAACCCTCTAAATATTCTTGGTAACTTGACATACCGGTACTCTTGCCAAAATTGAAATTTCTTTAATTTCTCCTCAGGATATAAAATGAATGTTACGGTTGTGATATAGTGTTTTTAGTTCAGAATGATGTGAGGATTCAAGATTCTGTTGAATTTCAGTGAAGGCAGTTTAGGTTTATGTTCGGGTTAATGTTTGGATTTCTGGGAGGAGCAAGTTGTATGGAACCATCTACATCCCCACAGGGTTTTTGTTATTAGTCAATATTGTTCTCCATCTGTAAATTCCAGTAAATGTATGGACTACTTATACATTTCATGCATACATACAATTATTGAATTTGTGCAATTGTAACTACCATGTAATCCTTGATTTTGATTGGCTATTGAACCCTGCTACCATTTTAGAGTCAATAATTGTCAGATGTAATGAACGGCCCCTGATTTTTTTCCCTTTTTTAAAATTTCATTTACATTAAATGCTCAAATCACCTTGAGAGAAACAGGGAGGGGCATGAATGATTTAACAAAATATATATATATATATATTCATTTGCACGTACATTACAGGCTCAAGTCACTTTTATAGAAATGGGGGATGGGAATTGAAATAGAATATCTGTCATTCAAAATCATATTGAATAGGACATAAGGTTGTTAGGTGATTATTATTATGTTTATTCTACTATAGTTACACCCCATGGGGTATATCTTGGTAGGGGGTAAGCCAAGTAATGATCCATGTGTGCATCTGTGATAATTAAGGGAATGGATGCTTTGTTATTGAAGGTTATTGTCAGGGTTGATTTTAATAGCCTTCACATTATCGCCTTGGTACATAGTACATTATGCTCTTGTGGTCTCTCTTACCTTGTAGCTCCTGTGATTATACATGTAGGCAATCACATTAAAGGAGAATGAAATTCTAGAAACAAGGTAGCTTGTGTGAAAAAAATCAAAGGCACAAATCGACAGTTTTAGTAAATTAGAACAGATAATAAGAAAGTTATGAATATTTTGAATGTTGATATCACTAGTGATGTGGATATCCTCCCATTGGCAATGTGACCAAAATGGTCATACTTTTACAACTCCCCATATACTTTCCCCACTTATGTTACCTCCTAAATTGTCACTTTCATCAAGTCTATTGCTATCCTTGAATATGGGATGACATATAGTAAAGGTTTCATAAAATATAAATGGACAAAGAGTTTATACTAACATTAGAATGAGGAAAAATATATGTTTTAGGGTATATTTTCAGTGTAAAAAGGGGAGAGTTGTACCTCTGTAACGTCAGAAATCCTGGTTGCATCGCTAATGGGACGATCTCCATAGCATAAGTGGTTTGAAAATCAACTGCTCATAGCTTTGTTATTGTTTATCAAAAAATACTCAAACTTTAATTGATCTTATCGTTTGATTTTTCTGTTTTTATTCAAATCGACTTGTTCTCTATGTAGGGATTCATTCTCCCTTCCCTGGGAATTTCCTGGGGCCCGTTTCAAAACAGTTAAAACTGTTGTAACTCTGCCATTATGGCAACTACATATACCATGGCAACAGGGCTCAGCAGCCAATCAAAATCAAGGTTACGATGATATAGTTGCCATTATAGCAAAGTTGTAACAGTTGTAACTCTTAATGAAACTGGCCCCTGAAAAGTTTGTATACGCTATCTAGTTCAAAGTATGAATGTTTGTCATGCTCTCTATTTATTGTGGCTTCAGCAATTTATGAATGTTTTGTTAATATCCATAGCATCAGAAAGCCATGTATCACATCCATGCAACTCTTGCTGATTGTATTAATGTTTATGCCACAGAGTAAAGGTCACAATATATCATTAATTTTAAAAGCTGGGCATTTATTTATTGATCATTTTATATTGTTTGTTTGATCACATATCTTAATATGAAAACATCTGATCATGTCATTTTCATTGCCAAATATTGAATATGTACTTGTTGTTGTATGTACATGTATTATTTATTTTGCTTACCTATTGCTTTGCCCACAATCATATATATTTCCATGCTACTTTCATGCAGATTTTGAGAAACATTAAGTTGAAACGTGAATGAATGTATTTTTATTTATTTAAGAAGCAGTAATTGAGTACATGTATGTAATATAATATCATTGGCATACAGATGGGGGCCTTGCGTGGGGACCATGAACTCCCCAAATTTTTACAGAACCAAAGAAATAGGGAGAAAAAGAGAAAGAAATGAAAGCAAAAGGGTGAAATAATTTCCAATTTTAGGAATAGGGAGTAAGATATGTTTTTGATCTTTAAAAAAATAATTGTTGTCATGTTTGTCATTGAATTTTGTTGTAAAAGGTTAAAAGAGATATCTTGCTTCCTTTGCTTGTAAAAAGAAATTTTACCCCATATGCCATGTCTGGCTATCGATCTCAAAGTTTTTGGCTCATTATGCCACTGACAGTAATAATAACTTTGCTTTTATAAATACATAACAATGATGAAAATAAGGTAAAGAACATAACATTTTATTAAACGGAACTTGTTTCAAGGTTCACACCTCACGGAAACATAACAATGATAATATCAAGTATCTATGTATGTGCTCAAGATAAATAAGAATAGAAAGAGTAGAGGAAAAGAAAGGCCTCTCTACGGAATATAATCATAGGTACGGCATTAACTGTTATTGATTTGTGCCACTATTTTTACTGTTAATTCATTAAAATGTATCAGTATCACTTGATTTTTTTTGCATTTCTTTGCTTATGCATGCAAAATTGAAATATTTCTAATCTACCCTTTCACATGATTCCTCCAGTTAAAACCCCCCTGGATCTTCTACGGCTCTCCAGCCAGCCCCACACCCCAACCACAGTGGCCTGGGATGAAGTATTTAGTATGGCCGGCGGGGATGGCCAATTTGAGGAAGACGAGGACGGTAATGTCGTGATTCCCGACGCCTTTGATTCGGCCAATCTTGTCCCTCTTCTCTTTGCCATTGATTATATCGAGGTCCTTCAACCGGAAGTATATGGTAGGTCCTCAAGGTTATTTTTGTTAACCTCTTTTTTTTTGTCAAGTGTACCTTGGATTATTAACTACATAAAACCTTGTATGACTCAACCAAATTGAATGTGGAGCTCTGGGCACTGTTTCAGGAAGCTTGTCAGCACTGACAAATTGTCAATCTCGGACATTCACCACCTCATCTTCACATCGTCTGGTATAACTGAGGCCTTGGCCTAACGCTGTGTTAAAATTATGGGAAGCCAAAGATGTGAAAATTGCGTTTAAATTTATTTGGCTCTTTCCTCATGTTTTAATGATGAAGAAAACTTCAGCAATTATCCTCAGTCAGTTATGAATGATTTGGGTGTGGATTAAGCTGATAAATTGAACTGTTAGAGATGCCTGTCTCATCTAGCTAACCATAGTTAAACCACAACTTTAAACCAGCATTTAGATTAAATCTGAGTTCAGAATACAGGCTAATAAGTCTTGGCTCTCTTAGCGCCAGAAATCGAATCACCACAGCTTGTCTAAGGAAGGGGGACCCTGATTAGAGTGCATTGGCTGCCATTTTTTTCTTCGCTTTTGTCATTTTTCAGATACAAGGTTTTTTCAGCCCACTGACGATATGGCACTTGTCCTAATACATGTACAATCGTAATCCATTTCGATATCATGTCCAAACCCACATTTCTTCCTTCCCGCCCCTTGTAGGTGAAGCTGTGGAGACGAACGCCGGTGAACTCGCTAACGTCGGCGTAATCAGCGGACTCCAGTTCAACGTTGACAAGCCACTGAAGATCGAGAGACCGTGGATACCCAGGATTCTTGGACTGGATAGGATCAAGGTCCACAGCCCCCCTCCTGATCCTATTCCAACCCCCAAAGTGCCCACCCCGCCCCCTCCTAAAGGTGAACAAATTTACTATTTTAATTTACATTTCAATCTAAAGACATTTGGTCAACACTGCTTTGATATGGTCCTTTATGCCATTGGTGTCTGTAGCATGTTGTAAAAATGGAGCCCTTCAAAAATTGCAATTGAAAAAGAGACCTTTGCACTGTCAATCTACGCCTTTGGACCAATGTCGGCCAGCTTTCGTCCACGCTTGTGGCTTCATACCAAGTGATCAGCATCTTTAGTGCTGTCTTTTTTTCGTGTTATACATGTATGTTTGATAACAAAGATGGGTTACAATAGGTGTCCATAGTCTGTGTTAATTGAAGGATTACCCATTTGTATCCACATCAACAATTTCGTGTTCGCTTGAGAAAATCCACATACATGTAGATGAAAGCAGTTACGCGAGAAGTTCCGGTTCTTTACAATATTATCTGATAATCTCTAACTAATATTTTCTTTAATCAACTGTTGACCTGTTTTTCACACAAGACACTCCCTGTCGTTGATAGGAAAATCGACAGCATATTCAAAAGTATTTTAGATAGGAATAAACAGTTTACTTAATGATTAATCAATAAGAGATACAGGCATGATTAGATAATGTGGCAAAATGCAATACATGTAAGTACCCAAGTTACTATTATGTGTACCCAGATATCTGAAAGTATATGGAGAAAGTCACAAACAATCCCATTTGAGTAACTTTTCAGTTACTATTACAGTCTAATTTGGAATGAAAAGATTTAGAAAAATGTTCTTAAGCAAAACATAAATCTATATTTTGTTTTGCATTAGCATGAGTACCTCTGCAAGTAGACTATTAAAGCTGATTATTTTTGCAGCACAAAATGCATTTAAGTACATCCCTATGTTTTCTTGCATACTGAATTTCAGCTGTTAAAAAACTTTCCCAGAGAGATTGATTCTTTTTCCTTGGTAATGTACATGCACACCTGTATGTGATGATGTTTGAACCTCTATTTAGTAGTTTTAGACAAAATATTGATTTTAATTTGATTCATTACTCGAATGACACTATTATGCTTGCAGGTTATAAGGTTATTACATGTATGTCTTGATATTTCAATAACAGAACTATTAAAGGGTCCAATCCTTTTAGAGTATGTTAACAAGATCTTTTCATAACTCTCCCTTCTTTACAGAACCAACTCCGACACCACCACCCCCAACTCCTCCTCCACCGAAGTCGCCAACCCCACCCCCCAAAGAGCCAACTCCCCCACCTTCCCCTCCGAAGCCGAAACCAAAGCGTAAACCAGTCATCAAGAAGACCAAGCCAGCCCCTCCGCCCCCTCCACCACCAAAGACCCCCACTCCCCAACCCCCTACCCCCAAACCACCAACGCCCAAGGAACCGACACCTCAACCCCCGACCCCTACTCCACCTCCCCCGAAAGAGCCCACCCCTCCCCCACCTACACCGCCGAAAGTGACAGTCGGTAAGTTTTGAAGCTCTGTGTTTGGTATTTCACTTTTTAAGAATAATGAAAATAGTAATGTAACTTATATGTATAAAGCGCTCATATCTACTCTATAGAGTGGTAGACGCCAAGGCCAAATTTACACAAGGGGTTTAAACGGTCAATTGCCAATTTGTTTTTTGCCAACTCGCCCACTCATCACATGGTCTACCTTCCTTTAGTCTAATGCCATTCCGTCCATCAACATTTTGTCTCATAACCACTTGGTCTAATATCCATATTCTTTTCAGTCATTTCGCCCAATTAACACTTACCCCAATTAGACCAAATGGAATATAGACTAAATGACTATTGGACCAACTGGTTGTTAGAGGAAATGGTGAGTGGACAAAGTCGCAATTAGACCGTTTGGATAGTGGACGAATCAATGGTAGACCAAATGGTAGTAGACGTGTTGGTAATTGGATGAATTGGCATTAGATCGATGAAATTAAACCGTGTAAAACAGGTGGGTGTTTCATAAAACTGTTTGTAAGATACGAGTGACTTTACAAACAACTGCTGACACTTTCTTAGGAATGAAATCAACGCCATTGCAAATCTGGTGTGTATCACTTACCGCAAGAAAGGATCACCGGCTAGTTCTTCGTAAAGTCGTTTGTAACTTACAAAAGGCTTTATGACACACCCACCAGGGAGGGGGGGGTCCAAAACCATGGAGGATGCAGATTTCATGTAGTACCAGGGTTCCCAGCCCATCAGGGAAATCAGCGGAGGGGGGGGGGGTACAAAACCATGGAGGGGGGGGGTACAAAACCATGGAGGATGCAGATTTCATGTAGTACCAGGGTTCCCAGCCCATCGGGGAAATCAGGGAAAATTATTTTACTTTTTTCAAGTCAGGGATAAATCAGGGAATTTGATTATTCAAAAAATACCTAAAATCAGGGGAAAATGTCTCAAATGAGGGAAAAATCAGGGTATTTTGATCAGCCCAAAAGTCGAAAGCACGGTAGTCAGTCGGACTCTGTTATATATTTTTTTGCATATCAAACCAACATCCATTGAATGACTGGTTATGGTGGTACTAATTAGTTTTACACTTTTGTTTTTATACTGAAAGTACATATAATTCACTGCAACAACTTAGAAAACGTGCAAAACTGGGAATGGGTTTAAATAATCATCAGGGAATATTTAAACTTCATCGGGGGAAAATCAGAGAATTTTGTTTTCTTGAAACGCTGGGAACCCTGTAGTACGTAATTGCACTTGATTCAGCATGTGCACTGAGAAAGGTTCAACGAAAAATGCGCTTTCTGCTTTAGGACGCTAAGTATGCGCAGAATTAAGCACACCTTTGTATGAAATCTGAATAGATCATGGTTGGATGTCCTTTCCTGGTTTAAACCTCTGTTGTGAATATAGGCCCAAATGTCATTAATATCCCGGCTGTAGCCAACCACCATCTAGGTAACCAAGTGTTTTGAGGTCTATATAACCCTGCCAGGTGTTCATTTTATACATTCTCTACATTGTATTTACTCCAACATTCTTTATTTAATTCATTCCATTATTGTTTCATCAAGCTCAATATCACAGTTGAAATCAGAATAAATAGTTCAGTTGCATCACTTTTTAATATATATGGAGGTGTAGTGAAGTCATTGAACAATACTCTAGCAGTATATATGCCATCTCTAGAAATCCGCCTGATTACATTAGCACAAATTCGTTCAATTGTGATTAAACAGATTAAAAATGGCTAACTAAAACTACATGTATGAATAATTTCAGTTGTAGATATTCCGCTCTAATATTTTTTGTAAATTTGATAGCAAGGATGATAATTCAGAAGACCAAGTACTTATAAGTTTTGTTTTTTCTCACCAATATAGTGGCAGACTTCAAGCTGTTCAAAACATACTTATTTGTATCCATATGCTTGAAACACTTGATTTAATCGAGTATTCCCCCCCCCCAAAAAAAAAAAAAAATAATAATAATAAAATAAATAAATAAAAATAATAATTAATAATAAAATAAATAAATTCCCCCAATTTATTCCAATCTTCATGTTTCGATTTTTTTATTGTTTGTTATACAATGTTCCCACAGTAGCTTTTGAAATCCCACTGCCAAAACTGAAAGGTAATGAACATTTCTGAAGTGTATTCTTTTTGGGTTGTGATAAAAAAATCTTAGAACCTGGTTACTTCACTTATTTATACATTTTTATTAGTAGGATGGTGATGGATAATGTGAAAAATGGTGAATGGTTTGACCCATTTTTTTATGGCGTCGAATTCGGGGTGTTTTTCACGTTTTTGGAGCACTATTTGAAAATGTTTAAATTCCACTCACTTGGTATATGGCATGCACGGTACAGCAGTGATTTCCTCTGAATAGAAAAGTGTAATTAGTGGGACTACACATCATTAGCATTAATGACAAGAAGAATTATGTTGCCATTTCTTCAACTACTTCCGAAAAAGAAAATGTAGTTTTCCTATAAAGTTGGGAGCATGAATCTATCTCAGATATTCAGATATTCAAAATTTATTGTCATGCTCGAAGTGAAAAGAAATTACATTGGCATAAAAATCATATTCCGGCTGTTGGTATACAAAGAACAATATATAACATATAATAAACAATTACAAAAAATAATGGCATTAGATAATATACAATGCAAAATTACACAGTGACCTAATACTAACCAAAAACAATATAATAGTATGATGCAAGGGCAGCTCTGGACCAAATATTTATATTTTTTAGAAAAATATAATATTTTTTGCTGCCAAACTACCCCTTCCTTCTTTAGATTCTCCATATTTTACCATGCTTTCTTTATCTGTACACATAGAGGATGCATTCTATGAGAACAAATTGTCTACATAATTTTAGTGGCTCGCTCTGTATTGCGAGAACCAAAGTTATTTTCTAGAAATGAATTTTAGGAGTGCACCAGCCTGTATATATCATGAAAGATGATTCATTATTAATATTAGATGTCTGATCAGATCTTGAGTAGCTTTTTATTTCCACCTTTCCGGTGTTTCATTCAATTTTCAACACCTTTTGAACAAGCGTCTAATCACATTTCTCAATCCATCTACAGTAGACTACGTATTCTAATAATCACCTCGCTCAAAACATTTTATCATCAGACTATGCAAGAGTTAAGCTGAATTTTGCCTGTTTTAACAGATTTCTGTGGTTGCAAGAGACTTCACTATTAAAGGCAGAGTCCATCTCATTTCTGTTTATGATAAATTTACCTCTGAAATTTCCAACTTCCTTCAAATTTATTATCTTTTAGCTGAAGGAAAATATATGGTTTCAAGTTCTCTCATTATAGCTCATTTAGATTCCATTGTCACCATCTAATTTTATACATGTAACATGATTTTTCAAATTCATTCATGTATCCATTCCGTACCATGTTTTCTTTTCTTTTTTGCATCACCCACTATTTCGTGTTTTTTTTCACTGTATCAGAGCCGCCAACGTTACCGCCTGTGATCTATCGAGATCCAACACCTCTTCCTCCAATAACTCCATTTACGGTTCCAAAATGTAAATTGAAATTAATACTAGATTTTAAAATCAGCTGCTTGTTTTTTAAACTTTTTTTTTGCTTGCTGTTGAATTTTCTGCACACAGAAGTATGTTGCTTTGCAGTATACTTGGTTTTAGCACGCTATTAACAAGTCTTTAATTTGCTTGAATGGAGTTTTACAGCTTAACACTATTTGTGCAAAGATTGAAGAAATGGATTTATTACTGTATAACACAGCCACTTACTATCATGATTTGGATATTCAGTAAGACCATGTATATGTTTCTCAAAATTTGGGGAAAAAATTTTGTTTTATGTTTATAATGGGTAGCTATTATCAAGAAGTTTCAGCCAATGGAGTTACAGCAACAGAAAAAGTGATTTTTGTTGAAAATAGACAATTTGCTATATTTCCTATTTTATTTGATCTCAAAATATGGATCTTAACACATGCTGAAATATACCAGTATCAAAAAGCTTATTTGTCATGAAATTGTACAAAATATTTTATGATTACAGCTTCAAAATTTGATAAAATCTCAGCATCTGTGAAGTTTAAAATCAATATTTTATAAATTTCCACAAACTTCCACATTAAAAAAAAAAAGAATTAAGATTGGTTTGTTATTGGTTTGTATTTGTGATGTTATGTGTCACAGTTGCGGCCACACGTGGCCAGTCGACATACGTACATATTGCAATCCTAACCCTGCATCTTTAACAAAATTAAGCCCGAAGGAGCAAATGTCGTGTTGCAGCTTTGTTTGCTATTTAACAAAAATGTTGTAGAAGTTGGTACACAGTGAATACTGTTGCAAAGCTACATGTTGCTTAAGAGTTTGAAGACAAAATGAGATCAACTTGCAGTTGTGACAATTATTGTGTGTCAAGTAATCTACATGTACACTGCACATTTCCCATTGGTCTATACCTGCTTTTTCTTTCTGTTTGGTCTTGTTTCTCTTGCTCTAATCCTAGTTTTTGTCTCACCTGCATAGCAGAGTGAGACTATAGGCGCCGCTTTTCCGACGGCGGCGGCGACGGCGGCGGCGGCGTCAACACCAAATCTTAACCTGAGGTTAAGTTTTTGAAATGACAGCATAACTTAGAAAGTATATGGACCTAGTTCATGAAACTTGGCCATAAGGTTAATCAAGTATTACTGAACATCCTGCCTGAGTTTCATGTCACATGACCAAGGTCAAAGGTCATTTAGGGTCAATGAACTTAGACCATGTTGGGGAATCAACATCAAAATCTTAACCTAAGGTTAAGTTTTTAAAATGTCATCATAACTTAGAAAATATATGGACCTAGTTCATGAAACTTATACATAAGGTTAATCAAGTATCACTGAACATCCTGCATGAGTTTCACATCACATGACCAAGGTCAAAGGTCATTTAGGGTCAATGAACTTTGGCCGAATTGGGGTATTTGTTGAATTACAGCCATAAATTTGAAAGTGTGTTGGTCTAGTTCATAAAACTTGGACATAATAGTAATCAAGTATCACTGAACATCCTGTGCGAGTTTCAGGTCACATGATCAAGGTCAAAGGTCATGTAAGGTCAAAGAACTTTGGCCACGTTGGGGGTATTTGTTGAATTGCCATCATATCTCTATAAGTGTATTGGTCTAGTTCATAAAACGTGGAAATAAGAGTAACCAAGTATCACTGAACATCTTGTGCGAGTTATAGTAGTTTTCAAAATCAGCACTGCTGCTATATTGAATCGCGTGATGCAGGTGAGACGGCCAGAGGCATTCCACTTGTTCTACTAACCATTTAGTGTAATTGCTGCTTAGTCCATTGCAGTTACTTTTAGGCTTTACACATTGGCCCGTATTCTGAAGTCTGTGCTAAAATTATGGGAAGCCAAAAGTGTCAAATTTTGTTAAGTTTCTTATGTTTACTGTGCTATTTCCTGATTCTTCAATGGTGAAGACAATCATCTATTTATACTTCCTAGATAATTATGAATGATTTAAGAGTCGAATGAGCTGAAATATTATATTTCTCTTGTTAGTGATTTATGTCTCAATTGGCTTTCCATACTTAAACCACAACTTAAAACCAGAGTTTAAATTAAACCTGACTTCAGAATACGGGCCAATGGGTCCAAGATCGACTTGGTCTAACACCATGTTAGTCCTGATGGTTATTTTTTCTTCTTAAAATTGCAATTAGCCAAAGTACCTGCTCCTGCTGCCCGCCTTCTTTCTTTCTACTTACTGTACTGCACCCCTCTTTCCCTCCTGTCTTCTCCCCCTCTCTTATAATATTGTAAAACTTAATATTCTCTCACACAATCCATCAGTTACGTTTTTGTCAAGTGCATAAAATTGTTTGTATTTATTTTTAAACAAAGTTATTATTTAGACCCAATATTTATTTGTTGTAATTTTGTAATGGAACTAAGAAAGGGGCTTGCCTCTTGTACAAGCTTTGCTTTTTTCGGCAAGTCCCTCCGTTTTACTTTAAATACAAATGTCATTTGAGATATCTTTATTTACTGAATTATGTTCCTTAAATTTATGAATATGTTATATAAATTATATTTTGTCTGGTAGTATTTTTGACCTTGCTATGTTATGTTCATCATATTATGTACAATTGTAAAACGGAAATAAATAAATCAAATCAAATCAAATGAACTATTTATGAATCCATTTTTTGTGTTGATTTGTAAATCCGTTTGAGACGTTGATGGCATTTAAATTAATTTTTAGTTTCCAGTTACATATAAAGGCTATACCCATTTTGTCTAATTTTCACTTGGTCCAACACCGTTTAGTTTTAGTTTTATTTTTTTTAACGATTTCATATGCTTCTGCCCTAATGCTTCCATGATATACAAGAATGCTTCTTTATACAGAAATCTTTGTTTATTATGGGGTTCATTCGATAATCACAACCTTGTCATTAAAAAAAAATGTTTAAGGTTGATATTACCTATTGAGAGTATGATATTGAACAATTTGTTCCCATTTTCGAAACATTGTTAAAACCTTACGTGTATTTCTTAAAATTTAAATTTTCAAATTATGTTTATGTTATGGTATCAAATCATACAGTATATGTATGTTGTTCAACGATCTGGTGGCACTGATGGAGTGAAGTATAAAGTTACTTACTAGAAATTAAAACCCAAGTCTTTTAATTTCAGTAAGGTCATTGTGTCATTGTCTATTGATTCATTCATATAGTGCCTACACCCGAACCGACACCCGAACCACCACCACCTGCTTCTCCCACACCCGCCCCCGCCACGCCCACTCCAGTACCCCCTACACCCTCACCGGAGCCCACCAGGAAGCCCCTTCCACCGGCTGCGAAGGACCCAGCATTCCTGGCCGAGATGGAGAGACAGCGTCTGGCCGAGGTGCGGAGGATGAAGGCGATGGAGGCCTTCGAGAGTCTGAAGAATAAGAAGTTTGTGGTCAAGACTAAGCCCATCCCTGAGGACTTGAACTTCAAAGAGTGTAAGTTTCTATACATACATGTACAACCCATTTTTAGACAAAGATTTCACAACTCGTTCAATATGATTGGAACGGTTCTAATCTTTCAACTGCTTCAAAGGTATTAAAAGTGGGCATATATATACATGTCCAAGCAAATTGACTTGTTTCATTCATTTTTATAACATAGCGATGTGACCGCTGTTATTTGATAAATCACCCTCATCACAAAACCATGACTGGCCACTACACTTAGTTTATGACCGCTCTTCACTTTCATACAATATCCTGAAATCTAAATTTGTGTTTTTTTTACCTTGTCTTATTTTTTTTTAGATGGCTGGCTGGCCCAGTTCTGTATATTAAAAGAGGAGAAGATCAGAATGTACAGGATGGCATTTGATACAGTGAGTTTTTTTTATATATTTAAGTAATTGATACAGTAAGTTTCTTGTACCATATGGATTCTGCTGTCATTCTGAATAGGAATTCTAGCTTCCTTAATATCTTGTAGAAATTTCAAAGCCTATTTTATTTTATTGCAAATGTTTACAAATATTCACAAATGTTTTGCAGTATGCTCTTCAAAGTCAATCGAATTCCAGCTTTGTTTTTTACCTTGTAGAAACTTCAGAGTCCGATCTTTTTTTATTGCTAATTTATACAAATATTCATAACAAATTTTACTAAATCGCTCTATTTAAGTCTAGAAAAATACATTGGAAACCCCCACACCCCCTCCCCTCCCCGGTGATGAGCTCCATCCCTCATATGAGTCAAAGTTTACCATATCTTTCCTTCCTAGCAAAAGAATTTCGGCAATGTGCAATGATATTAAAATCCATGTCCGATTTAGTTCTTTGAATAGTTATCATGTTTTATGTTTTTACAATTGAATAGCTGCAAAACTTTTCTCTGCATATTCATGTGTGTATAAGGGATGAGTGAACACAATATATCCTCTTCGTTTCTTCACTTGAAGCAGATCGAATTCCCCCAAATTTAAATAAAATGCAAGTGAAAAATATGAATAAACTTATTTTGATTATGTGACTGATTTACTGTTTATACAGTGCGTATCAAAAAAAAGTTTACACTTTGAAAAAGCTCTGGGAATTAAAAAATATACAACATGGGGGTAATTTTTTCACATACATTCTTAGGTTTGGGTCTCATCTATCCAATGAAAGTAAAAGTTTTGACAGTATGTTACACTTGAGTGAGTACTGTCCATTTTTGTAAAGCTCGCAGAAATCTGTTTGCGCAGAAATTATCATTTTCACGTTGTGTCAAGGGGAAAGGGCGAAATCAAACTCACCCTCAGAAACATTTATCATACATTTTTCTTGCACTTTTAGTCAATTGAAATAAAACGGATACATTCAAGCATTTTGTAACAGTTTTGCCACCCAAATTGAAATTTCAACACTTAGTAAGCACAACCTTTACCCTTTTTGTGCCAGCTAGATCTGAGGCCATAACTGAATCTGAACAAAAGTTTATATCAGACATCTCCAGCATTTTTTCACTAAGTTTTTATCATTAAAAGTGGGTTTACATTTCAATTTTCATTTAATACTTGTTTCTCCACACTTTTCCCAAGCTTGACAATGATTAACAAATGAAAATCAAGCCTAAGCCATTTCATGTAAATCACAGCTCGGTGTAAAACAAATATCGTCACGATAGCCTTGGTGTGTGGGGGAGTGGGGTGGGGCGCAATGCACTCTTCGAAGTGTTTTGGGCAAAGAAACAAGTTAAAAAGGTAAAAGATATCTTTTACTAGCTAAATTCCACGTGTTCTTCATGATTAAGGTCTACTTTTATTAGCATAACTATTTCAAAGTTCTGCCCAAATCATTTTTCACTAACTTTTCAAAAGTAAGTGGTGCTCACTCTAACGGAAATATTTTTCGACAGTTATATCGCCATTTGCTTAAATGGATCTGTACCGATGTTAAAATGTGGAAAAATCTTCAGGATATTACAAATGTATAATTTCACAGGATTTTTTCTAAGTGTAAACTTTTTTTTGATACCCACTGTATTGTGTTTTATATGCTTTTAGCAGTATATATTTTCTAATGTGCCTGGCTTTTATTCATGCATTTTAAATAATATCCTGTTATGCATGTTTTTAAATGTGATGTTAAATCACAATAATTTGAATTCAATTCACTCTTATTTTTCAGCGTGGTGATTTGAAGTATATTTTGTTTTTCTTTATAAAGGTTGATGAAGATGAAGATGGATTCTTAAATCCCTTTGAGACGCTGATGGCGTTGAAAGGCATTACTGGTTCTTCCAATCTATCTGAGAAAGAAGAGGCTTATATCTTACGGGTAAGGTTGCAACTTTTAAGACTTACATGTATAATTTGGTAGTATTTCGGTTTGAATCTAAAAGGCATTGAAATAAATGAATAAATAATATAGGATTTGTAACCGTAATTTGGTAGTATTTTGGTTTTAATCTAAAAGGCATTTAAATAAATAATATAGGATTTGTAACCGTACATATCCACCTTGTTAGGTGCTCAAGGTGCTTATCCTGGCTAAGCTGGTCTACCAATTTGTGCTCACAGCTTTTTTTAAGGATTTACTTTCTGCCGGTACCCATTTACCTCACCTGGGTTGAGTGCAGCACAATGTGGGTAAATTTCTTGCTGAAGGAAAACACGCCATGAGGGGGGGGGGGGGGTCATTTCAAACATCTTTTATAAGCTCACAAATATTGCCTAATATTAATTTTTATTATTTTATTACTCATTGTTAAATTATTATTCAGGGTGTTTTCATGACTGAATGTGTTTCAGAATTAGTTTTCATTAATTATAAATCAGAAAATATGATCCAATCTGTATTTAATGTGGAATTAGCAGTATTCTTTTATCACTAAATTGAAAAATGTCTCCCCCAAAAAATGATAAAATAATAAAATGAAATAAAAAATCACTTTAAGTCTGCAATAACAAAATGATGCACAAAACTGTAAACAACTCATCAAATGGCATTTAACGGTGTGTTGTGACAAAGGGCATTTGTGCAGTTAATAACAAGATTTTGTGCAGGGAGGCAGTGTGAAATAGACCCTCCCTTTAGTTTGATTTGGGTAAAGCCAAATAGGCTTCTTTGTGCTGATTTTGTTTTATATTTTTTTCAATTTTCTTGTATGGTTACTTTTCGTTTTCAAGTTTAATAAATAAAATTCATCTCCTTGTAAGGAAACAACTTTATTTAGTAATCGCTGATGTGGTTTACGGTACACCATGTGGAGTATTATAGAAGAAAAACAAATGGATAGGCAAGAAAGTGGAAATTTGAGAGTAGAGTAATCTTTCTTGAATGTAGTCCTGAAAAGGACTGTAAACCAGAAGAGATTGATGAGTTGAAACAGATTGAGTAGTAGGATGGATGAGGAGGTGCTGGCTTGAGTCGGCGAGTAGAGATGATGAGCAGAAGCAGTAGATTTATTATTTAGTAAATTGATAGACATGCTGTTTCGAGGATGCTAATTATTTTTTAATGTTTCATGACTTTTTTTGCTTTTTACAGGTTCTTGATTTAGCAGATTACAATATGTCACATGGCACAGATTTCAAGCTGTTCTCCCTTATGGCTGCCCTATATCAAAAGATATCGTCAATCGAGTAAGTAGATTTACCTATTGACTGAATTGATAAGTTTGAATTAAAATTTAAATTGAAAAAGTTTCAATCTTCCCAATATGAATTCACGTATCAAATGGAGAAACTTCTTTTAGAACAAGATCCTGAAAAAAAATCCTCTAGGGCAGCTGAAGAAAAGTCTAGTTCATCATCTGTTTATATTATGTCACTTTTTTTTCTAAGTCCCTTCACCACTTATATGTTTTCTTCTTCTTTGTCTTCCTCTTCTTCTTCCTTACCTTCCTTCCTTCCTTCATTTGTTCCTTCCTTTGTTTGTTCCTTCAATCCTTCCTTTCTTCCTCCCATCCTTCTTTCTTCATTCATCTTCTTTTCTTCCTTTTGCTGCCTTCCCCTCTTTCACTTCTTTCTTCTGCCATCTTCCCTCCTGGAGATCTTTGGTTACGTCCTTTTCATGTGGGATTGTTATAACTTGCAACCTAGAGAATGTATATGTCAGTGTACCATTCAATCTAATTTTTTTTTCATTAATTTCAAACCCACAGTTATTTTTCATAATGGGAAAGGAATGGTTTGGGGAACAAGTGTAAGAATACAAATAACCACTTGGTAAACATACTCTATTTCAATAACATTTTTTTACAGCAAGTTCGTCAAAAATGTGATTGAAAAGATGGATCTTCAAACGTTGGACTGGAAAATATTTCGTGCAAAGGTGAGAAGTCTCTTGCATCTCTGTGCATTAGAGTTTAAGAACCAACATCTTACACTGATTGGTATGCTCTAAAACTCTCGCTAGCTTCTTGATGAACTTATTTGTATACAAATTACAGCATCAAACAAGTAAAAGAGGGTTCTTACCAAGTTAGTGTTGTAGTGTACTTTTATACTGCATTAGATTCCTGTTGACATTTTTGTACACAAAATGGAAAATACATCAGGACTTATGCGTATCAAAGTTCTTAAGACCTTCTAAAATACTTTGTTATAGCTGGAATCGTGCATCAATCATGATAATGTAAAGTAGAAAGACAAACAAAAATTGAAATTTAAAAAAAGATTGCATAGAATGTGAAGGATTGGTTAGAGCTGTAAAAAATAGAATCTGAAGAAACGGAAATGAAATTAGCATCTTTTTCTCATTAGGAGCGATATTACATCAGTGGTCTGTTTTCCTCAAGAACTTCATATGATTATGGTGAATTTGTCATTATGTTAACTAACATGGTATCATTGCTTAGCAGGCAGTCAAATTAAACTGAAGATCTTACATAATAGCCACATGCCAAATCCTTTTTTGAAACAGGCCACACATCACTTCATTATGAGGTTCTTTTAAATTCAAGAAAGTTTTCATTTAAAATGTTTCCTTGCTTTTCCAGGAGCTGTTTAATTGGTGCCTAGATGAGAAGACAAGACATTTCAAGATGGATCGGTTGTTGATCGAACTGAGAGCAGGTGGAGTTAGTCTGGAACATCAGCAAGAGTGTGAGGACATCCTAGGTCCTAAGGGTCCTATGGACATGCTAGACTTTCTCACCTATCTACCCCTCTTTATTCTCATGCATGACTCGGTTGTTGACAATCCTCTTGACATGACCATGGATAAGTGATGAGGGGACCGTAACAGATTTCTGAGACACTCAGAAGAAGTCTGAGATGTATGAGACACCGTTTGTTGCATCTTCAGGAGAAATCTGAAATGTCTGAGAAACCAATATTTTCATCTTCAGGAGAAGTCTGAAATGTCTGAGACACTGATTGTTTCATCAGAACTCTGAAATGTCTCAGACACCATTTGTTGCATCTTCAGGAGAAGTCTGAAATGTCTGAGACACTGATTCTTTCATCTTCAGGAGAAGTCTAAAATGTCTGAGGCACCGGAACTTCATCTTCAGGAGAAGTCTGAGACACCGATTGTTTCATCTTCAGGAGAAGTCCCGCTCAAGTGTCACTCCCTTCACAATCTTCTCATCCAGCTTATACAAAACCATGGGGGGGGGGTACGGAAAGCTGATGTGAACTTCTGCATTTGATAGATCCTTAGGGCACCTTAATGAAAGCCTGAGCCACCATTTGTTGAGTCTTCACTGGGATTTCCACTCTTTGTGTTTTGCTCATCTAATCCTTCTATGCCACCATAGACAAACCCTGCAGGCTAGGGAAAGCTGATGTAAAAAAGCCACTGTCCACCGATGGATGATAGTTTTGTAAGCGACATGTACTTGAATAAGTTGTTCCTTGCAACAACTACTGCATCATTAGGGTTGTGAACAATTCCAACGGCTTGTATGGGCAGTCATGCTACATGTATATAACAACTCTTCAGATATGAGCCCAGAAAACGAAAGCCATTGCCTACTGGAACAGGGTGGTCGTTGTGTGAGGCCTATGGGCACTTCAAAATTCATTAGTCAACAGGTTAACAATGAAGTGTGAGGCCACACGAGGATAGCATCACGAGTCTCAGAGTCGCATTGATACCTGCAGCTTTTAAACCTACTAATTTGTGTATCAGTACTAGTAGTTCTTGTGTACTTTGTCGTGTTTGACCATTGAGTATTAGAATAAAAGAAGAGCGGAGTGGGTAAATCTGAATGGTCGCAACAGTTTGGGAACCTAGCCATCAAAAGCTCTTTCATCAACAACCTAGGTTTGCTTCTTGACATGGTTGTGGATGACACTTTCTGGTGGGCCTTCAACTGTAGCAGAGATAGTGTACTTCATCCTATACCCCTGTCCAAATGAAGAGAACGGGCTGGAGGAAGATTCTCTGATAAATAATTGCTGTAGGTTCATAACTCCTTATAGATGGTTACCACAAGTTTCCTTGAATGTGCGCAGAACTGCCAACTTTAACTTTCACCTTTCAGGGAGAATTTACTGAGGAAGAAGGGAGATTTTTCTCATTAACACACAATCCATTGAAATAAATCAATGTATGTAATGGGGAGATATTGAAAATCTGCAGTTTTTCACTAAAAAATCAGTCAATTTTCAGGGGTCTCTCTGACTTGGCAACCCTTTATGCACCCCTGTGCTAATGGAGAGAAGAGTATGGACAAACAAAACAAGTTGACGTAAGAGCCATTGCCCTTGTACACTTGGAGACCATATAGGATAGGAGAAAGCAATTGTAACTATTATCCATGTTTCAAGTCTATCTTATGATGTTTACAGATATCTCTGTAAAATGTAAAATGGAACAAAACAATCAAAAGTAAAGGAAAAAAAGAGATTATGATTAAGATGATTTTTATTCTTGCCAATATGTATAAATCAGAGATAGATGTATTTATAAAGTTATCATCAGGAGGACCAGGTGGCTGTTTCATAAAGCTGTTTGTAAGTTAAGAGTGACTTTAAGAACGACTGGTGATCCTTTCTTGTGGTAAATGATATTCACCATTAAATGTTAAGTTTGTATCATTTAGCACATACATGTAAGAATGATTCACCAGTCGTTCTTAAAGTCGCTCTTAACTTGTTTTAAGAACAGCTTTATGAAACACCCATCAGAACTTCTTTTATCATAAACTGTTCACTATTTTTAAATGAAATGAGAGAAAGAGGGAGCTTCTGGGAAGTTCTTGCATTAGATTAAAGTTAACTTTTCAAGTCTAATGATCTTGCAATTTTCACATGTTTGCTTTATTAAACTTGTATTACAAGATGTTTTTACCAATCTATGCACATTTGCTTGCTGATAATGCACTGAATTATTCAGGGAAATTTGAAAGAGGAACAAAGAATATTTTCATGTATTTCAAAGTTTGTCACATTTTCTAGCAATCGTATTGTATGGGACAAGTTGATAAACTATGCAATCAAACTTTCGAAAATCATGTTCACAAATGGTTGTGTTGATTCAGACCAGGCACAGTGAGAATTTTTTAGACTAAGTTTGTGACGCGGTTCCGAAATTATGCAACATTTCATATGTGAATGTCAGACTCAAATGTGGTCAAAAATGTGATTCCATGCTGCATGCATAAAGCCAATGCAAATTGAAATGACTGCGTCGTTTGGTGAATTTTTACCTTCAAGGCTGCGCTTCTTTTGAAACTAATTTTGCAATGCTCGGATACGTGGTTCCAAAATTACGCAACATTTTGTAAGTGCATGTCAGACTCAAACTTGCTCAGAAATGTGATTCCGTGCATAAAGTCAATGCTAATTGTGTTTTCAACCCCAAAATCATATGTATGGTTATTTCTACTTTTGTTGGTTTAAATAGATTTATTTTTATGGTATTTATGATAGCAAAAGGTTCTCCCCACAAAGTTCATGTCAAACAAAAACGAAATTAATTTTGAAAAACAAGGAAATACATAAGAATTGAATAAACAATAAAATGCATAGGAAATTAATTTTGCTTTGGCAATTTTTTGTAGGTATTTGTTAGATATGTAAAAAAAATGATATTTCACCAAATGTAGCATTCCATTATCTATATAAAGTAAGTTAGAGGGAAAAAAACATGCACATAACACCACTTTTATGGCAAATTTCATACACTAATTTGCATAAGTTATCGATTAAAAAAATATTTTAAAAATGATTTTTCTGGTGATCGAGGTGGTCTGAATACACCTATAAATAGCATGTGCTTTGCATGTTCGTGTTTGTAGAATTCCTTGTGCCTTGCCGATTATTTGACCAAATTGGGCCGATTTAGGCATACATGTATTTAGCTGTATTTATCCTCTGATATACTTTCACAGGAGCCGCGGAACCGGGGGGGGGGGGGGGGGCTGGGGGGGGGGCTTCAGCCCCCCACTTTTTTCCAAAACCGTGTACAAAAACGTAAAAATGACCATATGATTGTGATTTTTAGCATGGTCAGCCCCCCCACTTTGAAAACCGTTCCGTGGCCCCTGTTTCATGTATGCTTTGTGTAATGTATCTTTGTGTGCAATTATTTGTATCTTTTTAGTGAATTTTACACTACAATGTCTTCTCAAGATATTATTTAACCATGTACTGTGTATTTTATGAATGTCAGTAGCCCTATGTACCTCTCTGCTTTAAGACTATGCAAGCTCATTCAAGTGGTTTGTATACCCTTTAGTACAATGTACAAATTTGTTGTATCTAAAACAAACAGTTTTAGCCCGAGGCGTTACTGCTTGATGTGATCCACCAAATGTTGTGCAAAAAACATTCTTAAGGCCTGGTCCCACTGGCCAACGGACACAAAACGTATTCAGAACGGATACAGCGGACAAGCAAAACTTATCGGGGTGGCTCCATCCGTTTTCATCCGCTCCAGACAATGGACAAAATTGGCAAATAATTAAATCACAGCGGACGGATGCTCAATGGATATAAACACGTATGCAAAGAGTACACAGTGGATACATAACGTTTTCCAACAGATGGCAAGATTCTTTTCCGTTTTACATCCTCTCTGCATCCGTAAGTGCAGCGGAACCAGGCCTTTACACCAATGTGAAAATAATATTGATTCCTTACAGTGAATCTTGTTTTTGTGTCTAAATTAATCAATTCCCCCTGAAATCTTGTCGTCCCTGTACAAAGCCTATTGGAATTCAAGATTTTATTTATTTTTTTGAGGATGAAAAGTCCCTGGCTAGAGAACAGGGCCCCGTCTTACAAAGAGTTACGATTGATCCAATCAATCGTAACTATGGAAATCCATCAGTGTCATAATTTTTTCTACAGGAAATTTTCACAATGTCCTTTGTAAACAAAGAGAAGCACAGTAAATTTTTAAGAAGACAATTAATGCATGAATATACATCATAGCTTGAAAATATTTGGAACAAGCATGCATAATACATGTTGAGGTTGCTGGCCATCCATAGTTGCGATAGTCAGATCGATCGTTACTCTTTGTAAGACGGGGCCCAGATTTGAAGTTCAATTTTATTTTATAGGGCACTGACACTATCCAATTTGCTACATTATACAAGATAACTAACAAGCCATCTTTTCATCAGGATAGTATACTAGTATTTGTTTAAATAAGGGTGGATCAAAATGCTGTCCATCTTATATTCCCATGGAAATAAGGTGCTTAGATGAGAAACTTTAAATGAAAAATAATGGACTTCCAGACAAAATGGGATTAGCCCCTACCATGCTTCACAATCTACTCACTAAATTGCCAGTTTTCCAGTTAGAGGCATGCCCCCCCCCCCTTATAGTGAGATGAACGGGGGGAAAAACGAACTAAGAATTCAAAAGAAAATTGAGGTTTGCATCATGTCCATTTAAACCCTTAAAGCCCGTCTCACATTGTGCGATCTTATGCGACGCGATTTTTCAAGAAATCGCAATTTGCATTAAATATGAAAGTTCCAAGAAATAAAATTATTTTATTTAAAGTTTGGCATATTGTTAGGAAAACTAAAATTTTTACCTTGCGGCAAGCCCTATGGTCGGAGTAAAGTCTAAATCGGCTTCAAGTCGCAGCCGATGAGGACGTCATTACGATTTGAAATTGAATTGGTTTTTATTCATTCAGGGAGGCTCTAACTCGACTGAATTTCGATGTCAGTAGTCCTACCACTATTCTGAACTCTGATCCGTAATATTTTATTAGTCGGAATATCCATATCAAATGTTATTCCAATTAATTTGAAATTCGGACCGCAACAAATCGCATAGTGTGTTAATAACCCTGTGTTTCATTTGAGAAAAAAAAATAAATGACATCACCTTTTATAGGTCCGTGTTCATTCACCCCACCCCCATAATCAAAATTCCCTGTTGTCTGTACTGCTTCTGTTTTGTTTATTTGTACATCATTTGTATGATCGCTAGAGGGTATTCATTTGTCTCGCAATCTACTATGGTCAACAAGGAAATTCGGTCCTCGGGTTTGGTATAAATAGACTACCGTATCAGATAATTTTCGTCACTTGATAAAGAGTTGCAGCGGCACTCGAAAGCTCGTGAACTTGTAAGCTAGTGAACACTTTTTGCGAGAGTGATCACGAATTTCCTTGTTGATCATAGTAGATTGCGAGACAAATGAATACCCTCTAGCGATTATTTCATTCCGCAATAATGAACCTATTTAGTATCATTTGTATTTTTTACACACATTCTCATATTTACCTTCATAACATTGTATGTATACTTACCTTGAATGTTGCAATGGCATGATGAGATTTGCTTCGAAGTGGTTTCTACTACAGCAGTGTGATTTATCTGTGGAAGAAGAATGGTCCTGTGTGTTGGAATCTGTTAATTCAAAACACCAAGGCCCGTATTCTGAAGTCGGGTTTAATTCAAACTCCGGTCTTAAGTTTTTAACTATGGATAGCCAATTGTGACATAAATCTCTAACAATAGAGATTCATAGTATCAGCTCATTTGACTCTCAAATCATTCTTAACTGTCTGGGAAGGATAAATAAGATAGCTGTCTTCATCATTAAAGAATTAGGAAAGAGCACTGTAAACATAAGAAACATACCATGGGAACAAATTTTGACATGCTTGGCTTCCCATAATTTTAGCACAGAGATAGACCACGGTCCAAGTTCAACCTGCGTTCAGAATATGGGCCAGAGTATTAAATTGATTATAATTGATGCATATTTTGACTACTAGTACTTCTTCACTATCACTATTTTGCTCCTTTGTCACTGACTGACCTGTACTTCATTCACTCTATATTTTTATTATGAATTGTTTTGTGATTTGCAATATTGCATTACCTTCAAATAATAAAGGCAATAAAATAAAAAATTGATGAAAGAAAGATGCTTTGTTTTCTGTGTTAGACACATTTAAACCAAATCAAAGTCAGCGTTGTGATGTTTAGTGAAAGGCCATCACACGACTGCTCCATGACCCAATTTTGGAAAAAAAATCTTGTTTTGTGTATTTTCTGAAGAAAATATACAAATTCAGATAAGAATGCTAATAAGTTTTTATTATTGGAAGCTCATCACACGATTGCTATGACATCGTAATGAATTTGCTTTATTCTAATAAAGGACATTGGTGGAATCATGGATTTCAACTTCTAAGCGTTCATTTGATGATTACATACATATACACATACGTACATACATACATAACAGGTACTTATATAGCGCTTTACAATGAACAACTAATAATAATAATGAAATTACATTGAACAGCGCTTTAAAATGTATCTACGAGGACTAGTTCCTGATCTTAATGCCCCGACTCTAAAAACACCAGGCCTAGGCTAAACCCTAACACAAAACCAACTTACGAAAGCATGCCATACTCACTAAAAAAACTGAACATAAATATTTAAACCACTACTAGTTACACCAAAAAAACATAAAAATAAAAAGTTTCAATGAGCAAATAATGTGTTTTAAGCAGAGATTTAAATGTTTTAAACTTGTCAGCCGATCTTAGTTTTACAGGCAGTTTATTCCATAATTTAGGCACTTTGTAAAGTAATTATTTTTCCATTTTTCAACATTCGCATCAATTACTTCTATGTTTTGTTTAAAAATTCGGGTCGCACATGGATCGCAAGATGTGCGGTGGCCTTATAGGTCAAGTCCACTCAAGAAAAATATTTATTTGAATCAACATAGAAAAATCCAAATAGCATAATGCTGAAAAATTTCATCAATATCAGATATAAAATAGGAAAGTTATGACATTTTAAAAGTTTTGTTTATTTTTTACTCAACATTTTTATGCACAACTCAGTGATCTGCAAATGAGAGAGTCGATGTCCCCCACTCACCATTAAAAAAAAAATACAATGTTTCAATTTTTACAGATTTGACACTTATGACCAACTGGACAACCAAAAAATGTTTAAAAAATTGGTAGTTCCACATGTTCAGGGAGGAATCAAACTTTGTTTCACAAGACAAAGAGAGGAAAATTGAATAATGAAATACGAAAGAAATTGTGAGTGATGTCATCAGTCCCCTCATTTGCATACCGAACATGATGTGCATATTAGCGATTAATCGTTAAATACAATGACCTATCAAGGTCATTTTGCTCAGTAGACTCCCTATAAGAACCAATCAGAAATTCAAATTATTGATTAATTTCTAACCTCTCGTTACGGGGCCCAAGTAATGTTTTTGCAATATAATATTAATAGCAGTATTGTGACATAAAATGAAAGAATTTCACAAAGATACTGCTTTTTGGAGCCAGTATTTTTTACAAACTTAATGAAAATATATAAATTTTTTAAGTTTTTACAAACCTGTGGGTGTTTCACAAGAAATTATTTATGACTCAAAGTCGCACTTAAATGCCGAGAAGCGTGTGGTATAACAGTTTTGGAGTGGAAAGGTCAAAAGGTCAACAAACTTTCATTAAAATGCAAATTATACTAAAAGTTTTCGGATCCTTGGCAGAAAACGTTGCAATTAAATTTGATTTAAAATGAACATATGAAATGAACATCACACCTCTCCCTTCAGGACCATGGGACTCTCGTCTTTGTATAAATAAAGCCAAATGGTGTACAATGACAGCATGTCAACCAACAACACCCATGCTTCCCCAGTGCCATGTCTGCCCCCTTTCCCTGATCTGCCCCCCCCCCTTTCCCTGGATCTAGGAAGACCATCTAACTTTTGTACAATGGTTTTCCTATTGTTATAAATGTCTGAATTCCCATTTCGTCTGAGAAACCAAGGCTCTAACATAATTTCAATCAACTCATTACACAAATATCCTCAAAAGAGGGAGACAAACTTATCCTTCGACACATGGCACATTGAATAGCGGAGTTATGATTTCAATATCAGTCATTTTCATTTTATTAATAAAACTATGTATAATACGGAGGTTATATACATAATTAACATGTCACAAATATATATGTTTGTTGATTTTTTCATACATTGTATTATTATCATCAATCTATTGACAGTGACTAGTACATTAATAAACCCTGATCCAACTGAGTCTTATACATCATTTTTTTGTATACATCAATTAATTCTGATAATGTCCATTAAGACGGACATTAATAATTAGCTGCAAAATCGACTTTCCACAGGCAGAGACATGTAGAAAAGTATCGTATGTATTATCAACAGCCGAATGCAAGCAAACAATTAAATTTGGGATCGTGACGAGGTTTGAAACGCATGATTTTTCCAATTACACAAACATAATGATCTCACTTATTGCCAATTATGCATCCATGCTATGAAAACAAGGCCTATCTATCAAATTTGTTGTCTTAAACAGCTAGTTCAAATAGCATTAACATCACATACTAACTGTGAATAATTGTAATATTTTACAGATACTCAATTATTACAAAGTACAGATAAATTTGGTTTCCTTATCTAACAAAATGTTGTGTGTTACTCCAACCACGATTAGGTCAATAATAAATACTCAGCAATATATACAATATAAAGCGTGTCCTTTACGATTATTTGGTATATCAACTAAGCTCAGAAAAATAAACGAATCCTATTCTGTGTTTTCTTTGATTTCATATTTTTTCTTTAACTGAATACATGTATAGTATTAAGAAATCAAACCTTCATATTTATTTAGTCTAAGAGCTAGGGCATTACAAAATAGAAAACAAAAAGTAAGTCATCCTACAAGAGCAATGTCTTTAATTAGTGCCCTCTCTCTGTAAAGCTTTCTCTTTGTATTAAAAAAGCCCTTTGAGCACTTATGCTATAAATATAGTAATTCGATTTTCACTGGTGTTGTTTTAGTTCCTACGAAAGGATCCCCAGTTGTTAAATCCGCATACATTCGTAATTCCGAAGCTTCGTTATTCCGAAGGTTCGGATATTCCGAAGGTTCGTTATTCCGAAGGTTCGTATTTCTGAAGGTTCGTAATTCCGAAGATTCGTTAGTCCGAAAACGAAATGAGGTTCGTAATTCTGAAGGTTCGTTAGTCCGAAAACGAAGTGAGGTTCGTAATTCCGAAGATTCGTTAATCCGAAAACGAAATGAGGTTCGTAATTCCGAAGGTTCGTTAGTCCGAAAACTAATGATTAACGAACCTTATTTCGTTTTCGGACTCACGAACCTTCGGAACAACGAACCTTATTTCGTTTTCGGATTAACGAACCTTCGGAACAACGAACCTTATTTCGTTTTCGGATTGACGAACCTTCGGAACATCGAACCTTATTTCGTTTTCGGATTATCGAACCTTCGGAATAACGCCACAAATGTTCGGATTAACGAACCCTTTTACGTTTTCGGAGTGTAACCGTTAAATCGCTCTTAATTTACGAACAGCTTTATGAAACACTCACTTGGCAATGAACAGCGGCTAGTGTGTTCCTTCAAAGGAAAATGCATCCCTGACTTTCACTATTAATGGTGCATTTGCCAAACTGAATAAACAATCAACTAACTGTCAAGTAATGAATGCAGATCCTTATAAATAAGAAAATTTGAATTTAAAATGCATAACGAACAAAACAAACTAAGAATAACAAAATATACATACTAAAACACTCAAGCAAGGGATCGGTCGAGTTGAAATCTCCGATTCAACATTTCACAAAAATTTACAAAAACATACAGTATCAGCAGTACTATGTCCTTTAATTACTACAAAATCTGGGACATTAAAGGAGAAGTTCACCCTGACAAAAAGTTGGTTTTAATAAAAGCAGAAAAGCCTGAGAAAAATATTGGAGGTTTGATCAACTTCATCAAAAATATGAGTCATGAATATGTAACATTTTGATTTTGTTACGTCACAGACAAGCAACTCCACCATGTTTAATAGTTAAATAGGTTCCAAAAATGTAATTTTTCTTGAAAAAGTACAAGTGATTTCATTTTTGCCATAGATATATCATAATTTCATATTAGACATTTCGTATCCTCTTTTATAATTTTGATATGAATATTTGCATTCATCACATATCCATTAAAATTTGGAATGAATGGAATTTAGAGTACATGATATATGGGGAAGCTGCTCACACATGAAGCCACAAAAAATAAAAACTCACATCTCTCTTCTTCGATGAATTTTAGTCAAACCTTCATCAATCTTTTTAATCAATTTTTCTATCAAAACCAAATTATCATCAAGGTTAACTTTCCTTCGCCAACATATTTTCTAAAAATAATTTTGGTAAGTCAATTTTTACAAAAAGCTTTCATCACTTGCGATGAATATGACATGACATGGGCTTAATCTTTTTTTCATTCATCTGAAAAAAAATCATTATTTGGAGCACCACACTATTCTTCAAAGTCATTAAAATCCAAAATATAAACTTTTTACCATTCTAATGGAAATAAAATACTCCTCAACAGCACTATATTGCAGCAAATTTCAAAGCAATGACACCATTTAAGTCAAATCTTTGACTATTAAACAGAAATAATAATAAAAGTGGGGCTGGGGGCAAGTTTGCCCCCCCCCCTAAATGCTTAAAAGAGCCCAGCAAATTAAATACAGTGCCAGAATATCTGCATAATACTATAATATTAAAGTTTTAGCATTAAGAAAACCTGCACTCTCTTATCTTTTCTTATAGCTAAACCCACTTGGTCAACTAGCAAAAGGTATACATGTAATTCTTGGATTGGCTATCAAACACCATCATGATTAAACCAACTTTGGTCTACTAGCAGATGGTCTAATTTTCAGCTCACTTAACACCATCATGGCTAAACCTATTTGGCCTACTATACATGTACATTGGTGACACAACATTTGCTCCTGCGACGATTGCTCCGGTCTTAATAACTCAGAGGGCAAAGGATTAGAATTGGGAGTGCAATATCGTTTTTGGTTCAGAATAATGTAAATATTATTAGGATTAGAGTTTATTTGGTTCTGGAGGTTAGGTTTTATGTTTTGCTTAAAGGCATATGCTAACGTTGTAGACATGTAATTTAAAAAATATCAAAGGAGAGATGAAATATGTACATGAATGCCTTTCTGTCAACCTAAAAACTCTAAAACAAAAAAAAATCGAAAGAAATCCTTTCGATATACGTTATAATTGATGGTTTTGTGTAATTTCTATCGTGCCGATAATAATATAACACATAAGTGTATGGATGAAATTAAGATGGTATTTCCGGTCACTTTATATTTCACTTTTTTGAAGCACTTAATAATTATTTTCGAACGCAATTTTTTCTGGGCTTCATTTTTGTAACATATCACAGACAGAGGTGACAAGTGGGACCTTGCACCTCAGATTTTTTAAAGTCAAAGCAATGTTAGCCAATGCCTTTAATGTGCGGAGCAATTATCGCCGGAGCAAATGTTATGGAACCTGTACATTTGGTCTAATTAATTACCATTTGGTCCAACCATAACTTGGCCTTAAAACTCACTTGGTCTAATTCTCATTTTAATAGTGTAATTCCCAGATGGTTTTTGTTTACATTTCTTCCAGGTATTATGTTGCATTATGTCCAACAAAATATGTTTCATAAACAGTCAATAATATAGAACAGTTTCTAATAATAACACCTACGGGTGGGTGTTTCATAAAGCTGTTTGTAAGTTAAGAACGACTTTAAGAACTACTGGTGAACCTTTCTTTTGTGCAAAATAATCACCAATGAACATTTAATGGTGAATATCATTTACCACAAGAAAGGATCACCAGTCGTTCTTAAAGTCGTTTTTCACTTACCAACAGCTTTTAAAAATGCCCCCCAGGTCTCTATGCATGAGGAATCAGGTTAGAATCGTAGATCAAACATCAAAACATTAAATATACATTGTAAGGATCAAAGAATATTAAACGAAGATTGAACCTAACTTAGGGCCTTTTTATACGCGAATCTTGAATCAGCATTGTTGATGATTGCATTTCGTCTTTAGAATTAGCGGACATTTCACACGCTCACTTGAAAACTGTGATTTGAATTTGAATTCCCGAGCGAAGGCGGCATGTGTCCTTGGTGACTTGTCAATCAAAGCACTGCATCGCAAATATAAACAATGAGTGCATGGCAATTGTATTATCTACGGAAGTGCTTGAAAGGTCACATAAGCTCCGCCCCCAAAAGATGTATTGGAGGTCAAGCCTTTCACACGCGAATTCGTACCATAATTTGAGTGAAACTTAACAGTAGAATATGAATTCGTGATTGTGATTCGCGTTCGTGATTCTAATCATGTTCTAGTTTGGATTCACACGTGCTACAAATTCTTCATTTGCCTTATTTTTCATGGGAATCATCATTCAAATCACAATTTTTTTTACCGTGTGAAAGGGTGGTTACGAAAACATTCAGAAAGAGGTGGGTTTTTGACTGTACCTTGAATTATCATAAAGACTATGTGGTGCAAGACCAAGTGAATGCAAGAGAAAATGGGTAAATCCGTACCGTAAATAAGACGAAATGGTAAATTTCCTAATATTTGAGCAGTATGCTGCATTATGGATAATAGAAAAGCATGACAGTACAGAGCACTAACACGGAATGTTTAGTATAACATTATATCATAGAAAACCGAATCATTAAATGATTCACCAATAAAATATATAGATCATACATGTATTTAATCTTTTAGCTTTCACATAATCTATGAACTATAATTATCTATTCATAAACATATTGTGTCATATGATTGCTTTGTTTTATTAATAAGCATATGCATGATACTGCATATAGCATCATCAAGGCATATTGAGTCTTGTGTATCTCTACATCTTTGGGTTAAAAAATGATGAGGGCGCTGTGACATTTAGCTTAGCGATTGATTGCAGAGTTGATTTCTTTGATTACTACTACAATCATTAACGTGCAATCTAGCGTTCAAACCACCTGTACAATCGATCGCTACGCTTTATGTTACCGGACCCTGAGGAGACGAGAGGGATCATGGCGATGGGAAATTCTTTTCCGCGAGAATCTTGGAAGGCTGTCCGCTGCTGAGGTATAATGATATTCCCAGGCATTTTATGGATTATTGCCACCCTTCACACGGGTGATGACATGCAGGAACCAGGAGAAATGCAATGCATCTCGTCGTGGGTTGGTAGTACGGATGGTCGTCCTGTGGAGCAAGATGCCATCAAGAATTGAAGTCAATGAAAGTGTAGAAAGAGATAGATGAGAGTACACAATATGATGTCTTATGAGCCATGATCACAAAGTCCTCGGCAGTACATGCCCTTTTATCACACCAGGAAACATACGCACGGACACCAACTAAATGACGATGCATGCTTATACAAAACTCTGAGATGTAAATCATGAATTCCATCGATCTCAGAATACTACGCAGTTCCCAATCCCCCACACTTCCGCTAGAACCTGAAAACGGGGGTCGGACAGTTGGCTTGAAATCTACAGTCGGATAAATGCACATGTGTTGAAAGTACCAACTCGACATCGAAAACGCCGCGGCGACGGCGCTATCATCAATTAACCCCTTTTAGCACATGCCATTTGGCAATATTAGTCCGCGGCTTGCTCATCATCTCGTTCCAGTGGCTCATTTCGGCCGGCGACGTCCGCGCCCCGAGAAGGATCCCGCCGATCATATCGTTCTTTGAGAGGCGGTCCTTGTCCAGGACCGAAACGACGAAGGTCGTGTCACGTATCCTATCGAGCGGGATGTTAAAGACGAAGGACTCGTTATAGACTGGATTGAGCGTGTGGTACTTGATGACTGTTTTCTTCTTCTCAACGCGCTTGTCCTTGTGCATGTGCCAGATTTTCACGTACGGATCTGCGAAAGAGAGATAAAAAATTAGTTGATTTTCTGATTTTGCAAACATATGATTTGTTAATCATGCAATATAAATGTAATTTCATATTTGATGTATTAACCAAGATATACACAATAGTGCCTGCTTTTCATATATAGATCTAGTAAGACCTATGATGAAGATCACTTTATAATTTCAGATCATATTTTAAACAAACATAAAAAAAAAAATCAATGAATTTAAGATATGATAACACTGGTTTTGATTCTGACAAGATATATTCCTCCCCCTCCTGCCTGTGATATTTTTGGCAGCTAAATTTTAAATATATTATCATTGATGTGGAGGAGGTCCATCGTGGTGAAGGATTGAGTAGAAGGAATAAACAGTTGTCTCACAATGTATCGAACATAGTTGGAGAGCCATTGTCATTGTTCATCATCGTCATTGTTTTCGCACTGACCTGACTTGATTCATCATCATTATCATCATCATGATCATCATGATCATTGTCATCATCGTCATCAACATCATCATTCTCATCATCGTCATTGTTTTAGCACTGATCTGACTTGATTCATGATCATCATTGGCCTAGAGGACTCTGTGATGATATTTTTTTATGATTTGATATTGATATTACATCACGGAGCCTAGACACGCATATGGGACTGTGCCTAGTGAACTATCAAAACAAGAAGGGAATTCTCTTCATATTTAATATTGGAACTACCGATCCTATTTTTAACTAAACTTTTTTCATACCTTTATACACCGTATGAATATAAAGGTATGACCATTTCGAAAAAGAAAATAAAAAAATTAGAGGTTTCTTACCAGACAAATGTCGTGTATCCATTTGTAAACAATGCAAATACAATAGGCTTGACCATTGAACCGCTTCGATGAGCTATGTCACAAAGTGCCATTTTGAAGAACAATTCATAGATTAATATTAATATTTTTAAATAATACAAATTGAATATTGATTGTAAATAATTATAAAAATAATAATCATTTACAATCAATATTCAAATATTATGATTTCATAAATAATTCTAATCTATGAATTGTTCTTCAAAACGGCACTTCGTAACATAGCTCATCCAAGCTACGTCATATCAAAGCGGTTCAAGCCTATTGTATTTGCAGTGTTTACGAATGGATACGCGACATCGGTCCGGTAAGAAACCTCTCATTTTTCTATTTTTTTTCTTCGAAATGGTCACATCTTTATATGCATTAGGTGTATAAAGGTATGAAATTTAATAAAAGTTTAGTTAAAAATAGGATTGGTAGTTCCAATATTAAATATGAAGGGAATTCCCTTCTTGTTTTGTTGGTTCACAAGGCATAGTCCCATATACTGTACCCGTCTAGGCTCCGTGATGTAATATCAATATCAAAATCATAAAAAATTATCATCACAGAGTCCTCTACGCTAGATCATCAGAGTCATTTTCTACACTGACATGACTAGATACTATACCTGATTTTCCTGTAATATCTTTGGCAGCTAAATTTTGACACTTGAGGACTGTAATTGTAATCCTTCCGGCTGTAGGTGCATAGCACAATGACACCAGTAAACTCCCGAGTTTACCCTACAAAAGGCAAAAAGAGAATAAATTCATGACAAAAAGAGAGTAAATGATAACTTTGTCCCAATTAAGGTATTCATTCTTCTATTGGCAATTAAATCTGGTGACACAACATTTGCTCCCGAGACAATTGCTCCGGGATTAATTTCGTCTAAGATGTAGAGATAGGGTTGCAATAGGGTTGTATGTGAGGTAGGGTATAGTGTTAAACCCAGGGTCGCAGTTCTTCATTTGATTAGTGTGTGGAATTTAGAGCGGAACAATGTCGCCAGAGCAAACGTCACCGAACCAGGACAAGAGCCACTTTTGTCTCCATTTTATAGATCTTGAACCGGAGACACATCATTTGCTCTTGCGACAATTGCTCCGGGCTTAATTCCGTCTAAGATGTAGGGTTAGGGTTGCAATAGGGTTCTATGTGAGGTAGGGTATAGTGTTAAACCAAGGGTTGAAGTTGGTCATTCGATTTTAGTATAGTGTGTCAAATTTAGAGAGGAGCAATTGTCGCCGGAGCAAATGCCATGGAACCAATTCTACCAAAATTATCACAATTTGGGAGAGCAGCTGAGCTGTAGGTCCAAAACTTTGGAGTAGCTCCTGGAGTAGCAAGTAAATTCAATAAACTGGCATAACAGGTAGATACATGCAATTATTGATATAAATTAAGCATTCCACTATGGGCAGGTTTATTTAAATTATTAATTTTTTCATTCACACAGATTTAATACAAAGCAGTAAATAATGTAGAAAGCTGAAATCTGTTTGGAGAAGTTTTTAAACAGTTCTTTTTACTATTGGTTTCTTCCCTTACTCAGATGGTTAGCCATCTTGCACACACTGTGAGGGACTTCATTCCATAGGCTCAATGTATTATTCCCCTAAAAACAGGGGCGCTGATTTAACGCTGATTCTTATTCTGATATATATTTGCAAGGAGGTGGTGCTGATTACTAAAATTCTGATTATTTTCACAATTTTACTCATTCATAGACCTACATTTCGAATAAAAGGAATTTGGTACCGACTGGACACAGTCATGTTAAGAGTTAATAAGATATAGAGATAAACCTCAATATCTTGCCCCATGAATGCCACAATAATAATCATAATATATGTGATTTGTAATGCACCAAATCCACTTGGCAGAGTGCCCAAGGTGCAGTGAAAGAAAGAAAGAGAAAAGTAAAAATATAATAGTAATAGATTCAGGAACAATTAAGATTAGGAAGCATTGAATAGACAAGTCTTAAGGTAATGTTTAAATGTGTCAATGGAAGTACATTCACGGATAACCAGGGGTAGACCATTCCAGAGAACAGGGACAGCGTGGGCAAAAGCCCGAACCCCCCATGTCTTAACGTACAGATAGCCCATCACCTACCCCCTTGTCAATTTATCATTATTCCTGTAGCAAATCGCTGACTTACTGATGATTTTTTACTTGGCGTGAGTGCCCTCCAGTACAATTTTTCGTGTGTCAAGTCGACCTCGGCGAGTGGCAAGTTGATCTCCCCGATCGGGTCGTTTCTACTAAAGCGATCGTAGTCCAGCACCTGCAGATGCAGAACACGCTCTTGTATTTTGCTGTATGGATAACCTGTAAGATGATAAGATAATACTTAAACAATAATTCAGCGATCCATGCATATTTCGTCGGCTGTCATCCGAACCGTCATATAACACATACGGCGGTACAAACCCATTTCAGAGAAAATCGACTTCAAACTTAACTATAATTTTCACACTTAGTTCCCCAGCCTTACAACATATGCATTGCTAGAAAGATACATTGGTGGAAAGACCAAGAAAATTGCTTGACATTGGTACTAAGGATCCGAGAAAATATCGCAAAAGAGCTTCATGTACATGTTTGTAATTTCGGTTTCGACCGGCTTAGACTTTCCCTGTACAAAAACGCCATAGGGTAAGAGCGATACGTTTGACTGACCGCGATTTCAATGCGCGCGCTCAGTCAAGCGTCGTATTGCTTTTCATGTGCAAAGTCAATGCAGTGCAGATGGCCGATACCACGGATTGGCTGACCACGCGCATTGAAATCGTGGTCAGTCTAAATGTTGTATCGCTCTCTTACAGTGTACGTTTCAAATGGGATTTGCGCATTTTATTAAAAATTTGTATGGCATCGCTGTGAAAATCCTCTGTCTCAGAAAATAAAATAAATTGCTGCCTAGAAATTTAGTTATGAATAGTGTAACACACGTACTTTCATTTTATGCAAAAATCACAAAATCAAATTTTTGACCAAAATTGACTGATACGATGGTTCAGATGACAGCCAACGATTTATATATTTCATTATAGGCAGACAAATTGGATTATGAATGTTTGTGCACATTCCTTTTCCAACATTTTCCTTTTTTCTGCTTTTATTAAACCAACTTTTTTTATCAGGGTGAACTTTCTCATTGAAATTGAAAATTAATTTCCAAGTTCAGGGACACTTATTTGAAAAGGTGTTTCCTCATCATCCAGCACATTCCTAAACAAGCCAAACATGCTCGATAACGGAATGACAAAACGTTATTTAAACAGTGTATTGACACTCTGACATAGATAGCAGTCAAGCATAGCTATTCACAAATGAGATTCATTTTCGATAAGAATAGAGAATATTTCCATCAACACCACCCCCATCAAGTAGCTGGGTCATTAAGACGCTAATATGCTCGCGTACCATAACAACACGCGTACACAGGCAAACTTCACGGTCTGAATAAGCTGTGAAGTGTGAAGTTATAGGGGAAAATACTGATTAATTTTTTTCCGTTAAAGGGATAATGTAGCTGTAGGAAAGAGGACTAGGGACATGGGGAATAATAACAATAACTACAACAATAATAATGATGATAACAATAATAATAATAATGACAATAATAATGAGTGCACCAGGATTCACCAGGAAATGAATAGGACAGAACAAATTTTGAATTTTGAAGAGTTACTATTTGCCATCAATATGTGTTCCCTCGTGTTTGACCATGAAGATCAGATATATTTCTGAGTGATTTATTCACTACATGATATATGCACATCTAAGGTAAGATAATCTAACCACATTTAAAAATATTTCTCAACTTTAATCATCTGGAAACGTACAGTTTATCCCCCTCTCATCCAGCTATCCCACTTCTCTGTCTCTCACTCTTTCTCCTTCATTCTCTCCCTCTCCATACTTGTCCACATCTCTCTTTCCCTAATTCTCCACTGCTTTCCACCTCTCTCCCTCTTTTCCCCTTCCTCTTTTTTCCCCTTTTCTCCCCCCCCCCCTCTCTCTCATTTCCTCATTGCCCCTTTGCCCTTTCTCTCCCACTCTCCTCTCTCTCTCTCTCTCTCTCCCTTTCTGTTCCTCTCTCTTTTACACTCACCCCACCAGCAGCAAAGCACCTTTAAATTGAAAAGGTGTTCAGAAATATTTTGCTTCATCTCCTGGAAAGCAATTGCCATCCCCCAGTCCACTGAAGTGTGACGTTGGACTAATTGAAAAATATTCCCTCATTATGATTAAATCAATAACGAAGAGACAGAATGGGACTCCCGAGAGTGATAGTCTAGGCCGCAGACCTTGTATAGAACCCTTGAATAATTTCTGTCCAAGCGTCACTCATGTAGACTGTTTTATCAATAAGGTTCAACCTTTATTTCTTGTGATATATATGCCTCCGTGAAACCAGGGGACATGTCATGAAATGACTTGCCGGACATGTTATCCAACAAACTCTGTAATACATGAATAACTAACGGTTACCATAGTAACATTGCTTCTCAGCCAATCAAAATCAATGAAAGTTGTCAGATACGACAACTTGTTGGACAAAAGATGTTGATGAAATGCTCCCCAGGGCCAAGTTACACGATGCTTTGCAATCAATCACATATCTCATCAAACATTTCTATTTGGTTGCTAGACCATCTTTTAAATGGAATAAGTAGGCAGCAATGACCTAAAATTGGGCATTTCATTTCGTTGGCACCCAGATAAAAAAAAGGCAAACATGGCCCGCCCCTAATGCTCTTTAATCACAACACATAGCTACCCCCCTGCCCCCTACATAAAATGAACCCATAACAATGGCCATCCGATAAATGATAACAATACATTTGTCTTTTCCATTTTGATTAAATGATGAAAATTTTTGTCCTGAGAAAGAATCATTGTAAACCAATAAATAGAAATGGCCAATCAATCCTGCTGCATATGCATTCTACTTTGTGGAGCGTTGTGGCCCAGTGGATTAGTCTCCGGACTTTGAAACAGAGGGTCGTGGGTTCAAATCCCAGCCATGGCGTAATTTCCTTCAGCAAGAAACTGATCCACAATGTGCTGCACTCAACCCAGGTGAGGTAAATGGGTACCAGTAGGAAGTAATTCCTCAAGAAGCTGTGTGCGCTGTGAACGCATAGCTTAGCCGGGTAATATAGGAGCGCCTTGAGCACCTAACAAGGTGGATATGTGCGCAATATAAATATCCTATATTATTATAAAACAATGACCAGCGACCAATACAAAAATTGCTTTCATATTACTAGCAAATTATTATCCTGGGCTTACCTTCAAAATGAAAAGATTCGTTCCAAATAGGATTGAGGTTTTTCCTCTTCACTTTGGTCTCCATTTTGACTTTTTTGTCTGGCAGGAGCATGATTTTAACAAAAGGATCACTTGTTCCGCTAGAATTGAAAAACAGAAAATAATAAAGAAATAATATAAGGGTAAATTATGAATCAAAAAGATAACACAAGTGCACATATTGAAATAATTTCAAAGAAGCATTATTCTTTTTGAACTGGCAGGAGCATGATTTTGACAAATAGATCACTTTGCTAAAATTCATAAAGAGATATTCAAAATAAAGTAGACTGAATTATTTACATGTATACAGAGCATTCTATAAAGTCTGAGTGTACATGGTGAAAAAGTTCAAAAAATTAGTTCATAGGGAAATAATTTTCAAACATCTTTTTTCTAATCTGGCAAGAGCATGATTTTGAAGACCCTAGAATTCATAAAGAGAAAATCAAAGATAAGTAAAATACATTATTGAACGCAAGAAATGACACAATGAAATAAGTTCTAAGAAGAAGTTACAAAGGAAATATTTGCCGACCTTAATTTTACAAAACAGTTATATGCACATCCTGGTCGGTATGCAAATGAGGAGACTGATGACGACATCCACTCACTATTTCTTTTGTATTTTATTATATAAAATATTATAATTTTCTCCTCATTGTCAAGTGAAACAACGATTAATTCCTCCCTGAACATGTAGAATTAGCATTAGTCCTTATTGTCAAAACTGTAAAAAATGAAATATTGTATAATTCAAACAATAAGAAACAAAACAAACAGTGAGTGATGGACATCATTGACAATCTCATTTGCATGTCACTGAGTTGTGCATATCACTGTTTTGTGAAAAATAAGCGAAACATTAAAATGCCATAACTTTCTTATTTCACATCCGATTTTGATGAAATTTTCAGCGCTATGCTAGTTTGATTTTTCTCTATTTATTCAAATCCACATTTTTCTGGCATGGACTTGATCTTTAACAAAACAACAAGAAGAAGGATTTGAGTGTGAAAGTGTGGAATAATCTGAACAGTTACCTGAAATCTTTGGCAGGAAGATGATTTGCTTTGACGATCCGCAGCACCAGTGTTTGATCGGGAAAGTCGTACATAAGGGAGAACTGGATCTTTCCTAGCTCTTCCCCGAACTGAAAGGAATCGTCATCTAAGCCTTGAGCCTGAGGAAGAGGAAGAAAGAAAAGGAGATGAAGGAGAAGAAGAAGGGGAAGAAGAGGAATGAGAAAGTGAAGAAAAAGGAGAACAAGAAGGAGAGAACAGGAAATGCATGTCAACTTGAAATTACGTCAAAATTTAGTGTGTTGTCCAAAGGCTACACAGTGTCGCTTGTCTGTGATATGCGTGTCTGCGCAATGCGTGTCAAAGAAGACAGACAACACCTTCAATCTTTACATTTCCAATACATACTGTATAGAGATATATATCTATAAAAAAAATCAAAATGGTGGAATACTGTAACATTCTAGGCATTTCTTGTACAGGCCTCAAAACCAGTCTCACTCATCAAAACTATGTGTAAAATGAATTGGGATAGAAATAATAAATGTTTACGAGAGCAATGGACAGAATACTTCATGAGGTGAATAGATAATATCATCTTTCACCAAATGATGAGATTTTTTTTAAAGAATAATAAGAAACAATATCACTGTCACTTTTCAGGATTTAAAAGTAGAACTACATTTTAAATCTTAAGTTCAATTCTTAGTCAAGAAAAAATACAGGAATATTAATTGGTTGAAAATCTTATAAAATTTGAACCTACCAGTAGAAGAGAGCCAAAAAGACAAATATTTAGGGATTGCTAACTGCATTTGAGAAGCAATGCTGCCCTCTAGTGTCATACATTATGAAGGTGCACAAAAAGAGTTATAATACAGATAAACTCCCATATCAAGTCAAATATTTACCCAAGTTGAAGCAATATTTTTGGAACAGATTATACATTAGAAAAATGTTGAAAAAACCTCTTCTAGGTCAATTTCTTCCAAATAAAACATCTTTCCAAGAGATTAAACTTCAGCATAGTTTACTGTCTGTTGCCTATGACTTCAGATTGCAATACCATTTTATTCACTGTTGCTCTGTAGGTGTTTAGGGAAGTTGAATAGACAAACAAAATTTATTACAAAATCATCTATAGATAGGCGGGGGGGGGGGGGGGGAGAAGGGGGATGGTGCCATTGAGGGGTGATATGAATCATATTGAGAATACTCACATAGATAGCGGGATGGTGCCATTGAGGGGTAATATGAATCATGAATCATATTATTATTGAGAATACTCACATAGATAGGGCTCAAGGGGGGGGGGGTAGGGGGATGGTGCCATTGAGGGGTGATATGAATCATATTGAGAATACTCACATATATAGGGGACAAGGGGGGGGGGGTAGGGGGATGGAGCCATTGAGGGGGTGATATGAATCATATTGAGAATACTAACATAGATAGGGCTCAAGGGGGGGGGGGACGTAGGGGGATGGTGTCATTGAGGGGTGACATGAATCATATTGAAAATATTCACATAAATAGGGCTCAAAGGGCAGGGGGAGGTAGGGGGGTGGTGTCATTGAGGGGTAATATGAATCATGAATCAATTATTGAGAATACTCACATAGATAGGGCTCAAGGGGGGGGGGGGTAGGGGGATGGAGCCATTGAGGAGTGACATGAATCATATTGAGAATATTCACATAGATAGTGCTCAAAGGGCGGGGGGAGGTAGGGGGATGGTGCCATTGAGGGGTGATATGAATCATATTGAGAATATTCACATAGATAGGGCCAAGGGGGAGGGTAGAGGGATGGAGCCATTGAGGGGGTGATACATGAATCATATTGAGAATACTCACAACGCCTATGGCTTCGGCCTGGCCATTGCTGTTTCCGAGTTGCTGACTCTGGCCAAGCTTGCTTGGATCAGGCTGGACGTGTTCCACGCCAACTTTGGGTTTCGGCCTCTCAAACCTGTGAGAATGACAACAACAAAAAATGAATTGAAAGAAGTACATTTTGATTTATTAATGGTCAACCATGCTCATCGACGGTATTCTTGATGTGAATTCAGACTGAAGTCATTCTGTGTGTATGGTTAAGACAGGTACTGCAGGTACATGTACATGAAGCTATTTAATATGAAAAAGGCGAGACAGCTTGGAAGAGAGATCATCGAGAGAAAAGAGGAAGAAAGAAGAAAGGTGTAGGAGGAGGGAGAAACAGAGACAGATGCAAAATGGGAGAGAGAAACAGAGAGAGACATGAGAGAAGAGGAGGGGGGGGGGGTGAAGAACAAGGGTAAAAATATGCAACTGCAGGGAGGGGGGGGGGCAAAGTGAAACATATACAGAACGATATATCACCCTATGAGATGGACAGATATTGGAGAAAGGGGGGAGGGGAGAAAGAATTGCCATATGTAAAAGGATAAAAGAGCCATTAAACTGGCAAAACTTCAATATTTTTAATAATGATTTCATTTCATAAGGCGGTGCTGCACCATCCCGAGTTTGCTCAATCTCGAGATTTTAGCCCGATTGGTCCTCTTCGCGATTAATCTCGAGATTCAAGAAACCCCATCTCCACCATCGCAAGAAGAGCGATTCCTGCTCGAGCGAGGCATCGATGCATTATGGTCTGACGCCGTGAATAAATAATCCCGAGTGCGTCTGCACCTACGAATTAGCGCGATAATTCGTAAAATAGCGCGCTATTTTGCAAATAATCCCAAGTTGACTTGGGATTGCAATCTCGAGATTAATCCTACGAACTAGCGCGATAATTGCGTCTCCATTGCAAATAATCTCGAGATTGTTCAGATCGGGATAATTTGCCGGATCAGAAAAAGCGCGCTAATTTGGAAACTCAGGATGGTGCAGACGGCCCTATATTGATAAGAAAACTAAATAAGTAAAGCACTCCATCTCTGCCTGAGGGGGTTAACCACTATCATCCTCTACGCCATTCTGTTTCAAGCCTACATTTTCAGGGTGGTTTGCCACAGGCCGAAATGGAAATTTGCCGACCGACCGCTGCCTCCATCTGACAGCCCGCGCCAAATCCCTCCTCATTAATTACCCATAATTGTCACTTTGCAGGGGAATATTGCTGCTAAAAACCTCTCCATCATGTCAAAATACATTTGCCCCCAGGACTGGGAAATGGCCACGAGTGCTTACACAAAGGCTTCAAAGCTCTATTGACCAAAAAGAGCCAATATTTGCTTTGCATTGTGAGCTTTAGTCGTAACCATGGAAATCCATAGATGATTGGTCCTACACTAAAGGTTTGATTACTGGATAATACATGAATTCTATGATCTTTTAAAGGTGTTGGGATATAATTGAACCACTTGATAGAGAGACGTTATCAACAGAGCCCTAATGGAAGAAAAGTTATTTCTTCGTACAATAAAACAAAAAGAAAAGATATGAGATCTGAGCATCAATCACAAATGCCAATTGACACTATAATTCATACAAACGTCCATTGCGCTCAGATTCCACTGCCATTTCTGTCATTGTGAAGGATATTACAAAACTCATATTTTACATCACTTGAATTACAAGCTCCACTATATTACAATGGAATAAATGGGTTTATCAACTTCTTGAATGCCGTCTACGCCATGAACAGACAAAGCTCAAAATAATGACAATCGAAACAAAAAGACACTTTTTGAGATAATACTTTTAACTATAACTACAGCATGAGTTCATTGTTAATGAATGTAGCAGCACTTTATTATTAAATGTTGATAAAAAGCTGAATTCAAGTAACATCATTCAGACAGCCACAGTGTTTAGAATAGTAGCTGTAGATAAAAAGAGACAACTTTCACAAGCTGAACCATGCAAAAACAAAAGACCATCAAACTGTGATTTCATGCATGTTTAGCCCCCCCCCCCCCACCTCGACTTTCAAATTTTGAACCGCAGCCCTTGATCACCATAGCTCTCATTATACCATCAAACCTCATAATTGGAAATGAGGCCAACATATTACCAACCACTAAACAATGCCCATCACATGCTCCATCTATTTTGCACGACACAAGGTACCTTGGCTGGTTGGCTAATTAACGAAGGGTGACGAAGACCGTGATATCGTTTGTTTGCCTTAAAAGAACGTTATTACATGAATCAAGCCTGTTTACCGGTTACACCTCTTCTGTTCTGAGTGAAAGAAAATTGTTTGAACTCATTCATGTACTTTCATACAGATTTAGTTAATGTAGTCCTCTACACTTGAAGCATTCAAAGAAGTAACAGTAGTACTCTGAATAGAAGAAGGATAAATTATGGTGGTAGTAGTAGCTGGAGTAGTACTAGCGGTGATGGTAGGAGTAGGAGTAGTAGTATAGTAGTAGTAGTAGTAAAAGTAGTAGCAGTAATAGCAGTAGTCATTGTAGTAGCAGTAGTAGTAGTGGTAGTAGTAGTAGTGGTAGTAGTAGTAGTGGTAGTAGTAGTAGTAGTGGTGGTAGAAGTATTAGTAGTAATTGTAGTAGTAGTAGTAGTGGTAGTAGTAGTAGTAGTAGTAGTAGCAGCAGTAATAGCAGTAGTTATTGTAGTAGCAGTAGTAGTAGTAGTAGTAGTAGTAGGAGTAGTAGTAGTAGTAGTAGTAGTAGTAGTAGTAGTAGTAGTAGTAGTAGTAGTAGTAGTAGTAGTAGTAGTAGTAATAGTAGTAGTAGAAGTAGTAGTAGTAGAAGTAGTAGTACTAGTGGTGGTAGAAGTAGTAGTAGTGGTAGTAGTAGTAGTAGTGGTAGTAGTAGTAGTGGTAGTAGTAGTGGTGGTGGTAGTAGTAGTAGTAGTAGTAGTAGTAGTAGTGGTAGTAGTAGTGGTGGTAGTAGTAGTAGTAGTAGTAGTAGTAGTAGTAGTAGTAGTAGTAGTAGTAGTAGTAGTAGTAGTAGTAGTAGTAGTAGTAGTAGTAGTAGTAGTAGTAGTAGTAGTAGTAGTAGTAGTAGTAGTAGTAGTAGCAGTAGACAGTAGTAGTAGACAGTAGTAGTAGTAGTAGTAGTAGTAGTAGTAGTAGTAGTAGTAGTAGTAGTAGTAGTAGTAGTAGTAGTAGTAGTAGTATTAGTGGTAGTAGTAGTAGTAGTAGTACTGTAGTAGTAGTGGTAGTAGTGGTAGTAGTGGTAGTAGTAGTAGTTGTAGTGGTGATGGAGGTATAGTAGTAGTAGTTTTAAAAGTAGTAGTAGTAGCAGTAGCAGTAGCAGCAGCAGCTGTTAACAGCTAGTAGCAGTAAAAGTATCATGACTCCTCATTTTTTAAACACATATATATTTCATTTCCTGACAAACCTATTTATAGGTGATGCCATCCTTTCCTCCTCTCACTGAATCATATCTTTTGAGGAGAAAAAAAAGGACAAAGATAGATTCTGGCTGATACCATCTACACATTATAACGGCTTTCTAATGAATCGGTCTCGTCTAATTGCAAAATGTACCCTCTGATATTACACATTTCAGTGTCATCCCGATCAGATGCGATTTATTCACGGGGGATTGGGTTTTGATTTATACCAAATCTGTCCCTATTAAATCTTGTCAGTACTCATTAGGGAAATGGCAACAAATCACAATTGTATAGATGCCTACCAGATTGGGTCCCATGCCCCGTTCATACTTCTCCTTTATGTGGGTTTAGAACTGACATGCACCGAAGCAGATTGGGGACCCCTCAGTAGACCAGCAGCAGAGAGCAGGGTTCAAAGCTTTTCAGGAAAACAAAATTCCCTGATTTTTCCCTGACTTTTCCATGATGAAGTTTAAAAATTCCCTGATAATAATGTAAACCCTTTCCCAGTTTCGCATGTCTTCTCAGTTGTGCAGTGGAACTACATTTTCAGTATAAAAACAATAATGTAAAACTAATTAGTACCACCATAACCAGTCATTCAATGGATGTTGTTTTGATATGCAACAAAATATAACAGATTCTGACTGACTACCGTGCTTTCGACTTTGGGCTGACCAAAATTCCCTGATTTCTTCCCTCATTTGAGGCATTTTCCCCTGATTTGAGGTATTTTTAAAATCAAATTCCCTGATTTTTCCTTGACTGGAAAAAAAGCAAAGTAGTTTTCCCTGATGGGCTGGGAACCCTGAGATAGGTGCTGCTAGGTAGGGCTATCCTGCCATTTTCATTTTGTTCATTTCATGGTACTTGCTTCTTTTTTTTATAATGCAAATCAATTCAAATCAAATGAAGGACATTGATAACAATGTGCAGAAGCAGGCACATGATAACATGATTCTATAATACATGTATGTTCACCTATTTACAAGTACTTCTGTATTTCCTAATATAAAGTTTTAATGAAATAACTGTAATTTCAGTATCATATAAAAAAAATATATACTTTAATAGATGTCCATTTATTCATAGCTTACTACAATTATATGCGTGGAACATGAATGTTACCCAAGGTTGACGACCATCCCACCCCCCGTCCCTAAGCAGATGCTATTGATGGAAAGGGTTGGGCTGGGGGGGGGGGGAGGGTGGGAAAAAACACACACAGGGGCTCAGGGCGAAACCCGGAATGCTAAAAAAGCCCTGGGAACCAAAGAAAGGTTCTGGAAAATCCCAATTAATTGTCATGTTAAAACTTTTCAAAAAATGCAGAATTAGGCAGTAAGCTGTAAAAAAGTAGCCCCCCTAAATACAATATTATATTTTTGCCCGGGGGGGGGGGGGGAGCATTGAAGTCTTGATAGACATATGGCAGGTTTAAAAGGTTAGACTGTTTTCCAGCAGAAGATGAAATTTGTACAATTACTATTTGCATTCATGGTAGTAATAACGCAGGCGCCTTTTATCCAAAGTTTAATTTTCAGGGCAATTAATGTGTAATACATGGCCCCAAACATTCATTACTGAATCAGCCAGACTCTCTTCAAAATGCGAGAGGGGATCGTAATGGACAAAGTGGATTTACAGGAAGCAATATCCTACCAATCAAACTTTGTTTCATTTTAGATGAAAATGGGGTTACTTTTATTGGATGTCACAGATGGCATAATGCGCATCTCGGGACAAGTTAACAAAGGCACGGCCCACGGCAGCCTCTATCAGATTACTCCATTAGGATTCAGTAACACGCATCATCATTCAATCCATTCATAAAGTAGATAGTAGAGTGTTCGGCCAAATACAAAACCAGCGACATTCTTGCACCAGAACGGACCATATCGGACTGATAAAATTCAAAATAAAACAAGTATTGTGTGTGATATATAAGAATCAGATTCCACACTTCTAAATAATAAAAACTCATGAATCAATAACATGGCTGCTACATGTACATGTATTTTATAGTTGAAACACTGGTGGATCCAAGGGCTGGCTGTGCCCCCCTTTTGAGAGCCAGAACAAGAATTTGTAATGTATATACTGTTTTTACTCAAGTGTCCCCCCCCCCTTTGAAAGTGAGGTTTTTTTTTTTGCTACTCACATTTTCATCAGGAACATGTGCCCCCCCCCCCCGGATCCGGATACAGAACTGATTAGCTTTGTAATTGGCACAAGGGGAGGAGGGGGGGGGGGGGGTTGTAGGGATTGAGTCTTGCATTCTTAATACTATTTATTCTTCTAATACATTGGCATTTCAAATGAACACCCAATTGTATCTTATCTCTTTCTTTTTTGGGGACGGGGGGTCTAAATCAAATTCAACAAACATACAATCACATTTCATATAAACTTTTTCTTCCTTTCTTATTAACTAGGTTCTCTTATTTGCAAAACAACTTTTCATTTTTCCTTTTCCCTAAAAAATTATTGCTTTTTCCTATCTTTGTCTTTCCTTCTCTGTCCCTTCCACTTTATTGAATCATCAATGAGTTCATTACACAATCTGATAGTTTTGTAGGGAATCTGTTACTTATGTCCTTTTATCATTGTCAAATGGAGATCGACTTCAGATCATTTCAAACATCTTCAGGGCCACAGAGACATATCCAATATCTTAATTATGAAGATTGCAAACATCTTCAATCCCATACGGATATAATTCCATACCTTAATATGCCTTAATATGGAAGACTTCAAACAAATTCAGAGAGCGACAAGGGCATAACCCAAGATCTTATAGTCAGCCCAGTCAGACTAACGACTTTGTAGCTCCGAACTGGCCACTTATTGAATGATGAAATAAGAAATGAAACATGTGTTATAAATACACCAGGGTCTTAATCTAATTGAAGCTTGCATGTCAGCACGAAGAATTAGCCAGGGAGAGATATTGATTGAGAGTGCTTCTATGGTAGAAAACAGTTCGCGTTCATGTAAACTTGTATGATTACAAACGTGAACATGCATGTGCATCGGTAATGGTCTCCCACTCATATTTAATTTAAAGCAGAATACAATCAGGAATGTGTTCACATTTGCATTTAAACTTGACTCCGCTGAAAAGGTATGAAAATAAAGAGCGGAGTACTGTGTAAAAGAAATTGTAAAATTAGCCCAATGATCTTTTTCTATGCATTATGTTAATGGGTTCTGGGGGGTGTTTCACAGAGATTTAAGTATGACTTAGAGTCGCACCTAAATACCAAGTTGCGTACGGTATGAAAGGCTTGACAGCATTTGTCATGAGGACGCGCACTACTGCGTGTCTATCAATAAGATCGAGCGTTCCATATCATGTACGCGTAGGCATTTAAGTGCGACTTAAGTCATACTTAAATCTTTGTGAAACACCCCCCTGGACAAATATCTTTCTAAGATATGAACATACTGCCCCCCAAAAAAAAAAAAAATCAATGAATAAATAAATATATAAATAACTAAAAAATGAATACATAAAAAGATTTCAAAAATAGGAAAAAAAGGTACAAATATTTTTTTCAAACTAATTAAAACATTTAGTATGAATGCTCAAAGGATTAATAATTGCTCATTAGAACAAGAAGAATAAACTGTAACACAATATAATATCCTGCCGTACCAATGCACTACTGAAAACATTACTTTTAGATACTGAATTAAAAACACAAACAAACTCAATAGACAAATACAAATATTCCAACACAATCAGAAGTATTCTGAGCACATGAAAACAGAGAACTTTAAAGGTATTGTTTAACTTTGTGAGCAGCCGATTTAAAAAATTCTCAAACCAAGATGAAACATGTGTACAAGTGCATGTATTAGAACTAATAAACCCTGAAAACAACCATTATTGAGAATGAAAAGCTAAAACTACAAGGCAAACCCCGATTTTGTAAATAGGCGTCTTATAGACGCCTAAATAGTACACATAAGTGTATGGGATGAAGTTAAGATGGTGTTTTCGGTCACTTTATATTTCAACTTTTGAAGCACTAAATAATTATTTTCGAACGCAATTTTTCTGGGCTTCATTTTTTTAACATATCACAGACACAGGTGACAAGTGTGACCTTCTAGCTCAGATTTTTAAAAAGTCAAACCAATGTTAACCAATCACTTTAATAGCAATTAAATTTCCTTTTCCACTACATTGGTTCCCTCGATAAAATGTATGGCATATTCCGAATGTCAGTCTAAAAATGCTGATATATTTGCCACATTTCCACCAATGCATTCTTAATGCCATGTCACGGCACTGTGCAAATACTGGAGTGCATTGGCTACTTTTACAATCAATGAGTCTTTTTAAAGGTTTTAAAGGGGAAGTTCACCCTGACAAAAAGTTAATTGCAAAAATAAGAGAACAAATAAAAAATATTGCCGAAGGTTTGAGAAAAATCCATCAAATATTTCAAAAGTTATCAGAATTTTAATTATTTGATTTGTGACATCACTTGCGAGCAGCTTTCCTACATATATCTAAGGTTAAAAAAAAAAATCGATGAAATGTCATTTTCTCAAAAAATTGAAAATGATTTTTACTGCACCTTCAGTATATCAATAGAAAAAATCATTTCACACCCGTTCTTAAAACGAAAATGAAAATATTTAAGTCATCACGAACCATTAAAAAATTAAAGTTATGCATTTTTTTAATTACATAACAAATGGGACAGCTGCTTGTTTATGATGTCACAAATCCAAAACTTAAAATTCTAATACTTTCTTAATCTTTAATGGATAATCCTCAAACCGTTACCAACATTTTTTAATCATTTTTCCTGCTCTTTTTACAAGAAACTTTCCTTCAGAATGAACTTCTCCTTTAATTCGGATGGAAGTCCCCACTAACTTTTGGCATTTTTCTTTTTCAATTCCACAATTGGTAAACCCTTCTGGTCATGTCAGCTTTTCATTTCCTAAAAGGTCTAAAAATTTGACACTTGAGAAAAAAAAGAAAAAAAACTTGTCTTTTTGCAGGCTTAGGCAATACTCCAATTTTTTTAAGAGTCTCTCTTTTGATTTCCTAGGTATTAACATCAATCAAAGATGAAATCTGAATTTGAGATAACTTAAAAAATTTGCTTTAAAAATGTCTTTTACAAAAAGCGTTTCTGTCTGCTGAAATACTCTTGGGAAGATAACATAAACATTGACATATTGATTGATTGATTAGATCTATCTATCGCATAAACAACATGGGGGAAAATGAATATGCATGTATGTGCATATAAAACCAGGCCCTATTATAGCCTTTACATCACTAAAATTATAATATCTCAAACCATAGCACTGCTGGAAAAGTGGTTCCATGACATTTGCAACTATTGCTCCGCTGTAAATTCCACACACAAACGGAATTACCAACTTCATCCCTTGATTTAACACTATATACCCTATCCTAAAAACTAACCCTAAATCTTATATAAAACCCTATTGCAACCCTAACCCTATATCTTAGACAAAACAAAGCCCGGAACAACTGTCGCCGGAGCAAATGTTATGTCACCGAAAAAGTACAACATGCCACAGTGGGTGATTTCAAGTCCGGTGTTGGCATTGGTGTTGGTGTTGGAATTTGAATTGCTTCCCCTAGCTCCAAAATCTATTCTGAGTTTGTAAAACTGATCTAAATCACATTATTAACATCTCAAAAACTAGTGAGTAACTTTTCAGGACCATCTTCATTTTATGTTTGGTGTTATACTCGTGTGAAAATTGACGTAACACCAAAACCAATAGGTCAACACTGAACTTGAAATCACCCCGTGTATCACAAGGTGTGGCACATTTTGTTCAGTGTGTGTCTCGGTGGGCCACAATATGTGCCACAGTGCATTCACAGCTTGTGCCTGCATGTGAGCGTGTGTGTGTGCCAGTGTGAGCCAATGTGTGCCACAGTGTGTTCACAGTGCAGAAGACAGTGTGTGTATTCACTGTCACACGGTCATTTCAGTTTCCTTTGAACATGTTAATGGTGTGCATCACATTTTCAAATAATACCCCTTTCATAAACCTATCCTCCAATTAGCCGCCTAAGAGTAATGCGGATAATAAAAAAAAAATTGCGTTCACAAACTCCGAAAATAAGCCGCACTATTTTACGAGCGCCCGTCCTGAAAAAGGCGGATAATAGTCATGACAACTGGACACGCCCCCTCCGATGCGGTTGTGTTGGAAAAGGGTGACCTTGTGACCGCACCATGGCAATTATCCGCATTATTTGGAAATAAGTTCATAAACTCAAAATCTTGTCCCGGTGCTGCTATTATGCGGATAATAGCAGCATCAGAATAATGCGGATAACTCTGGTCCTCCTCCAATTTTACGACCAAATTATGCTGCTATTAGCCGCATAATTGGGTTTATGAAAGGGGTATAAATTATGTGAACACACCGAAGACCGAAGAAGTGTCCACAGCGTAGAATTGTGTCCACACTTGAATTTCAGCATTTCAACAGTGTGACTCCCATCTACACACAGTCAACTAAGTGAACACACTGTGGCCACACTGCCACACAATTAATATTACTCCACATATACCTGTATAATAAAAAGCCACTTGATAAATGGATTACTTGTATACACGCTGGCAATTGAACACCTTGTAAAATAATCATCCTATTTATGATTCTTAACACCTGTGATAGCAAAGTCTTTGAAAGAGCCGCATGCCGCCTATAGAGAGCCGTCAATTTGAATGACTATTAATTAGCTGCTAAAGTAATTGATTACTCAATTAGCATACCCAAACCAATTAGACTGTAGAAGCTAATTGCTCTTTAATTGATTCATTTGCTAGTTTATTTGTACATCAAGGAGTGAACAAAATGTACTGTGAATATGGAGTGATAGCGAGGGAAAGTAAGAACTATTGGACACAATCTGGTTTACTAACTGAACTTGATCGGGTATACAATTTTACACAGGATGTTAAAAATTTTAAATGAAAAAAAAAAATGAAAATCTACATTTTATTGTTTGAATTAGAAATCTTAAATTACTCTGAAAATTCATTGTGCTCTATTGATCAAGGGCTGGGCAGCCACTGTGCAGTGCCAGATAGACGATGCTGTGTCCCTTTATAAATGTTGTGAACGCCCAAAAGGGTAGCAGCACGTCCCATCTTTTCATGCCTTAAAAAAAGACATGTGGCTGGGGTTTGAACTCCCGACCTCCTGGTAGTGAGGTGGACACTTACCTACTGATCCATCACACCGGTACAGTAAAAATGAAGCAACAATATTCAATGTCTAATGCTTATAAGTTGAATCATTAGAGTTCAAACATGGTAAAATGGAGGTGATTTTTTATCTGATTGCTATTAAGAAAGCATGATTGCTTGTAAGCAAGCAACCAGAGGACCAACGGCTTAAGGTCCTCTCCGAGGGACCTGGTCATGAGGATGAATGTCTTTATACCAAAGGGCACTAGCGCACCAAGTGTGAATCAAACCCGGGTCACTGGAATCCGAATCCCCCGCTCTACCGACTGAGCTAACATTGTCTCAGCTCTCAGAGAAACCTAACATCAAATAGACTAGCTTTATAGCCGGGGTAATATAGGAACGCCTTGAGCACCTAGCAAGGTGAATACATTGTACCTGCGCTATACTATCCTATATTATTACTATTTTATTAATCACTGTGGGTTTTTTTGGAGTACACTACACCATAATTTCAGAACCGCAATCATGACCTATATTCAGAAAATCTTTATTTTTGCCCAATGGCTTGTAGAAATACAGTATATCACATTGCACAATATCATGGTCAACAGTGAATAACCAAATGTGCAAGGTTTGATCGAGCAACAACTCAAAGCAAAAGGTGCCATATACTTTTTTAATAAGAAACATGATTTCATATGCTGCTATCACATAGTACCATCCGCATGCATTATTTAATTTAAAATCAGGGGAAATGTTCAACTGATTTTAAATCAAATAATCGTTGGCGAGTCAAGTTCCCGTTTAATACATAAAACATTCACACTGAAAGGGAGAATTGCACAAGAGAAACGCTGAGTAAGATTTCCACTGAAAGAGGCAGCTCAGATCCTCAGAGTTTTATCAAGTGCCTTTTAAAACTTTTCCTTTTAATTTCAAAGAAAATTTTATTGTACATTAGATTTTGAACAAAAGTTTACATATTTTTCAACAAAATATGCACATGCAGCATTTTATCAGTGCCTGAGCATTTTCATTTATTTGATTTATCATCAGGGTACAAAAACACAAAATGAATTGGTCAAGGGCATATTGCTGAGCCGAGAATCGAAACCCCGGACCCTCGTGTATGTGCAGCCCGGCACCATAAACCACTCAGCCACGGCATCTTCACATGTCATACAAATCAAATCCCTTCATATCGTCCAGTGTTATATAAAACGTTGCATGCTGATCATTGATAATGTAATAACCCATTTTTGTTTCTTTTCTAAGTCCAGACACATCGTTCCATATCCAAAATTGAAAGCAAGTTCCCGGGAGACCAGCGCCAACTGGATGTGGATGATGGTTGCCATAGCAACCAACGACTCCATCGGCTTAAACCGCGACATAGATTCATGTTTTGCAGTCATTTTGGATCGCACGTAATGCAGCGATCGTGGGCGGACATAATATTTAAGAGAACATGAAATGAATTGATAATCAAGTGAAGGCTTTCATGGAATAAGATTTTAATCAGGGCCGTCTTACAAAGAGTTACGATTGATCCAATCCTGCTAACTGTGTGGAAATCCATCAATGTCATCATTTTTTTCTACAAGATATTTGCACGATGACATTGACAAACACACTATTACCATTCTGAATTAACATGAGAATGATGAATGCATTCAATGAAACAAAAAACATCGTATCTAGAATCTTTTTTGGAAAAACATGCATTTTAGATGTTGACGATAAAAATGATGAATGCATTCAATGAAAAAAAAATTGTATCTAGAATTTTTTTTTTGAAAAACATGCATTTTAGATGTTGATAATTAAAATGATGAATGCATTCAATGAAAAAAAAATGTATCTAGAATAAAAAAAACAAACAAACATGCATTTTAGATGTTGACGATGCTGGCTTTCCATAGTTGTGGTTGATTGGATCAATCGCAACTCTTTGGAAGGTTGGGCTCAGATCTATCGTAAAAGTAGTTTGATAATTTCAAGCAAGGATCCAAGCTTGTTTGATTGGATTGATATGCAAATCAAAGAATTATCAGGTATCATGATGCTTTTTTTTCAAAGTAAATATTTATACGATTAAATATCAAAACAAAGATTATAATAGATGGTATTTATAATGCGCCAAATCCACCCTGAAGATTGCCCAAGTCACAATGAAAGATGAAAGAGAGAGAGAGAAAGAGAAAATATAAATGAACTTTTTAATCATGTGGAAGAGTAAAAAAAAAATGCACAGAACCAATAAAATTCCTACAAATGTCAAGGTTTATGGGGGACTGGGGCTTTGAATGTAAAGAAATGTCAAAAGGAAAGAATAATGTGATTATAAAAACACCAATTCCATGCTATAGAGTGTGCGATGTGCAAAAAGAAAAGATGAAGTAGAAAAATGCACAGAATGTATGATTTTTTAAACAGTCCACAAATAAAAAAAAATCCAACATTGAACGTAAAAATCAATAAATTTTGATCAAATTTCCTTACTATTCAAAATGTCATTCAAATTTATGGCATACATGCAGATGTAATGTACAAGTTCTTGTAACAAATTAATAAGAATATAAATATACAAAGAAAAACAAAATGGATGTGACTTGCATTTATATTATGGTGCAAATGTGAATGAACTCACTTCGTTTCCAAAAAAAATGATCTTCTTGCATCGTGTTTTTTTAAACTGAAACACACATAGATGCAGAGTGACTTGAAGAGGGGAAAGAACCAGTAAAAAGTAACTAATAGTTGAACTAACTTTGTATCGTCTATCTTCCTGTTGTTTGGTATTATATTGTTCATGACAGGAACGATTAAGGATTTTATCGTCTCTTACATTTTCAAAACCAGGGCAAAAATATAAAACGAACAAAATCTTTCTTACATGTACCAGTGAAATTACAGGTAAAAACTAATGTACTATTATATCTTCATATTAAAGAGATTCTAATGAAATCTAACAATAATGGGTGTTAATTACCGGTTGCCTGTACTATTTCAACAGAACGGCAGAGAGCGAAGAAGGAATGAAAGGATATTATTCGACATGAAAGGCTTTTTGAGAGCTGCCTACGGTGTTAAAATTGTCTCAAATTCAATATCCTTTTCAATATCAAAGCTTCCATTCCAACGACGCGAAAGAAAATTACCGACATAAATTGCATTTTATTGTTTCTGAAAGCATATTCACTCTTTATGAGTAAAATGCACATCAGTTCAGATACAAAATGATCAAACTCTTCAATATTTCTTTAATACACCGATCCAGGTTGGGTTGGACAAACGTTTAAAGCATGTTTTTACAAACGTTCTCTATTCCAGACGTTTAATATTCTGAGAGTTTGTTATATCAGTCCGAAGGTTCATTTAAGTGAAGATATGTTGTTTCGAACATAAAAAAGAAGGTCTGATAACGTGAAGATTTCTTATAAAAAACAAAACAAGGTTTGTGACTCTAAAAAAATTCAGTAATCTGAATATGAAGCAACTCAAGCAAGCTTATATTGTTCATCAGTTATTAATTAATTTTTTCGTACGAACAAACGTTCAAAATCGTTTTCCATTGTCAGATTAACAAACCTTATTACCGTGCCTTCAGAAAAATTCCAAAGTACTGGGGTTAACCCTATTCACTTTCAGATTAAATATTTGAGACTATTATTCTTGCATCAACGTTTAATACCCCTTTCATAAACCCAATAAAACCCAATTATGCGGCTAATAGCAGCATAATTTGGTCGTAAAATCAGAGAAGGACAAGAGTTATCCGCATTATTCTGATGCTGCTATTATCCGCATAATAGCAGCATCGGGACAAGATTTTGAGTTTATGAACGTATTTCCAAAAAATGCGGATAATTGCCATGGTGCGGTCACAAGGTCACCCTTTTCCAACACAACCGCATCGGAGGGGGCATGTCCAGTTGTCATGACGATTATCCGCCTTTTTCAGGACGGGCGCTCGTAAAATAATGCGGATAATTTTCGGAGTTTGTGAACGCAATTTTTATTGAATTATCCGCATTACTCTTAGGCGGCTAATTGGAGGATAGGTATTATTGGGTTTATGAAAGGGGTATGAGGGGATACACTGGGTCGCAGCTTTAGTACTGCAATGAAAGTAAAAACAACAACTTTGTGATGGTAGACGAAAGTAACTTGGAAAGGGGGATCTTAAGATAGTTGCATTAGAATATGATGAGGGAAACCATAAAAGCATCATTCATCATGATAAATTCAAGCATATTCTTAAAGACTACAGTATTTTGTTCAATATGATGCTCAAGACCTGTGCATTTCAGAATACTTGAATACCATTTGCTAACTAGCAACCTACTCTTGTGGCCATCTTTTAGAACGCTCCACACTATCATATTCCTCCGTCATTTTGTCTCTCGTGGAGTATCGATTTCCCTTCAACATTTTTATTCTTTTGACATGACTTCTCTCAATGAAAAAAATACTAATTGTTGCTGTTATTGTGTTTATCCAAAGAACACCTCAACATGATGTGGAGATATATGTTTTTGCCAAATTCTAATATGCTAACAATATGGATTTTTTTTGTGGGGGGGGGGGGGCTAAGGAGGGGTAAATATTATAGAGATATTCATTCAAATTAATTACTCCATCACTAATTCACACCCCTCTCTATCCTTTTCACCTGTTTTTCTCTCTTGCACCCCCCCCACCCCCCCCCCCCCCCCGTCCCTCCATCTTTTCCTTGCTCTATACCCTCATCGCTCCCCCACTCTCTCCCCTTCTAGCTCTCAGACCTTCCAAATTTGCTTGTGGTTCTGGTATCTAGTCTTTAACATCCCATAAAAACAGCAATAAAATGCTATGAAATAGCCAACATTTCCCCAAAAGGAATATCAAATGGGACTTGAAATTGGAGACAGCTGATGAAAGAAAGAGAAAATGATTTTGATAAAGAATGATACCCCCAAAATGAGGCTATTGACATTTCTGAGCAGAAACTTGTTTTATCAATATGAGTTCAACAATCTTCAATCCGCTTAAATACTATTTGCTTTTACATCTCACATGGACAAATGACAGTATGCTACACCGCTATCATCCATATCATCTCCTATTTCTTCCTTTATTGATACACCTCGTCTGTCAATTATTTGATCATCTTTCAGTAGCTATAATGGCAACAAATTTTATGTTTTTTAAATTTTGTTTGTAAATTTTCTCTGAATATACATGTATAATGCTCAAGTAATTGTTTTTTTGTATAAATTTCATTAAAATTGTTTATTTAGTTGGTCAACATTGAGCACACAAATGGATCTGTTATAAAGCACACAGACAGCCAAATGGGTGGGCTATAGGGGAGAAAAAAAAGAAGACGAGAGAAAGAAACAGAATGAAAGGGAAATTTCTTGAATGCCATGTCAAAATCTATCAAAAAATTAGATTTTTAAGTTTGAATAGGGATTTCTTTTTCCTAGCTTGCACACATTTTTTTCATTCAAAATTTCCCCACCCCACACCGAACTGTGCCATTTTAAGATTTTGGGCTTAATTACTCATCTGATAGTTACATGTATCAATGCCATTTGGGTTTAGCCATATATTTTCATAATTTTTTATCTTGCTTTTCCTTTTACCAAGGAGCTTTCAACACATTTTCCTGTCTCCTGTCTTTCTCCATCTTCTTATGGGCTATTCCACGGTTACCCACGTTACATTTGGAGACACCTTGACTCATACTTGGAGCTGTAACTCCATTATTATTGATAGGAACTAAACATCTCTTTATCACAACATAGTACGCAGTCTGACTATCCTTTGTATAAAAACAAAACTTGGGAAATTTCATTATGCTCCTGGCAAATCTTTGAAATGTGTCGGTTACTCATGTTACATGATTTGGACATGCATAAAATGAAAAGTGGACATAAGTGAAAAGTGTCCTCATACAAGGCTTTTATGAAAGTTGATTATATCCATTTCAAAGAAGTATATAAGGGAGACAAATTTGTATATAATTAAAAAAATCAAGAACACATGGTTTTTACTAAGGGTGCAGATAAAGTGGTTACTCACGTTACGGTTTAGATGGGCTATATGTACAAAGACACATTGAGCTCATGTCCACCAACCTATGGAATTGCCCTTATCCGTATTTCTGTCCCCCACCCTTCCCCTCATCTTGCTAGCAGCATAATGGGATGTGACATCCCTCACACTTACAATTTAGAGAGTCATCCAACCTGCGGGAACGACTAGATCCCTACACCAATTGATGGATGATCATCATCCTCAAATTGGCAGCGCTGCTCAAAGCTCTATTAGTCCGTTATGGACAAGCGATGGCTCCAGAATCTATCTACTGGAAGGGAGACAGAAAGGTGTAATGAGAATCTACAGGGCATTGCCACGCTAGCTTAGAGTACAGTGCACCTTGTTATGTATATATACCAAAGATAGCTTGCCCATATCCATATTAATTTGGAAAGCAAATCATCAGTACCTCTGATGTACATCGTGCACATCTAAGGGTGGAGCATAAAGGGGCATATGCCCCCTTTTTACCCAAATACTATATACACAGAGTACCCGGTGGTTTAGTGTGGTATGTTGTGCCCATATTTGTGGGTTCAAATCCCAGCCATGGCGTGTTTTCCTTCAGCAACAAATTTACCCACATTGTGCAGCACTCAACCCAGGTGAGGTAAATGGGTACCCGGCAGGATTGATTCCTTGAATGCACTGAGTGTTGAATGGCAGCTTGAGCTAAAGCCGGGGTAATAATAATAATAACAATGCGCTTCGGAATAGATTATTTCTAGATAGATGTCGCTTTATAAATGCCTATTATTATTATTATCATTACAAGTGGAGCTAAAAATGGGTGCCTTTTTAAAGTGTATACTGCAGACTTTGTTAAGTCGACAAATATTTAGAAGAGCCAAATGGACAGATGGTGCAGTGATTTTTTATCAAATTTTCCCGTGCCCCCATGTCCCCCACCCTCCTACCATTCTCAAACCCTGGAATAAACTTGGTGTATATTTAAGCAACGGAAAGTTGTATCATTGGTCGTATTTGACATGTTGACTATTTCTAAATCCAATAATTCTCAATGGCTCATGCAACCACCTGGTTCAAGAAACGGATGTATAATACAGCAGACCTCGATTAATATTCCTTAAAATTCAATTTCTAGAGGAACATCAAAATACTAACGCATTTATTTTCGAACAGAATTGTGTTCATACATCGTTTGGTATACATTCACTACAACATCGTGCATACATTTGTCTGGTAAATAACAGAAATTGAATTAGATGATCTGAACTTATCAAAAGCGAAAAGCGGTGTGCAAATTCAGGATTATACCCTATTAGCCACGTAAATTTTCTATTCGCCAACGCAAGGTCGAGTGAATCAGAGATGTGATTAAAAGGTGAAACTTCATTTGAATATCTGATAATCCCCCAATCCTTCCATGCACATGCAGCTTTTGAGTCAAAGTATTGCTGTAGGAGAGGTTAGTGTTTTGAATTGGTTTTGTGTGTTTCTGCATAGCCAGCATTGCTAAATGTACAGCAAAAAACATGGCCAGAAAGTGATATACAAATTAAACTTGATCTCTAAGAAATTACCTTATTCAAAATCATGCTGAATCAATCAACATGATATTAATAAGCACCTCTCTAACTTTTTTCAAGTAAGCATGTTTCTCTCTATATCAATCTCATGATAAAGAAAATTATCGAAGAAAAACAGATTCTTGTATCTAAACTCATAATATGAAACCTAAACTATAAAGACCACCCAAAGGAGAACAGAAAATTGGTCTACATGTACATGAGCAAGTGGTCTATACAGACAGGGTGATTTAATGTCTATTTATAGTGAGGAGTTACATGTATAATCCCTAGTAGTTTCCTTCAGCAAGAAATTAATCCACATTGCGCTGCACTCAACCCAGGTGAGGTGAATGGGTACCTGGCAGGAATTCATTCCTTGAAATGCCGAGCACGAAAAAGCTGCTTGAGCTACAGCCAGGGTAATAAAATCTAAGTCCTTTTGAACCGCATAGTGACATTATTCATAATGTGTTATGCGCAATACAAGAACTGACTATTATTATCATTATTATTATTATTATTAAACCAAATTTCTGGTCTTTATGGAAAGGTTCTAATTGTTGTGGTCTCTACTAACAGGTTGCTTGTCTATCGTGGTCTAGTGTGGGGTGTAGTGGTCTAGTGGTTATGACCCTCGTCTCTCAATCTGAGGGACGTCGGTTTGATTCCAAGCCACGACGTGTTTTCGTTCAGCGAGAAATTTACCCACATTGTGCTGCACTCAACCCAGGAGAGGTGAATGGGTACGCGGTAGGAAGAAATTCCTTGAATGCTTCTGCGCCTATATGGCAGCACAGCTAAAGCCGGGGTAATACTAGCAGAGCTTTGTATCCTTAGGCAAAAAGCATTCTATAAATCCAGCTATTAATTCCAGCTATTAATATTGACATTAAGACTAAACAAGCAAATAATTATGCATTAGTCTGGTAATCAATGAGATATAACTAATGCCATCCTACCAATGAAAACTCCATAATCAATTAATCTGAAAAAATACACAAAATTACCGCAAATATCTCTTGATCGGTAACCATGCACTATTGATCTTAGAAACCTCAGAAAGATGTATAACGGATGAATACCAGTTCATCAACTTCAGGGGGATTTATTGACCATAGCAATGAATGTCAATACTCTATGATTATAAACTCTGGGAAAGTAATGATCCATTATTAGGCTGTCCCTCTGATTTTCATTCACAATCTCTTCTCGGGCATTAACTCCACATCATTAAAGGCAAACTCATGTAGTAGTTACAATGAGCAGTGATTTTGAAAGAAAGTTTTTATATAATGTGACATCAGTCTACAACTGCTCAAAGCGCTTCACAGCTTTTTTTAGCAACCTGTTATCAACTTGCGAAAACAAACACAATGACAGTTGTTTCCTACGGGTACCCAATAAGCACCTGGGTCGAGAGTGGCAAAGTGTGGATTGATGCCTTGCCAAAGGACGCTACGCCATGGTGGAATTCAAATACACGACCCTCTGATTAAAAGGCGAGAGTCAGAACCACTACACCACGGTCTACAGCAAAGCCATGACATTGAGAGTAGTACATAAATATCACATAACATTGTAAAATGGGGGGAGGGGAGGGGAGAAGTTTAAGAAAACAAAGGGGGGGAAATATGAATGCATATTTCCAGACATTTCCAGACATAGCACAGTATACCTCATTGTTGATAGGGAGGGTAATATGACACTAAAAATGATACCCCAAAAAAAGGAATAAAAAATGAAAAACGATATATTTTTTTAAATACTAATTTCCCATATTGCTCTTTTACTTGCTGGATGATGACTTCAACATTGAAAGAATATACAATCTACATGACCCAGCAGAAATTCACAATTTACCACACTTTCTATTTTCCAAAAAAAGTCAAATCAAATAATTCAAAAGAATAATTCAATATCCTTACTGTATTTCAACTGAATTCATATCATTGTGCAATATTACTTTTTAAACATAAACACAATTTACTTCATAAATCATTATCTTCGATGCTTGTTGTAAAATCATCAGTGCATGAATATAACACAAGAAATAAAAATAAATATCATTTATGGACTGTTAATAGAAATTATGTATCATTTTCATTTAGACATCATGCACCAGTTGTGTGGAATAATCTCCCCATCGCAATAAAGTTTCTCAACTCAATGTATGCTTTTAAAAGGAAATTGAAATTTTATTTAATCAAAACTACTTAAATTTTGTCTTTACTTCACTGCCTGTTTTGTTTTGGGTTTGTGCGGACTTTGTACTGTATTTTATTGTGTTCTGTTTTGTTTTCATTGTATACAATTATATGCCCATTACCTATTCATAAATTTTCTTTACTTAAATATGATTTATAAATGGATTTTATTCTATTCTATACATCGTATTATCAAGGGTGGTTATCCAGACAATTCCTTTTGGTTTTTATGACCGCCCTATTCCAATATACTGATGTGTTCTTTTATATTGTATATCATATTTTAATATTATGTTTTAAATTTTTCACTGCTCAAGTTTTCATGCAATTGTATGATATGTGTATGTTTTATTGGAATTAAATAAATGAATTGAATTGAATTGAATCAAATACGGTTATCATCATGCAATGCAAGGATTTAAAAATGAACTTGTCTTAAATGCGCCTCGGCCACTCCTTCCGTAGCTGTCATTCTCCCGGCTCCAATCGGGTGGCCATCCGTTCCGCAAGCCACACATTTCTTATTGAATTTTGATTAGAGGAGCCCAGTCTATACCCATAAAGGTCAATCCTCTTTAAATATTTGCTCGCTTTCGACGACAACAGGTCTATGACTAATTACATCTGATCACAACGGTGTGAGAAAGGTTCGCAAGACAGGCCTGAAAGTTCTTTAAATATAGACCTCATTAATTTGATAATTAGTCAAGTGAGAAATGGAAATTGAGGGCATATATCTCTATTTTTGCACTCCCACCTGTCCATGGAAGTGTTTTTTGGTGGCATTACTCGCTACGTTTATGCTGGAAATGATTTGGCATACAACACACCATTGGGAGGAAGAAAAATTAGATGCCAGAAGAGTGGATAAAAGCTCTCATAATATATGGCATTTCAATTAATCCAAATTTGTATTATGAAATTTTGAAAATAGCGCTCTGTAGCTTGGAAAGGAGCTTCCCCCTTCCTTTTATTCACCATAATATCTGAATGTAACAATTCTTGGACATTTGCAACTACAACTTTTTGCAAAATATTTGCACAATTTCAATAATGACAAAGTAGTTGTTGGTTACTACATGTAGGGCATGTGAGAGGAGTGCTTAATTCTGGACTTAGATCCCAAAGATAAAATTGGAAATTTACAATTATTTGAAATTTAGAACTTTCCTTTAAAATTTCAAACTTTGACATACAGATTTATAGGTTCAAATCTCAACTATGGCATTATTTCCTATAGCCAGAAATGGTTGCACTCAACCCAGGTGAGGTAAATGGTATACATGGAAGGAACAATTCCTTGCCTGCCAACACCGCTCCTTCCATGAAAATATATAGGCTTTCCATATGTCAATTCATGTACAATCTGTGCTATCATTGCTACCCATTAGCTTGAAAATGCCTATGCAATTAGAGAGTCGGGAAAATTCTATCCCCTTTGTCTCTAAATTATTACTAGGAATGACCTGGTATTAATCTGCAAGTGAGATGGGGAAACGTACCTAAAAGCAGCTAATGGGTGTATTGTAATGTGAGGCTTGCTTTCCTCTACCACTGCAGCTTTCAGTGTATTGGCATTCCATTAATTACAATGCATGCACTATGTATGAAAGTGATAGGTGACACAACATTTGATCCGAAAATTGCTCCGGGCTTTATCATATATCTGGGTTTATGGTTTAATAATACTAATAATAACACCAGTATATCAGACCTGCAAACCTCTGGGAATGAAAAACTGTAGTCTGTGATACAAAAAACTGTATTTTCCCCCAAAAAAGTGTATTTCATAATCAAATGCTTGGCGCACTCGCCCATCACGGCGCTCAAGCTGCATGCAAGCTAAAATGCGCACTGCTCTTGCAGATGAAAAAAAAACCATTGAAACTTGTGTATATCTCACCCTGGTTTTTACAAAATGATTGAAAAAAAAAACAAGTTACCTGAAATTACATTGATCTAATAACCATATTTGTGAACATTTTATGAAATAGAGACACATAGAGATGATTTTTCTCAATAAATTACGATTTTGTAAAAAAATACTGCCGTATTTTGGTTGCAAAAACGTACTAAATACGGCTAACGTACTGGTTGGCAGGTCTGGTATATTTACCAAGGGTAGCCACTTCAGTTCCAAAAAACTGTTCTCCCAGCGGGCCCTGCTATTATTATTACCCGGGCTATAAAGCTATGCTACCGATTCAGGTGCAAACAGATTTTTGAGGAATCACTTCCTGCCGGTACCCATGTACCTCACCTGGGTCTAGTGCAGCACACTGTGGATGAATTCCTTGCTGAAGGAAACTATTCCACGGCTGGGATGTGAACCCACCACCCTCTGTTTCAAAGGCTGTAGACTAATCCACTGGGCCACGATGCTCCACGTTGGGTTTCAAAAGGTTACATGTAGGTTTAGGATAGGGTATTGGTGTTGAATCCAGGATAGAAGTTCGTCATTCCATTTATAATGTGTGAAATATGCAGTGGAGCATTTGTCGCCGGAGCAAATGTCATGGAACCACTTGCTATAGCTACTAGCATCTCAAGTTCATCGTTGATATTGTGCGACAAGAAGGGGTCCAAATGTGTGAGAATGTTTTTTTTTCATAGCAGATACACTGTATCACAAGGCTCAATATGACACATTGTAAAATGCTGAATAATCTTTTTATGTAAACGTTTTTAACTCGACAATATTTTTCAAAGTTTAAACATGTGTTTAAAGTCTTAAACAATAAAGCTAAGCTTTTGATATTTAATCTTTAATGAATAAAGCATGGCTGTTTAAATAGTTAATACCATGTGTTTTAAATACCACCCCCTTTCACTCTCAGAAATTGTTTTAACCAACCCCAAAGTTGGGTAAGATATGAAACTTTCTACAATATGATGGTTGGAACAATTTCACAAGCAAAATGAATTGGAATGTTTAAATCAACAGTTGGTCAGTTCACAATCGAACCAACTTTGAGGTTGGTTACAAAATGAGAGGATACTTAATTCTTCTACAAATAATTATCAGAAAAAGAGTAGCAATTTTATAAAAAACTCTGCATTATTCACACACAACCATTCCTTATTTGTTTCTCTTAAAAATGCACTGTAGAGAGTATGAATAAAACAAAGTGGCTCAAAACTGACTGCATTACACAGCATAACTTGATATCCTAATGCATATATTGCATATGTTGGAAAGCGCATCTGTAATCGTTCATAATCAGCATTCCTCCTTACTCACTTTACAGTGGCCCATAGGTAGTCAAAAGATGATTAAAAATTTGACCCGGGGATACAATAAATAATCAAGATGGCTCTTGATTGAAGTACAGTCTGCATTATATGAACCACAAAGGTATCTTTCACATAAATTATTGATTATGGTATGGTATCCTTCCAGCGCCAGTAACATTTGGAAAAATTTGACGAACGTAATCATGTTCAACCCATTGCCTACTGGAATCGGATCCCCCCCCCCCCCCCCCGTACATCAATTGTAAAAAGTTTTATGGGAATTACAGAATTCATTTAGTCAATGTATTGAATTTACTGCTGACTATCCATTATTATCCATGTATATTTGTAATTTCCTGATGATAAAAGCTGTTTTTTTTCTAAGATGAAAATAGCCCCACAAGCACTACGTTTTGACTGAATGGGAAACATACTTCGAATTAATAAATCCAACAAGAATCTTCCATGAGATACTGGCTGGTAGAGGCAGAAGTACATTTTGTTGGTTGGTGCTGATTGCATTATACAGTCTACAGCGGTATTCTATACAGCTATCATATGAATTATTAAAAGTACATATCGTTTCATAAGCACGACATACAGTCTCCTACTTGTATAACCATGTAAATAAACCATGGATGACGGGGGTCTTGATCAGCTTTGGAATTTCAGCAACTTAATCATCAAAGAGTTCATAAAATAAATAATGTTTCATTCTACATACAGCTGTTGAGGCCAGAAGTTTACATACATGTACACCCAGGAAATTCAAAGAAAAGTTGACACTTGGCAAACATCATACAATTTATTGTATCTTATAAAATATTTGTGCTATCATGACGAATTTGATATCAAACAAATGAGTATGGCATGCCCCTTCATCACATTGCTTTGTCATCAGGAGCTGAAAAATGTTTAGGTGTCATTTTCCCCCCAAAATCTTCATATTTCAGACACGCTAAATATAAAAACTTGAAAACATTTCATATTTGTGCTAGTTACTTATCAACAGAAACATTTCTGATCACAATTTTTTGTTCAGTTGTGACATTTCATGATAGAAAATGTAATCTGAATCATAAATTTGACATTTCTATGAAACGATGTTTGAAAATATAATAACAAACAATAGAATACATTTTGCACGAACATTACTTTTTTTTCTTCAAACAAATTCCACCTGAAATATACGTAAATCCCAACGGCATTCCAATCATGTGAAAGAGCTTAATACGCTCTTTCATTTGATACCGAATTTGTCATGGTAGTATTTATATTTCTGAAGATATAGTAAATTTTACGATGTTTGGCAAGCCAACAAATTTCACTAAATTCCATGGGTGTATGTAAAATTTTAGCCTCAACTGATCCAGTGTAGCATTAGCAATAAGTTAGAGCCTTATCCCAGCATTGCGTTTCTGACTTTATGATTCTTTATTGTGCAACTCGCAAACTGGGTCCGACCATGATTTATTTAATCATGGACTATCATAATCAATCACATGATGATACCACAAAGCAAAAACTGACCCTTCTCACGAATGCACATACAAACAAAAAGCTATTCATCTGCCACTGTCACCCTGGAAAAACTGCATCTAAAATGTTCGTCAATCATTAATCACACACCGACTCCACAAAAAAAGCCTGACACTGTGAGAAAAGGGACACCAATCGCTCATTAAAGACATTTACACCTGGGTATTAACTGCCAAAAGTCGCAATTTCCTTAATAGCTTTTGGTTTCCTGTTATTTGCTAGTACGCTGACCAGGCTAATAAAACCTTGTGCCAACAACCTTGTGTTTGCCAATGTAATGTATGCAGCACATGTGACCCTCTCCATCAAATCAGGCCGTAAGTCACACTAAAACCAAAGTCCTTATCTGTCACATGTAATGCAGAGGTGTCAAGAAAGTCCACGACTCTATCATTTAACAACTGTCTACACTCTTAAAGGATTGGTCAAAGTTACCAATCTGCACGTGAACATGTGTCCGACCGAGATAAAAATTGTCACAATTCTGGTTAATTCTAACCAATAAATAGATTAATTTTGACTATTTTTTTGTAGGACGGATACAAATGGTTATTTAGACCATTGCATTTTGTAAGAGGGAACATCTGCTGAAATTGATTTCATTGCTGGCTTTAATCAAAGAAATATCTTCAAAACCAAATCTACATCTTACAATCCGAGCTAAAAGTGAATTAATGTAAGTCAATATGGTATCCATTTCAAAATCTGCATAATTAAACAATCCTAGATATAGGGATCACATGGCACTCAAAAGCTTTGCCAGTAAATCACTCCATTCCATGTAAGACGAATCTTAGACTATGCTACGTAGAAAAGAGACAGTATACAAACCTAGATCTGAGTAAATGGAAGTGTCAGATACGAATAAGTATTTTCACTTGTATTTAAGCGCACAGTCAATGAAATGGTCTCCAAAGAAAGGGAAGTAAAGTGAAAGGATTTCGAGGACATTAAGTTGGTGGCTGATGAATGGGTGAACTGCGTGAAAGGCGACACCTCTCTTTGTGCTCAAAATCTACTATAGATATTAACCTACCACAAAAAGCATGAACAGAAAATAATTCCCTTTTCAAGATGAGGGAGGAGGGGCAGTAAATTAGTCAAACACCTTGAAAGTATCAAATGCAGACAAGCACTGTGAAACCATTAGTGGTTGGGTTTTTCTGTGATGTAGAAGTAGTTCAATTGTCAACCATGAATGCGCACAAACCACACATTTCTGTAGTAGCAATTACAAAATGACATAACCAAATTACATATAAAACCACCGGTTGTATCCGCAGAGCAGATCGCATTACCTCCCATGATATACAAAACGCAAGAGCAATCATTTGTAATATTACCATACATGTATCTGTAACCACCTTCACCGAGGGGGGGGGGGTGGGAAAAAATAAAAACAGAGACAGAGATAGAAAGAATAATCAAACAGGAATTCACTCTAAATGCAACAGAGTAAATCTGGTCCCTTAGCACACTCCTCTCAAAGTGAGATGATGGACCAGTCATTTTGGAGTGGAATTTACATCTTTTAAGAGTGAAAATGTCTTAAAATATAGTGTTCACTCCAGAAGTTTTGGAGTGGAATTTACATCTTTTAAGAGTGAAAATGTCTAAAAATAAAGTGTTCACTCCCGAAGGAGCTATAATGCACTCTCAAAAGATGTAAATTCCACTCCAAAATGACTGGTCCCTCGTCTCACTCTGAGAGGAGTGTGGTTAGGTGGCAGAATAACTCTTTAACATTTAGAGGGGTTAAGAATTGGGAAGAAACAGAAAGAAGTAGTTTGAAAAAGCAAGAGTAGGCCCATAAGCAAAGGAAAAAGATAATTAAAAAGAGAGGAAGAAAGGAAGAAATGGAAAAGGAAGGGGGGAGAGGAAGAGAATGGAAGGGATAGATGATGATAAATAGAGAAAAGAGAGTGAAATAGGGGGGGTGGGTGGGGAACGGAACATAAGGGCTAGGGAGGTAGAAAAACAAAGAGGACGAAACAGTGAGAGGAGAGAGAGGGAAAGAGAAAAAAAACAGAAAAATAATGATAAAGGAAAAGAGAAAGCATAAGAGAGGGACAAATAGAAGAATACAAGAGAAAGAGAGAGAGAGAGGGGGAGGGGAGGGCGGGTGAGATAGAGAAAGAAGAGAAAGAAAAAGAAATGGGAGCTTGAGAAGGGAAGAGATACAAAACAGGCAGAAGGGGAATTAAAGAGAGAAAGACAGATGAATTGAAAGGAAGTGATGGAGATTAATACCCCTTTCATATTGCGCTTTTCATCGGCGAAGTACGCCAGCGAAGGGGAAAGTGTCCAGTATGAAAGGTACACAAGAGAGGTGGAGAACTTCGCCGGCGAAACTGTTTCACCGGCGAAGTTCGCCGGTGAAAAGGCCAGTATGAAAGCAAACCGGAGAACTTCTCTTTAATGACGTCAGAGGTCAATTTTCTCTCTCCCGAAGTCCCCTGTACCGAGATTCCGCGCGCGATAGTTGCAAGCTCAGCTGAATGCTATGGCCAAGTAGACACCCTAGAACATAATTTTTTTTTTTTTCCTAACAATATTTATTAAAAAGCAATTTGTACATGTATAAAATGCTCTAAAATATAAAAACAAGGTGATATTGTTTGTTTTTCTTGTAATACTTCCAAAATATGTTGTAATTAATTTTTTTTTTACTTTTGTAATAGGTAAGAAGTAATGTTTACAATTTTCTTTCATTTGTTCTGCAATCGCCCGTTGACTTTCGCCGGGGAAGAAATGTCAGTGCGAAAGGGTACATTTTTTTCTTCGCCGGGGAAGTGAGGAATGCGAGGCAGAGAAATACGCCGGTGAAAGATGAAGAGGGCAGTATGAAAGGGGTATAAAGGATCAATGAGAGTAAGGGGGAAGAAAGGAAGAAAGAGAGGGGGAAGAAAGGAAGAAAGAGAGAGAGAGAAGTAGAAAGAGATCAGGGGATGAAGAACTAGTCTGCTGATTGGCGCAACCATTATATATTTATCGTCTGAGTGAGAGTGAAAGACGGGGGATCAAGGCTATCTATTCGAAGTGGTATCGGGGCATAATCATCAATCAATCCGATAATTAATAGATGCTGTGCTTTTTAACTTATCCAAAAAAGTTCCTACTGGAGGTGAATGTTTTTTTTCTCTCTCTCATTTATCAGCAATGTGAATTCCTTTCGTTGAGATATACCTGCTTATAACAGAAATGGACTGCTCAACAGAACACAAAATACTGCGACATTTATATTTTCCAACTCATACAGACTAGTTCCTAAAAGGGCTGAATGGATTTCTCTCTCTCGTTTATCAACAAAGTGAATTCCTTTCATCAAGATATATCAGTTTAAACAGATTAGCACTTTACTACATTCTGCAAAATATTACTCTTATATTATACATTTTGCAACTCATCTAGAAAAAAGTCCTAAGAAGGCTGTTTTTTCACTCATTTGGTAACAGTGTGCATACCTTACATTGAGATATACCATGTGAAACACAAATGCATTGGTCGACTGAACTCCACTGTAAACTTATTATTAAATATATCAGCAGAAATTTATTTTAGGTAATCCCCATGCAATGGTTGCCGTTTGTGATACACGTCCTGAAAAGTTGTTGCCATGTCCTTATACATTGTCATACTTGCCCTGGAAATGAATCAAACAATCCCAAACATGTATTCTCATTCAAACTTATTAAAAGTAGATATTTTATACACAAATATATGGTTGCCATATAAAAAAAGGTATAATTTGTTGAAGCGGGATTATCCCTTTTGGTTGGACATCAAGCATTTAAGCCCCTGCCTGCGACATAATCTGACATTAAGCTGCAAGGTTCAATGCAAAACCGCAGGATCACGCATATACCATTAAAAACATAGGCAAACAGCCTTTTTTCAGATTAGTGGCTCCATGCTGTGGCCATGTAAGGCAAGTTATTACAACCTCGGTCTTTGAAAGGGATTTGGGTGCACATACTACTGGCAAAAGAAAAGTGCATATATGGCAAAGAGTTGCTTCAATGAAGAACTTCAGATGGTACTCCTGTATTTGTGTGTGTGTTTCTGAATCAGGAGTAGATCTGAAGTAACCTATGGGTATAAAACCAATACATTGTTGTCAAATTGGGAACTGTGTCCGAGCATCTTTGAAAGAGATTCAATTGGTATTGAATGCAGTAGAGCTCTACTCAATCTCCTCCTCCCACTCTTTCTCTCTCTCTCTCTTTCTTTTCCTCACTCCCTCTTACTCTTTTCTTTGTCTCTTTCATATCTCCTCCTTTTATATTCATCTCCTACTTCTTAGTCATCTTGTTAGCATCACCATTCATCCTCTCTCCTAATTCTCTTCCTCCTTCTTTTCATCCTCCTTCCTCTTCTTCCTCCTCCTCTTCTTCTTCTCATCATTCTTCTCCTCCTCCCACTGTTTCTCCTTCATAATCTCCTTCTCCTCCTCTTCTCCTCCTTCTTAATCTTCTTCTTCTTTTCCTACTTCTCCTTCTTTTCTTCTTCTTCTTCTCCTTATTTTCTTCTTCTTTTTCTTCTCTCCCCCCTTATTTTCTTTATTCCTATTTTGTGCACTACACTCCATGCTTACTGTATCTCAATGTCTCTTCTCTCTCTCTCTTTCTATACATCTTTCTCTCTTCCCCCCTAACATGTCTTTATTCATTTTCAAGTCTTATCGTCCTATAGTTACAGCGTATCAAACCCAGTTTTGACCCAGTTTCACAAACCCCTTCTCCCAGCCATCTCCTTCCCTTTTCTCTTTTCTTCTCCCTCTCTTCTCTGCATGCTTAACCCACCAAAGCAGAATTTCATTATTAAAATTCCTCAATACCTTAATCCCACTCTTTCTTTTCACCGGTTACTACAGATTTTTCCCCCACGGCTGGAATTATGAGGGATTCCGAGAAATATTGAAAATAGAATTATCAAACAAAATGCAAGTTTTCACTATCCAATCGATATTGCTTCTCTTGTTTTCTGGTTGTTTAGAAAGGCAATCTGCTTATACTATCCAGTGCATGGGTTGGGATTAGTACTGATTGTTTGAGTAATGAAAAACAAATAAAATGTCGAGGATATACATGTATCCGTGCATTGTTCTATTTCTATGGTTCCTCATCTTCCTCCCAGCACAACCTATTTCTTTTTGTTTTCTTACAAGTTTTTAATAAATTCAATTCATCCCATTTTGATAAAAAAGGGGGAGTGTGTTGGTTGAAGTTCTGGCTTTTATATTTCACTTGTGTAACTGCATGGTTGCACAGGGGGGGGGGGGTTGGGATCTTTGCCCTACATTCAAGATGGAGCTAAGGAGGAGGCGGGGGGGGGGGGGTCTTTGCCCTACAAAAAAAAGCTCAGCCCACTGAGGTTTCTCTGTTTTTGTGCAGTGTAAATATATTGGTCATGTATGTTGCTCATTTTGTGCAAAGCTTCCAAACCCATAATTTACCATTGCTACGGCCTCATTTATGCAGCAACTTAATCTCATTTATAATGCTCGACTTAAAACTGAAATGGATACAGGATAGATTGTTTTTCACTCCACTGTATTCAATTTGGTTTGAGAATGGGATATGCATATATCAGCCCTGTACGACCTTTAAGATACATAGCAGCCTGTTGAAAGCTTACCCATCTAATGCATACTAAAATAACCAACCTTGTCCGTCAATTGGGTGAGTGAATACAACTCAAATCTAATTCCAAGGTCCCAAATATAATTCCATACATGGAAAAGGGCAAGAGTATAGTGTCCAATCCCGAACTTTCTCCTTCCCATTTTTTTTATGCATGGCCCCCAAAATAGAACAAAAAAATAAGAGTGTTTCTAGTAATATAAGATATAAATTTACGTCATTTTAAAAGCATCTTGATTAACACTGTTCCTCAATCCCAATGGTTTTTTAAAGGAGTTAGCATGCTTTTTCCACATATTTTTTTTCAGTAATAAAAGAGCAACAGATGATAACGAAATACGAATTAACTGCTATGAAGTCATCTTTTTCATTCATTTTTTTTGCTCCAATTTCACCACCAAAATGATGTGTTTTGAAGGTTGCAATTAATCTATTTATTCCTATTCAACTTCTTATCAAGTCATCTCCACTTTGTAGTTCTTTTTTTTTTGTTGCCCTATATATACCTTTGAGACAACAAGTCTCTATATGGGTTATAACGTTTAGCGCTGAATTTTAATTGAATCTGTTAATCAAAGGCAAGATTTAAGTGTTGCATCCCCCCTTCCTCCTTACCCCATTTCTCTGTATGTCTTCTCTCTATTCCCTTCATTTCTCTCCACCCATCTTTCCCTCCCCCACCCCTTCCCCCACTTCTCCTTCCCTCTCTCCCTCCCTCCCTCCTCCTTGTCCCTACCCCATTTCTCTCTCCCTCCCTTCCTCTCTACCCGTCTTTTCCTCCCTCCCACACTTCTCCTTCCCTCTCTCCCTCACTTCTCCTTCCCTCTCTCCTTCCCTTCTCCCCCTCCTCCGACCTACCCATTTCTCTCTATGCCTTATCTCTCTCTCCCTCCCTCCCTCCCTCCCTCCCTCCCTCCCTCCCTCCCTCCCTCCCTCCCTCCCTCCCTCCCTCCCTCCCTCCCTCCCTCCCTCCCTCCCTCCCTCCCTCCCTCCCTCCCTCCCTCCCTCCCTCCCTCCCTCCCTCCCTCCCTCCCTCCCCCCTCCCTCCCCTCTCCCTCCCTCCTTCCTCCCTCCTTCCTCCCTCACTTCTCCCCCTCCCCCTCTCTCTGCTCTGCCCTAGAATATAATTTTCATCCAGCTTACATCTAAATCTCCCCTCGAGAGTTACTCTAGCTAATCGTAGCTCAGAACAAAGCTCCTCGGGATACCATCCTACATGATTTAGAACTCAACTACTCTAGAAAGGTCACCAAAAATATATCTATAAGCTGAAAAGATGAATAAATTGAATTCCCCTTTAATAGACATACATGATATTCACAATAATTCTTAAAGGACAAGTCCACCCCAACAAAAACGTGATTTGAATAAAAAGAGAAAAATTCAACAAGCATAACACTGAAAATTTCATCAAAATCGGATGTAAAATAAGAAAGTTATGACATTTTAAAGTTTAGCTTATTTCTAACAAAATAGTTATGTGAACGAGCCAGTTACATCCAAATGAGAGAGTCGATGATGTCACTCACTCACTATTTCTTTTGTTTTTTATAATATGAAATATGAAATATTTTGATTTTCTCGTCATTGTCATGTGAAATGAAGTTTCATTCCTCCCTGAACACGTGGAATTCCATTATTTTAACATTTTGTGCTTCAGGCAAGGAGGTCCTAATCGTCAAATCCGTAAAAATTGAAATATTGTATAATTCAAACAATAAAAAACAAAAGAAATAGCGAGTGAGTGATGTCATCGACTCTCTCATTTGGATGTAACTGGCTCGTTCATATAACTATTTTGTTAAAAATAAGCGAAACTTTGAAATGTCATAACTTTCTTATTTTACATCCAATTTTGATGAAATTTTCAGCATTGTGCTCGTCTGATTTTTCTCTATTGATTCAAATCAACATTTTTCTGAGGTGGACTTGACCTTTAAAGAATATGTAGTGCAATTTGAAGTGGTTTTGAAATATATAAACAACTTTCATGAGAATCTCCTTTAAAGCTACAAAATTTCTTTACCATGCTCAAAATTAGAGAAAAGTTATCTGATAAAGGATGATATTGGATATCTCCTAAAAGTTACAGGGAAGTATTCTGATAACCGAACACCTGTTAAGCTATAAAAGAAGACCATAATTAGTTTGAGTCTAAAATTCTATGGAATGCTGGGGTTCATTTTACATCTTTGAAATTCCTGACAAACGATATTCTACCAAATAATTCATAGTAGTTAATTGTATGTTAACATTATCTTTTTCTAATTCCTACCCCCACCAAAAAACAAAAAGAAAAAAATCACAGCCTGATAATATCAAATAGCCCCAAAGTGGATTATTACATACTTTTTTCATGATAAAATGGACAAAATAAGGCACACCAATCTATGATAAGAACCCCCAAAGCACAAGCCACACTTTGATCATACCAATTCTAGAAATTAAACACATGCATACTAAATCTAGAGTGACTGTGACCAGTTGAATATTGAATTGCGATTAATCTCTAAAGATATGAATTTAAAGCCTAAAGATTTAAATTTCAATCTTTTGACATATGATACGATATAAAATCTTTGAGATTTGAATCAATATAGACTTCACATTGTACTTTATTCACTGCCAATCTAGATTCATTCTTAATCCATGAAAGTTAGAGTACACCACTTCCCTATACACTCTTAAAACAAATCTGTCAAATTGACTAGACCAGTAGTCAGCTGGGTGCAACTGATGCGGCATTCACTGATAGTCACATTTCTGACATATAATCTAGTATCTGTTCTAGTAAAATACAACTAGACAAATAGTCAAATATGACTACAATGTAGAATAACAGTTGCACCCAGATGACCCTATTAATTAGTCATTTTTGACTGATTTGTTTTTAGAGTGTACATTCCAAAACATGTTTCACAATCATTACACAATACATCACACCCCCTAAAATAAAAGACTGGTTCATGTACATACTCGGACGACAGTGGCATTGTAGATTCGGAGTGGACGTTATGCAGGATCCCGGGTTTCGTGGCCGGCTGCACTGGCTCCGAGTGCATGGATCCAACGTCTTGGACAAAATTCTGCAGCCTACCCCAAACCGACCACATTATTTCACGCCATTGCCGTTCCGATGGTGTGGGAAATCAGTTATGGATAGAAACAAACGGCAGGGGGACGCCAAATGCGTCGTTAACACATGGATAAATTGTCGTCGGGATGTATTAGGGATTCCGATGATGAAATCGGATATGAGGTTTGTTGAATTGGGGGATGTTAGTATTCATGAAATATGGATACCCATTAGTTTTGACATAAGAGGAAGACCGGTATATTATACCACACACAGGAATAAACAGTGGCAAGGAGAGAATAACACATACATGAAATCAGGACATATTCAATGAGTTACAGATGTTAGTTACAAGTATCAAAAGTGCAAACGAATTCAGTTCAATGATATTAATATTTGTTAATAAATTCAATTATTATATGATTTTTTAATTATTATTTTACAGGTACAATTCATTTTGTTAATCACATGCAAAAACAAAAAATTGCATGCATTCGCAGAGGGAAAGCACCAACAAATTGTTAGAAAGTCATGAATTTGTAATGTGAGTAATACAGATTTGTTTTAAGTTCATGCCCCAAATCATCAAATTGGTTAGGTGTATGTAGGAGGGCATAGCAATTAGTACACCAATTTAAAGTCATTTTTTTTTTCATTACAATTTATTGGACAATACATGTACATTCAAACACAAAATTTCCATGCATTACATAAAATACATTCAAGATTTGAAAAATTTTCACGTTTATGAGATGTGGAGTGAGAAAATAAGAGAAATAAAAGATGTGAATGCAAGAACAAAGAAACAAACCAAACCAAGACACAACATGTCATGTGACGAAACATGTGATGCATCACATGACATGTGAACAGTACAGAGTCCATGCAGGGGGGTGGATCACAAGCCAGTTCCCATGGTGACAGGTTGCCATGGTGATGCAAAACACAAGGGATGGAAGGATTGGTTGGTTGGAGTCAGAACAGATTAATGCCATGCGAAACATAAATGGAAGAAACAAAAAAGAAAAGCAAAATAAACATGCAAAATCATGCATCTGCTGTTAAATAAATATTAACTTTTTTTTAACGGATATTTATCGGGATTTAAAGGTCTGCATTTCTTTGATTGAAGAAGATTTTGACAAGATATGTACAAAATCATCTGATTGTGAAGAAAACCCAAATGAACAGTTCTTTTATCTCGATATAAACCCAAAACAGAACATTAAGGATACTGGAAAAAGTTGTGTAAAGTAGTAATATGAATCACGTAAACACTTTGTCCTGTATTGTGAAACCCAAGAGTGATAGATTATTCAATGTTGGCTTATAGCCAAACATTAAATGATGGTGATTTATTCAAAAGATCAATAAAAAACAATGTGTACTATTAATAAAGAATGCACAACAAAGAATATTGTGAATACCATCAATACCATCGAATGCATGAGTACTAGCTTGTTTGTAAATGTGGCGTGTCGACCAGAGCAAACAAAAGCAAGCCAGCATGGACGACAGTAACTGACAGAAGCCAGGAAAGGTTAACACGATAAAAAGCAGCTTGTTTTATTGCAAATACACATTAAACCATTAACCAGAAAGAGAGAAAAAATAGGTTCCTGCAATGAAATCTGTGCAAATAGAAGTTGGTAGCAACCAAAATGTTAAGGATCTATTAATTATACCAAGCTGCATTAGGATGCATCAAACATGAGCTTTATTTTCCCTCTCCATCTTAAAGGACAAGTCCACCCCAACAAAAAGTTGATTTGAATAAAAAGAGAAAAATCCAACAAGCATAACACTGAAAATTTCATTAAAATCGGATGTATAATAAGAAAGTTATGACATTTTAAAGTTTTGCTTAATTTCACAAAACAGTTATATGCACATCCTGGCTGGTATGCAAATGAGGAGACTATGATCATCCACTCACTATTTCTTTTGTATTTTATCATATGAAATCATATTAAATATTATTCTCCTTATTGTCAAGTGATACAACGATTAATTCCTCCCTGAACATGTTGAATTAGCATTGTTTAATACTATATGGTTCATTCAAGTTGGCGAAACTTTAAAATGTCATAACTTTCTTATTTTACATCCGATTTTGATGAAATTTTCAGCACTATGCTAGTTTGATTTTTCTCTGTTTATTCAAGTCAGCATTTCCTGGGGTGGACTTGACCTTTAAGTCACTTTCTGGAACCTCTGTTGATCCCATTCATCTCCTGCATGTACACTACTATCCCACAATGAAAACATGTAGGCGAAATTATCACAAATTATTGACTAACTGGTACTCCATGAAAGAGTTGTTTCAAACTTTGTCACCAACAAAGATGACAAGAAAAATGGTACCAAAGATAAGTCAACATTTTTATCAACTGCGGATAACAATAACAAAAGATGGGGCAAAAGAAAAGAGAAACGGTTGGGCAAAATCAAGGAGTTTAACCCCAAACCAAGCTAAACTTGACCAATGAATAAAAAAATAGTTTTCCCCACAAAAAATATCATTTTTTAAATATTTTTGTACAGTGCACAGGTAAACTTTGGTGTTAAAACAAAAACGTATCTTGCTCTAGCAACAATAATGGCAACACTGAAAACATTCCAGAGATACTCAATTTGCTTGATTTACAAAACGTAAACAGCACATTTTAGATATTTCAGGATTTCAGAAGAAAACAAAATAGATGAAGGATATTCCAACATGAATGAATCTGACGGATACTGATTGATCAAATGCCAAAGGGATCATGAGGAAAGTGGAATTCAATGTCACCGTGAAAGCCGAAAGAGTAGTAATGTTACCGCATCAGCATAACATCGAAACACTCCAAGAGGCACTTTCACACCTGAACGTTTTAGACAACTTATAAGCTGACCTACTGAAGTATCCCTGCTAGAAAGAACAGTGTCACACTGTGATCACAGTGTGTTCACATAGTGGACTATGTGAACAAATCATCCACACTGTTAACATGCTCAAATCCAAAAGTGTGAAGATATTTCCACACTGTGGATACCTCAGCAGTGTGACTGTTCACAGCGTGGTCACATGGCCGACTGTGCGATATGAAATTCACACTGCTGAAATGCTCAAATTTAACAGTGTGAAGGTGATTTCACAATGTGTTCCACGCTGTGAACACACTGTGGCACACACTGTGGCACACACTATGGAATGCAATGTTCTTTCCAGTTTGGATGGCCAATTGTTTTCTCCTCTAACCCTATTTATTGATGACAAGCATCCCATTTTCGATATTGAGAATAGCAAAATAAAAAAAGACTTCAAATCCTTTACATTATAAGAAGAATGAATTGTTAACAAAAGACAATGCTTGATATATATGATCATAATATAGATAAAGGAAATTTTTTACAAAAATGATTTGACATACATGTAGACTATGCACCTCGGCAAAAGCCTTGTACAGGTGTGACAGCAACTTAACACACACAAAATGAGCAAGGTTTAAAGAGAAACAACTCGCGATCTGTGTTGCAGTTTTATAAGAAGAAAGGACTAATTAAGGCACACACCAAAAACTGAATTCTTTGGTGATTTTATGAATCACCGTTTACATTGAAGAGAGAAAGAAAGAAGATACAGCCAAATAAATAAATGTACACAGATGCAGTAGAGTGGATGATATAGATTTAGTGCATGGATATAGGCCTATGATGTTAAAAAAGGAATTATTCAAATATTCATAGAAAATTGAAGGCATCATGACTGCACTGCACTGCTACACAACAAATCTCTGTATGAACAATGCCCCTCGATGCCATCGAGATTATATGGCATTACAGGACTGTGTTCCCACAAAGCATGACAACACAGTACCTATCAGTCATGTGAACAAGTGTCCAAGTAGCAATTGACATAACATGGCATTTATAGATATGTGTTCACATGGGTGGAGATAATACAAGATGAGTATGATAATCAGAAGAGTGGTAAGTTTTAAGTTACAAATCAAGGTTTTAGCAATTAAAATCCCAAGGCAAAGTGCTGATCGAACATCTTACAATGCAAATTTTCAAGGCAACATGATACATGTAATATGAAACTAAGAGTTAAATAATACGTATCATGATGAAAATCAATTCAAATGCATGAATTTAAAGAGATTTCTTGATGAATTCAAGCTTAATGATAGAGCATAAAGATGCGCTAAGGTAACAAGAGTTAAATAATATGTTTAATGTGAAAATCAATTCAAATCCATGAATCTAAAGAGATTTCTTGATGAATTCAAGCTTAAAGATTTAGCATAAAGATGCGCTAAAAGCAGACCTGCCAACCTCTGGGAATGAAAAACTGTATTCTGTGATAAAAAAAACTGTATTTTTCCCAAAAAAAGTGTATTTCATAATAAAATGCTTGGCGCACTCGCTCATCGCGGCGCTCAAGCTGCATGCAAGCTAAAATGCACACTGCTCTTGCAGATGAAAAAAAACAACATTAAAACATGTGTATATCTTCACCCTGGTTTGAACAAAATGATTGAAAAAAAAAACAAGTTACCTGAAATTACATTGATCTAATAACCATATTTGTGCACGTTTTATGAAATAGAGACATATAGAGATTATTTTTCTCAATAAATTACGATTTAGTAAAAAAAAAAAAAAAAACGTATTTTTCAAAGAAAAAACGTACTGCCGTATTTAATTGGTTGCAAAAACGTACTAAATAAGGCTAAACGTACTGGTTGGCAGGTCTGTAAAAGTATCGTTCATTATCCTGCCGGCAGTTTTTCTCCAGTATTGATAATTGCTCCTCAAAAGTGGAAAGTTTTCCAACTATCAATCTTAAGCAAAACAAAACACAAGCTGTTGTTATTTCTAATCACAACTTTTTGTTTCAATTTCAACATCCAAAACAAACACATATGAAACAAACTTCTCGGCACATCTGTATGCGAATAGCCAACACAGAGTAGAGAGAAAGAAAATATATTTAGTTGAGTAAAATGATGCAAAGAAAGTTGGAGATATCAATCAATGAAGCAGCTGGAGAGAAGATAATCTATTTTTTCTTCAATATTCATGAAAAAAATGCCAATGGTTCTGAAAAAGAGGAATAATTTGAATACAGACATCCATTGCAGAATTTAACGCATGAGAGAGGGCTATTGAAACATGACTGGCATAGAATATGTGGGTAATACGATGTTTATTTCGTCCAATAATGATTTTGTAAAGGTGAATGTTGTATCAAGTATTAGCAAGACTTTAGTCAATAAATCTATCTTAATTTAGAATTTGATGCTTACAAATGTCATAGTTAATACATAAGGCATGCACAAACATAATGGTTTCATTTCATCAACAGAGAGCTATGGACAATCATTTAGGCATTTAATGCACTTGATCTTTAAATCGCTTACAAGTCCATGCACGCAGATGGCAAAAATTGATATTGAATTGAACATAAATCCAGATGATTTAATATGGATTTGAAAGAAAAAAATAAAAGAATAGGATGATTTATGAACATGCTTCCTTGTTTGAGCATGCATTTATTCGATGATAACTCATAAGCAAAGGTATTAGTCAGGCACAGAGTTACAAATCACGACTTGGCCCAAAGTTAAAGCCATGGCCAAGCCTCAGCACCTTAGATACTTTTACTCGTAGGTCAAAAGGCATATATGTTCCCAAATGACCGAGTGTTATCCTAGTACAGAAATGCAATTTCCCAAAGTAACAAAAAGGTATAATGGAATGCAAAGTTAGCTGGCTAAGGCAAGCCATGAATATCAAAAGAAGCAAAATTTCAAATTTGCAGCCAATGTCAGGCAAACGATATGGCAATGATATGATGATGTCATCCTTACGGAATTAAAGATGGGTCCACCGAAACGGACCGAAACATCACCGATTTCTTTGGAGTGTCGGAGCGTTTATTGCTCAGGTCCGGTGGCAAGGTGGCGGATTTCTCGTCCGCTTGACTAAAAGAGATTAAGGAGAGAAGAGATCATGAGAAATGGGTACAGTGAAGGAGGGGTAGGGTGGAGATGGAGGGGATGAAGGGGGGATGAAGAGGGATGAAGGGGGTATGGAGGGGATGAAAAAGGATGAAGGGGGGATGAAGGGGGATAAATGGGGGTGAAAGGAGGGGGGTGAAGGGGGTGGGGTATGAAGGGGGATGGAGTGGTGTGAAGAGGGGTGAAGGGGGATGAATGGGGGAATTAAAGCGGTATGAATGCGGGTATGAAGGGATATGAAAGGGGATGAAGTGGGATGAAGGGGGATGAAAACTGATGAAGGGGGGATGATGGGGTATGAAGTAAGATGAAGGGGGCATGAAGGAGAATGAAAGGGGCATGAAAGGATGAAGGGGAATGAAGATGGAAGGGAGATGGAGTGGGTATGGCGGGGGTATTCGGGGGATGAAAAAGGGGATGGGGGACAGGTTTCGGGTGAAAGAAGGGACAAAGCCTGGAGGACGTGAATGGGGGATGGTTAAGGGGGATGGTTAAGGGGGATGGTTAAGGGGGATGAAAGGATGAGGGGGTGAAGGGGGGGATAAGGGTGAAGGGGGAATGAAAAGGGCTGAACAAGGGGACGGGGGCTGAACAAGAGGTATGGAGGCTGGAGGAAGGAGAAATAAAGATCAATCTACTCACAATGTACAATTAACACATAAACATTAAATGGAAAAATATTGATCAGGTCAGTACAAAAAATCGAGAAAAAGAATGGAGACACATCAAAACATGTATATTCCAATAAAAAAAAATAAAAAAAACCCAAAGAAATTAGTCAACAAACAGGATAAAATCATGTTTGGAATCAGATCATGAAAAGATAATTAATGCTATATTCAAACTAGAACAAAAAACACTATTCTTTATGGAGTAAAAATATGAATTATACTCCATATTTTGAATATTGAGAAAAATATGAAAAAGAGAAAAAGAAAGAGAGAAACAAGCGGATGGAGAAGAGAGAGAGAAATAATAAAGAGAGAAAAGAAAGGGACAGAGAAAGACACAGAGAGATGAGAATGCGAAAAAGAAAACTATATAAAAGAGAAGACCATAGATCGAGTGATGAATGAACTAAAAGCCAGAGCAGGTGAATCTGATCCGAGGTGTGAGCCGAAGAGACAAGACAGCCATACATTATTGATCTCAACCGGTCAGTACACAGTCAAGGAGACATTTGTAGAACAAATATGAGGAAAATCATAATGGAGATTGAGAAGAATAACTTTACACTGATCCAGATGGTTTCACGGAATGGAGACCTGATTTGGTGAATAGAAGCTAGTTTGTCAAATAATAGGCCTACAATTTGAAATTATGACATGCTTTAGTACTTTATAATAACTGCAGCCCTTTTCAAATGCGTCACTGATTTTGACAACTTGTGTACATAATAATAATGATCAGCAAGAAAGTGTTCTATTCAAATATTTCCACTTTGATACTTTAGTCTCTATATTTTTACGGAATATTTTTTTTTTCTCTTGAGCATTTCATCTTTCTCCTTTTCTCTCTCTCTTTCAAAACTCCCTTCACCTTCTCTAAAGAGCCATTTTAGTAAAATTTAAAACTGGGCCCCATTACAACGGCCAGCAACGTCAATATCTATCATTCATGTTTGTTCAAAATATTTTTCAAGTATAATGTATATTCATGCATTCATTTTTTTCTTGAAAATTCATTATGCTTCTCTTTGTTTACAAAGGACATTGTGCAAATTTCCTATAGAAAAAATTATGACACTGATGGATTTCCATAGTTAGAATTGATCGGATCAATCAATCGTAACTTTGTAAGATGGGGCCCTGGTCAAATAAGGAAATAATTATGTAACCATGATGCAATTGGACTTGTACATGGACAAAATAATTGATTAACAAATTTATGAGAAATCAGTCCTAAATGAAAAGCTGACCAAAGATCCATCAATAGTATTGTTCTAGGTGATATTCATGAGAAAATTGTACCAACCCGGATGGGACCAACATCGATGATACCTAATAATAGCTCCTGAAACTGGACTAACTGGCATTAGACCTTATGACTGAAAACGAGACCAAAAGATATTCTGGAAAATGGACAAACTGGTACCAGGGAAACCAACTAAAATTTGTGAGAAATCAGACCAATGCGCATTTGAATGTCTTTGACAGATATATGGCGCTATACAAATGCTGTGCATCATCATCATCATCATCATCCAAGTGGAGTTGGACCAACAGTGGGAGAAATTAGACCAAATGATATTTAATAGGCCAAATTTTGTTTCAGTGAGAGCAATAAAATAAACTGAAAGTAAACCAAATAAATGGAATTAAAGAGGTGTTAGACCAAATGGTGCAACTCGAAAGAACTTTCACTTCATACAAATTAATACAACGGTAATATGAGCTCATATATATACTAAGTTCACATCTTCGTGAGATCCGTATGTTCTAGGCAAACATTCTTGTCATAAGTTTCAGTTTGTAAGTTATATAAATTTCCAATCAACATAGAAAAGGTGCAAATTAATTCACAGCCACGAATATTTAAAGGTTACCGGTACATATTTTAACAGCTAAGTATGTATCGGCTCATACCCTCCTCTCTGAAAAATCACAAATAATAAAAACAAACTTAGTTTTGAGAGAAGTTAGTAGATAACATTTCAGTATGATACATAAGAACCTATATTAAGTTTTCACAAATACCTAATCCTAAGCTTTATGTATCCAAGTAACCAAGATGCGATCCCACTCATTTAATCCTAAGAAAATTCCATATAAACCTGGGAATAATATTACCAAATCTGATTAGCTTTTTTTTTCATAGGAGAAAATTAAGTTCTGTACAGTCCTATGTAAAAAAAAAAATCTGCTACAAAGATGTCTTTTAAAAATGTGGAGCGAATTGCAATGCATTACCAGGGAAAATATTCTATGTATAATCTCACAGATCATGTGACATCTGTAAGGAAATTTTCTAAACATATACTTTGCTTTGCGCTGTCACATGCTTCATATCGTCATCTACAGGTAAAATGAGTATTGCTTTCAAATATTACTGTGTGTGTATTTTAATGGATTTTATTTCTTAAATTATTATTTTGGGCATTTTCGTTACTTTTATTATTATTATTATTCTTTTATTTTAATTCATTTATTCATTATTATTATCATTTTGTTTATTTTTTTATCCTTTATTAATATATTCTTATTTTTGAGGAGGGGGGGGGGCGACTTTGTAGTGAAAGATCAAATATTCTTTTTAAAGATAATTGGGCTACAGGTATTTCTGAAGTCATGGATGACATAACCACTGGCAGATCCGGGGGGGGGGGGGGCACAGCCGACCCGTGCCCCTTCTTTTTTTTAGAAGCAAAATTAAAATTTGTAGTGTAAATATGCTGCTAAAACAGAAGTGTGCCCCCCCTTTTTGATAGTCCTCATAAAAATGTGCCCCCCTTTTTGGAAAATCCTGGATCCACCCCTGGACATGACCAGCAGCTTTACCATACAGGGAAGTAAACAAAGAAAACTATAAGTATATTAAATGCATTTCATTCGGATTAAAGCCTGACGTTGGGTAGATTAGACTTCAAATCACAAGCTGAGCATATATCTTAATAAGTTCTGTTCATATTTGTTTGCATCCTTCGATCCAATCCATTCAAATTAAGAGTTTCTTTCGTCTTCTGATCAAAGAGAAAATATTCATAGAATTGAAATCCCTCTCATTTGAACAAAAAATGACAGTATATCGTAATCTTTATTCCTATGAATTGGCAAGAAAAAAAATGCGACTGACAATTCCTGTTTTTTTTCTAAAGAAATCAGTGAAGCAATCCCAGGTTCGTCCTGATTAAAAATCTTGTATTACTTGCATGCATTGACCGACATTGAGAACACCTTACTTTTGATTGCTACGACTAGTCTTCAGCACAGGCCCTTGTCTTTCAGATGTGCCCATGATTATTTCCATTGACAAAAATAGGGATGCAACTATTTATAGACATTTGTGCGCACATTTCATCTGTAGATTCATTTTAAAAACTTCCTAAAACTTATCTTATTACGTGTTCCTCTTAAAAATAAATACCAGTTGCGGTAACGACCTCAAAAGGCGTTCGAACAGAATCCAATAAAATTACCAACCAAGTGTTTGTATGTATAAATTAAAAAAAAAGTGCCAAATGACTCTGGAAGAAAATGTGTAACTGCTGAGAAATGAGCAAAATAAGCACAGAATTCCATCAAATGTTGGGTATTTTTTCAAGCGATATTAATACTGTCCCACATATGCTTTTCTGTGTAAGTGATAACCAGAATTATCAATTTTGAGCTAAGATTTCATGATTTCACAGAGATAAGTTTAATAACATTAATGTATACCAGATCTAGATATATGATATGACAATTACTCTTGATTCAATACTTTCTCATGAAATAATATTCTGCTGCAACTACTTTCTTTTTGCAACTGTTTTCATTTGTTACTTCACTTCTAAAGTTTTCTGTGTGTGGTGTGCATAGAAAAATATACACATGAAGCACAATATGAATGTTGTATTGTCATTATTATTACCATAAGCTACCCCTCAGTTAATAACTTTTAAAGTATGATTGAATAAGCCATGCAAGTTAACAATATCATTCTAATGCCATCATTCAGAACCTGGAACGATGATGACACTGAGAACCTGTGAAAGCTCTTAGAATTTGATGGATGAAGTTGCAAGAATACTTGATCTATCCCGACTTAACCATATTGCCATATTCACTTCAGAGTGATAACTCCAAGGCAGCTGGAAATGCTGTGCTATAGAGCTGTCAATAGCCACAGAGCAATGTCATACTTAAATGCTGGATCACCTGTGGGCCCTCTTTGAACAATTCTATTTTTTCTTCATTTTACTCATATCCATGTCAATTTCATGAATTCCTTTATTGTATATAATGCTTTACAGTCAGACTGCAGGTCCCAAGAAAGTGGCTTCTTTCATCCAAGTGATATTCATGACTTGAGATGTTTTGCATATTTAATGAGCTTGATGCGGACCAAAACACCTCTTTTCATTCGGTCATTGCTGCTCTAATTGTGCATCGAATTTCATGAATTTGGTACCATTGTAAAGAAGAAGAATCATTCTTTCAGGTCATGTGTTTGGATTTATTCAAAGATTTTGTAATATAGGTTAAAATTTTAATCTAAAATATATGCTACAAAATAAATATTTTCACCTGACAAAAGCTGCTATTTTCACACTTTATTTTTGTTTGAGCCTAAATGATTTTTATATCATGATAAAGCTGAATATATATGCTTTGAAATGATATAGGTTTCAAAATAAGAATTGGTTTAATCGGGTCAAGATCACACTTTTCATTTGCCGAGTACATCAAACAGTTTTAAAACAAGAATACTGCACTCTGATTGGTCAAAGAGACCACACAATGGCAAATTCCAACGGTCCCAGTGCCTGGGTTCGTGGGAAGGTCACACTTCCCATGTGGTAATCTCCTCAAGTTCAGCTTTATGATGATATAGATATCATTGAGGCTCAAAAAAAAAAGTTTTGCACAATTTGCAAAAGAAAACAGAGGAAGAAAATTCAGTTTTGAGGCACATTTTCAGGCCAGAAATTTACTTATTTAACAAAACGTTGTATACAAAATAAATGACCAATATGAAAGAGTAACTTTTACTCTACCTGATGGTGCAATAATATTTCATTTAACTTGAGGTTAAAACAGGTAAATTCTTAGAGAAAGAAAATCTCACGAATCATGAGATTTTGCAAGGAGGAGGATTCAGCCGCGAGATGATTTGGATGAATCTGGCCTTTTTGCTCATTAGCATAGGGACCTGCGGTCTGACTGTTTAGGATTCTTTATTGTACAACACTAGTCAAATACTAAAAAGTCAGCCTCTGTGCTGTTATTGCAATTCTCAAAGGATGTCACTATAGGGGGGGGGGGGGTAGGGGGGCAGGGAGGGTCACCACTTGGATTTGCAAACTGTATAAAAAATGGGAAAAAAGTTAATACAAAGTAAAAGTAAAAAAAGGGTAGAAAGAGAACTGTCATATAAAAACGATGCCTTTCAAACACCCCTTTGTAAATAATTGACTTCATAATTATGCCATGTTGCCAGCCACTAATCAAAATAGCTCAAAGACGACTGGTCATTTTATCAAGTTTGACATTTCCTTCCTTCCATTTCTCTCTCTCTTTCTCTCTTCCCCCACATACAAACATACATTTACTTACTTACTTACTTACTTACTCACTTACTTACTTATTTATTCATTTATTTATTCATGTACTTATTTATTTATCGACTTATTTATTTATTTATCTATTTAGCTATTTATTTATTCATTTATTCATTCATTCATTTTTTTTAATCTATTCTTTTTATTTCTTATTTGTTGGTATTATTATTATTTTATTTACTTATTTTATTCATTATTATCATTATCATTATTCTTTTTTTTTTTTGGGGGGGGGCACTTTTTTACTCCATCACTCATTGTAAAAACTACCTGGATCTACCTGTGTTACAGCTAGTGCGCAATTCTGAACTAGATTCCAGCCGCACTCTTAAGTATATATACCAGGTAAAGTAATCATGATCTGAGTATGCGATACAGGTAGTATGATGAATAGTTCTCACAACCAACACACAAGGACCCGGTTAGACAAACTATGGCAATTGATCATGAGATGAACTTCTACGATCGATTGCATTGATTATTGTGTATACATCGATTACAAAATTCAGCCCCAAGATCGATTACTAAGCGTGATGTAACAGGACCTAGGTGTCGTGCTCACGACCCAAATTAACATGTTCATGCACACTCTATTATGTATTTTGGGTATATAGGCCAAGACATTTCAAACATGTTTCTAGTTCCACCTACGGAGAAAGGTAATATTGTCATCACTGAATTGCGGAGGAGTCTTATTAAGGGATTCATATTTAGAGGTTAAAAACATAATATATATTACTAGGTTTCATTGAAAAAGGCAACATATCAACACTTTCAGTCTTCTTTTGTAACATACAAATGATATTGATAATGTAATTTGAGAATGAAAATTGTGAAAATTTACAATTCACCCCCCATTGCGACCTTTCTTTCAAAAGGACTGGTTACATCCATTTATTAGCTATTGAATGCAAGAAAAGAATAGTCAACAAAAATGAAAATTGTATAAAGAACTATTAAATTCACCCCCCCCCCTCTGACTAAGCACTTAATTATTTAGGTGAATGAATTAAAATTCAATTAATGCTCTGCTTTCTAGGAATTCAGGTTCAGGATCAGAAAAAGTTTAACATTTCCCTGAATATATCACCTCATTATTAAAAATCAACATTGCCACTATGCCACAAGACAGAATATCTCTGAAAGCTCTATGACCACTAACGATTTTATAAATATGCTAGTCGTCCCTTTTGGTATCAAACTTGTAAACGGGTCACGGGAGTAATTAGGGTCCTCTCACCTCGGTGTCTCATCTATTCCACTGCCCTCTGTAACTACCGATTCATCACTCTCGAGAGGGTCATCACAGCCCCTCTTCAGGTCAGTCTCTATCAGTCTAATATGCTTTTCACACTGCATTTACTTAACCCCATACTATCCTTAACCCTGGACCACTAGCGTACCTACGGGGGGGGGGGGGGGCAGCCCCCCCCCTGACGAGTCACAACCCATGTTTTTTTTGCTTGTCAATTTTTTTTCTGGTTCGAAATCCTATATTTGTGGTTGAAGACCTTTTTTTTTTTTTTTTCTTGTCAAATTTTTTGGCAGACGGTTTTGCCCCCCCTGTGGAAAATCCTAGGTACGCTACTGCCCTGGAATACACTCTATATTCCAAGGATTTAAAATAAATCCAGATCGTCTGTGAGTAGAGATCAGCCACATTTTGAATTTATTCTAAATCTCAAGGATTGACTTTTGAATCTCATAAGATTTATATCTTTTAGATTTATATTTAAATCAACTAGGTTTAAATCTAAATATGATATTCGACTGGCCACTATTCACAGCCAATTTGGATTTATTTTAAATCCTTGGAATTTAGAGAGTATCCTTTATCCCATACTGTCCTTTTTGGGGGGTTTCAGACTGTCTGGAGATTTGATCCACTGCACCTCAATACTCTTTCGTTAAATCCTGATGTGGACTAATGGCTCCATGATATTTGCTCCGCTCTAAATTCCACACACTAATCAAATGACCAACGTCAAACCTGGGTTTAACACTTTACCCTACCCTAAACTTAACATAAACCCTAACCCTGCATCTTGGACGATTGTCTTAGGAGCAAATGCCATGTCACTAAAGCAGGCTACAATCCCAAGACTGAGCACCCTCGGCTTGATAGAGACCCGGCTCTGAAAGCCTTGATACTATCCTACATGTGAGTCCATCCCTACACCCTAGGGGCCCTACGTAGAGTCCTACGATGAATATTTATAGGCCATTAAAGAGTTTGAAGAGTGTCTCATACCACTACATCATAATAGCACCTCCAAATCCAAGCATGAATAATTTCATTACAACAACGTTATACACTGTTTCGATTTCTTCAGGAGGCATAATTGGGTAATTAGGAGGAAAAGAAGTTCTCTTGGTTTAATCTAATAATAATAATAATAATAACAATAATGATAATTATATTAATAATGATAATAGTAAAAATAGGCAGAACAATAATAATATAAACAATAATAGTAAAAATAATAAGCATAATAACAATGATAAGAATAATAATAATAATAATAACAATAATAATAATAACTATAAAAATAGATACAACAAGTACAACAACATCAATATGAAAGCTTTCATTATCTAACTAGGTAAATTTTCACTTCAATTCATATGCTTCATGATATTAATGATTGTTAAACCTAATCGTCATTTGCATCTGTAATTCATTTTTAGTAATCACTTAATCATTGCAATATTATATTTCATTCTTTATCTCCATGTAAAAGACACATTTTCTATTTTCATCTCTTTATCTTTAAGCACATGGAGACTCTCTTCAATGTTAACGATATGTGCTATAACGCAAGATATATTCACAAGCATCTATTATTCTGTAAAGTATGTTTAATTAAAACAAAATCCCTTGAATTAACCAATTGAGGTAAAAAAAAACATGGAAGTCTAGATGAATCCACTTTTGCACCTTATACAACCACATTCAGAGTTTAAAAACAAAAACATAAATGGGTAAAACAACTGTCAAAATACTAATGATCAGCTTTTAGTCGGTAACAATAACGAATAACGTACTGAACTGGAAACAGTAGGCTATCCATTGACCACTTTATCTAATCATCTTGATAATACTTTGCAATTAGGCATGCCGGCAGCAGCTTACGGTCAGATTCTGTATTAAGTGATACCAACTTGCACGACCAACACGAGATGAGAACTATTTTGTCTACTAGCCCTAGGAATGATATACGTCCAATTTAGGTATACCTTAAAAAACCAAGGCTGATTACATAACTCTTTGCATCAGGTTTCCCTGACATATAATCAGATGATGTATTGCAAGAGGCAAGAACTAATTTGTATGATTGCCCATTCATGGCGATTGTCTACTTCTCAGTATAGATCAAATCTAGGTATACTCTAAAAACCAAGGCTGGAAACAATTAGTTTGCATGAGGTTTCTCTGACATATAGCTAGATAAGGTTTGGCAAAGTAATTCTGCACTATCTGAGAAAGGAGAGAACCATTTTGTTTGCCCAGTGAACAATTTTAGTTACAGTGCAGATTTAATCTCAGTAGAAATGAAATCTACAGGTATAGTAGGTAAACTTTCAAACCAATGGCTGTTACTTTGCATGAAGCTCCCCTGACATAGAACCAGTTGATAAATACATGTAGAAAGCAAATTCTGACTATTCATATGAAATGCATAGCCAAGTGACCCTATCTTTCGACAGGCATTAATTTACTAATTACAAGCAACATGTATGTAAGATGATGTAACAGGTTGCGAAAGAGTCAAGACTTTAAACATACATATTGTACCTGTCTTGGTTTATATCAAAGTAATATTACGTAATATTCTAAATCCAATGTCACAAGAATTAGAATTAAATAGAGGAAAAATATCATACCTTTCCTAAAAAAAGAATTATCAGTCAGCCTTCTGCAACTACATCCGTCTAAATGCTTACATGAAGGAGCGCAATAAATGAAACTCATAATATCAAATGAAGTGCAATCAAAGGTCGGAACAGGTTTTAAATTCAAACAAATGAGATGATTGCAAACACGCGACGTGAGCTTTTATAATTCACAAAGCTGAAGAGAAAAAAAAATCATCAAAAAGTCAACTACATGCCACCATCTGATGGAGTGGAATGCAAATAACAAAGATGACCGACCCTGACACCATAATGATCTACTGTATGTAAAAATTACTTCCAACAGGACTGAAAATAAAATCATTCCATTATATTAAGAAGAGGCAAGCAGTAACCACCTAAAAAGGATGTTCTCTATCAAGCATTGCAAAGTGGAGCCTGCAAGATGATATGCAAATGGATAAATAAATATTATTATTACCCATGAATTGTGTTGAATTTGTTGACATTTTTACACAAACACCATGCTAAACAACATCAGCAGTGTTGGACAAACCAAAAGGCAACAGAAGTAAAACATTCTGGGGGATGCTCCTTCCCCCCCCCCCCCCCCACACACACTAGGGGCCATTTAGCAGAGCCGTAGACGCCCCGCTATGCCGTAGACGCCCCGCTGTGCCTTTTCACTCGCTTTCCATGTTGGATAATGGCCCAAATTAATGATCGCTTTAATGAAGGTCCGCACTGAAATTCATATATGTATCCCTCATTTCATTTGAATAAGATTTAGATGTAAACATTGCACACAAACTGCCACATCTCACACTCTGTGCATACTCATTTTCTATTAAACCTTTGTGAAAAAATGCAGTCAATTTTCATCTAATAAGGATTAATTTCTCATGTGAACAGTTCCTCACACTCTATACCTGTGCAAATATCATATATCACCTCATATTAGTGGAGTGTTTGGGCTGTTAACTCGCACACCTGTGCCAAGAAGATGAAATTAAAATAAATATACACCATGAGTGAAAAAAGGGGGAAATAGCATTGACTGCACAAGTGCTGTACATGTATATATATGTATGTAACTCCTCCATAGATCTACTAGTCGTGTTGAAATGACCCACACACTTCTGTGATGCTCAATATAAATCATTGAATTTACCATGATTGCCCCCCCCCAAAAAAAAAAAAAATGTAAATAAATTAATCCTCCAATTCGAAATGATTATTTACTGATATCTGGGCCCCATCTTACAAAGAGTTACGATTGATCTGATCAATCTCAAGTGTATGGAAATCCACCAGTGTCATAATTTTTTCTTTAGGAAATATGCACAATGTTTCTTTGGAAAACCAAAAGAAGCATACTGAATTAGCAAGAAAACTATGAATGTGCGAATATACATCCTGTCTAGAAAATATTTTGAACAAACGTGTATTCTAGATGGTGACTTAGCTGGCTTTCCATAGTTGTGGTTGATTGGATTTAAAATCGTAACTCTTTGTAAGACAGGCCCTGATATCAGTAGAGCATATCATGAAGCCAATAATAGTCAGTGATTTTTCAACTGACACTTGTTATAAGCTACTGAAATCCTTGCATCTGATTGGCTGAGAACATATCTCTCAAGGAAAATCAGTGACAAGATGTTTCATGAAACACCCTCCAGACATAATATATATATATATCTTTCTACATCATTTAAGGCGAAAATTTTTGTCTTCTTTCAATGTTCGCGATGCGCCTTAACGCCCTCTACCATCGACTTAACGTCTAAGTGTGTATTATAACGGAATAAACCCATTCATAGACCTCGCCCTTACCTAGGATGTATGCATATATATATATATATATATATATATATATATATATATATATAATATATAATATGATCTTTGAAAAAAATACAGATAGATATCATTTTTAAAACTACATCTTCAGTAGATGATAAAGAACCAATTTCTGAAGGATAATATCATTTGAAATTTTTCTAATATTAGAGGACATTAGTCTGTAATGTATCATATAAATTCTGAAATAGATAAGATGTTAATGTTGGCAATTACTTTATATTTAATAAGATATCTCTCTGAAAGTAATACCCCCATGATACACAATCCATTCCTGCATCCTCCTCATCTTTCTTATTTATAGAAAGAAAGACTACTGAAAATAATGAATCAGCCGGTGACAGCTGGCATTAAAAATGACTGATTTGTTAATAAAAACTTGATCTGAAAAAACGACTTTGAAGTGTTTGTATTTTTATACAATCAAATATAGCTCCATCATAATCCATCCAAACTGTGTATTTTCATTCCACAGAATGGTTTCTAAAAAAAGGAATAAAAGATGCTTTAAAATGGAGCTAAATAAGGTAGGTATGGATTTTTTTTGTCTTTCACCGGTGTGTGTGTAGCATAAAAATCAATGAAAACAAAATGGAAAATGACTAGAAAAAAACTGCTACACTCAATTAATACATAGAATTCAAGCCCGTAGCCTGTGGGGGTTTTATTAAACCTCCTACATTTTCAAAAGCAACAACACATAGAGGAGGAAAACCGGCTTTCGGTGACAAAATACCCAACAATTTTGACTGATGGTCTTCTTTTTTTAACCATGTCAAACCTTGGAGTCAAGGAAGAAGAGAAATCAAGCCCCCTAAATAAAAGCCCTGGCTATGGGGCTTGAATTAATATTGAGGTAAAAAAAATAAAGAACACAAAATATTCTTGCTGAGTTTCATACGATATTCAAATTTCAAGTAAAGGATGTATGTTTTCATGCATGAATAAATGTGGCTGCTTAGTTTTTTATGATGTATTAAAAAAGAAATAAGCATTAAGAGAATGCATAAGATAACAGCTATAATAATGACTAAATAAACTTTAAAATTGAAAAAAAAATAGAAAATGTAAATTACAGCATTAATATTTTATATTTCAGAAAAAAGTGAGTTTTGTGTAAAGTATTGGAAATTATATTGCTTTTTCATCACCAATTGACCATTTTACATAAGACAAAAAAACAATCTGCCAAATATTGTAATAGAAAGGTTGATTTCAATTGAATGATGAGCCCTGTTACCATGGTAAATACTATAATCATAATAATGGCAAAGTTACCATATTTGTGAGTACTTTATGAAACAGGCCTAGTTTATGTGAAATGTTTATTGATTATTAGTAAAGGTGCAAAGGAAAAAACAGAATATTAAAGATTTATTAAATGTGATAAGTCTAGCATACAAGATATGTAAACATGGGATGTGGCAAAGACTGAGCCAGAAAGACCAATGAGATAACAAAGAAATACAAATGATATTTTTGTTCTGTTAGAAAATTAAGAACAGAGAAAAAAATGACAAACCACAGAATGATATGAAAAGAAACATACGATTACTTGATATTACCCTGCTATTTTGTTTCTAATTTCAAGCTTATATATCAAAAAGAGCATTCTATCTATTAGCAAAATTGTACTAGCAAAATTGTACTGCCAATTTTCTTATACTATTTCTACATTTTATCATACATGAATAATTACAATCTATATTTTGGCAAAGATTGGCTATTATCGTGCATCAGAGAAATTCACCTTCTAATCCAGGTTTATGAGATTTAAGATTTGACAGAATTAATATACTTTCAGAGGATTACTGAGCCCATAGGTCTTCCACATTTTCTAAAAGAGCTTTCACTTTAAATCATTGAGAGACAATACAATAAGTGCACTGGATTGTGCCTATACTGTGAATAATGGTATAGTCCAACAGTTTGATTTCATTCAGTAACCTTTCTTCTCTTCTTTTTTTTAAGGGGGGGTATGAACATTTTTTTTTTCGTTTAAAATGCTACGGTCACAAATACTATACAAACGATTTCATACAATGTATGGCTATGTATAAAAAATTGTTCGTACAGCGATCGTTAAGGTAACTGTGACCATTGGACATAACCAATGAATTTGTGCATTATCTTTAATACTTTCAATCTCATTATAAAGGTATATTTCTAAGATAAGGAGTCCATTATACAGGGGTGTTAAAAATGAAAAACAAGTGGAATGCCTCTGGCCGTCTCACCTGCATCACGCGATTCAATATAGCAGCAGTGCTGATTTTGAAAACTACTATAACTCGCACAAGATGTTCAGTGATACTTGGTTACTCTTATTTCCACGTTTTATGAACTAGACCAATACACTTATAGAGATATGATGGCAATTCAACAAATACCCCCAACGTGGCCAAAGTTCTTTGACCTTACATGACCTTTGACCTTGATCATGTGACCTGAAACTCGCACAGGATGTTCAGTGATACTTGATTACTATTATGTCCAAGTTTTATGAACTAGACCAACACACTTTCAAATTTATGGCTGTAATTCAACAAATACCCCAATTTGGCCAAAGTTCATTGACCCTAAATGACCTTTGACCTTGATCATGTGACCTGAAACTTGCACAGGATGTTCAGTAATACTTGATTACTATTATGTCCAAGTTTCATGAATCAGATCCATAAACTTTCAAAGTTATGATGGTAATTCAACAGATACCCCCAATTCGGCCAAAGTTCATTGACCCTAAATGACCTTTGACCTTGGTCATGTGATGTGAAACTCATGCAGGATGTTCAGTGATACTTGATTAACCTTATGTATAAGTTTCATGAACTAAGTCCATATATTTTCTAAGTTATGATGACATTTCAAAAACTTAACCTTAGGTTAAGATTTTGATGTTGATTCCCCCAACATGGCCTAAGTTCATTGACCCTAAATGACCTTTGACCTTGGTCATGTGACATGAAACTCAGGCAGGATGTTCAGTAATACTTGATTAACCTTATGGCCAAGTTTCATGAACTAGGCCCATATACTTTCTAAGTTATGCTGTCATTTCAAAAACTTAACCTCAGGTTAAGATTTGGTGTTGACGCCGCCGCCGCCGTCGCCGTCGCCGTCGGAAAAGCGGCGCCTATAGTCTCACTCTGCTATGCAGGTGAGACAAAAATTACATTTATTATGGCATCTCATTGAATTATAGCCATATAATGATTCCAAATATTAGAGGGAATTACAAATAAGGTTATGTGTGAAACATTATGCAATATGATTAAAATAATATCTATTGTGTTTCTTATTAAAATGGGACTATATAATATATGGTCTTTTTTAAAAGAGGATTGAGTATTAGAATCATCTCCCATACATTCACGCATCATATTTTAAATCAATTTTCATACTTTTAATTGTCAAATATGGTATTCCACAGTTATGTAATAAGTTATTCCATTAATCATTAAAAAATATATAAAGGGTTATCATAATATCATTTGTATCTCATGAAAGTTGAGATCAATCAAGTTGAGGTCGACTTGAATCAATCGCAAACTTCCAAATGACTTTACCACATCCCATGTGCTGTGTGATTGATTAGTAAGCACTGCATGCATGCTAGACCCACCTTTGCTTTTCAAAGCTTGTCTGTGCGGACCTATCGGCTAACTCTACGTGCGCTTCCACCGTGGTCTTCGTCGCGATCGACGAATTATCCATCGTACCGTAGGTTGCAATGGATTCTTCGTCGTTCGCGATTGAATCGTCGCTCTCAGAACGGGGTCTTCAAAATGGAGAAATTGAAAATCAACAAATTCGTTAAACATTGGCCTATAATTAGGCCACTGTTGCATAACAGTTACTATTATCGGTAAATTGCCAATTTGTCCACTCACCACATGGTCTACCTTAATTTAGTCTAATGCCGTTCAGTCCATCAACATTTTGTCTAATGACCATTTGGCTCAATTATCACTTCGTCTAATCACCAGTTCGTCTATGACCATTTCGTCTCATAACCAGTTGGTCTAATAATCGTTTTATTTTCATTCATTTTGCCCAATTAACACTTACAATGTAGTCTAATTAGACCAAATGGTACATGTATATGGACTAAATGGCTATTGGACCAACTGGTTATTAGGCGAAATGGTGAGTGAACGAAATGATAATTAGACCATGTAGATATTGGACGAACTGATGATAGACCAAGTGATAGAAGACAAGTTGGCAATTGAACGAATTGGCATTAGACGAATTGGAAATAACCGTGGTTACCTTTAGATGGCAAAGTTACCGTAAGAAATAACTTTTATGCAAATGGGCCTAGTCTGAATCTTTTATGCAAAGAATACAGTACGTACTACGAATAACGAGAGCTGATTTGAATATTAATTGATCAGTCAAATCCTGGATTAAATGTGAATCCTAAAGAATTATTTTCAAATCTCAAAGGATTGAAATTCAAATCTTCAAGTTTCACATTCCAATATGTACAGTTAGCCCTTATTCACTTTTACTCTAAATTATGTCCCAATCTGTTTAATCTACAGTGTCAGAATACTCAAAGATGTACAAATTTTTTTCTTCATTTGACAGACATTAGAATTCATATAATAAGCAAATGTTATTTCACTTCATAAATACATGTACAACTACATAGTTCAATAGCCAGGAATATTCACATTCTCTGGATTCAGCACTCTCTGTTTCATGAATATGATGATGAAGGACAGTAAATTATATATGATGGATCAGGACATGAACTACAAAATAATACACACATGGGACTCATCATAAATAAATGAGCCATGAGGCCCAGTTTTCACAAACATGTAATGTAAGTGTCAAACTTATGGGTGTGCTCACTCAATTTTGTTTTAACCTAGGGAGCGTTTCATACTTTTAACTTTACATTGAACCCTTCATTGCTATTGGTTGAAGAGCCATGTTGCCATGGTAGTTTATAATGGCAAATACAAATACAATAGTAACAATTCTTTAATGAAAACAAGCCAATCAAAATCAATGAAAATTGGCAAATCTGACTCGTCAGATGAATGTTGAAACTGTCCCCAGAATTCTGAAGGACTTGAACTTTGTGTTCTCACTCATGACTGAGCCTGCATATACATGCATGCATGCCGGTGTCTATGGAAGACGTGAACATAGCAACATCATTCAGTTTCCAATGGATTAATGATAATAGCTGGATTTATATTGCGCTTTTTCGAGATGACAAAAAACATCACTTGTATCACTCGAGCTGCCCCTTCTTCTGTAGAGATCAGTGCAATCAAGGAATTAATCCTCCCAGGAACATATATTACTTCACCTGGGTTGAGTGTAGCACAATGTGAATGTATTTCTTGCTGAAGGAAAACATACAGTGCCTGGGTTTTGAACCCACAACCCTCTGTTTCAAAGACAAGCGTTGGAACTAGTCGGAACGTGCGAAGTTGTAAGAGAGCAAAGTTGGCTCAGTCGGTAACGCGTCTGCCCGTCGAACCAAAGATCGTGGGTTCGAGTCCACCCCGGGCGGATGACTGAAGCCACTGCGTTGTGTGTAAACGTCTCTCCCATGTTTCATAGATGCAGGCTATGTTACAATGGAAAACACTCCGTCCCTCGGATAGGACGTTAAATGGAGGCCCCGTGTAGAGGAGAGTCACTACCTTTGCACGTTAAGAACCCACTGCACTATTCGAATAAGAGTAGGGGGAAACCCCGGTGTAGTGGTCCACCTGCATTCCCCCAACCAGTTATACCGGGAGGAGAGACCTGTGGGTCACTGTTCTGTGTGCGCACTCTTCTCGGCGACCCAGATTGGCTGGCTCCTCCAAAAATGCGCCTTTGAATGTCTTTGACAGATATATGGCGCTATACAAATGCTGTGCATCATCATCATCATCCTTAACTATTAGAACAAGTGGAATGCCTCTGGCCGTCTCACCTGCATCACGCGATTCAATATAGCAGCAGTGCTGATTTTGAAAACTACTATAACTCGCACAAGATGTTCAGTGATACTTGGTTACTCTTATTTCTACGTTTTATGAACTAGACCAATACACTTATGGAGATATGATGGCAATTCAACAAATACCCCCAACGTGGCCAAAGTTCTTTGACCTTACATGACCTTTGACCTTGATCATGTGACCTGAAACTCGCACAGGATGTTCAGTGATACTTGATTACTATTATGTCCAAGTTTTATGAACTAGACCAACACACTTTCAAATTTATGGCTGTAATTCAACAAATACCCCAATTTGGCCAAAGTTCATTGACCCTAAATGACATTTGACCTTGATCATGTGACCTGAAACTTGCACAGGATGTTCAGTAATACTTGATTAACCTTATGTATAAGTTTCATGAACTAGGTCCATATATTTTCTAAGTTATGATGACATTTCAAAAACTTAACCTTAGGTTAAGATTTTGATGTTGATTCCCCCAACATGGTCTAAGTTCATTGACCCTAAATGACCTTTGACCTTGGTCATGTGACATGAAACTCAGGCAGGATGTTCAGTAATACTTGATTAACCTTATGGCCAAGTTTCATGAACTAGGTCCATATACTTTCTAAGTTATGCTGTCATTTCAAAAACTTAACCTCAGGTTAAGATTTGGTGTTGACGCCGCCGCCGTCGCCGTCGGAAAAGCGGCGCCTATAGTCTCACTCTGCTATGCAGGTGAGACAATAATTAAAACCTTGATCCATCAGGCCAAATCTAACATCGAGTATACCAGTACTGCATGATAATTCAGTGCAGTAATAAAAATGCTATATTTGCCAATTCTGGTGAGAGAGGAGCTGTAGTCACTATGGGAAAGCCAAGAGAATACCACTCAACTGTTTCTCAAAGCTTCACTCCATCTAAAAAAATGCTAAAATACTTCTTAATACCCTTCATACTCTTTAATAATACTCTCTTCCCCGTTACCAGTCCAAGTTCAACGCTTACCTTTACGGGCACATATTCATCACTTCATCGATGAAGAAAAAGTGTATATTGACACTGAACTGCTGAACTGAAAATGGGTGACAGAATCATGACATCTTGTTCATATCTCACAATCAAGCTTTGCTTCTTTCTTCATTCTTTCCACTTCTTCTTCTTTTCCTTCATCCTCCTCCTCTTCTTCTTCTGCTTATTCTCCTTCTTCCTCTTCTTAATTATTCTGCATCTCGTTCTCCTTCCTCTTCATTCTCCTCCTCTTTCTTCGATCTCCTTCTCCTCATCCTTTGCATCCTTCTCTCTTCTTCTGAACCTCCTCCTCCCTCCCTACCTCCCTCCCCGTCTTTCTCCTCTTTGTCCTTCTCCTTCTCTTTCTCCTTCTTGTCTTCCTCCTTCTCCCTTTTCTTTTTTCTTTTCCTCCACCTTCTCCCATCCTCCTCATCTCTAGCTGCATCTATGTATACATGAACATGCATCTTATCTATCCTTTTTAAGCCCATCATATCCTCATTTATATGCAAACCAAACCTGCACGTCGCATTCCTGCTAATGGTGTAATATGCATGCTTTTGTCCATGCATCATTAATTACCACCATGTGAAATTGTCACCCAAAAGACCACTGCTGAATCCTTCAAAGTCGTCAGTTCAAACCAAGTCTCAACCCATGGAACACTAATGCCCCTTTCATAATGAGCTCTTTCTTGGTAACCTGTTTTATTTTGCTACTTAACTTCACAGGCAAGCATCCATGTGTGGAAACTCTCTTGCGACATGTATTCTCCATCATCTTTTGTTTTTAACTTTCCACCTTAATACTTCTCTTCAACTTCTTTCTCTTTACCTCATCACTAGGGTTTTTTGAGTTGAGCAATAAACTCTCCCACAACAATTTTTTTCCTGTTCCTACTTTAGTTTCTATTTCTGTCTTTCTACATCCTTTTCATCATCTCTTCAACCTTTCTTCTCATTCCATTTTCCCTCAACTTCTTCTGTATCTCTTCTATTCTACTGCAACATTTCTCCTTCATTCCTTCCTTCCTTACTTTCTTAAACTTACTTTCTTGAGTACTTATTTCTTTCCTTATTTTTCTTTCTTTCTTTCTACCTCCCTCCCCCTCTCTTTCTTTCCAGCTCCCATCCTCTTTTCCCCTTCCAGTTAAGCAATAAACTTCCATCCAAATTTTCTCCTGCTTTATTTTATCTTTCTTTTTTTCCTTCTTTCTTTCTTTCTTTCTTCCTCTCTCCCTCCTCAAACTATTCTTTTCCTCCACCATCTCTATCTCTTCCAGTCAAGCAATAAAACCTCTCCCGAAACATTTCTCCTTCTGTTTACTCAGTCCACGGAACGGTGCTTCCTCTATCAATTCCTTCGCGAGGTGCTACGCGCTAATAAGCAGGCGTGAAACGCTCCGTCTTGACACCGCCACTGAAGCTTCAGGCGCTCCGACTCGTCTGCTGGCTGTACACGGGCCTAAAACCAGGAACTCATAGGAGCAATACACTGTACATGTATGATACTTTGCAAGTTTGCATCATTTGCATTCTTTATATCCTTGTACATATAGGGAATTTATGAAGTATCACCATCACGCAGGACTATGCAGGCCGACATACAAATAAAAATACAGCAGGATGCTACATAAGCACTTGCCCGATTGCCAGGGGCAAGTAAAAGTTAGAGCCGGGCAAGTGTTTTTGAAGTAAAAACCAAAACTACTTGCCCGAATTGGGCAAGCAATATTCTCACAGTAGAATGACCCAAATTAGGGTCGATATGATATGATATTGACCCTAATTTGGTCGAGGCAGGCAAGATAAGATCACTTTGGAAAAAGAAATGCAATAACAAGGTAGATCAGTTCATGTCAAGAGAGAAAAAAGGTCAATGGTTAACATAACTGCAAAACTTTCTTTTCAAGGATTTATTCAGGCAAGTGAAATAGATTTTTGGGCAAGTACATGTATATTCCAACTATATAAAAATCTACTTGCCTGACCGGGCAAGTGCTTCTAAAAGATTATGTAGCACCCTGATACAGTGAAACATGTACATGTATTTCTTTAGATGAATGAAACAAGATAGAAAGTGGTCTTTCTGAGCAGGTAGTTTCTAATTATGAGCTGGTTCCTGTATGAAATTCATATGTAGGACTACGAGTTATAGGGGAAAAGATACCCTATGGTTTTTTTTAGACAGGTGGTTTGACTGTTCCTGACTGATATTGTGTGAGTTCTATTAATGTTATTGATGTCACTTTTTTTAACGATGGCTCCCCCTTTACCTTTTAGCATGTGTGCCTACACTTTATGTAATTTATCTGTACTTCATTTATTAAATGTCTTGGCAAATCTCAGGGCTTGATGACTGTTAATGTATATCACCGCATGAAGCAATTGCAACTGAATGTCATCACATGACAACTAATTGTGCAATGTGCAGTATAGGGTCTATAACGTATGTAATAAAACATTCAATAAACCTTTTTTTTTTTTTAAATAGACAATGTACTATGTAGGCCTGTCTGTTTATTTCCAATTCGTCTAATGCCAATTCGACCAATTGCCAACTCGTCTTCTATCATTTGGTTTACCATCAGTTCATCCACTCACCACATGGTCTACTTTCATTTAGTCTAATACCATTCTGTCTAATATCAGTTGGTCCAATGGCCATTTAGTCCTTATACCATTTGGTCTAATTAAACAAAAGTGTTAATTGTGCAAAATGAGTGAAAAGAAAATGGGTACATTAGACCAACTGGTTATTAGACAAAATGGTAATAGACGAACTGGTGATTAGACAAAGTGATAATTGGACCAAATGGTTGTTAGACAAAATGTTGATGGAAGAAATAGACTAAACGAACGTAGACCATTTGGTGAGTGGACGAGTCGGCAGTGGACAAAATGGCAATTAACCGGCCTGTCTGACTCCATAATAGAATCATATCCCCTTACAGAGCCCCTGTGTTCTAATGGCACAAATACACCAGTACGCCTGGATGGAATAGGAAGAGCAACGATCGTCAAATTTGACGAGGCATTAATTGGCAATGTCACACGTGCGCTCTAAAGGATGGGCGCCGAATCAAACGCCAAACTCAACGATGTCCAAAACTCTGTCTCCAAACTGTTAATAATCGGCGTGCTGGAAGGATCTGTGGATCAATCAAGCATGGAGATTCATACATTGTACTTGTTACCGAAACCCAAACTGATGAACCGTGCTCTCTACAAGTTGTGGGTAATGGATGAATGGTTTTAGAAGGGATTAACGAGGATAGATTCATTCTCTGTATTTTTGGAAAGGTCTTAGCACTAATCACTTAAAGATAAATCCGACTTCAAATCACTCGTGTAACTTATGGCGGCTATGAAGTGAGGGGGAGACTTCCAATGAAATCCCGATTTCAGAGCACTGTATTAAAATTATGGCAACTGTAACGGGGGGGGGGGGGGGCTTCCTTCCAGAGAAGAAAAGCACTTATAAAGGGTATGAAATGAGTCAGGTGCCCTGGTATATCAATGTATAAATAATGTTATATCATTAGGCATCCATGAAGCTCTTGAACTAGAAATTACCATGAAAAAACAGCACCCAAACCGATTCGGTTACTACCAACTGTCAATTATCAAACCCGACAGTGTGGACGTACAGTATAACTAGCCATTGTAATTTTCAAATGATCTTAATTTACTTAAAATGTAATTGCTTTTCAGTCAATTTCCATCGATCAGCTCCTCTGATTAGTTTAAAATTTCTTTATGACTCTAAAACAAGAACTTCACATTATTGTCAGAAGCATAAAACAAAAACATGCAAAAGAACAATCCAGGATTTTATCTATCAAACCTCAATATTATCACCACTTTCAGGTATCCCCTTTTAATTTCAATACTCACTGTGAATATACTTGAGAAAAATTATCATTTTTGTTGACATTTCTGTTCATGAATATCAGGACAGCTTGGTAGAATATACCAAGGATGTACCAAAAGTAAAAATAGAGGTAATTGTGTTGGCTTCACACCCACATAAAACATATAATGCACAGGAAATTAAATCTATAAGAAAACTAATGAAATCGTGACAACCATCGCCCTGAAGTATTATTATGAATGCAGCATTATTTGAACTGATCCCAAGTAGGAATACTGATAGCTTCAAGGGATTTACATCCTGCATTATATTTATATTATGTTTGTTACCGATAATTCTCAACCCAACATGGAAAACAATAAAATTTGGAGTATTAATCCATTGAGCTACATGTACATGTATATTATATGGGAAATTAGTGTTATTACTGAAATAGGCTTGTTTTCAACTGGTTTCATATCAAAGAACTTTAGGCATTTTGGGAAAAAAGTGGAAATAAAATGAACATAAGATGGCTGTTAATTTTCATTAATCTTTCATTACAAAAGTAAAGGAAAAAAGGTAAGACCATTATATTTCACCTAATACAATTTTTGAAACAGGCCAAGATTTGTTTTTTTTTAATGTCACACATAATTTTTCTTTCAATTCAATATAAACAGTTCCCATGAATGCAATTTTGGGGGATGAAACCGCCCCGAGCCACCATGATATTCTTTTCCCTGATACAGAATAGATCAATTGTTTCCTGGACAGGATTATAAAGGGAATCAGACTTACTCTACATCTGGGCTTGTGTCACTGTGATCTCGCTCCTGGCCGCACCACAACATCCCAAAGTTTATACCGATATCCATCCCGTCTTCGACTGAATATGTCATTTATTTCACTCAAAATCGATGACTTTTTAGCCCAGATGCTTTCGGATAGAGGCACAGGTAAAAATCACAAATTACACTGGGAGTCTCAAGTACATGTAGGGGTGAATGAGCTTTATCATTCATTGAAAACTTGATTTCACTCAAAACTTTGATTTTTAGCACAACTGCTTTGCGAAAAAGGTTTCACTAGAAATCTCAATAAGGGTTGAACGGACTGCATTGTTTGTTTTAATATAAAATTGATTCTTCGCAAACAAAAGTAGAAATCACAAATTGGGCTAGTCCACTTCTGAAATCCTCATGAGTTCATTAAGAAGTAAAATTTGTTGGGGAAAAAAACTGAAATGGTCAGCCACTATTAAACTTCATGCATTTCTGTTCATACACTGGATAGAGTAATCATTTCAAATTTAAATGGAAATATCCAATAAGATTGTTGTTCACTTGCTGATTCCAGTGCAAAAACAGTAAATCCACCTAAATCTTCATAAAATGAGAACCATTTGAGCTTGTGCATATATTCATAAATCTTTTTTTTTCTTTCATCCTTCCGAAATGTTTGTCATTTGGACATCCATTATTCAAAAACAATTTTTATTCCCTGATGAAGAAAAGTCATAATGAGACAAGTAGTACAAAACATCTAAATCCTTAGATCCAAATTAATCCTAATGGAGTTTCCAGTGATCAAATCCTAATCCAAAGTAATCCACATAGGTATTGTTCTGTCAGGATTACATCTGAGTCATGAGTAGGAGATGCAACGAAAACTTCAACACATATTTGAAGCAGTGAAAACACATTCAAACTTGTCATTTTCAATCACACGAATTCCCCTTTCCGACTGTTGCTCTCCAGAAAAAAAAACTCAACAAAATACCTCCAAAGTGATATATTCCATCTACGTTGATCCACTAAGTATGACGCCGACGGCAACATGAAAAATCACCAAAGCAGAGCATAGATCACATTAAATAGACGTCTCCTCGCGAAAATCATCCCACTGCAGGGACTATATATATCTTCCGCCACACACATTCCTGCATATTTGCGATGTAACATATTTTGACTCCAACGCCACTTCCCAAATCGGCTCATATACCCCACTTTATTGATTCTTGATGCACAAATAAGCTTTGACATGTCCCATCTCGGGAGCCAACTAAGCCTTGGCTCTCCGTAATGAGCATTCCTGTTTTCCTAACAATCCCATTTGAGGGTTATCATCAGCCCGTCCACCAGCATAATTCTCAGACGAAAAGAAAACTAAAAGGGGATTCGGAAATTTACGTAGCAAAGGGCGAAGAGAAATTAAGCAGTTTGTAGCGTCTTAAGGGACATTTGTGTCTAGAGAGCAAGAGAGAGTGACAGCAGAAGTTTCTGATGGGGCGTCTTCTAAAAAATGGGTTTGACTAAATTTTTTTTTAGTAAAATCAAGAAACGGTGTTAGATTTTAAAAGGAGATTCTAAAATAAAGGGATTGTCTTTTAATGAGGTGTGTTCAGTCTGTATCTCAGGACAGAGAATTAGGAAGAAAATCATGATGGAACCAAAGAATTGATCAAAATCTGTCAAGAGCAGTATCGACAGGGCTCTGAGGTTGGAGGAAACCGCATATTGTCCTTCTACAATGGCCCCGAACCCACTTCTAGCACCAATAATGAGGTTAAAAGACGCTGGAAAAAGCCAAAGGTTTAGGTTGATGCTGTCATTCACAGTCCCCGCATTTCACAACACGTTATCTCATAACCGGATTGGAAGCTTGACACTTTGAAGGGCAAACACTTAAGAATAAGCACATTTAAAGGTCATTTCCAGTGTCCAAGAACACATGGAGAATTCTAGATCTCCAGTAATCCTCACACATAACTTTGCCGCAGTATAAAAGCTCTTGAGTATATGGATGAAAAGACTTCAATGCATGAAGCTCAGAACGTCATTATACGATTTGAGGAATTTTGTGAGTTCATGATTTTGCGACATTGAGATGAAGGTGAAAGTTCAATGTGTATTGGTGTGAAAAAAAAAATGTTTGAAGAATGTTCCATGCGCAAGACATGTACCAGAACAAATTATTTTTATCACTCCATGAAGATGATTCAACATAAAACTTGCCTGTGCATTTCAAACAGTAGCATCGAAGCTTGCACACCAATCCAATTTCTCAATTCAATATCCATACACTATGTTCACATCTTGGTAAGATCTCATCAAACCAGTCAACGAGAAGTGCCTTGAAGATATCACATGAATGGCATTCTTCAGCAGAATAGATAAGATCCTGAAGCCAGTTGCACCCTTCAAATGTTCGCATGCAAGCATAAATTTGTCCTCAAAGGAATAAATTATTATAATAGGATTATTTACACTACATTTGTGCTCTATAACGAAAAGAAGCAGTCATGAATTAACCATCCTTTCCATAAAACCAACTTGATATAATTTCACCAGTCCTTGGGGAGTCTCTTCCCTTGTCAATGACAACCGAGTGTCATATCATTTGTAATCACAATGGACATTCCGGTGAAGACGTGATCCTGGTTGTAGGCTAACTAACCAAAAACCTCCGAGCAATGTTCCACTTTAGAACTTGGACTTCGCATCCGCTACAGCAGTTCCTATAAAGTTGAGGCAACGCCAGAGCGATCCTACTCTAAAGACAACCTGTAATACCTAAAAGCAGGTGTACTCCAATACCACTCCACACCACCAAATGTCGGGTAGTTGCATTTGCTACAAGTGTGTGAACTTTACATAATTTCCATAGTCCAAAAATGCATGATGGCCTTTCCAAGTTATCAGGAATCCCCATCAAACTGTTTAAGGAATATCCATTATCTTGTCAGGAATCGTCGTCATTTTCACACAAGCGATGGCGGTGGTTTCTCGGTTAATGCAAGCCCAAGCTGTAAAATGATTATGGCAGAGGTTAGGGAATGTTGCTTGTAATATAGAGCGTTGTTCACAGATTGCGTCACATGTGTGGGAGGAGAGGGTTGGTTAATCCTTATCACTCAAACTATCACAACTGCAAATGATCTCATTGGGTGACCATGTCACTGACGATGTCAATGATGACAGACCAAGGTAACCTTGGAGACTTCTTTCAGTTCTTTCGTTCCTTCGAGAGATAAGCGATGTTCTCCATGAGAAAAAGGATACGAGATGCCTTCGAAGATGCTAAAATGCACTGTATAAGAGTTTATAGCCCTCACAATAAGCCCTTGGATGGTACAGGCATTTTTTTAAATTGCCTCAGAACAACTGTTGGTTAACAGCAGACTTTTGAGGGCAGCAAGGCCTTAAGCTGGGCATCCACAGCAATCACCTTCACGGCCTTCGGGTAACGCAAACACTAATGAGGGTGATAATTCAGGAGATCATTCAGAGAATTCTTTTGATCAAGTTCACATCCAACAAGCTGTCCTATGAGAATCACAGTTTTGGGATTCGTGCATGTTCTAATCCATGTACTTTCTTTCCTTGAGGAATGGGGTGGGCATATCCCTAGCTGACGGGATCCGATAGGTACATACAAAAGCAATCACTGGATGCACGTATTGAGAGAAACAAACATCCAAGAGTGATCTGATGACAGAACATTCAGCCCTGCTGGGATTTTAGAAGAAATACTGTTCCTTTCCTAGCACGAGAGATACAGTGTTATCCTTGGTGCTTTGAAGAGAATAAGAATTAAAGCGCTCTCAGAGAGATCATTAAAAAGCAATCACACTGGAAAAGCTTGGAAAGTGGCATCTGGCAGGAACAGCATATGTTGTTTCCGTCAGCTCCACTTTACCAGAATGCCATCTCGAAACTTCCACAGGGAGTGAAAGACACCAGAAAACAACCAATGAGTAGAATATGGGGATATAATGAGCCGAGCTGAAGAGAAAAGCAAATTCAACAAGCTGTCACACCGTTGGGCTAATTACCACAGACTATGCGCTAATATTGCCACTTAAAAATTCAATTAGGCCCCCTCTCTACCAATAAACGGGGTTGATAATTGGGACATATTCACAAGTTGAGAATCATCGCTCAACTGACGGGTGTATTGATGTTGCTTGCGGGACAAAAGGGGGAAATGTTTAAGTATGCTGGCAGAGTAAACAGGCAATGTTCAAAATATCCGACATGGGAGTTGCTGGGCATGCTTCGTAATTAAAAACAAACTAGAGAGCAGCCGATTCAATGCACTTTTATAGTAAATGTTGGACTTAATGACCGAGCTCATCCGTCTTGACCAGAATCAATAAAAATGAGAATTGGTGATCCTGAGACATGAGAGGCTAATAGTATGTAATTACAATTCATTAAACTTACATTATCCATAAATTCAAAATGATAAACAAAAAATATATATCACTGAATGTGTATGAAATGTCATTTATCATTATCCATTGAATTCACTGCTATGCATTAAAATGCTGTTTGGTATTGAAAAATATATTAGGGCATTAATATTTTGCTTCATTTTAAACAAATTTTTTTTTCTTTCCTTCCTTCCTTCCTTCCTTCCTTCCTTCCTTCCTTCCTTCCTTCCTTCCTTCCTTCCTTCCTTCCTTCCTTCCTTCCTTCCTTCCTTCCTTTCTTTCTTTCTTTCTTTCTTTCTTTCTTTCTTTCTTTCTTTCTTTCTCTCTCTCTCTCTCTCTCTCCTTCCTACCTTCCTTCCTTCCATCCTTCTTTCTTTTCATGTTCTTTCTCAATTTTTTTTCTTTCCTTCTGTATCTCTTAATTTTTTTTCTTTCTATTCCTCTGTAGAGATCTTTCACTTTCTGAATATCTTCATTTTCTTCAATTTCTTTCTCACTTTCTTTATTCCCTCTCTCTCTCTCTCTCTCTCCCTCTCTCTGAAAGCAACATCCATTTCACAACATATTTCCAGCAGTGAAATGTTTTATGAGATTGATATGGTTCTGTAATTTATCATAGACTACATGTATTCCACAATTAGCTTAAATATTTATTTATGGATCTAAATTAAAATTAAAATATTCTTACAAAATTTCATACCCTTTTTTTTTGTCTTTTAAAATATTTTTGTGTCATTTGATTTGCTTTATGACACATATGATTATGATATGATTTCAAGGTCAAGTGCAGCCCTAAAACAAGTTTATTTGAAGAAAATAGATTTTTAAAACACACAATTCAGAATCATATTATGTAAAATCATTTTTAAGTTGCATCTTAATAGTTTTACAAGTCATGCACATCATGGGTGAAACTACCAGTTGCATTTTATCATTTGATACTCTTTGTATATCAAATAATTTTTTCCCTCTGATGACTTTAGTAATTATCTGATAAGTGCTAGAGAGACATTGTTTCAATATATTAAAGCCCTATTAAAGTTGATTATTATCATCATAGAGAAAATCTTGTTTTTTATACATCATATTAAACATTTCACATCAGTGGAGCGCTGAAAGCCTTTTTCCCCAAAACTATAAAAATTGACATATTTGATGAACATATGACCAAATATAAACAAAGAGTGAATCTGTGCGATCATTTTGAGGACATATTCTTTAGAATTCAATTAATAATGACACATTCGAATGGGGAAAAGAGAATTTGAAATTCCACAGCCAAGGCTCAGCGAATCAATATTTCAAACATTACGAGTTCACCATAGCCAAGATCAGTCAACTTCACGGTCTATACCTGCATCGAAACCTGATCGTTAATATTTAAAAACCCATCTCGTGGAAAATATTCAATATTTAGTCTCCCGCTTCAGCGCATGGTTAAATCGCAATTACGCCATCGCTGATTGCCTGCCCATGAAAGTTTGGCTTGCGTATGAGAGGTGTAGTATGTAAAGCTCCTGGATTGTATCGACATTAACACAGCCCGGTATAGCCTGGGAGAGTGGGTTCATAAAGCTGGCCGATAAATTTCACATTCATTCAAGAGATACATTGTAAAAGGGGAGTTGGATGATGGTGGGTCCAGCAGTAATCTATTTTGTGACGGACCAACCTAATCCCTTGAATGAATTAATCTCACTTCTGCCATTTTTAATTCAAGTCAAACTTTAATTTCATACAAGATGTAATCCAATCTGAAAATAGCATGTACAGTGTAGTATTGTTATTCACAATGCAATTTTCCAGTGAATTAAAAACGGGCACTTTATAAAATTGCTCTGCTTTACAAGTCTAGTCTAACATTGAAAACTCGCTTGATAACAATGAAAATGAATAAATAACAATAATAATGATAATAATAATAGCTGGATTTATAAGTGCTTTTTGCGTGTGGATAAAACGCGATGCTATTATTACCCCCACCTTTAGCTCGAGCTACAATTGCTGGTACATGTAAGGGAATTAATCCTGCTAGGTACCCATTCACCTCACCTGGGTCGAGTGCCGCACAGTGTGGATAAATTTCTTGGTGAAGGAACACACGCCGTGGCTAGGATTGGAACCCACGGCCCTCTGTTTGAAAGGCGAGTCAGAACCACCAGACCACGACGCGCCCACAATGAAGAATTGAAATTTGATTCGGATTTCAGTTTTAAAATGTGTAGATTAATCATAGCACCTCGCGCGACAAAATTTTATTAAGCCATCACAATCACATACCACACTTAAAGTTAAATTCAATCCAATCATAATATTTTCTTCACTAGCAATTTAACAATGTACCAAGAAATTCAAGATATTGAGACTTTTCAAGATGACAAGAGGATAAAATCTACCAGCCCAGAAGACAAGAAAACAAAATTCAGTCTATTGGAAACTAAACTTTATATAGACATCTCTTTTCTTTTTGCCTTCATTGTTTGTATTTTCTATACTCTAATAGCAATATCTATATGAAATTTAATAATAAAGATTAGTTCAGCCTATTTGTCAAGACTGAGATTATTTATAAGCAAAACAGCGTGCAACACTGGCACTAGTCCAACGGTCCCAGACCAGGCAAAATTGCTGTCGGGGCCAGTTACTGTACATTCAGAAATAACCAGATTGACTGGTCCGACATGACCAGTTAAAAATATATCAGACTGATACCAATATTTTCTCCTCTTTTGTAAATCATCAAATTGCTCTCCAAAATTGAGAAATGGCTCTCATGAATTATGTTGTGTGTGTGTGTATGTGTGTACAGTTTCTTTGTATCCCTTTTTTTTGGGGGGGGGCAGGAGCAATAATAGCAATAAAAGACAGCAAAAGTCATTTTATGTTTTTTCTCTATTTTGGGGGACCAGTATAGTCTAGGTTTGGACAAGCAAAAAATGGAAAAACTGGGTAACTACTGGGGCCGTCTTTCAAATAGTTGCGATTGATTCGATCACTGCAAGTACGGAAAGCCAGCAAAGTCAATATATAAAATGCGTGTCTGTTCAAAAATTTTTGCTAGATATGATGTATATTCATAAATCAGGGGTTTGAGTGGTCACAAATAAAAACTTCCGAAAAAAAGCTGAAGAGTGTTGAAAAAGTCTGAAATAGAAAGAGCTCCCATACTTTTTGTACAGAGGAAGGCCAAAAATAAGCTGAAATTAAGCTGAAAATCAAAACAAAAAGATCTGAAATCAGAAAAAATCTGATCTCTCACACCCCTGATAAATTCATTGACTTCTCGAAAAGTTGGTGTGTTCTCCTTTGTTTAAAAAGGACATTTTGCAAATTTCCTGTAGAAAAAATTATGACACTGATGGATTTCCATAGAGTTATGATTGATTGGATCTATCATAACTCTATGTGTCTGTGGTCTATATAATGGTTGATCGAAAGCTTAGGCCCCTTTTGACTTTTTAATTTACTCCATTGGCTCTCTTTTATTAGATAAGCAGTTTTCAGCAGCTTCTATTTGCCATAACTCTATGTAAGACGGGACCCAGGTCCGACTTGAACAGGTTGGACCAGTCGAAAAAAAGGGCAGTGTGGAGCCCTGTTTTAGAAGCAATATTTTTCAGTTTTTTACTGCTTCTATATAATGTAATTATTTGAATAAAGCAAAGACTTTATGAAAAGCATACCAAATACAGGAGGTATTTCATGAAGCATATCATGTCAGTGAATTTCAATGACAGATTTCCTCTGAGCCAATAAGACGCAAGGATTTCAGTAGCTTTATAATTATCAGTCAGTGATAATCACTATTTCATGAAATACTCCCCCCCCCCCTTCTATGTACATACTGTCAGAGTGAAAGGCAATCCATCTAAATTCAAGGAAAGGACAGACTTCTACAGCTCAGCAGCATTTCTTGTTTCTTACTGGACATCTGGAAATTGCATCACTAAAGAAGGAATGGGCCTTCTCCAAGAAAAGTTGTTGTACTTCCTTCACGGAAGCAGTAGTTGAACTATTCCTTCCTACTACTGAGAGTCTGGGACTATATCGCCGTGTCGGTGCAAGAACGCCCTTAACACCACACTTACACGCATCGCATGCCCGCAAAAATGACCTACATGTAATAGCAGCATGCATAAGTGCATTGCGTAAGGGCTTTTCTGCAACAATGCGGTGTGAAAAAATTATTTTACTAATGGCGTTCTTGCACGGACATGGCCATATTTTATCATTTAAAGGCAAAAGGCAGAAAGGACATTCTTCTATAAGAGATATTTTCTTCACGGAAGCAGCAGTTGAACTATACTAAAAGTCTGGGACTATCATTAAAATGCAGAAAGGACATTCTTCTATAAAAGATACTTCTTTCAAATAAGAAGTTACGTGAACTTTCGATTTCTATTACTCTGATTATTGGATTATACTTCATCATTAAAGGCAGATCGGACATTCTTCCATAAAGGAAGCATGTTCATGCTTTTTTTTTAATTACAACTGAACACCACCTTACCTTAAACTCGATTGGTGTACAAACACCGGTGACTGACTCCTCCCAGAATTCTTAGCGCCTAGCGACGCTGAACGATTTAAGATTGGCCATTTCTGTTCCTGATCAGAGGACCGGAAGCCCGTCGAGACGACGTCGTCATCGTCGTAGTCTGGCTTCGATCCCCCGAAGCAGTAGCACATCCCGCAAACGAAGGAGGCTAGGACTAAGACTACTAGAGAGGCCGCTGAGGTGAGTAAAATCACAACCTGGTGAAGAACTGCAGAAAGAAAAGAAATTACAAAAAAATATGAAAAAAATATTGATTGCATTTGACAAATGTAAATATGCAATATATTTTGTAATACTATGTTTCCATTAAACTGCAGATTATTTCCCTGGATTTAACACCGCTACCCTGATCAGGTGCTTCAAGCATGAATGCCTTTCACGAAAATTCTGTCCTACTAGTTATTAACTCATTCTACAACTGGGTGGAGAGTGGCAAATGTAGATTAAAGCCTTGCAAATTATGTGCATTTTAAAGCAATTGTAACGGTAACTATTATAAATAGATAATTTAATATGAGGTACTGTTCTGCAATGAAGGGCAAGGCTGCATATCCAAGATGCATTCCATTTTAATTATCTGTCTGTAGCAGACATTCATTGAGATATTAAAGGGAAAGTTCACCCTGACAAAAAGTTTAATGTAAATATAGTAGACAAGATAATAACAAAATATTGGCGAAGGTTTGAGGAAGATCCATCATAGAATAGAGCCGCGTTTCCACATATCATATAGTAAAAACAATTACCGTAATGAAATATCATTTTCTCATAAAAATGAAAATATGGTTTTAATTGTACATTCAGTATATATCAATAAACAAATTATTTCACAAATGAAAATAAAAAATAAGTCATCACGAACCATTAAGACATGAAATTTATGCTTTTTATATAACATGACATCACAAATCAAAAACTTGAAATTCTACTTTCTTTTATGGATTTTCTTCAATTCTTCATTTATGTTTTTTTTTTCCTGCTATTTTTACAACAAAGTTTTCGTCAGGGTAAACTTTCCCTTAAAGGAGTATGAATAGAGCTCAATTCTCCATGAATGGCTACCCATGTAAACCGACATTGATCCAGAAACCTGATTATATGAATGATTTATTGATCGCTAACTTTCTCTCGGTTGTGCATTAATTAAAATCTATGATAAATAAAAATGAGTAAATGTAGGAGGCATGCGGTAGGCTGGAACGGCCAGCGTCTTTTTTAATGAGCTTTTGCTGTGGTTTGAAATCAATAGTATAGATAGTGGAAACAATTTCGCTTAATTAAAAATGATGCTAGTTTGAATAACATTGATGTAGGACAATTAGTCAGGGTTATCAAGCGGTTGACTTTTAAAAGTGAACGTTTGATTTTCACAAGCTCTGTAATTAACTATGAAACATTTGGCAACAGCTGTACACGTACATGTACATGTATGTAAAGTGTATGTTGAGTAAAAAGCAGGGGAATCTATCTAAGGCCAGTTGAAGTGTGATGTATAGTGTGTTTTTTTTATTAAACATCATCATCATCACCATCACTATCATTATTAGTACTTGCAGTATGAAATTATTAGTAGTAGTTTCATCATCATTATCACCATTCATTACCATCATCATCATCTTCATCATCATCATCATCATCATCATCATCATCATCATCATCACAATCACTATCATCATCATCATCATCATTACATCATCATCGTCATCATCATCATCACAATCACAATCATCATCATCATTTAACATCATCATGACATCATTGCCATCATCACCACCACCATCACCATCATCATCCTCACAATCATCATCATCATCATTTTATTTATTTTCATTTATACATATTCATATTCCACAATCATCAAAGTATTTCATAATAAATCTTTTCCATTGAAAAAATACATCAACTACTGTATATAGCAAATTGCAGTTTTGAGATGTACTGTACACGTACCAATAAATTGAAAAAGGTGGAGGGGCCTACTGAAAGGCAAAGCTACATGTAGATGTAGACCCCCTGTCAAAATGTTATACAAGGGTAATATGATAGAAATTAAGCAAAATAATCACCAAAATTCTATAAATTTATATAGATATTGACTTTATAATAATCAATGCTACCTTGGATAAGTATACAGTTCACAAGATATTTGATTAAATCAATAAGAATTCAGAAGACATTTTTTTATGAGTAATTGAGACAACACCCAGAACACCATCTCATCACCATCACTTTGGTTGGCCTTCAAACATTAAAAGATTCACTTTTTATCATTAAAGTAAATCATTTGTTGAATCTATCAAAGAGAAAATGAACTACAACTATACCAGTAAAAAAAAAAAAACATTTCATTTCCTGGAGTATGAGGAATAGTTAGTACCAGCATAGAGCTATTATGATACCAGCATGAGTTTCATTTTGGCACTCATAATAAGCTCCAATTTGATAAAAGTACACGATACTGTGCACAGTCAGCACAGATACAATTTATTTTATTTTTTTGCATCTGTAACTAAATGTACGTGTACATGTACATGTATGTATGTCTCACAGACAATGCAGACAATACAATGTTCCACATATTTGCTTACCACCTACCAAGTACTACATGTAGGCCTATATTTTATCACACTTAAGTGTGGAGGAAAAAAATAAATAGAAAGAGCAAGACTGCATGGAAAATAAAACTACCCAAAACTGATCTACTTGTACATAGGGAATATTTTCTTTAACTTCTCTCTTTTAACAGATAAATGTTATTTTCCTAAATTTCCTCTTAAAGTGTTTAGATTTTTTGTATACACCGTAATGCAGAGAAGTCATATTTAACATGTTTTAACAGTAGTAATTCACCATTATAATTATGAATAGACTACAAATTAAGTTGATAGGAGCTTCTGAAATAAATATTATTTTATCTAGTAAAAGGTGAAAGTAAACAAAAATAAAGTTCAATTTTCTTATCACATGTCCTCTATTTTTTTTCTTTTCAGTTCTTGAGCAGCTCTAGAAATTACCGTTGCCTCAAAGGCCATACATGTAGCGTTCACTTTGTGGGATTTAAAGGGGAAGTTTACCGTGACGAAAAGTTTGTAGTAATCATTTTTTTTTTAATCGAGGAAATTTAAGAAAATCAATATTGGTGAAGGTTTCAGGGAAATCTGTTCTGTTAAAGTTATTACAATTTCAAGTTTTTGATTTGTGAAATCATACAAGCAGCTGCCCCAGTTTTCATGTAATAATATAAATCCATATTTTTTAATGTTTCACCCCCCAAAAAAATGTTAAGAGCAAAATAATTTTTCTGTCAATAAAAACCCATTTTCATTAAAAAAAATATCATACTTTCTTGATTTTTAAATTCATGATACATGGGAAGCTGTTCCCATATGACGTCACAAATAAAGAAAAAAATAATAAATTCTACAGACTTTTTAATCATCAATGGATTTTCCTCAAACTAATATTTTCTCTTACTGGTATCTACATGTATTATTCTTTTCTGCTATTTACACAATAAATTTTTGTTCAAATTGAACTTCCCCTTTAGTGGTCAAGTCCACCTGATAAAAATATTGATTTGAATAAATAGAGAAAAATTAAACTAGCATAACGCTGATAATTTCATCAAAATCGAAAGTAAAATAAGAAAATTATGGCCTTTTAAAGTTTCACTTATTTTTCACAAAACAGTGATAAGCACAACTCAATGACATGCAAATGAATCAGTCGATCATGTCCATCACTCACTATTTCTTTTGTTATTTATTGTTTGAATTATACAACGTTTCATTATTTACAGATTTGACAATAATGTCCAACTTGACTGATCCATAAAGACAATGCTAATTCCACATGTTCAGGGAGGAATTAATCATTGTTTCACTTGACAATAAGGAAAAAATTAGAATATTTCATATTTCATATAATAAAATACAAAATACATAGTGAGAGGATGACATTATCAGTCTCCTCATTTGCATACCGACCAGAATGAAACTGTTTTGTGAAATTATTGCTTTAAAATGTCGTAACTTTTTTATTTTACATCCAATTTTGATGACATTTTCAGTGTTATACTTGTTGGATTTTTCACTTTTTATTCAAATCAACTTTTTGTTAGGGTGGACTTGTCCTTTAAAAACACAAGGTAAAAAAACAAACAAAGTAAAATTTTGTATCAAGAAGCCAAATCAACTTCTTGTCATCCAGGCAAGCTCGCGACAGCCAGCCATGTAGCCACCTTTGGGGCCCCAAAGACTCAGAGAACCTGTCCTAATGAATTAATAACTAATAATTCCCATATACTTCACACCCATACAAGAATATACACCCAGGAAATGGTTGGAGGCCATTGCGAATAATGATCGCCATGCCGACCATTACCAGTGCACTATGGGTTAGCCTTGAGGTACAATGTATGTATGATGAAAACATGTTAGTGATGTAGTTAGAGTCACTGTTCTCACTAGTTACCTTCCTAAAACTAGTTTACTGGAAACTAGTTTAGTGGAAACTAGTCTACGTGTCATGAGAATGGTCGAAGCGATCTTCCAAACTGGTTCATAAAACCATCTCGCGAGGTAGTTTTCAAGATCGCTTTGCCTCGTAAAACTGGTTTTAGTGTAAGTGAGGACACCAGGGGCCGCGGAAGCGGGGGGCTGGGGGGCTTCAGCCCCCCCCCCCCCCCCCCCACTTTATTCCAAAACCATGTACACTGTAAAATGACAATATGATTGTGATTTTTTGCATGCTCAGTCCCCCACTTTTGGCTCAGCCCCCCTACTTTGAAAACCGTTCCGCAGCCCCTGGACACAACCGTTCTTCGGGAAGCGATCTTTGCCATTTTGAGCGCGCTACTCCATACACTAGTGTGTAGAATGCCTACGCTGCGGTTTCGAATTTCGCGCGAAACGTGTCATCCCACTGAGAGCATGCCCATAGCAACAAGAAGTGATATTGAAAACCACTTTCGGGTGATCACATGGGAACGCTAGCAAAGCGATCTTCCAAACTGTTTTCCTGAACCAGTTTCCAGTATTTAGTTTTAGAAAGTGTAATGAGAATTGAGAACGGGGCCAGACTTCAGGCAAATCATGTCACTGGGTTGAATTAATGTTAAAGGGGTACTCCTGGCCGCAATTAATATGATTCCAACAGATAAAGAAAAATCAGACAAACAAAACACCGAAAATTCGATCAAAATCAGACAAGGAATAGCAGAGTTATGGCATTTTTTAGATTTGCATTATTCCGGTAAGACAGTTCAATACAGGTATGATGTCATATCCCCACTTGTTCTTCTGTAATTTTCTTACATGTACATTTGTATGTATTTGGGCTTGTTCAATTTTTTGTCCGTCAAGAACCAAAACAATTGGATTTACAACTGATCACACATGTATGAAAAAATGGCACAATTATGATGTCATGTAATAACATATTACTGGCAAACAAAACAGAAAAGTGGGGATGTGGCATCATCAGCCAACCTAATGAAAATTCAACACAAATATAACTGTTTCACAAAATATTGCCAAGCTTTTAAATTCAATAACTTTATCATTTGTTATCTTATTTTGTTGAAATTTTAAGCATTTTATTTAGATAAATATTTTCAGCCCAGAGTACCCCTTTAACAGGAGAGGGCCAAGGTTCAATCAACCCCAGCATCCCAACTTTTAACAAAAATAACATTGTAAACAAGACTACGGTGGTGTACAATAAACAAATATATCAGGCTTTGAGAAAGTATAGTGGAATTATTTATCCGAGGTTGGTCTGGCAATTACTATTTTTCCCGAGGGGCGAAGCCCCAAGGGAAATATAGTAGTTTTGCCAGTCCAACCGAGGATCAATAATTCCCACTATGCTTTCGAATGATACGCCTGATATGTTTGTTTTATATCCTACTTTTAATAATTTATAACAAAAATCTATGCGCTGAGCTTGCAAAGCCCGGTTACTTGCTTTGAATTTCCTACTTTTCTCCGAGCCACCGTGCTCAGCGGAATGCAGATTAGTGCCTGCGCCGACGCATCGCGGGACTTGCCCGGGAGAGAGAGAGAGCTGGCTGGTGCGCCCAAAAGTTAAGCTAAATATCCAGTTTTCTGAAATTATGACGTCAGAATATATCGAGGTCTGACGTCACGCAACATCATAGTTGAAATATATTCGGTCACATGATGCTATTTGAACCAATCACTATACAGGATTCAATCTATGTAGGATATACAAGTTAATACACCCACCAGATAAAGAACATAATTTAATAAAGTGTTCAAGTTCTGCCATGCTTTAAATATTCAATTGTGAAGTCAGGTGATGAAATACTACATTCAATAAAGTTAGAGAACTCTGGGCTTGCCAAAAATTGTAGTGTTGTTGTCTACATTCAACACTCAGCATGAAAGAGTGCATTTTGTGGTGTGGTACTTAAATAACTTTTGAGAAAAACTGTACGAATAAAAAAAATCAGAACTACCTGTGCATGAAAAAAACTGTAAATAAGATGCCTCACATCATCAGAAGTATGGACATTTAGTCACTAATATTATAAAACTGTTTTGACTGTTCCCACATGTCAAAAACAAACAGGGGGCCAGGGGCAAAAGGTGAACTGACACCCCTAAAGGTCATTAAGATCAATGTAAAAGTGATTGTCTGTGTAATGAGCCCCCCCCCCCCACTTCGGAATGAACATAGCTCTAGAAAATAGACCTTGACACACAGACACTGTAAGCGTGATAGCTCACTAGGCGGTGCTGCACCATCCCGAGTTTTCTCAATTTCGAGATTTTAGCCTGATCGGCCCTCTTCGCGATTAATCTCAAGATTCAAGAAACCCCGTCTCCACCATCGCAAGAACAATTCCTGCTCGAGCGAGGCATCGATGCATTATGGTCTGACGCCGTGAATAAATAATCCCGAGTGCGTCTGCACCTACGAATTAGCGCGATAATTCGTAAAATAACGCTATTTTGCAAATAATCCCAAGTTGAATTGGGATTGCAATCTCGAGATTAATCCTACGAACTAGCGCGATAATTGCGTCTCCATTGCAAATAATCTCGAGATTGTTCAGATCGGGATAATTTGCTGGATCAGAAATAGCGCGCTAATTTAAAAACTCGGGATGGTGCAGACGGCCCTAATCGGTAGAGGGTTTCAGATTTTGTTGATCTGGGTTCGATTCCCTTTTGGAGTGGTAGTCTAATTCCCAATATCATTATTACCAGGTCCCTCAGAGAGGATCTTAAGCAGTTGGTGCTCTGGTTGATTGCTTTAAAGCATTCATGGTTTCCCAGCAATCAAATGAAAAAAGAATCGCCAACATCACATTTTTTGCACACACTTCAGACAAAACCACCATGGTGAAAGAATGGCAGATTTGTAATGGAACCGTTTTTTTTTTTTAAGAGTTTGTTTTTAATATCTTCTAATCATGTTGTAGTAGTTCTTTTTGGGTCATATTTCAAGTTATGGAAAATGTCACCTTTTTTGTCATTTCAATCTATTAATCTAAATGGTTTTGAGTACAGAACAATTTAATTATGATGTTTTTTTATTACGACATTCCAAAGTTCTGTTTTATTCAAGATGTAATACACAATCACGTTTTATCAATTTTTATTGTTTTTCTGACAAAAAAAACTGCCAAGACTTTAAAAATTCCACATCTCAAAATTGATCATGTGACATTTGATGAATGACTTTAGAGGTCCAATGATGTGCATGTTTTAGAGAGTCGCTGAATTATTGAAACCAAAGTGCGTCATTTTACAGCTCTTTTGGATGGATAATTCATCACACAGAAAGGCCTGATGTATTCATTCCAGGATTTTGACAAAAAAGTTTTAAATTCAGATTGCTGCGAGGTATAATTGAACTAGTAAAAGAGAATGAGAGATGTAGAGATAAAGCAGTGGGTGAGGTAGTACATGTATGTGGGCACAGACCTAATACAAAGTGCAAAGTGACTATATACAAGTCTGAAGTAGGACACTACATGTAAAAATAGCTCAGCTCATGTACTGAGGCTAGTCTGCTGTGAAAACCCTTCACCCGAGTTTAAGGTGGTGGTGTTGGAGGAGAGGGAGGGAGGTGGTGGTGGAGGAGGAGGAGGTGGAGGAGGAGGAGGAGGAGGAGGAGGAGGAGGAGGAGGAGGAGGAGGAGGTGGTGTGGAGGAGGAGGGAGGTGGTGGTGGAGGAGGAGGGAGGTGGTGGAGGAGGAGGAGGAGGAGATGGGGAAGAAGAAGAGGAGGGAGGTGGAGGAGGGAGGTGGTGGTGGTGGAGGAGGAGGAGGAGGGAGGTGGTGGTGGTGGAGGAGGAGGAGGAGGGAGGTGGTGGTGGAGGAGGAGGGAGGTGGTGGTGGAGGAGGAGGGAGGTGGTGGAGGAGGAGGGAGGTGGTGGAGGAGGAGGAGGAGGTGGTGGAGGAGGAGGGAGGTGGTGGTGGAGGAGGAGGAGGAGGGAGGTGGTGGTGGAGGAGGAGGGAGGTGGTGGTGGAGGAGGAGGGAGGTGGTGGAGGAGGAGGGAGGTGGTGGAGGAGGAGGAGGTGGTGGTGGAGGAGGAGGGAGGTGGTGGTGGAGGAGGAGGAGGAGGGAGGTGGTGGTGGAGGAGGAGGAGGAGGGAGGTGGTGGAGGAGGAAGAGGAGATGGGGAAGAAGAAGAGGAGGGAGGTGGAGGAGGGAGGTGGGAGAGGGGGAGGAGGGGATGAGGAGGAAGGTGGTGGTGGAGGAGGAGGGGAAGGAGAGGAAGAAACAAGAAGCATCAAATGAAGAAACTACATGAACTGTTCTCTAACATAGTGTATAAAGGCCTATGCCCATTGCTAAACAAAATAATCCCCCCTTTCTTAGCACTTTCCCAGGTACAGATGTACTTGTACACCTCTGCTCTCCCACTTGCCTACATACAGTACATCACCATAGAATGTTTAAAAATACTTCATCTTTGCATGTCATTCTGAATATTGAATATTCTTCATCTTCAGGAAAAAAATTTATTTTGTTTTTCATGATTGTGGGTCGCTTTCTTGTGCACGTGAAAGGTCACTGCAACAGCCGTGAGAACAGGATGTATATTTTTGGTATGCCGGAACATGACAGGTAAGATAATCAAAATCATCCATGAACTTGTTGCAGCTCGAGGTAAATTTCAGCTGCAATAAAAAGCGATTGACCATTTATTGAGCCAAAGTATGTCATCATCAGGAACCTCCCCAGGGAGTGGAGATGGTGCACTTTAAGTGTGGAAGTGGAACAGTGATAGATCCTATGACCGGGGTAATAAAATGAAGCGCTTAAAAACCAATGTACATATGAAGCGCTATAAATGTAGTAACTTTTTATTATAATCCGTTTTCTTAATCCCAGTTCTTGATATATCAAGAACTGCCTAAAGTTGGTTTCAGACAAAAATATGACTCTTCATATTAAGAAGTTACATTCTTTGTATTTTGTGTTGGTGAACAAAATGCAATACTTGATAGCAAGAGATTGAATTAGAGAAGGGAATTAAAGGAATAAACTTTGAAATAATAAAATAAGATAAGTTTACTGCAGAAACAAAACGGTGTTCCGCACCCACAATAACTAATAATACTCTAGTCATGAACAAGGTATTTCAATCAACTTTCAATTTCATTTCCTCTGCACTTCTACATATACATGTACATGTATACTGCATGGCTCATAAAGCCGATATCATGTATTGAGAGCAAAAAGGTCATACGTCATGTCACTCAACACGGGTTAAGAACCATTTTGCGCTGAACCGAAGATGTGTTCCCAGCGATAAGACTGGCCTTGAAGATTATTTATTCAGCGTTAGATGTCGCAGCTAGATCTCTTCCATTTCCGACTCAGAATCAGATATTGAATATTGATATTTGGAGATGTTCCCGGGCAATGAATGGAATCTCTCGTTCATTCAAAAAGCCAATGGGCCAGTTTGCAAGGAACTCGAGTCATGCATGGATTCATTAAAGGATGAAATATACCCCGATTAATACCTTCAGGCTTAAATGTAGTTCAGGTCCACGATACACAAAGAAGGAAGAAGGTTTCATTCTGGATATTTGTACAGTACGTTTTTTGTGGGATACAGCAATATTGCCAAGGCACCCCCCCCCCCATCAAGATTTTTGTTCATGTTGATGTCCTTACATGTAATGTATACATGTACCATGCTGATAATCTAATAAAGACAAACGTCACCTACATTTTTGTACTTCCATTTACAAACGTAATGCACTGTGAGTGCAGCTTGTTAACAAGGGGCAATTCCATAGATCAACCTTTTTGTACGTCCGACCCCCATTTTTCTCATGTTTTACGTCACTTCATAAACTGACCAAGTCATGGTCCTTTGAGAACATTATAGACTGCCAAAAGAACAAGAAATCAGAGACAGAAAATTGTATGAAGGTCCCACATATAGGGGGTCAGACGTACATAGTTTATGGAATTGCCCCAAGACATGCTCCTGAATGTTGTAGTCACAGTTAGAAAAGAAAGTTGACACGTTCATGTTGAAAATAAAAACACAAATGGATTCCATCGCTATCAAATAAATATGACAGCACAAAATGATCACTATTTCAGCAGAAATCCGTTTATCCAATTCAGTGGCTTTAGATGGAAATGTCATCATCAGCCAAGTCGTCAGCTGAAAATAGGCATATCAGCCAGAAAAAAAAAACAAATCGTGGGAATAGTATATCATTACAATGTACAGGGTTCCCAGCTTCTCAAGAAAACTAAATTCCCTGATTTTTACCTGATGAAGTTTAAAAATTCCCTGATAATTATTTAAACCCATTCCCAGTTTCGCATGTTTTCTTACTTGTTGCAATGAATTACATGAATTTCAGTATAAAAAGAATGATGTACCACCATATAAAAAAGAAATACACACCATAACCAGTTATTCAATGGATGTTGTTTTGATATGCAACAAAATACAAGTATATAACAGAATCTGACTATAAACTACATGTACCTTGCTTTCGACATTTGGGCTGATCAAAATTCCCTGGGAAAATGGGCTAATCAAAACTCCCTGATTTTTTCCTCATTTGAGAGATTTTTCCCTGATTTTAGGTATTTTTTATCGAATTCCCTGATTTTTCCCTGACTGGATAAAAAGTAAAATAATTTTCCCTGATGGGCTGGGAACCCTGATGCACAGGAACTTGGTCTATTACCAAATGGGCTAATTTCTGGATCTTTAGCATCATCTTGGGTAAACTCAAATTGGTCTACTCATATTTTGGTCGAAACTTTAATAATTGGTCTAATTTGTCAAATTCGGTTCATACATGTACATTGTATGTTCACAAACATTCCATCTAATCATCGACCAAATGGTGTTCAAATGGATATTGGAAGAGCCTTTAGAACTGGAAAATAGACAAAGCGGTACATGTGTAAAAGGGCTAAAATTTATGACAATTTACAATGTAATATTAGTCAAAAATAGTAGAAAAATTTAACTGTACGGTATGTAGATAAACAACAAATAAATCGTGTGATAAGAGCCAAAACAGAAAGCACATGCACATGTAGACAAAGTGGGTGTAGACTATCAAAAGTATATATACTACTTGTGAACATAACAAAGAAAGCAGGCTTTAAAGGGATGGTCCGGGCTGAAAGTATTTATAGCTTAATAAATAGAGTAGAATTCACTGAGCAAAATGCTGAAAATTTCATCAAAATTGGATAACAAATAACAAAGTTATTGAATTTTTAAGTTTAGCGATATTTTGTGAAAACAGTCGTCATGAATATTCATTAGGTGGGCTGATGATGTCACATCCCCACTGTTCTTTTGTATTTTATTATATGAAATTAGGTTTGTTCAAATTGTTTTCCACCAAGAACTAGAAAAATTGGATTGACAACTGAATAGTGCATTAGATATTTATTGCTGCAACTTATTTCATTATAAGGGAGACATACATGTATTATTCACACAAGTATGAAATAATGAAAAAATTATGATTTCATGTAATAACATAAGAAAACAGAAAGTGGGGATGTGACATCATCAGCCCACCTAATGAATATTCATGACGACTGTTTTCACAAAATATTGCTTAACTTTAAACTTCAATAACTTTGTTATCCGATTTTGATGAAATTTTCGGCATTTTGCTCAGTGAATTCTACTCTATATATTAAGATATAAATATTTTCAGCCCAGACCATCCCTTTAAATTGTAATATATGACCTTGTTTGTTATAACCCAGACAAAAAAGCTCGCTAATTGCATATACTTCATCCTCATTTCCTCAACTTATAGTTATATCAATTTGCACTTTCCAAATTAGCTCGCATTCGTTCCCTTGGATCACATTTAGCAGGTACATGTAACTTTGGACATAAAAAGGACCGATGGGAACAGACCTTGACAGAATGGCCATGTAAAGTGACGAAATAGAAGGGTGTAATCGAGCATCACAGACTCTCGCTTCTAACCTCCATTGAGTTCTTCATTGTTGAGCTACAATTGGGGTAATAATCTACAGTCCCTTTGTCAATCAGATCTGTATGCCACACTATACTGTATAACAGTCTGTGTAAGATCATACATGTATGTACTACTAATATGTAATTGGTTGGGTTACAAGGACCCATCAAGTCAAAGGGAAAAGGCGATGTGAAAGTTTATAGACAGGGGGGATAAGGGGAGGGGTTTATTTCCAATTGGTCTAATGCCAATTCGTCCAATTGCCAACTTGTCTACTATCATTTGGTTTACCACCACTTCGTCCACTCACCACTTTCTACTTTCATTTAGCATAATGTCATTCCGTCTAATAACCAGTTGGTCCAGTAGCCATTTAGTTCATATACCATTCGGTCTAATTGGACTCTTAAGTGTTAATTGTACAAAATGAATGAAAATGAAATGGACATGAGACCAACCTGTCAATGAGACCAAATGGTCATGGACGGAATGGGGATTAGACGAAGTGATGATTGGACTAAATGGTTAATGGATCAAATGGTTGTTAGATGAAATGTTGATGGACGGAATGGCATTAGACTACTTGAAAGTAGACCATGTGGTGAGTGGACGAGTTGACTTTAATAGATGAATTGGCAATGGCAAGGGGAAGGGACAGGAAAGGTTAAAAGGGGAAAGAGGTATTAAAAGGCAAAGGATGAGGAAAGGCGTGGTTTGGGGAAATGGTGGGGTTAAAACTTATAAAAGGAAAAAAAAGTGGGTTGAATTTATAGGGAAAAGGTAGGGATTAATGGGTAAAGGGGTGTTAAAGAGCAAATTAGTTAAAGTCTGAAAAATAAATTAAACTTTAAAGACAAATACCAGTTGTGGTATTAAAATGATCTCAAAATGAGTTTGAACAGAATCCAATGAAATTACCACCAAAGTGTTTGTACGTAGGCCTTTATGTGCCAAATATCTCTGGAAGAAAATGGGTAAAAGCTGATATATATGATAAAAATAAGCATGGGATTCCATCAAATGTCGGGCACCTTTCGAAGCAATATTTTATAGGGGTCGTGTGGTCCAGTGGTTAGACCATTGGACTCATAATCGCAAGGTTGTGAGTTCGAATCCCAACTCTGCCATTGTCTCCACTTTGATAAAAAGGCCCAAGAGTGATATCTGTCGTCTATTACGTCAGCCGCTATGACTGAATAACCTAGACGTAAAATGTTTCCAAGGTAATTGGTTATATACCAGCTTGGCGTTTACCAGCAAAAAATGCTGTCCTGCCGAGTTCCTACGGGAGTTACCACAAACAGAAACAGAAGTAATATTTTATCCACTGTCCCACATATGCTTTAGTGAACAACAGAATTATTGATTTTGAGGCTTTTTTTAGCTAAGATTTCATGATTTTACAAAGTTAGGTTTACATTATTGTACCAGATGATCCAGATCTAGATGTATGATAATATTTTGACAATTAACATTGATTTAAAAGACTTTCTCATGAAATAATTGTTTGCTGCAACTACTCTGTTTTACCTTTAAAGGGAAAGACATGATGCCTAAATGGGTTAAAAAGTAAAAGGAACAGTGGGATAGGGTGTGGATGATACCCTACCCCACTTTTTCCACTTTTGAGAGATAAAGAGACAGAGTGAGACAGAGAGAGAGTACAAAGCAGAGACGGTTGAGATAACTAAGGACAGTGATTTTCCATTTTAGCAGTATATAAAACGGAAACTCTGTTTGGTTCTTATACTTTTCATGTATAAATTAATAGAATTCACCTTTGCAAAACGGAATTCAGGTTTTCACTGTGTACATTTTCAGTGACAAAACGGAATTTCCATTTTTAGATCAAGTTGAAACGGAATTACAGATTTTCAGAAACGGAAAAGACAATTTCTTTTTTAAAAACGGAAAATCAGTCTCTAGATAACAGAATCCTCAGACCAAGTTCAGCTCTTACCTTCTCGATCGCCTCCTTCCACCCCGCCGCCCTCTGGTACATACATCCTGGCTGAGCGTCTTCACACCCTCCGAGTCTCCAATGCTCTCTAATAATTGATAGGTGCCTAATCCTTACTCATCACGCAGTCCTCATCAGGGTGCATATCACATGCGTCTGGCCCAAGGCTTCATTGCGGATGATATCTGAATAAAGGAGAGTGAGGAAAACAAAGAAAATCTAAAGTTTTATTTCAACAGCACAGGAAATAATTTTGCTTATCAAATTTGATTTACAAGCATTTTTCATCATAAGACAAAAGCTCTCAACTGAGTTTTGTAGTACAGTCCTATGCAAACTTGTGCTTAAACTACACGAAAGAATTTTTCTGCAGCAATCTTCTTAGAAAATGTGGAGCAAATTGCGATGCTATACCGAGAAAATTATTCCCTGCGGCACTTCTCGCAAAGTGGTACTCCGGGCCGAAAATAATATGATTTGAACAGAAAATTTCATCAAAATCTGAAAATGAAATAACAAATTTATGACAAATTTTCTCTTTTAAAAAAAGAAATACAGTACAGACCTGCGTAGTCTGAAAGAGTCAATTAGCAAAAGGGTCTGCTATCCAAGACAATGATACATCATCCAACCATACCCCAAAACAAACATTCCCAGACAAGAAAAAGAAAAATGCAGAGGTGTATTTTGTATACTATTTCCTTGGTCGAAGTACCACAGATATTTGTGTACCGGTACTAATAATCCCAATTCAAACAACTATTCACCTGTGCCCGTGTATCTCCTCTGAAAAATGTGTATTGTAGTGGCTTATATTGTATAAAGCTGACTTTATGTAGAAAAATATAAGAAATACATGAAGAGGTAATAACTTTTAGCAGAAGGCTTCCATTCGTGCTTCCAATTTCAAAGGTCTAATAGGATCTACACTACAGTGTATGCACTGTAATCCCAACAAATTGACAACAGAGAGCCTGCTCTTCATCTTAAAGGAGAATGAAACCCTTGAAACCAGCTGAATCCATATCAAAGAGAAAAATCAAAGAAACATATTGTTGAAAGTTTGAGGAAGATTGAATGAATAATAAGAAAGTTATGAGCATTTGAATATTGAGATCACTAATGCCATGTAGATCCTCCCATTGGCAATGCGACCAAGATCTGTGATGTCACACACGTACAACTCCCTCATTACTTTAGTACTTATTTCACTTATATTCTCACTTTTATAGAGTCTATCACAAGGTGAGGTGTTCTCTTTATGAGAGGACAAGTACAGAGGTTTCACAACATTATATCATTGATGAATCGTTAGTCATATGATTAGAATGAGCAAAAAGAGATGTTTTGGGGTATATTTTCAGCGTCCAAAAGGGGAGAGTTGTTCATCTGTGACATCATAGATCTTCGTCGCATTGCCAATAGGAGGATCTCCATAGCATTAGTGATCTCGACATTCAAATGCTCATAACTCTTCTATTGCTAGTCCTATTTTACTCAAACTTTTGTTGATCTTATTCTTTGATTTTTCTGCTCTCACAAAAGCTAACTTGCTCCAAGAGTTTCATTCTCCTTTAAAGTAATAAATTACAAAGAAAATGCAAAGCAAAGTATGCTTCACACGCTGTATATTAAAGAATTTACACACTGTAAATTATTAAAACAAATGAAACTATATACAAAACTGTATATATATTTTTCAATATTTTTTGCAATCATTTTGTGTACATGTACATACTTCGACTGAATGCAACCATACAGAAATTGAAAACATACAAAGAGCTTTTTAATTTTATAGTATGTCAGTTGTTCAGATTCATCTTATCCAACTCTGATTTTAACAGCATTAAGACCATCACGGAGCTGCTTTTCCACCTACATATAATGAATATTCATGACGATGTGCATATAACCTTTTTTTCTCAAAATATTGATAAACTTAAAAATTCAATAATGTTTTCGTTATCCGACTTTGATGAAATTTTCAGCATTTTGCTCTGTGAATTTTACTCTATTTATAAAGAGATAAATATTTTCAGCCCGGACCATCCCTTTAAAAATGGTAACAGGTTTCAATTTGGCGCAATGTGACAAAAGCGCGCATAAACATTGGACATTTTTTAATTTGCATTTTATAAACCATGCATGGGTTCTAAGTTTCTAACGATGGTTTTAAAAACCACCTTTGTGAATTCGGGCCATAGACTTTGGCATCTACATGTAGTCTTAACGCTAGACATGGTTGGTTAAAGTGTCACACATGAGTCGTGCTTGGAGACTAACTGGTACCTTTGAATGTATTTCACAAATCAATGGAGCTGCTGATCATCGTTTTTTACTATAAATTTTTCTATTGACATACACATGTAGGCCTTCTTCTGCCAGTTTGGATACATTGCGTACACTCCAAATTGACCTTTTACATGTACATGTATATACTTCCTGGGTCAAACACTCTGATCTGAAATGGTGGGTGGGCTTTAAAAGAGAGGAAAGCCATTGTGATTGAACACACTCCCACACACAAACACACACACACAAATGTTTTGTGTACGTGCATTATGATTTGAATCTTGATTCCACTGAACACGCCCTAGTACATGTATTATACAACATAACACTGGTACAGCAAACTATGATTATCAAGGTATTGTTTACCAAACAAATACAGTCAGAAAGATGCACACGTTTTGCAATGGAAGCCAGGCACGTACATGTATGAAGTTCATTTGTGGTATTATAGGGCCTAGTCATTTGATGTAGGCCTACATAACATCTAACTACACTGTAGGCTAGCTCTCTCAATTGATGCACTGTAAAATAACGACCCCGGGGGGGGGGGGGCAACTTCTATTGACTACACTGTAGGCTAGCTCTCTCAATTGATGCACTGTAAAATAAAGACCCCGTGGGGGCCACTTCTATTGACGAGTGGATTATGCGCTACCATGGGGTTTCGAAAAGCACCCTAAACACGTATTTTCCATATTCTGAAAATGCACCCCTTAACAAGTATTGGTGTGTGAAACCTTACCCTTAACAAGTATTGTTAACAAAACAATACTCTTGGCAAGTATTCCCTGAACTGACCCCCTAAACAAGTACAACGATATGTCACTGTCGTAGGTTTTACCTTTACCTAATTGGGTTTAGTACAGCCCCTGCACCTCCCACATCTCGCGCAAAATCATACTCTAAACACATCCTTTATAAAACATTTTAGTCTTAATTTTTTACACCCTCGCGAATTTGACCCTAAACACGTAGCTTTCCTAAAGAATATGTATACATGTAGATACCCTTTTTCATTATTTTAGTGTTATTGACACCTTTATTACGTTACGTACGTAACGTGCCCTGTCTTGAAAAAGACATCCTTTTTACATGTTTTTGTGATCGCGCATGGTATCCACTCGCCAATGTAAGTGGCCGCCCCGGGATAAAGACGCAAACTGAAGAATGCGAGCGAGCCGAACAACAAGGAGCCTGGAATAAATCTTTAATAAAGAGATGAAATTAGTCACACCTATTCAACCTCCGAATAATGACAGTAAACTAAGACAGCCCAAATCTTAGCAACATCTCAATCCTTTGCTCATTCATAAACCGTCTTACTCTACCCTCTATTTCCTTATAAACAGACATTTCCATTCCCCCCATTCACGCTTGAAACGTCACCCCAGTCACACTGCAGGTCCGAAGAAAGTGGCTTCTTTCATCCAAGTGATATTCATGACTTGAGATGTTTTGCATATTTAATGAGCTTGATGCGGACCAAAACACCTCTTTTCATTCGGTCATTGCTGCTCTAATTGTGCATCGAATTTCATGAATTTGGTACCATTGTAAAGAGGAAGAATCATTCTTTCAGGTCATGTGTTTTGATTTATTCAAAGATTTTGTAATATAGGTTAAAATTTTGATCTAAAATATGCTACAAAATAAATATTTTCACCTGACAAAAGCTGCTATTTTCACACTTTATTTTTGTTTGAGCCCAAATGATTTTTATATCATGATAAAGCTGAATATATATGCTTTGAAATGATATAGGTTTTAAAATAAGAATTGGTTTAATCGGGTCAAGATCACACTTTTCATTTGCCAAGTACATAAAGCAGTTTGAAAACAAGAATACTGCACTCTGATTGGTCAAAGAGACCACACAATGGCAAATTCCAACGGTCCCAGTGCCTGGGTTCGTGGGAAGGTCGCACTTCCCATGTGGTAATCTCCTCAAATACCCCGCGCCTGCAGTTCTGTGATCCTTATCCAGCCAATCAGAACTTTGGATTTCATGCAAGTACAAAATTTCAGAAATCTCGTCTTGTACCTTGGTGGGAAAAGTGTGATCTTGACCCGATTAAAAGGTGCCGCATATCAAGAGTGGCATTGTGAGAAAGTACAGAAATTCAGCTTTATGGTGATAGAGATATTATTGAGGCTCAAAATAAAAAGTTTTGCACAATTTGCAAAAGAAAACAGGGGAAGAAAATTCAGTTTTGAGGCACATTTTCGGGCCAGAAATTTACTTATTTAACAAAATATTGTATACAAAATAAATGACCAATATGAAAGAGTAACTTTTACTCTATCTGATAGTGCAATAATATTTCATTTAACTTGAGATTAAAACAGGTAAATTCTTAGAGAAAGACAATCTCACGAATCACGAGATTTTGCAAGGAGGAGGATTCAGCCACGAGATGATTTGGATGAATCTGGCCTTTTTGCTCATTAGCATAGGGACCTGCGGTCTGACTGACCCTGACCCATAAACTAAAATTAAAGGGATGGTCCGGGCTGAAAATATTTACATTTGAAATAAATAGAGTAATATTCACAGAGCAAAATGCTAAAATTTTCATCAAAATCGGATAACAAATAACGAAGAACTTTATTGAATTTTAAAGTTTATCAATATTTTGTGAAAACTGTTATATGCACATTGTCATGAATATTCATTAGGTGGGCTGATGATGTCACATCCCCACTTTCCTTTTTCTAATGTTAAATGAAATCATAAGTGTTCATTTTTTTTCATACATGTGTAAATGATGTGTATCCATTATGATGAAATAAGTTGCAGCAATAAATAATCAGTTGTCAATCCCATTGTTTTGGTTCTTGGTAGAAAAATTTCTATTCTTTTTCGAATAAACCTAATGTTCATTTTTTTTCATACATATGTGTAAATGATGTGTATCCATTATGATGAAATAAGTTGCAGCAATAAATAATCAGTTGTCAATCCCATTGTTTTAGTTCTTGGTAGAAAAATTTCTATTCTTTTTCGAATAAACCTAATTTCATATAATAAAATACAAAAGAACAAGTGGGGATATGACATCATCAGTCCACCTAATGAATATTCGTAAAGACATGCCTAGAACTGTTTCACAGGAATAATGCAAATCTATAGAACTCAATAACTTCGTTATTTGTTATCCGATTTTGATCAAATTTTCAGCGTTTTGCTCTGAGAGTTTTACTCTATAAATTCAGATATAAATATTTCTAGCATGGACCATCCCTTTAAAAATATTAATTATTGAATGTGAATAGCATGAGAAGGCAAACTAACTTTCATACCAAAACATTTTAAAAATCTCAAATTTCCATCCCGCTACACAATAGCATCATGTATACTGACACACTTTCACAATTCAAATTACATACGTATCACATGGATCAAAAATTGTGTGTGTACATGTACATGTTTACAAATCCTTGTCCAAATATCAGGAAGCATTTATAAACAACTACAATCCATAATCCTAAGCCTCTGAAAAAAAAAATTGAGCTGTGCCTCATCGTTTGACGTTTAACACAAAAACACATAAATACTTTTAATCAATAATAATGGGGTTTTTTTCACGGTAATATACATGTATAATGTTCATGAAGTCCAAAATAATATTATTATTAATAGCTGGCAACCAGTATTAGATACCAAGGTGTAGATCTGTGTGTGCACTCTAAATTAGTATCGAGGGTCATTTGAGTAATGGAAATCTATACAAGCCAAGGATAGTCATAGATCTACAATGTAGATCCATCTCATCGCAATTAATCATGCCATAAAAGCACATAACTGACCACTGCACAAAATCAATGGCAACGATTGATGTGCTTGGAGGCTCCAACACTCAAGCGGTTGCAGCGAGTAATATTTCCAAGTAGAAGTCTTTCAAAACGAAGGTTTAATCATTTAAAGACCCATTTTTTTCTATTTATCAACAAAGTAGAGATTTAGGGGAGAGTGGGGTAAATAAGGCCGCCTGTTAATTTTTAGCTCACTGCTCAAGTGATATGGTCAAATGGACTACTGTTTGTGTATACGGTAGTATTTGAGAGTTGAGACAATACTTAGCACATATATAGAGTATAAAAAATGTCTCAGAGCAGTATGGCCAGGAGCACAATGCACATGGCCAGTAGGAGAACAAAATTCTTCTTCTTCTCCTTCCGTTGAGTAGTATAGTCGTACTTGGCAACACTTGTATCAGTCAAATGTATTGCTGTACACATGCGTGACCAAATTATTTCCAAACACCCCCAAAACGGGTTTTTCTCTGTTAGTCCCAGGCCTCATTTACACTTTTTGGCCCTTATAGAATTTTTTCGCCAGAATATGACCCCTAAACAAGTTTTGTCTGGGCCCGAACACTTTCCAAAAACGAGGAGGAAAAAGCCCCGAGGATAAGGCTTGGGAAAAAAACATCCCCTAACGTTTGGCTAGTCATTAAAAAAAAAGCTTTGGAAAAAAACATGTGCATGTACATGTACCCTACACGTAAATACGTTTGACCCCGCAATTGACCATTGGCCAGTCTTTCAAAACTACAATTTTTTTTAAATCAGTGTTTTTATACCCTTAACGAGTGCATGCGTGGCCTGCGTCCAAAACTGAAAAAAACACCCCTTTATCTTTTAAACACATTTTTGGGGTCATGCACGTAGCAATATATTTGACTGCCCCCCCCCCAGGTTTTGGTCTCTGGCCTGGTTAAACAAAGAGCCGCCACCCCCCCCCCCCCCCTTGGTCCAACTTTTCACACAGGAGACACATGTTCATGTATTGTTTGGTAGCATGCACACAAATTATACCAGGTAGATCTATATTTATACAAAATTATGTTCACACATTTTCAACAAGTCTCCAAAAATATTGCACATGCAAGCGAAGAATGACCAGAAACAATATTTAGAACACTGGTCTTGCCAAACTTACATTTCAAAGATGCATACATGCACAAGACTTCTTAGGTTTCACAATAATCATGGGCCATTCAACTAGTAATAACCGGAAGTCAAATGTAACAACATTTGTTTCGATTGGAATTGAATGTTGGACAAATGAGGTCCGTGAATGAAAATTGAAATCAAAACTTGTCATCAAACTTACAGAAGACAAAAATATCCCACGAAACTTCTGAAGTAATGCAAGAGCACTCCTCGTGTTGGAAGATATCCTCATTGAACAGATCCTGATCAAATAAAATGCTGTCACTGGCCAAAAAAGTGATAATTCCACGAAATCTTCCACAATCACACGCTACCCTCCCGCGGAATATCCAGCTAGCTAGGCACCGGTCGCCGAACAGATCTGCACGCCGTGTGTACGGGCTTGGGGTTTATGAGGCATGCGTACAAACTAGGCGTGTATGCATAGGCGTGGGCGGTGGACTAGCTCAATACAAAGATTTGGTAACACTTCTTTTAGCTTTGGTTTTCCAAGTATGCGGCGAGTAGTGGTGGTGGTACCAGTAGAAATGGTACACAAACAAACTCCGAAGAATATGTTGTTTGCTGCCACCATCGACAAAAGTCAAGTCAGTTAGCAATTTCATATTAGATGAATAGGTATATTGAAACTGGCACATTTATTCTGAATTATCGAAAATGACAAAGGTGAAGAAATCATAATAAGGACCTACCTCAAGCATAATACATGAACAAAATTGTAAGGGCTTAATATGATGAAGTGAAACCTTGGGGGCCTTGGATGATGTAAAAGATGGCCTGAAGAAAACAAATCTATCAATGCATATTTTATGTATTGGATCCCAACACTAATAAAAAAAAAAATGAAGTCACCCTTTTGCAATTAATAATGATAAATATAATTTTATTATTGATAATGATAATATATGTTTTTATAGTGCTCTTACAAAATGAAATCGTAACGCTTTACACAATGATTTAGAACATTAAACAAAATCTATATAAAGACATGGCCCTGGTAAGCGGGGGTGGTGAAGCGACGAGCACCCCCCCCCCCCCCCCAGATTTGCCTTAGGGTGCTCAGTGTGTTATACAACACAGGCGGGCAGCACCCCCTGGAAGTCTGGAAAGTACGCTAAAAGTTAAAAATTTAACCAAAATCACCTCAGTTTCATTTAGTAGAAACCCTTTTTGGCCGTTAATTCTATGCAGAAGAAATGGGACTTCTCCTCCTTGAAATGCGAAATGTAATCTGTGAAATACAAAAACTGATGTGGTATTTTATTGATGATTTTTTTGGCCAAAGATCGATGGCACCCATATTGAGAGTGAGGAGGGGTTATGGATTTTTCTCTTTTTTTTGGGGGGGGGGGGGGTAGTATACAAGCCCCTACTCGCTATGACCATAATAATGCATGATTTGTTGGATTTTTGTTGTTGGGGGGCGCTATTTTCAGTACGTGTCCAAACATTCTCTATTTTGCCCATAATTATTATGCATGATTTTTTTATTTAATCTTTATTTTTTGTGGAGAAGGGGCAAAAATCAGGGACAGCGCTAGCTAGAGGGGGAAGGCAGCGACCGCGTGATTTTTCAAGGGGGTGGGGGGCAAAGGGAAGAATAATGAATGTGTAAATTGTAGGAAAAAGGGATTGGTCGTCTGTTCATATGCTGCACTACAAATGTCATTCAATTGGGGGAAATGGCGACGCCTTTATGCCCTTCGTTTTTAATGAAAGCAATACGCCTATATACAAGAGAAAGGCAAAGAGGGGAGTTAATTAGGACTTGGTGCACACTTTGGTGCAATTCTATTAAAATGTACAATAAAGAAATGGGTTTCAACATTTTCGAGATGAGGGAGGATTTTTTTTTTTTTTTGGGGGGGGGGGCTTCCTTAAAACAAGCTAAAAAAAAAAAAAAAGGGAAAAGAATGTCCAATACACAATCCAGGCAAATCACTGACCCACCTGTTCATTGAAGATTCCATAATAATAATTCCTAAAAATTATTATAAATTGTAAACAAGAGATGGCGCCATTTCAATTCTTTGTCGTGTGGGATTGTGTTTCTCGAATCCATTATCCCCTCGTTTCTTTTCTCCTTCTCTCTGCCCTTTTACAGCCCTTCGTCTTTTCTTTCTGGTGTTACTTTAGCCTCTTGTCGAGGCCCTGGCGGCTGCTTCCAGAGCGAAGCGAGGGATATAAATTGTAAACAAGAGATGACGCCCTTTCGATTCTTTGTCGTGTGGGATTGCGTTTCTCGAAGTTTTGCATTTTCTAAGGTGAAGTTAAAAAATTTCGTATACACTTTTGGTAAATTTTGTGAACTTCTTTATTGAAAAAATGTAATTTTTGTTCTTATTGTCTGGGGGCAACTGCCCCCGATGCTGAGTATAGCCATGCACCCCCATGTGTCACCTGAAATAATTATTCAAAGGCAAGAAAATTGAGGAATCGCCCACTTTTCTCCCTTTGTCAAAGTGAAATTTTTGTCCACTGTGCCCTTTTCTCCTCTGATTATGTGCCCCAATTGAATGCCCTTATATACTTCTGATAAACGTCCCTTTTCTTTTCCCGTTATATAGTTCAGATATTTCAGTCTGTTTAATGGAAGGTGATTGCAAGTGTAGCGCCATTTCCTTTCTGCATGGGCAATGGAACCGGAGGATGGGATGGGGGAGGAGGCACTTAGTTGCCCCAAATAATTCCCGTATGATTGTTTTGTCTTTAGAATGAAATGTGCCCTTTGCGATGTAACAATTTGTTTTGAATCTGGTTATTTGAAGTTGACTTGTTTTCAATTCTCTATATATTTTACAATGTGAAATACATCCCTTTTCCCACCCATGTTCTCTCTCTCTCTCCTTTTTTTTGCTCTGAAGGGGCATGTATGCATTACAGAGATGATACAATATCATACAACGAACAGTTTATGCCTTAAAAAAAAGCAAATTTCCACCCTTATCCTTTATTATGGCCATAAACATTACGTTTTTGTCCTCTTCAAGCAATAAAAAGATGTCTTTCGTGAGGGAATTTTCCGATGATAACTTTTTCTTCAACCAACAAAACCGTATGAAAGTAAATGATATTCATACCTTTTTCAAACACTACACAATTTCCGAGTAATGGGGGGATGGAATAGAGTTGTAATTCACAATAGCCAACATAGCAGGTTTAAAGACCTAAGTGTGGGGGAGCGCTATATGCTCCCTGTCCCCCGCACCCCCAGAACGGCCGCCTCTGGTGAAACGCACTAAGCAACGAACAAATATTCTATATAGCTAGAAAAAAATAGAAGAAAAAGAAAATCGGGGGTTTCACTTTTACATTGAATGTAGAGATATTTTTTTTATTACAATTATAATTGACAATTGTTAGACAAGAAGAGTGCCTTCATTTTTTTTTTTCATTATTTAAAGGGACACATGCGGGGCATGACCGTACGAAGCGCAAAAGGAAAATTTGCCCAAGACATTTTGAAAACTAACATGTTTTATTGAATATTTTCACAAATTATCCCTAAGTGTGCACGAAATCCTTCTTTCACTGTGCTTACTCGCTTTCGAGTTTCTTCTAATATGCATCTTGCCCCTATGGAAATTTTTGCCCTCTCCCCCAATTCCCCCCCCCCCTTTTTTTTTTTTTGGGGGGGGGTTAAGCATTCTCTACCTCTTACTTTCAGCGCCCTTAGATTAATGACCCCCCCCCCCCCTTTTGAAAACTCCTTACCCCACCTTCCCTCCTGTCTCCTACTTTTCACATTTTTCCCTTTTCTGTCTTTTACTTCTTTTTGAGTTTCAGATTCTTATACTTCAAGTAAAATAGAATTCGTTTGCATTCAGCATTTCGCATTTTTTACTTTTTGGTGTATCTTTTGTAAATATGTATACATGTACTTTGGTTATTTACTCCAAATTGTTTCATATGTTTGTTTGTTTGTTTTTGTTTTAAACGATTGATTATAAAAGTATATAACATTATGGTGGCCTAGTATGGCCCACAAGCTAAGCTTCTTAGTAGGTCACCACCACGTTTCATTTCCATCTTGTCTCATCAATGTTGCAAATGTTTCAAAATATGTATTATATATATATATAATATTGTGTAAGTATTTTCTTTTGTTCTTTGCTATTGACTTGTAATGCAATGATTTACTGTTTCTGTTGTTGTCGGAATTGAAACGAAATCAAGATTCATTCATTCATTCATCACTCGAAAAAAGAAACCTCGCTTATCACCGATCAACTGAGTTTCCGGCGAAAAGAAAAGAATTTATCGCCGATAAACTAAGTTTTGTCGTTAAAAAACCCCTCTGTGTTTTGACAATATGATTTTTCTTTTCGTAATAAACCGAGCTTGTCGATCGAAAAAAAAAATCCTGAGTTAATCGCATTCACTTTGGACAAATGGCGCGCCATACTTCCACCCAACCAAGTGGTTGTGAAGTCAGAACCCCTTCCTCTATTTGCATAACAAAACTCAAAACAGAAGCACGTGCGTGACTGGTTGATAGTTCTTACACGTCTGCCCGCGCTTGCTCCTGAACGGGTGACTGTGTTGCTCAATCTTCTAAAACAAGAAATTAGATATAGTTGCGTTTGCTTATGCAGCCGAGAGAATGTTGGACTTTCCGATGTATTCCATCCTAAACTACTAAAGCTTTTGCAAAGTATCAATCGGCTGGGACAGAGTTCCCAGATTCGATGAACAACTATCTTGTCTACAGCAAGGTCATCGCACCCATAGAGATGCTTGGTAGCGGGGATCGTGTCCTTCTCTCGGATCTACGCCGACTGCCCTGGCGACGCGAAGCATCAACGATCCGTTGATACTTGGTGAATGATCAATTCACTGGTGGTAAGTTTCTCTCACTGTAACACCATGATGGATGGTGTGTAGCCTAGGGATAAAAACCATGGAGATGTATCACAGGCGTATTTTGCATTTAGCCATGGGAAGTTAAATAAGAAATATCTTCCGAAGAAATATTATGTAAGTCTTTATTGAATGAAGTAATTGACAAAGGTGTAGGCTGGTTTGGACATGGGGAAGTCATAATTATTTTGAGGTGGTGGATTTGAAGTAGATAAAATAATGACAGGTACCACATCATAAGGAACCTGTCCCTGGAGGCCTGAACAATACTGTGCCTAACTGTTTCACGTTGGTACGAACAAGTGTGGAATTGAAATGGAGTGCAAGAAATTAAACTTGTTGATTTTTTTTTAATTCTTTCTTTCTTATTATGTTTATTACTAATTAGGATGGAATTATTATGGTTTTGCGGGGGGGGGGGGGGCGTATATGCATCATATTTCAATGGCGCCGAGTTCAACTGTTATGTCTTATGAAGAAAGAACAATGCTGCATGTCCAAGGCCGCTTATCTAAGTTGTATTAATGGCCAGCAGGGAAAATGTTAGTCATATTCGATGTTTTTGCAAATCCATGCCACGCAAATTTGATAAACACCATGCGCATCTGGTTGATTGCTAAATGACAGAATTGTAGTTCGTTGTGTTTATATTGAGGTGGGAATTAGAAGTCAGTGGGCTCCATTGTCTTCATATCAATCATGTTGTGGCTTGATAGTACATTTCGTTGACCCCCATCTCCGTATCTCCAGGGGCCGAGGGACGGTTCTGCGGTATAATTATTCATGAAATACTGGAGATGTCAAAGGGAACCTGCACACCTTCACGACTTTTCCAAGATCCGACTTTGGAACTTATCGCATTTTGCTTATTTTATAAAACTGTGCATGAAAAGTATCGTTATATTTGAGGTTTGAATTAACTCTAAACAAATACGCTTATAATTCTGGTGATTTTAAAACTATCTCTATCTAAACCTTCCAATATTCCCTCTTGAAATATCAGATTAATTGTTTTGAAGGTCATTATGTCTCGCATAAGTATTCTTGCAGAAAACGTCCATGTGGTGCTTCACTGATATACATGTAAAGTGAATACACAATTAAGATGCCCGGCTATTCGCTTGTTTTCCACTTCGTTTGTGATCATGGTGTGACTATGCGACCAGCTACCCGGCCGAACCAGGGGCCTGGTCCAAACCATGCAGAGACGATTATGAATGATAAATGATCTTGGTCTTCATTTCCCCCTCCCATTTCGTTTACTTCAAAGTGCTTTGCTGTCCTCCATTTAAAACTTTATACAGTTCTTCCCCCAACTTCCCGGCTCTAATAAACAAAAATTCGTCGAAGGGAGGTCTATATAATCTGGAACAAAAAATGATGGTATAGTTTTATACAAGGATATTTTTAGGGGGGTTCAGATAACATCTATATTTCAGGAATCCTTATTCCGTATATTTTGATTATGAGCTAGGCAACGATGATCTAACTTGAAGTTTTTATCGCCGTTCTTCATCTCTTCATCTCTATTCATTTTTTTTTCTTTCTCTAAAACAAAGTCAACATATACTCTTTTCACAATAGCTGTTATTTTCAAGTTTTCCTTTCCAATGCGTTGTTTTTTAAATGTTTTTCACAACCTCTGGGGTCCGTTGCAGAAAGAGTTGCGTGTAAACGCAAGTCCCAAATGCGCATGATTTTTAGAGTTGCGATTGATTGCAACGGGCCCCAGACCACGTTTCTCCAAAAGCATTACTTTTACTTTATTATTTTGTTTCCTTTATTGCTTTTTTCTTATTTTCCTCGAACACTTTCCCTCTGTATTGTGCCATCCATTTCACGTTTTTGATAATCTACGTGGGTTCTTGATATAGTGTTTTTCTTTATTTCAATCTTCTTACACATGGCTTTTGTTATTGCACCCCAGAAAGTAATTAGGCTGAGTCTGTTTTCCATTGTTTAATCGTACAGGGTAGTATACTGTGACAAGTTTCATAGAAATTGTAATCCCTTAGCGTAAAGCCTTAAGCCGCCACCAACAATGGCAGTTTAGGTTGATTATCCGCTGGTGGTGGTTGTCAGTAGTCCACACGCACAATCGCACTTAACCGAGTAGTCTTTTGTTTGCTTTGAATTTCGTGTGAACTTCTTCTTTTATTTACAAACAAGAGAGTATTACTTAAGCATTAATTTGATCATTTTGATTGATTATTTTGCAGGATTAGCATCTTTGTACCCGGGAGGGGGGGGGGGGGAGTGAAATATATTGCCGTACACATGCGTGACCAAAAAAAAAAACGCGTTTAAGGACGTTCCACAGTTAAAGTGAAATCCATGTCATTTTCACCAAACTTTGCTCATAGATACTTTAGAACCTTAATATTCGAAATATGCAAAAATTAACATAGGTCCATGTGCTTGATTTTTTGCTATAGAGCTTCAAAGTTCACCCAAATTGATATTCTTAAGAATTGCGCATTCAAACGAATTTGGCATTTTTAGACCGCCCAAGATTACTACAATGAGTTTAAACCTCTATTACTCAGTCAAAATACATGAAAAAGTCATCAAATTTCGCAAGAGAGTTAATAATTGTATCATTAGAATGGAGAATCTATTTATGGTGCTATTTGTTTGCAATTTTAAGTTTAACAGCACTGCCAGTTCTTAAAAATGGCGTAAAAGATAACAAAATCCCAATCTAAAAAATGTGAAATTTCAGTAACAAACTACAAACGTACAATATATGCTGCACTTTATTCAAAATCCATGTCATTTTCACCAAAATTTGCAGAGTTGTAGAGGAAGGTATACCTAAGAGGTACAAACATTAAAAAATAGGGGTTCATGTGCTTGTATTTAAACTATCAGCATTTTTATTAGAGCAAATGTGCTTTTTAAAACACCAAAAATGCGCCGAATGCTTTGTATCTATGTGAAGAAAAATCAAAACCACTCTACCATTTATTCAAACTCGGGGTAATATTCGTGATTCTTGGCAGCACTGCAGAGTAAAGTATTTTGAAATTGTAGAGACATTTTTTTAAATGGTCCATGGAATAATTCAATTTTTTAGTTTCATGAAATAACACATAGGATCTGCAGTTAAAGTGCAGAAGATGAGAAAAATCAGCTCAAACCTGCAGCTAATTAATCACCTGTTCATTCATTGTGACGTCAGCGCGCAGAGTGTAAACTATGCGCAAATCATAATGCGCACAAACATAACTGTGGAACGTCCTTAAAGGGATGTTTTTTCAGTTTTGGACGCGGGCCGCGCGTGCACTCGTTAAGGTATAAAAAACACTGATTTTCAAAAATAAGGGTGGTTTTGAAAGACTGGTCAATGGTCAATCGTAGGGGCAAACGTATTTAGGGTATCTTTTTTCCAAAGCTTTTTTTTTCTCCTAAGATTGGCCAAACGTGTCAAGGGTATGTTTATTCCCCAAGCTTTTTCCCCGAGGCTTTTTCCTCCTCGTTTCTGAAAAGTGTTCAGGTTCTTCCCGATTGTGGTATTTTAACCCTAACTGCACTGGGGGTATGCAATACCCATGGATATAGGTTTTTTTCTATATTAAAATATACGGTTAGCAAGAAGATAGAACTTGTTAAGGAGTCATATTCTGGCGACAACTTAAGGGCCAAAATGCGTAAATGAAGCTCGCGGAAAACATGTTTAGAGGGGTTATTTTGCACACAGAGAAAAACTCGTGTAGGGGGTATTTGGAAATAATTTGGCCACGCATGTGTACAGTAAAACATTTGACTGCCCCTTGGCTTTGCACGCCCTAAGTCCCGCCTGCTGCAATCACTTCCCTCGACTTAGGAGTCTGACTGTGGAGCCTATAATGCCATGTATACTGAAGGTCCTTTCAAATGGAGACATCAAGTTTTATACGTGCTAGTCTTTGCGTGGAGACCCACTTGTTGATCAACGTTTCAATCGGGGTCTGTGCCTGCAGACTACCCAAAGTCGGTAAGTTGAAATGGGTTTGCTTTCTTTCTTATGAATATATCAACTCAATCAATGCTTCATTGCCATTATTTTATTCTCTTATTACATTCACGATGATCACTACTTCCTTTCCTTTTACGTGTTTGTATGTTAGTCTGTGTTTCTTCATTTTCGCTTATCATAATGTTCATCCCTCTTTTCACTATCATAGCTCATTACTTTTCATTTTCTTTTCAACCTGATAATGCCTCCTCCCCCTCTGAATAGTACGATGCAATGCCCCTTTTACAACTGATCTACAATCAGTTTGCGACCGCCGGAAACATCTTTTCCTAGTATTGCACGATCGTTCGCTTTGTGTCGTTGTAGACGATCGCACGAACCCGAAATTGTCATGACTATTTGCATCTGAATTTTGAACGTGTACAAACTCCAAACGCGATCAAATACGAACTATTCGGTATCAGATCGTAGGACCAGTCGTGCGAGTGTTGTTCAACGTTGCACGAAATGATGCGAGAGTTGGCACGACTAAGACCCCTGTTACATCTATAGGTTTCCTACCCGAGACCCGACCGAGTCCACTTGCAACCTTGACTGGATTATTGGTGGATTAGCTTCGCGAACGGATCGAGTCCGAAATGTGGTCTGTTTACATCAGTGTTCATTCCCTCCCCTATCGGTACGGTTTCGAGCGGTATCAGATTGCTGACACCAAAGGGCGCTCTCGATCTAGGCTCTGAATAATTTGCGCGCGCTAATTGAAGTTGTTTACATTTCGTTACACTCGCCGCGGCTGCTAGCTCGCCATTTGGTTACGATCGGATAGCGTACGTTAGTTGTTATTTCTAGATATTTAAAACCCCGAAAAGTACAGACCCTCGAATACATTATGAAGAATATTAATGTGTATTCCCTGATTCGGGAAAGTCGTAAGCAATTTCTTCGGGAAAGGAAACGTTGAAAATCCTTCCTTCTTTCCACTCAAATCAAAGACTTTATCAATCACAATTCACATGTCGCATGCCGCAAAACATTCGAAGAACGACGGGGCTGGGGAGGGGATAGCGCGCGCTATGACGTAATTTGACAGCTGGCGAACGGATCGAGATAGGTTCGAAAGCTTGTGTGCGTTTACATCTACGAATCGGTGGACCGGGGCCGGCCCGATACCTACCCGAGACTACCTCAGGATGTGGTCTCGGGTAGGTTCGCTAAAAGGTGGCCCGAGGTAGGTTTGGGATGTTTACATCTGATTTCTTTCCGACCCGAGGTAGGCCCCGGGCCGGCCTGAGGTAGGGACTCTCTCAGATGTAACAGGGGTCTAAGAAGTCGCACCTAGTCGGCTGGAGGTCGTGAAACACTTCCACGACTCGTGCGCTAGTGACCTACAGAGACCAGTCCTGTGACTGGATGCGACAACACATATATTAAAATTGGAGCCGCGATACAGAGAAGATTAAGGGGCTTTCACAATTGCTCGTACGATCGTTTGGTCACAATATTATGTTGCACAGAATCGCAACGGTTGTAGCAAGTCGCACTAGCAATTGTGAAAGGGGCTTTAGCATGGCCTCCTACGACTGGATGCCGCCAGTACACCATGAGACTGTGGCACGGCCTATCGCAATGCTTTCACAATCGCTCTTGCGATCGTTTGCGATCATTTGGTCACAATATGATATTATGTTGCACATAATCGCAACGGTTGTAAACAGTCGCACCGCCAATTGAGAAAGGGGCTTTAGATACGATTGATGCCTGTTGCAGCCTGTCGTGCGACCGAAAAAATCGCAAATGGTCGCAGACCAAGGGGCTTTATGCGTTTATTCTCTTCTTCTCGGTCTGGTCATCCGTCTTTCTTTAATATGTTAAATCATTTTTTCTTTAATGGTTATACACCCTTTCCTCTTTATAAATTACTAATCATATTTGTGGACCTTCCCTGTCTGTTTTCTTTTTCTATCCCGGTTTCTGTATATTACGTTCCGTCCCGGGGCTCAGTCTCTGTATTGGTACACAAATCCACTCTTGTTCACTGCGTGTCCAGTCTCGCTTTTATGGCCATCATCTTTTCTTTGTACGATTACTCCTTTTATCTACACCCTTTGTTAGTTCTCTTTTCTGGGTCTGTCCTCTCGCTTTTGTTTGTAAGGTGCACTCTCGATCTTAATACCTGTATGATCACTTTTGTCTATACATGTATGTTCACTCTTTATATAGTTCAATCTCTTTTCACTTAAGTTTTCACAATGTTTTCACTGTATTTGATCCTCGTTCCGCTATCTCTCGGATTATGTTCACTTTTGTGATTTGTCTTTGTATATTATTTTACTCTCGCCCCTCTTCGTGTTGACTGTAGTCTTCCTGCTGCCTTTTCTCATCATGTTCTTTCTCTTCTATTATTACATTTTCACTAACTTTTATATTCACCCGCTTTTCTTGATATATATATACATATGTTCGCTTTCTTTTCTTGATTTATGCTCGCTCTGTTTTCTTGATAAATATATTTGCTCTCTTTTCATATGTATGTTCCTTCTCTTTTCTTGATATATATGTTCGCTCTCATTTCTTGATATATATGTTCGCTCTCTTTTCTTGATATCTATATGTTTCTTCTCTTTTCTTGATATTTATGTTCGCTCTCTTTTCTTGATATATATATATGTTCATTCACTTTTCTTGATATATATGTTCGCTCTCTTTTCTTGATATATATATGTTCGTTCCCTTTTCTTGATATATACAGTATGTTCGCTCTCTTTTCTTGATATATATGTTCGTTCTCTTTTCTTGATATATATGTTCGCTCTCTTTTCTTGATATATATATGTTCGCTCTCTTTTCTTGATATATATATGTTCGTTCTCTTTTCTTGATATATATGTTTGCTCTCTTTTCTTGAGATATATATGTTTCTTCTCTTTTCTTGATATATATGTTTGCTCTCTTTTCTTGATATATATATGTTCGTTCTCTTTTTCTTTATATATATGTTCGCTCTCTTTTCTTGATATACATGTATATATGTTCGTTCCCTTTTCCTGATATATATGTTCGCTCTCATTCTTGATGAATATATATATACATATATAATATATATATCATATATCATTCTCTTTTCTTGATATATATGTTCGCTCTCTTTTCTTGATATATATATGTTCGTTTCCTTTTCTTGATATATACAGTATGTTCGCTCTTTTTTCTTGAGATATATATGTTCGTTCTCTTTTCTTGATATATATGTTCGCTCTCTTTTCTTGATATATATATGTTCGCTCTCTTTTCTTGATATATATATGTTCGTTCTCTTTTCTTGATATATATGTTCGTTCCCTTTTCTTGATATATATGTTCGCTCTCTTTTCTTGATATATATGTTCGCTCTCTTTTCTTGATATATATATGTTTCTTCTCTTTTCTTGATATATATGTTCGCTCTCTTTTCTTGATATATATATGTTCGTTCTCTTTTTCTTTATATATATGTTCGCTCTCTTTTCTTGATATACATGTATATATGTTCGTTCCCTTTTCCTGATATATATGTTCGCTCTCATTCTTGATGAATATATATATATACATATATAATATATATCTATATATATATATGTTCCCTTTTCTTGATATATGGTCGCTTTCTTTTAATTATGTTCACCCTACTTTCTCTGTTATTTTCGATCCATTTTCTTTTTCCCATTTCTCTCATATCGGTATAGGCTGATGTTTACTATAGCCCCCTTTCCTATATAATTATATTAATTTCTCTTTCCTGTATATGCTCACATCCCTATGTACTTATATCTCTCTTATATATATATATATATGTATATGTATATTCATATCCCTTTTTCTATTATGCTCACTATGTATTTTACTCTGCTTTACTTAGTACTTAACCTTCACTTCGTTTTCTCATACACTATTAAACTTAACCTCCGCAATCTCATTCCGTATACTTTCTTCCCCCATCTGTGTGTTATGGTTACTCTGTCTTAAACTTTAATGTTCCTTTGCAAAATTAGACTTACATGTATGTCAATACACAATGAGTAATATACGTTTCCATGCATACATGTGGCTTGTCATTTTATGTTATAGATATGTTTTTTTTTCTAATCTCTTTCAGACTAGGACTAGGGTTACTGAGAACTAGACCACCGGAGAGTAAAGGAATATTCATATAACCCTCGGTATCACAGATGTCTACGGTGCACCGTCTATCAGCAAATATCTTCATGGGTCTACTTCAATCACAACGATTCCCGTTTGTACTTTGTCAACGTTGCAGTCAACAAAGAGATCAAGAGCGCCATAGACGTTTGCTTGTTATTATTCTCTGATATTATTACAAATGGAAAGCTTCCTGTGGACTTTGATCACACATTACGAGCATCGGTGTGCGTCGGTGGCTCGGTTCCATATAATCGATTTGCATAAAGGCTTGTGCTTGGCTCCTATTGGTGGGAGCTCTGGTCACGTGACAAATCTATTATACCTTCCAGTTGTTATTATGATCAGTCGGTCAATAGTACCTATTATATCCCGCCGGAGCGTCGCTATTCTACGGGTACACGTGGTGCTGGCGCGCTAACTGTGTAGAGTTTGAAATACATGTGCTCTAGTTTAAATTGAGAGAGGTTTCCTGACATAGTCGTGTTCGCTTCGGCAACACATCTATTAAAATTGGAACGATACAGAGAAGATTAGCATGGCCCCTGCGCAAAAGCTACCGACTAATCTTCTCTGTCCCCGCGTCCCATAGGCCCCCACGCCGGCGCTGTTTTGTGGATTTTTGGGCAGATCGTCTGCCATAGAAGGGGGGCGGAGCCATCGCTGGCGTGGGAAATGGAGCCTTGTTTGAAAACAAATCGGTCGGGTTCGGGCGTATGGAACGCCGGAGAGGGGGAAAAAGAAAGTAAATAATGACATTTTAGGCACGATTTTTATTGTAATGTAATGACGGTTGATTTTTTAATAAATGCAGTTTGTTTGAAATGAAATGAATGTATTTTGCATTTATGTTTGTGTTCATTGTATTTTTCACTTCTGAAAGAGAGAGAGGGGGGGGGGGGGTAGATAGACAGAATAATTAATAGATAAACAAAGATATAGATAAACAAAGATATGTATGTATAGATAGATATTAGATGAATAAATAGATAAATAAGAAGAATATTAGATAGATAAATAAATAAATAAATAAATAGAAAATGAAAGAATGGAAGGAAAGATATATCTTGTCTTTTCAAATTTATTGATTAGAGAGAGAGAGGGGGGGGGGGGGGTTAGGGGGGATAAAGTAATGAAAAAGAAATAGAATGAGAGAAAGATCCTTCATTTATTCATTCCATGACTCATTCATTCATTCATTCTTTCTTTCTTTCTTTCTTTCTTTCTTTCTTTCTTTCTTTCTTTCATTCATTCATTCATTCATTCATTCATTCATTCATTCATTCATTCATTCATTCTTTCATTCATTCATTCCTTGACTCATTCATTTATTATTTCTTTCATTCATTCCTTGACTCATTCATTAATTCATTTACTCATTCATTTTTTTATTCATTAATGCCTTCTTTATTAATTTATAATTGAAGCAAAAGTTTCTTTCCTATTTCTCCTTCCCCAGGGAATAAATAATAAACCTTTCAAAAGATTTGTTGTAGTTTAGTCATGAATAAAAAAAAAAAAATGATATATAATATATATATATATATATGTAGTTGTAAGTGTGGAAAAAGGTATTAAGTCACATTTATACAAGAAGGATGCAAGTCACATTTTTAAAAATAATAATTTTCAAGAAGTCATTAAGATTTTTGAGTGTGAGTGCTAAAAGGTAGTAAATCCCATTTACGAGTGTGGAAAAAGGTATTAAGTCACATTTATACCAAAAGGAAGCAAGTCACATTTTTAAAAATAATAATTTTCAAGAAGTCATTAAGATTTTTGAGTGTGAGTGCTAAAAGATAGTAAATCCCATTTACGAGTGTGGAAAAAGGTATTAAGTCACATTTATACCAAAAGGAAGCAAGTCACATTTTTAAAAATAATTATTTTCAAGAAGTCATTAAGATTTGTGAGTGCGAGTGCTAAAAGGTAGTAAATCCCATTTATGAGTGTGGAAAAAGGTATTAAGTCACATTTATACAAGAAGGATGCGAGTGCCGAAAGGTTGTAAATCCCTCCCCCATCATTTTTAATCTCTCTCTTTTCCTACGTCTTTTCCTCTCCTGGGATTTTTCAAGAAGCATTACTTGGTTTTCCCTCTGCTTTTGACAAGGGCTTGGGACCTTCAAAACATCAACCAATTTTCAACAAATTTGAATGGCAGTTTGAAGAAAGTTGGTTAATGTCTTGGCAGCATTAAAAACCAAACTAGTTGACATTATCACACTAGTTTTAAGAGACCGCTCCACAAAGTCATCGCAAATGATGCTCAACATATTAAATATGGAGCTTCACAAGGATACCCGTGAACGATCGGAAAAAATAGTCACCTTAGGAGTTGCTTGTCTAAGGTACAGTACTTTGTTGTATAACATCCAACATTTATTTTTCTTAACATGTTTCATTGTTACTAAATTCTGTTGCACATTCCACTAAGTCCTCAATGCTTATCCATCATGGATATCGTACTATAGCACTGAGACGTCGTGAATGTCGATATAACTTGAGTCACCACTCGAGATGCTCAATGATTGCAAGAACCAGAGCTCCTCGGGGTACTTTGTGGCGGTGAAAATGAGTTTCTATCAGATTGTAGCTTTTCTCGAAAACTGCTGAAATATCCCATCTGCTTTCGTAGTTGTATTGAATTTGAAAATTTCTGCAATGATTCCTCACTATTCTGCTGCCGCTGTTGTCATCTAACAATTTTTGTAATATGTTCTATATCTTCCAGATGGTCTTTCACTGTTGTTTTAAAACCTGTCCTTATTTCTCAATGAATGTTTGACCCTTTTTCATATGAAGCTGCCCACAATCTCCTCTTTCTACCTATACTGTTTCCTCTCTCCTTGAAGGTTAGCAATCTTCATTCCATTTTTCTCATTCCTCTGGTTTCTCATTAGTGTGTCCTAAATCCATAGATACGATGTTGCTTGTGCCTGACTGGTGCAATGATCCACTTTAACAGGTCTTGTTTTTCATCCTGCAGGAGGTCTTAATCCCCCTCCCTACTGGCATAGCTTCCAGTAGGTGGCGCCAGTTTAGTCGCCGGCGACCCGACTTCTGCCGTCTTGATAAACATATTATTCACTGCACTAGTCCTTCTTGGCTTCCTCCTTGTCAGCTTTCAGCTTTGCTAGTCGCCGTTCTGACATCATCGCCTTCCATTCAGCCAAGGGTTGGTTCTGGGATGTCTCGCAATACCAGCTGCCATAATATTGAGTGTGAGTCTCTCGATCCCTTGGTTGATGACACTGGCTGCATACAATCGGACCTTTCCGGGCCTTGTAAACCTTGGTAGAAACCTGTCCTTCGAGTCGTTGCTGTGCTCTGCGCTTCCTGTTGTAATGGGTGGACTTCGGGAGTGATGAAGGTGGTGGTAGACTCGGCTGTGGTACACTGGGCCGCCAGGTTGGAGGTGTAGGCTGGATGGACCGGAATCCAGGGACAGAGACTGTAGTTGGGGCAGGGGTGGACACAGGGGTTGATGGTACGGCCATTACAGGAACAGGAACCAGAACAAATGTTGGTTGTGCTATTGGTGCTCTCATCTTTGCCTGACCAACTGTGTTGGAAACCATCGGGAACTGGTAGGGCCTTTGGATGGGAGGTGGTGGCAAGGCATGTGGTTTCTCCTTTGGTGGTGGGACAGATTGGTGGGCAGTCATGCTAGGTCTAGGTGCCGAAGCTCCCATCTCCAATGCACTCCTCTCCTCTTCTTTAGATCTTCGGTTATGCCTGTACATGAAATAAGAAAAGGAAGAGAAAGAAAAATGCCATTAGACAGGCTGTATTTCATAGGGAGATAGATATTGCTAAAGATACGATCTATTGCTACATTTGAAATACTTTGTAATAACACAGATAAATTGTTACAAATAAAATTGTGATGCCATTGAATTGCTTTCAATGATTCCATCTAATTCATTATATTTTAAATTGTCTTTGATTTCAAATTGCTGTATTATTTAATTCAGGTATGATTGATATACCATATTAATTATCTGTATGTTCCAAAGTATGTAAAAGAAATCAATTCAATTCAATAAAAGAAATTTCCAAGTGCTCGAAATTTAACTCATTTTACAATATTCTTACCATTGAATGAGGACATATCGATTGATATCTAACAATTGTAGGCGGGTGTTGGATGTTATGTGGGTGGAGGCCAGGACCCTGCTTCGAATGTTCTTGTAGTCATGGATGATAGTGGTCCACCTGGGAATGACTCTCCCTTTGTGCCTCTGGTGCTCTGGGTAGTAGCTGCAGAGCTGACCGATGACATACTCCATAACCCTGTTGGCGTTGGGTACGGAGGCGGGTCCTGAGTTACTTCCAAGAAAGCATCTGTACGAGGGGAGGAAAAAATATACAATGATAGAAAAATACATCAAGAAATCGTGTACAGCACACTTCAACTGCTGGTTGTATTGCTGTAAGTGAAAGTAATAAGGTGATTGATATAAACGAAGAACTGGAATGTGATGAATGAAATCAATATCGGCGAGTTGAGATACTTCTTTTTTATTCTATATCTTTGCAAAGTAGACAAGAAGGCTGCTCATGATTGCATCATGATAAATCACCCAGAAAAATTAATAGAGTTGAATGTACATACCTTTGAGTACTCTCTATGCCTGGGACAACTGGAGATGTTCCTCTGGCTTTGAAGCGTCCTTTGGTGAGCTTCTCTTGGTGACGGGCCGGGCGTCTCACTTGTTGGTCGTATGGATCCAATTCGCTCCAAAGTTTCACGATCTGTTTGGAGTCCCTGGAGCTCATCAGATGTTCGTCACCTCTGAGTTTGAGGAGGTAGTTCCCCAGTGCTTGCACACGGTCGTAACCTGGTCTGCGACCTGTGTGCTCCTCCTGTAAAAGTAAAATTACAATAAAGAGGACAATGCATATGATGGGATTAACAAAAGAGAATTGCACATTGATAAACAGTGTGACTACAATCTATATGTCATTTTCTATAGCCATCCATTTATAAAATGACTAGTGATTATAACAGGAACATCAAATCAAAAAAAGTGAAATAAATAATATTTTTAAATGCAAGCTTTGTATGTAAGACAAGAAAAAAGATAACATCTTAAAATAAATTAATTATTCAGGCCAACTTGTTCTGAATGAAGCCATCAATAACATGTATTATTTTTTCCCATGGACACTTAAAATGAATCATTCATACTTATTTCATTTTATTCATTTATTATAATAAATAAATGAATGAAATAAGCATTATAAAAATACAAATTATTTCTCTTACGTCGGACTCTTCTCTAAGATCCACATCTTCGACATCCTTCACTTCTTCATCTCCAGCAAGTGGTCCACCATCCGGTGTGTCATCCCTTGGAGAATCGGGTGCCCGGGAGACAGTTGCTGGTGCTGTGGATGTTCTGTGAATTGAAGTTGGTGGTGGTGAATCTGGAGCACGTGATACTGTTGCCGGTGCCTTGGATGTGTGGGGTCTGCATCTGGTGGATGGAACCGGCAGTGATGATCTCTGTGATCTGTGTTTCTGTGGTGTTGCTGTAGGTAAAATGAGATAGAAGAAATAGAAATATTTTCTAATGTTGGGAAGTCACTCGGAAGATTTATTATTGTGTTTTTGCAGGTATATCGAATTGTTATTTAATTTAGCAATGAAGAATACATTGATCCAAAAATGGTACAATGTCTTACAAAGAAATAAAAAAGTAAAAGATACAGCATGTGTTTGGACTGCAACAACATCTGAGCAGCAGTGTAAGTTCCCAATTGTCATGGAATAAATTGTTGAAGTAAAGCTCGTAGTAATGACTCCCTGAAAATACAATCAAAGAAAAGTCGTTGAAAATATAGGAAATACTCACTGCTAACGTGCTGTGGTACTGATTGCTGGCTTGACACTCTCGAGGCACGTCGGGATGAAGCAGGGCTTACTCCAAACTCCGGGGGTGGCTCAGTCGGGTCCTTTACGTCCTCTTCTTCCCGACGTCCTACGTCCTCGCCATCATCATCTTCTACCTCCCCTTCATCAGGATGCATGGGAAGTAGCTCCTCGTTGGTCTGGTTGAAGAGATATTCCAGGCCGATAAGCTCCCCTGTAACAAATAAATTGACAGAAAGAAAGGAATACAGATCTAGATAAATTTTGAATAAATGGAATTAAAATTGAGATAACAAAATAATTCATTTCATCAGTTCAATGCATTTTATATTGACATAACTCATAGACCATTAGGAGTCATATATGAATGGACTACAATAGAAAAGGCATTGGCATACCTGTGTGTTTCTGGGGTGCAGTCAGAGTAGGGTTGATCTTAAGTCCGAACAGCTTCTCGGTCAACCGGTTGACATCGTACTCATTGTAGGTGCCATATGATGCGTGAGAAGGCGCAGTGGCAGCTTCAGCATCCCTTGCACGATCGCAGTTCCATCGATGTACCCCCTCAAGAAGGTAGGCCTGGAAGTGGACATTGTTGGCTGATGTCCCTGAAAAATGAAATGAACAAAGTATTTCGAATGTATTATGAAATGTATCCATTGCAATACACAAAAGGAATGTAGACAGAAACCTGTAGAAATAAAGATGCTCCAAATAGTGACATGATGGTGAAGAATCAGCATGATCTTACATTGACAGATTTTATAACACTTGTTTTACAACACTTTAAGTGATATAAGACATGAACTTACCAGGGATGAACCGGTTCATGTGAAGATGGAAGGACTCCAGCGATGTTGACCCTCTAGCACATCTGTACACAGGCAATGTGATGCCACCTTTCACTGACTCTCCTATCTTGGTGTAGAGCTGGACATCTGGTGGATCTTGTAGGCATGCGATGTGTTTCTGCTGTGAGTCCCAAATCTCCCACACTCTGTCGGAGTCAAAGAGGGGAACACCGAGTGTGTCATGTCCTCCCTCGCCATCCAAGGAAGCCAAGAGATCTCCGATGAGTTGGGTAGTCTCCTCCGTTCCTCTGGTCACTCGTCTGCAGTGTCGTGCGATCGAGCTCTTTCCAAGGTGCTTCAGGATGACCTCATCAGAAGTTTCAGCGATGCATTGGTCCCTGAGTTCACCTCTCTTTGCGGCGATGAGTTGATTCAGGTCGTCTGCGCTCCATGCAAAGATGCAGGCTGACAACCGTCTCAGAAAGAACGGGTAGAGTTGGTGCTCAGTGCTGGTGCATCCTCTAGCAAGCCTCCTCATGAAGTGCCAGACGTCAAGTCGGACAGGCATGTCTGGCCACCCCCTGAAGATCCTGGATTCCGCACCACAGCAGCCTCTGTCCACGTACAGAAGCTCTGGTCTAGGTTGGCCGGCTGCTGCATACCGTCTCTGGATGCCCTTGATCATCTCGTAGAGACCGGCTCCCTCGCCAACAGTCATCACGGACATCAGTACTTGTCCGTACTCGTTGCCGACGTTGGATGCCCAAGCAGCAGTCCCTGCTGACTCGCCTCTCAGTTTCCTTGTGATCTGTGATGAAAAGATAAATTTCAGAAATGGAATGAATTTCAAGTATCTTATACAATCATACACATTTATATTATACAGAGAAATGAAGGAAGTAAAGAAACATTGATAAACAAACAGGAATGAGATTACAATTATTAATCAAAGTCTTAATTGAAAGTCCTTAAAGTGTAATGTTTTTGCTGTCAGTCACCACTTAAACCACACAAGCAACAATAAAAGAATTAGATGCTTAAAAGTGGTTGATTGTAATCAAACGTTCATCACCCATTTTCTTGAATTTTTTAAGTTAACCATTTTGTTACACAAGATGATATTACATCAAATGAATAGCACATTCATGTTCACCTTCTTGGTCGAGTCCATCTTGAGGATACGGCCGAATGTAGATGTGATGCTAGCCTTCACTTCATCGATGCGCTCCAGCACGTCGTTGCAGTACACCGTCAGGAGCCAACGATACGTGGGAAGAGAAGACATTGCGGGCGGTGGTGGGCAGTTTGGTCGATTGATGAGGCCCCTTTCACTGGCATTGACGAACTCCTCAACCACAGAACAATACTGGGCAGTCTTTGCAAGCCAAGCATCGGTGTGGACCTCTTTGAGCTTGCGGATCATCTGGAATGGTCCGTTGCCAAGTGTCCTGTCCCGCATCATCCCGATGATTTTCCTGTCACAAGCACCTCTGTAGCAAAAAGAAGAAATTTAGGAATCAGTATATCACTGTCATATGTCTGTCATATGGTTTTGAAATATCGCATTATAGCAGTATAGGGTGCAATGAAGTAAAGTATTAATAATTAAAATTGTATTTATATTGCGCTTAACATGATGTATCTAAGCGCTTGACAAATAGCATACATTAACATAATTAATCATTTAACAAACAAGAAAGGAAATGTAAAGTGTAAAGTATTTTCATATTACAAATTAGGTAAGCAAAGTTGGGAAATACAAGATAATGATAATAATAAGTCAATGACGTTAATTAATTAAATAGTTTGAAAACAATAAGTTTAAGAAATAAATTAACAGAAATACAATGACATATGAATTGTGTTATAATAATAAAGCAATGCAAAAGCTATACATAAACAAGAAATAAAGGAATATTCTTTGGATATTGACAAGATATTCACTAACCTGTATGTGAGCAAGACCGGGAATGACAGCCGGTGACTGGTGTCCAGTTGGTCTAAGATGGGCTTGCTCCAACTGATGAACTTCTTGTGACACTTTCTGCATTCCAGGTACTCAGCACCCATGTTGTAGAATCCATCAATGTCCATGACCTGTCGCACATGGGAGTAGACACCGGCTGATAACAGCTCCTGACCGTTGCATTCTTTGTTGGGACAAAGAATCTTCAATCCCCAAAGCTTGCGAGGCATCCACATCAGCAGTTTGGTCGCAAAGTAACGTGCTGGCTTTGGAGCTTGGCCTTGAGCGAACTGTGGTAAAGGTGGGAAGAACCAAAGTGTGTTGATCTTCTGCATGTCAAACTCAGGCTTCCCACGGGCTGACACCTTGAACAAAGCACGTGAAACCCACTGATGATCCTGACGTGGTAGTGTCTGCTTCCACCCTTCGGTCAGGAGGTACTCTGGAAAAAAAAGTACAAAGATAATTTAGACGAATATACAGATATATTAATCTTTGAAAGAGATTCAAGTCACATCATAATAATGTAACATGCTGGTACATTGAAAAATGAAATCAGGAGAATAAAGGCAAATAAAATAAGGAAAACAATATTTGTCTTCTAATAATGTACAAGTAATGTTACAGTTATTACATTATCAAGCTACTTCTTCTCTATGTAGGTGTCATCCAATCATTGTTCACACTAATCGTGCAAAAAAGTTCAATCTTAAATGGCAGGTGCAAGGGAAGACAGTCTCTACTATAAAGAAACATATGTATTTATTTCAATGCTTTCAAGGTATTCTCAATAACCACACGTGTAGTGCACACTAACAAAAAATTATATCTAGTGTTGGACTTTATTAGATTGGTTGCAGTACATATTTCTTGTCCCATAAGTTAAATGTCCAGAAAAGAAAAAATGAACCACATTTACCTGTCTTATCTCCGTCATCTGCTACTGCTCTCTTGCATGTTGAAGTCACTTTTCTTGATGTAGTGGCTTCTAAAAGGAAAAAACAAAACAAAACATTGATTATTAGAGGAGAGGGATATTCAAATTCTTAAAAATACAAAAAAGTGATCAGTGAAATAATATGAGCATTCACATTTCCTGTTAACACATTACAATATAAAAACACTGAATGAAGAGTATGTTCTACATTTTAGCTTTGATGGAATTTTTAATGAATTCCTTTTTTTTATGCTTTAATATATTTACTTTGTTTTTGTTTTTTACATTACTCAAATTCCTCTCTTTCTTCCATTTTATACACCTCCTCTATTGCTCTCTCGCATTCCTCTCCTCTTTTCAATTACAAGTAGGTTTTTTTTTTAGCAAAGCCATTTCAAGAAAGACCAATACAAAATTTACATTATGTGTTAACTTATAATACAATACGCACCTGCAGAATCTAAGGAGGAACGTTGTAGAAATGCTTCAATCAACTGAGCATCAGTGAGGTCATCATCGAAAACTTGTCCCTCACCTATTGGGGGAAGTATAAAGTTCATATTGATATCAACCTAATATTTTAATATTCATTCACTGTCAATATTTATGCTATTTGGTCATAAATATCCCAAGGAATGTTTTATGAAAGTTATCACCAATGACTTAATTGTCAGAGAGCTTGCTATAATAAGTGGCATCACTGCAATTAACAATTAAATTATATTTATTAACAATTTCTATTCATGAACAATCATTCTATTTATTAACGCTATAAACACCACTTGTGGTTGCAATCTTAAAATGACATTTAATAGCTAATGGAAAAAAAATGTGTCATTGGTGATAAATTAGCAAAATAAGCAGAGTTAAATAAAATATGTTGGGCATTTTAAAAACATTATCAATACACTGTGCCGCATATACATTCTTCTCACTACTGATCGTTAGAATTATTGGTTTTGAGATAAGATTTCATGATTTCACAAAGTTACTTTAAATTTATTACATGTAGATCTATGATAATATTGTGGCAATTAACATTAACCCTATCTTAACTGGGCTATTTCAGACCGACCAGTATATACAGGTTATTTTCAAAGACTCTCTCATGAAATAACTGTTTGCAGCATCTACTATAATTTTACCTTTAAAATAAACTTCAATAAAAAGGATTCCTACACATCTCTAACGAACATACAAATTCTTTGCACCCCATTTCCGTTTATTCAAAATTCTAATATAAATTTAATTAAATTTAAATAAAAAATGACTTACCTTGATCTTTCATGGATCCAGTCTTTGGAGGTCGTCCACTCTCACTCTGGCTGCATCCTGCTGTCTGACGCTTCCCCTTCTTCCTCTTCATCTCAACAGCGGCACACCCTTCAGGAAATGCTGTGATGTACTCCTTAAGGGCAAACTTGTTGACGGACTGGTCTCTCTTTGGGTCCAACTTCTCCCCAGTCCGCTCCATGTTCCACATCAACTCGGCACACCATCCCAGGGCATTCTCCACCAGCCACTTGAAGGTCTGTCCTGGGTACTTGCCAAACTGCACTCTGGAGAAGGCCAGCACAGACACACGATGACTTGGGTCTCCACCAAGGCGTTGGACCTCCCTCTTGGCCTCCTTCTCAACTTCTACAGCTGGGCGTACCTTGAATCCCTCTGGTCTGGTGAAGGCTCTGGCTCTATCTGAATCCCCCAACCTCAGGATGTTGCCTTTGTAGAAGAACGCTGGCTCGAACATGTCTTCCTCCCTCCTTCAAAGACCTGAAAAGAACAAAAGTACTAACACACACAGAGACACAAGAAAGACAAAACAAAGACTGACTACGAAACAGATAACAAATAGATGGCCGCCAAATGTCTATGGAGATTGCTGCAGAGGTAAAGAAAGAGAAAAACATACAAAAACAATTATTAGCAGGAATCACAGGCCACATCTAACTTTGCTGAACCAACAAATATTAAAACAATGTTAATTTCACATGCTCAGGAGGAATAAAACTTCATTTCAAAATTAAAATGGATAAATTTCATATTTCATGTATTTACAAGCAAAATAAAAAGTAAATTCATGAAGTCATCACTCCCCCTCATTTCCATACCGATCAGGCTGTGCATATTTACTGTTTTGTGATACTAAGCAAAAATATTAAATGTCATAACTTTATTTACATCTAATTTTTATGAAATTTCCACTTCTTTAAAGGAATTAATTGCACATGGACATACAATATATCAATAAGTGTGATGTAACACTTTCATAACTGGTATTAGTCAACAATTACAATTTTTAATTCATTACAATTTTTTTTTGAAATAATTCAATTTATTTCAGAGCAAAGTTAAATGATGATATATCTAGTTGTACTGCAAACTGCAGTATGCAAAAAACAATCAAGCAAACATTACCCACTTCATTTCCCACACAAGGAGTCCTAGTTAACAGAAAATCACAACCTTCTTCATTGAATGAGTTTTTAAACTTTGATCTTGTAAATTAAATCCAATGGGGAGGGGGGGGGGGGGGTGGGCACTAAAATTATGTTTAGATGGGGGTGTGGATGCCTCACAACACCCTGAGGAACTGACAAGAGTAAAATACACGGTCTTGGGAACTAAATATAGATCTATCTACTCTATTCCAGGCAGCGTGACGGAACGGGATCGCGGTACAGGGGGTACGGTGCACACTTGCTGTGCATGTATGGGCGCTTACGGTGCTAAGCGGAGTGGGTTGAGAAGGCGAGCATGCAGCTCTCACTGGACAATTTTGGCAGGGCTAGGTCTGGGCATTGACATGTTTCGTAAGGCCTAATGGGGGTCTTGCGACCGGGGCTGGGCGGCATCTAAATAGAATTCTGTCATGAAGCATCTAGTCTAGAGAACTGAAAAGGGGGGGTCATTCAAAGCGGCCCATCCCCGTACCACCTAAATATGTTGTTAAGTGCTCCACGGTGGTTAAGTCAACACCTCCCCCACCATCAGGCATCAAGACTGACGTTAGCCAGAGGCTACCTCAACTTCGGGCTCAAGCGATGTTCGTGCAGGCTCCACTCCACTTCACTACCGCTACATACGTCTACGCTCCACCTAGCGTAGTGTAGCGGTAGAGAAGTGGAGTGGATCCTGCACGAACATCACTTGGCCTTGAGGTAGCCAGAGGTATGATACTTGAAGTTGAGAGTAGATCAAACTCAAGTCAATTCTCACAAGTCACAGACACAGTCAAGCTAAATAAAGACAATCCCCTACACACGCCTTTGACACAAATAATGATCTCGGGTAGATATTAATACATCACAACACTCAATACTTAATCACCGGATTTGGATTAGGCTCCACAGACCGTTACTAGTATAGGTATTAACTAATCAATAATTCAATCAGAGTTCAAACCAGTTCAATTCATCACCACACACGCGTGAAAATCGACCATTGTAATACACGTGAAAAACAATAGCTATCACTCGTCAGTGCACTCCAACTGACAAACCGCGACAAACTCGTCATATTTTTCATCCAATTTTTCACTTAATGGCACATCAAAACATAACAAGAGTTATCAGAATTTCTGCAGTAACAATCATATCAGCATTCAACACTAATATTGGCATGAGAAAAGGTAAAATTACCTGTCAAATTGATTGCAGAAGAAGGTCGGCAAAAACTTTCGTTCGAAGTTCGAGAGATCTTCGTCAGAAAGCAATTTGAAGTAGTGGTGACACGTGATCTATGACGTGATCTATGGCAGACGATTCGGACGGAAAGATGCCGAATGGACGCCTTTGATTGGTCGGCTGGCCCATATGTTGTTCCTTTTGTTGGCAAACGGGGCAACGTCATTGGCTGCAGGCTCCAATAAAAATGAAAAAGATTGAGATGTAGCAGGCGCAAGGATGACACGCAAAATCGTGAAGCGTTCCATATTTTTGCATTTTTGAATAATTATATTTTCATAATTTCCCGAAAACCGGGCCAAAAAAGGTTAAAAACTAACATTTTTAGCCCGAAAAGTGTCTCCAAATTATTTTTGCATTGAAAGGGTCTGATAGAAACGCTAATATCAATATTTATGATATGCAAGATCTTGAAGCGTTCCATAATTTTGCATTTTGAATATTCATATTTTCATAATTACCCGAAATCCGGACCGAAAAAGGTTAAAAACTAACATTTTTATCCCCCAAAACGTCTTCAACTTCAAATGCATTTTTTGGCATTGAAAAGGTCTGGTTTGTAGGCTAATATTATCCTTCATGGAACACAAGATTGTGAAGCGTTCCATAATTTTGCATTTGGAATATTCATATTTTCATAATTTCCCGAAATCCGGACCGAAAATGGTTGAAAACTATTATTTCTAGCCCACAAAACGTCTCCAAATGCTTTTGAGCAACGGAAAGGTCTGGTGTAAAGGCTAATGTTATGCTTATATAGGCCTATATGAAATCAAATAGTATGTGTCATGTAGGGATCAAAGAGACACTGGCCCATGCTGTAGACGAACCTACGGGCCTAACGTATATGTTAATTTCGCCCGTTAAAGAACCATATATATATATATATATATATATATATATATATATATTGCCTTTTTGGTTGGAACCATTTTTTGATTCTGATCCTCTGCTATTTAGTTGTGCCCTGAAAACCTTATTGGGTATGATGAAGATCATACTAATCATAAAGAACTTATTATATAAGGGTCTCATTCTAATCTCCCAAATCACTTCAAAGATTGAACAGTTGCTCTTGAAGTGCTGGACAAACTGAAGAGCATGACCCCAACATGTTTAACCATTGTCTTAATTTTTTTTCTCCATCAAGGTCTCATCTTCCTAAACGTTACTTGGGCAACAATTGCATTGCCTTCATCATGCGGTCTGCCAGTTCATTCCTGTCGTCTGTGTCAAGATCAAGTTCAAGGTCATCTCCAGCGATACCAACGTGTTTAAGAGTTGAGAAAGCGAACCCAGCAGAGAAGTGGTAAAGTTCACGACCATCTTTCAACTTACCAGCGCATGAATGAAAAACCGCCAAAGGTCACCGACCGAGTTGATACGAGTTTATCTATTCCTTCTGATTTATTTACCTACGGTACTCTCTTCAGAATAAATCTACTTGACAAGAGTCATATACTTGCAAGAGAATCGCATAGAGAAAGCGATTGCTAAGGACGATTTTGATACGCTTGAAGGAAGATCCCGCATGATAATTATGAAGGAAATAGAATAAATAAACAGGTTTTCCCTCCAACGTTGCTGGAAGCTGTCAAAAGCTGGGATCTCTGCAGGAGGACCCTACTTTAAATACTAAGAAGATTAAGTTTTAAAATTATATACATATGTATATATATATATATATACATGAATATAATGCGATTAAAATGTATATTGCATAACTGTAGGGTGAAATTCCTCGAATGCTCGAGCGCCCGATTAAAGTAACCGTGCTATAAAGCTGGGGTAACAATAACATTATCATGTTTAGCAGGGCCCGCTGGGAGAACAATTTTCAGAACTGAAGTGACTAACCTGGGTAAAATATGACATCTTTATTATTACATACCCAGCTGAGTATTGACTTCCAAAGGCATAACCTATTATTATACAGATTTTTTGCATGTTTGGCATTGAGGGTAATACTCGATAACACCATTCCTGGAGATACGAATTCAATCTTTCATGAAAAAATGATGGATTGGGATATAGGCTGTTTAGTAAGTCATTCACTAAATCTTTTGAATCCTCATGGTTTGGCAACTGGCCATAATAATCATAATCAATCTTCTCGGATGAATTAACGTACTGTACTCTCGAAAATGGGTTTCATGAATGAAACGTGATGCGTCTTACCGAACACGTCATAGGTTTTTAATTTACTAATCGGTCTGTTCGTTTCCAATATCATACACTGTTTTACCAGCAGACGTTTTTAAAACTCTGCGCTTAGTCCAACTATACGAATGGCAACATGCAGGGTTCTAGTTTTTCAGGAAATCGAAACTCATAAAAGTATAGCTGTAAGTCGGTCGATCCTAAGCAAAAGTGTCAGCTTCCTAGTATTGTTTTTTTTGTGTGTTTGAATTGCGGTATAGCATTCCTTATTTCATTATAGTAGGAGTAGGAAGAGAAGGATGAATACTAGTAATGATGTAGTTTTGAAATGAGTGATTATGTGTTATAATAGTAATGCATGTATTGTTAAGGTAGTAGTACATGTAGTAATTGTACTTGTAGTAGTATAGTTGTCATGGTTGTAGTAGTAGTAAGAGTGGTGATGTCTTATATGTGGCTAAAATTGTTTTCGATATTGATGAAATCTTTTGTACAAATGCAATTTGATTAAATTAGAGTGTGATATGTAAATTAAGTATCTGCTTTGCAAAGTTATATTCTTTCAAATGTATATCTGAAATCAATAAACGTTTTGAAAAGTTGTGGTGTAAAATGCTTCATCATTTTGTTTGTGAGTGTGTATAATATTAAAGTAAATATGTCACCAGGCACCACAAAAAAGTCGCCAGGAATGAAATTTTAGTTAAATTACCGTCTGGAAGAGGAGATTCTAAGCTTTATAATGATGTATAACTCATTAGCAATCATTAATCCAAACCCACTCAAGTAAGAGGAGAATGTTCACTACCATGGAATACTCCTTTTGAGAAAAGGGGGATAAAAAGCACTTGTCTATTGAAGAGCACTTACTCTTTCACTAACGTGTATTGTAGACAAAAGGAAGATTAAACACCCCTGTTAAAATCAATAGAATTTCAATAGAAGGAATTATCAGATGGCCTCCAAAGTTGACGCACTAATTACGTACATCCTGTCTATTAGTTTGAACAAGTATCGATGTTAGAACTTCAAAGAGAGATGAATATTAAGGTTAAAACATGATTACAATTAAAAATATGTCTACTAAATACACTAAAAAATTACACTTTAGGTTTGATTGGTACATCAATTATTTTTAAAAAGTAAATAGAGGAGAGTATACTGTTTCAGAAAACACCAAAATCTTAAATTTCAACATTCTGACTAAAATACTTTAAATTTGCTCCAATTGAAATCAGAGAGTCAAAAGGGGCCTAAGCTTTCGATTCTAGCAGAATCTTCGTCGGAGGCAAAATGACAAACATAAAGTGGAACAAACATAATATAGACCATAGACATGCAACAGCAACACTAGAAACAAGGAGACAAAAAGGGCAAAAAACAAAGTTATACAAGTTTAACTGTGGAAGGATAGTAAATAAGGAAACACTAGAATACAAATACAGAAAAATCAAACCTATATGGATATAACACGACAAATAGATAAGGAGGATCACATGAGAGTGATACAACAGCAGAAAAGGAGATCAATGGCAGAAAATTGAAATCACACAGTGCGACTTTTTGTGGGTTTTGCGGTGCTTCGTCATTATGATCATGGGATGATATAACCCGATGATATATATATTTAGGGATACAACAACAACCTAAAGTGACCTGGCATTGCAAAAAGAAAAAAAAAATCAAATAAATTAACAAACAGATTTTCATTTCAGGATTGAAACGAAAGCTGGTCGGATCTAAATCAATTTTCCATTTTGATATAGGTAGCAAAATAAGAATGGAAAGGTCCAGAGTTTAGATTTTAGACTGAACCGGGAAAGAAAATGACTGCAAAAATAAATAATATTCTTCCATTCATATCCAGCATTATCCTCGGTTAATCTGGAAAAATATATCGCCATGCAATCATTTAAGCCCTGGTGTAACAATGATAATGTGATTTTGTTTTTAGTTTATTTTAATTTTTAGAAAAATATATCTTTACACAATAAATATGCTATTTGATTTATGTTATGTTTATATATATATATATATATATATATATATATATATATATTCGAGATCAAGTGTATGGAGAGGGCCGTAGCAAGGTCAACAATACCTGTCTTCATCAAGCTTTCGGGCACATGCCCTTCATCAGGATCTAAACCAATAAAATACAAAATATAGGCCTACTAATAACAATGGTAAATACAATACAATGCAATACATAACGGAGATAAGTAATTGTAGTCCATAAATAATAACCAATTATACATGCAAGGTAATGGTCAGTCAATATGTAACGAAGTATAGAATATATAGTTACCGTAGGGTCCGTAAGTATAGTGTGTTGTTTATAGTAAAGTTAAGTGTGAAGTGAGGTCAGGTGTGCGGGGGTGGACTACAATTACTTATCTCCGTTATGTATTGCATTGTATTGTATTTACCATTGTTATTAGTAGGCCTATATTTTGTATTTTATTGGTTTAGATCCTGATGAAGGGCATGTGCCCGAAAGCTTGATGAAGACAGGTATTGACCTTGCTACGGCCCTCTCCATACACTTGATCTCGAATATAATTATGAAGGAGACCCGTACACGTACATCGCCAAGATTGATCACACTTATATATATATATATATATATATATATATATATATATATATATATAACACTGTTTTATGTATTTCGTACAGCTTAAAGAAGTGTTTATAATCTTAAATAACAAATTTGTAACATATTCAATCTTCAGAAACCAATTGACGATCGTTTAACAAGTAAACAGCGGTGTATATAATATTAAACAAGATATTTATGTGTGTTTGTGAATTCAAACCAAATTCTAACTTTTCACTGTTTAGATTGAAAAAAAAATTGTTTAGTTGGGTAAAAAAACTCGATGAGTTCTAGTATTCAAATGGGATTAGTGTTATTGTGTACAGTAAATTATGCTTTGATTTTAACTAGTATGTATAACACGTACAGGTGCGTTGTGGAGAGCAGTTATCCTACTGACAAAGATATATATGCTACCTACCCATTATCAGTTGGCATATAAACTACAAACAAATCAACGATAATAAAGAAAGAGCAAATGTCCGCAGAGCAAATGTCGGTAGAATAATTGTCGCATTTTGAGGAGCAAATGTCGGCGGAGCAATTAATAGTCGCATTATGAGGAGCAAATGTCGGGGGAGCAATTGTCGCATTTAGTGGAGCAAATATCGGAGCAATTGTCATATAATCGGAGCAGTTGTCGGCGGAGCAATATCGGCGGAGCAATTGTCGACAGAGCGAATATCGGCGGAGCAATTGTACGGAGCAATTATCGGCGGATTAGTTGTCGCATTTTGCGTAGCAATTAAAGTCGGTTGAGCAATTGTTGGATTACCTGTTTGTGTTGCTTAAAATAAGAGAAACTGAAAATATTTGTTCAAATACAGATTTGTTATCAATCAGATAAACTGTCAATCGTAACAGAAATAGTCATATAGTACTTTTCGAGACTATTTGGTTTTCGGTCGTGTGGTTTAGTGGTTAGAACATTGGACTCATTGTTGTAATGTTGTGAGTTCGAATACCCACTCTGCCATCGCCTCCGTTCTAAGAAAAAAAAGAGTCGATTATAATTTCTGTCGTCGGTAAGATCAGCCACTATGCCTGGTTAACTTAGGCATATATGTTTCATTTGTAATTGCTTATATACCAGCTTGGCGTTATAGCAGCCCAAAAAAAAACCAGTAAAAGAAATGAATAAACGTAACAAATAATCGGGCAGATGATTTTCCAACTGCCGTCTGCCAGCTTGACGTCTAACCAACCTGAATACTGGTCTGGTCCGGACAGGAGCCTAATGCCTGTGTCATGTGGTGAACCAGTTTCTACCCTTTTGCTTTGTTTAATTCCTCATGGATGGTGAGTCCCACGATCCAGATCCTTTGTACAAGTTTGAAACTTCACATTGATGAGGATCGAAGGCACACCCTGTAAATTGCCAAGGCTTTATTTATCACCGGTTAATTAGCGATATGCTAATTTGAGTATTCTGATCGATTCCTTTGGAAATTGGATGACACCAGAAGCGAGGGTCTTCTTGTGAACTTTTTTTATCTTGTCTCTAGGAGGCGATCTAATTTTCGCTGCATGATATACACGTGAGTGTTGGTGCACTTGACTGTAAAGACCTGCAGTTATTTTGTGAAATTTTCGATGTACCCCATGTTCATTCGGAATGCATGGTCTGACAACACTATGGTCATTATGGTCTATAGAAAATTAGAATAACTGGATCCGTCAGTGACAGTTTAACAACACGGTCTTCGATGATTGTCATCAGTGTGGTCTTCAGCCAGTTAAGATGAGTGATATTAGAGCAAAAGACTCCCTGTTAAGCCTGAAGATTCAGCTATTAATGTGCCATCCCAGACTAATTCAGCTCTTGAAGCTGACCCCTAAATGAAGAAACAAGAACTTGAGGTTTAGCAGCTGAAACTTACTCAAAAAGTCATCAGCTTGACTTGTAAGCAATTAAAGGTTAGACATTGCCAAAACTGTAGAGGAAATATACAGCAGGTTTCATGAAGAAGAGAAGACACAAATAAGTCACGATAGTGAGGTTTACTTCAGCTTCGAGAAGCAACATTTGAAACCTTGTGATCTAGACCGGGACGATATAATCTCTGTTCCCAGTCAGACATTTCCTATGTTGTCTCTAGCCATTAAAGATGGGAGTCTATTTGTTGTAAAGGAGAAACAAGAAGAGCTTACAGTGCTGTATGATAATAGATCCTACTGTAGGATATGAGAACACTGTTAAAGGAGCGTTTTGGCAGTAAATTTAAGATCAACCAATCCTGGATGAAGAAGGTTAAAAGTGGCCCAAACTTGCGACCAAGCGACAAGTCTGGTTTGCAGAGGTTTGCTTATGATCTTATAATCTGCATCCATACGTTCGAAGCACTTGGAATGATGTCTGAGATGAGTAATCAAGAACATAGTTATGAAGACCCTTAGGGGTGGGTGGCTAAGAGTTGTGTAGGACATTCGTCACCTTGATCGTGCACCAAACATCAATGATGTAGTACAATTTGTTTTAGATGCCTCTGAAGAGGTAAATGAACCCGTGTTTTTATGCATTATTAGAGGTAAAAATGTCCCTTTAGGATGGGAAACTATGAAATAGAAGGCTACTACTTTTTTCACAGATCCACAACATGTGCCGATGTCAACAAGGACAAGAACAATAAAACGTATAATAAGAATTGTTATTTGCGCAAGGCTGAGCACAGTTTAATTGGATGCCTTTTATTCAAGAAGATGACACCTGTAAATGAAGCTGGCATCTGCTTCAATTCTCTAGTCAAAGGACACACGTCAAAGGAGTGTAACTTAAAGAGAACTTGTTCAGTTGCATAATGAAGCATGAAGAATACAACATTTCTACACAAAGCTGCTGGTAGACATTAGACAGGAAGTCCTCAGCCTCAATCACAGTCACCGTCTGAGTCTCGATCCCAGCCTGATGAGCAACCACTTGATACATAAAGTCGTGTCACAGGGGCCGGAAAGTTGAAGGTAGCTTCACCGATTGTACCAGTGTTGGTGTTGTGGCTCAGTGGATAAGTCTCCGGACTGTGAACCACAAGGTCCGGGGTTCAAATCCCACCGCAGCACTAGCGTCCTTTGGCAAGGCGTTTATCTACATTTGCCACTCTCGACCCAGGTGTAGGAAATGGGTACCCGGTAGGAAGAAATTCCTTGAATGCTCGATGCGCCCGATCAGGGTAGCCGTGCTAAAGCCGGGATAATAGTATGCAGCGCTTAGAAACATTTGTATTAAACGCTATATAAATGTTGCATATTATTATTATTATTACCAGTACGGGTCTATTCATGTGAGGATAACGTCAATGTTGATACGTTTGATATGCTTGACCCTGGCTCACCGACCTCGTTCTATACTGAAGACTTGTGTACTAGGCTTCAAGCTACTGGAAGAAAACGCATATTCGCCTAGTCATCATTTGAACATTAATAGCCCGATTAATAGTCAGTTGGGGTGTTTTGAAATAAGTCTCAGATTTCAGGGGCGTTACACTGGTGAGGTAATCACCCTTACCCATGTCAACACTAAGAAGGCTATTAACATCAGCTGCAAACAAAATAAGACAAGAAGACATCTTACAATTTCCTCCTCTTGTTGATATTCTAGATTCATCTAGCTTTGTTGTCATGTCTCGTGCATAACTCAATCATACAAGTTCATTCATCCAGGACTACCGACAGAACTACGCTAGGCGGTGATTTACGGTTCATACATTTACTTCGGCATAATGCTTCTTGGTTACAACGACGTCATAACCGCAAGTGCATTTGCATATATCACACTCCTCCCTCCTTAGCTTATTCCTCCAAAACTTTAACCAAAATCCAATGTGTTTTTTTTTTATGCAAAAAAACTAACATCAACTTTTTATTCTTTCTTTTGCAATATAGACAATATAAACAATTGTCACAAGCCTGAAAAATTCATCTCTTTTTTAAAACCATTAATTTTTTTGTTTTCCATAAAAAAAATCAAGCCATGAAAATACCAATTTTCATCCAATCGATCAATACTCCCTTTGAAAGAGAAATAAAAGTCATGAAAGCAATAATGATGATCTTTGCCCAAATTTGTCCGAGCAACAAATAAAAAACATATTTACAAACAAAATCTGAGCTGTGTCGTTGATTCTGTGATTTACAAGTTTTGCACTGTTTTGTTGTACCGCCAAAATATCAATGACGAAAATTAATGTGAGGTTTGCCAATAAATGGCATTTGAAAATCATTTTGTTTTCTCCTGTCTTTCAACAACAATTTCTTTCAAATTTACCTTTTCCAGTATAGTATGCTAAAAAAAAGTAATCGGATTCAAGTGTTTGTTTGACTTGTTTAAAAGAATATAATTGCTTTAACTGTCATATTGTGCAAACAACACTACTCAAATCTTGAAAAAAATAAACATCAAAATATCTTCAAACACTAACACTAGAAAGCTTAAACTATATTTACAAACTTCATCCTTCATCTGTTACATGGACTCGATGAGCCGATCCGGCGTCTTCCTTACACGCTTAGAACGTCGAAGAGGGAGTACTTCGCCAGAATTGGGAGGCATAGTGTCAGGATTATCTTCGATCTGTGAGTCCACCTGTATGGGAGAGTGATTACCCTCCAGACTTTCTGGGGCAGACAAATGTCTTTCAGTTTCAAAAGTCTCTGTTGGATTCACAGGCGCTGATGGTGTTGGCACCTGTGTATGAGTGGAATCGTCCATCGACACCTTGCATTCTGACCGCAACTGATCCACATGTCTTTTCCAGACTCTGCCATCCTCCAGGATGACTACATAGGACTTTGGTGCTCGTCGTTCAGCGACTGTTCCTGACCACCAAGTTTCTTCTTGACGAAAGTCTTTGACTAACACGCGATCTCCAGGGAAGAATTCACGCAGACCATGTTGTTTGTCATGATGAAGTTTTTGGTCACTCTGCTTGTTAATGACCTTGTCCTTGGTACTAGGTCTGACCAAGCTGAGACTTGTGCGAAGCTCCCGTCCAAGAAACAAACTTGCAGGGGTCTGTCCAGTTGTCGCATGCTTGGTTGAGCGATATGTAAGCAGGAAACTATCCAAGCACTGCTGAAGACTGCGACCTTGAGCTTTGCTGGCACTCAATGATCTTTTAAAGGGTTGTACCATCCTTTCAGCTGCACCGTTACTTGCGGCATGATATGGTGCAACCTTGACGTGCTTCACACCATTTCTTCTGAGAAAATCCTCGAATTCCTCACTCACAAATTGAGGGCCGTTGTCGCTAACTAATTGCAGATGGATTCCATACTTGCTGAACAAGTCCCTCAATGCTGAAAAAGTTGCAGCTGATGTTGTGCTTGACATCATAATGACCTCTGGCCACTTGGAATATGCATCTGTGATGACTAGATAGTCCTTCTTGTCCTGGGCATAATCTATTTTGTATACGTGTCCATGGTGACTGTGGCCATACCCAAGGCATAAGTAGTGCCACTGTTGGAACGTTCCGAGTCTGCTGGCAAGTCTGGCATGATTTCACCATCCGTTCTATGTCATAGTTAATCCTGGGCCACCAAACATGACTGCGAGCAATTTCCTTCATACGCACCATGCCAGGATGCGCTGTATGCAACTCTTGTAGAATGTCTCTTTGTAGACTAGGAGGGACAATTACTCGATAACCCCACAAGAGGCAATCCTGTTCCACGCTTAATCCATCCTTCCTTCTGATGAATGGTTTGAGTCTTTCATCTTGTTTGTCCTCCACACATGTTCCCGTTTTCACCATGTTAAAAATCCTAGAAAGCACAGGATTTGTGCTTGTCTTGTTCTGGATTTCTTTGCTAGTGATAGGAAGGCTCTCAATGTGATAGGCTGCAATGTTATAGATGTCGTCATCTCCTTGCACAGTTTCCGGTAAGGGAAGTCGTGACAAAGCATCTGCCACAAAATTCTGGTTGCCTGGAATATACTTCAGCTCATAATCAAAAGCTGACAGGATGATTGCCCATCGTTGCAACCTCTGGGCAGCCAAGGTAGGTATTGCAGTCCTTGGACATAGAATCCGTTCCAGGGGCTTGTGATCTGTACGTATCACAAACTTCCTTCCATACAGGTACGTGCGAAAACACTGAAGACCGAACATAATGGCCAGTGCTTCCTTGTCCAAATGTGCATAGCCCTTCTCATGCTTCTGATTTAAGCTTCTTGAGGCATATGCTACTGGCTTCCTGTTGCCCTTGTTGTCAACATGAGAGATAACTGCACCCACTCCATAGGGTGAAGCATCTACACTCAGTTCTAGCTCCTGCTCTGGATCATAGTGTGTAAGTAATCTCTCTGTAGAGATCGCCTTCTTTACAGCTTGGAAGGCATTATCACAGTCCTTGTCCCAAGACCACGGCTTTGATCCCAGTAGTTCATACAAGGAATGGACTATTGTAGAAAGATTAGGAATGAACTGCGCATGATAGTTTTTTTTTTCTTTTATCCTCTTAATCGAGGTATTTATTCACAATAACATGTACATATATATATACAAACAATTAAAAAAAAAAAATCAATTCACTTCAATAATGCAATAATTTTTTGAATATCACATTTTTTCAAAATTCCGAACTTGCTTTTTTGTTTACATAAACTTTCTAAATAAATAATCATAGTAAGCTTGAATTCAATCCATAAAGAATTCGCATCATATCTTTTTCCTTTGAATATGTTTTTTATATAATTTCGATAAATAACAAATTGAGCAATAACACAAAATAAATTACACATAACATTGCTGGAACTTTGCAGATCATAACCTATGATTAATGTTTTTTCATCTATAGAAATAGTAATCTTGAAAATATAAAATACCAACCTTTCTATAATTTTCCAAAAAAATCGAACATATTTACAATACAGTATGAAATGAAAAGTGGTATCAACTTCTCCACAAATGTTACATGAGTTGTTTTCTACTACATGCCACTTAAATAGATTGTCTCTTGAGGGTAAAATCTTGTTCAAAAATTTAAAACTAAATTGTCTAATTCTATTATCCACAATTAAATGCAACTTAAAATAAAATACATGGTTCCAACTAAAGGAAACTGGTAATGAAAAAAGATTAGACCAAAAAGAAACAATGCCTGGTTTTTCCGATACCTCCGAACATAATAAAGAATATATCTTTCTTGTTGGTAAATAATCTAGAGTTATTTGTTCTCCACTTTTTAATGAAATTACGATTCGTTCACTTTTTTTTAATTCGAGTGGATAATTTTCCTTAAACAACTTATTCAACCAATAAACAGGAAAAGACTTTTTTAATTTAGCATATTCTAAATCAAATAAAAGCTGAGAAGAATGGACAGATTTATTTAAAATATTTGGTGCTAACCACTGACGATTTCTTATAACATCTTTTACCCTAATTATACCTGCATGCTTCCATTTCTCAAATACCAACATACGTTTATTAAAAGTAATATTGCTGTTATTCCAAATGATTTCATTTTCAATGTTTTTAACTCCAAATATACCAATATATCTTAACTTAGACCAGCTACAAAAAACATCATGGTAAAAACTAGGTATATTTGCTTTTGTACAAAGAAAATTCATATCTTTTGTTGATATATTGTATTCAAAACATAAAGGAATTTCACCAATCTTTGATAACCAATAATTAAAAAGAAATTTCCAACTACGTTCGCCTTGCTCTAACAACTTGCTTATCCACGAAATCTTAAGCGATTCAATTTTCGATTCCAAGTGGACCATACCAAGACCACCTTCGTTTGTTTTATTTATACAAACATTTCTTTTAACCTTTTCTTTTGAAGAATTCCAAATAAAAGTATATAACATTTTATTTAGAGATTTGATTACTTTCTGGGGAACTCTAATCACTTTTGCAGGATACACAATTTGAGACACCAACAAAGTTTTGATGATAATAATTTTTCCGAAAAATGTTAGATTTCTTAGTTTCCATACTCTAATAATATTTTGTATCTTATCTAGTTTATTTTGCCAATTATAATCTTCAACATCTTTCTCATTTTTCCCAACATATATACCTAAATATTTTATCGGTTCTTCAGTACATTCTATTTGTCCGGGGACAATATCAATATTAAGCTTCAGCAGCTTGGTTTTTTGCAAATTAATCCTTGGCCCAGCATTTGAACCAAATAGTATTAATTCTTCCATCAAAATAGAAAGAGAATTATTATTTTTCATAAATATAGTTGTATCATCTGCAAATTGGGATATTTTTACTTCTGCTTGATCATCATTCATCTGCGAAATCGGTAAACTGAGACCTTCAATTTTATGATTCTGTTTAATTTTCGTCGCCAAAACTTCTGCAACAATAATAAAAAGTAGTGATGAGAGGGGGCATGATAGTTAACCATCCCTAACCAGGAGTGAAGCTCAGACACATTCTTTGGGGTTGGGGCGTGGCGAACTGCCTCAATCTTATCACTAGTTGGTTGAATTCCTTTGGATGGCAGCTTCCGTCCAAAGTAGACCACATTGTCTTTCATGAAGGAACACTTCCCCTTCTTCACTCTAAGTCCGAACTTCTGGAAACGCTTGAAGACTTGCTTCAGATTTCTCATGTGCTCTTGGTCTGTGTTTCCCGCCACGAGCACATCGTCCATGAAAGCACAAGTACAATCCAGTCCAGATATGACCTGCTCTATGAATTTCTGCCAATTGAAATGGCTGGGCTAGATGAAATACCAAATGGCAGCCTTGTGTAGCAGAAGAGACCTCGGTGGGTGTTGATCGTTACCAGTTCCTGTGGAGCTTCGTCCAACATCATTTGCTGGTATGCACATTTAAGATCAATCTTAGAGAACTTCTTTCTTCCCACTAAGTTTGAAAAGACTTGTTCTGTAGTAGGAATGGGGTACTGATCACAATGAATCTGCTGATTCACGGTCACCTTGTAATCTCCACGTAGGCGTACCCGTCCATCGGCCTTCGGTATGCATACCAATGGGGTTGCCCATTCACTGTAATCTACAGGGTATATGATGTCATCTTCCTGCATCCGTTTTAGTTCCTCCTCAACACCAGGACGTAGAGCAAAAGGAACGTTGCGTGCCTTGCAGAACTTTGGTCGAGCACCTTCCTTCAGATGCAATGACGCTGGTGGGCCTTTAGGTTTCCCAAGTCCTTCCTCAAATACATATGCAAACTCCTGCTGCAGAACCGTTCCCACATCTGCATCAACACTGATTGAATACTGAGGATCAGATATCAATGATTTCCAGTCTAGCTTCAGTTTCCTCAGCCAAGAGCGTCCCAAGAGAGGTGGAGCCTGTTTAGAAGTCTTGACGACTACCAAGGTAAGTGTCATAGCTTGGTTCATGTACTGGTACTTGACATCCACATCAATCTCTCCTGCTAAGTCTAACCTTGCACCTCGATATACGTGCAGCGGACGTCTGATCGCTTGCAATTATACATGCTTGGACTGTTTCAAGTAATCGTCATAGGTGAGGATAGACACTGCAGCTCCCGTGTCTAATTCCATCTGCAGTTCAACCCCCTCAATTGTCACTGGTACTATATAGGGAGGCTGAGATGTCACGTTGTTCACATTAAAAACAGAGTATAGGAAGTCTACGTTGATTTTACCATCGTAAGCTCCGTCATCATCATCTTCCTAGACCTGTTTCACTGATCTGCAACCATAATCTTGACGCGGAAAATTTGTTTTTCCTCTTTGGTTCCCACCTGACTTACATTCCGACTTCAAATGCCCCTTTTTCTGACACTTAAAACACACAGCATCTTTGTGTTTGCACTGCTGCGCGGAATGGTTTGACAGTCCACAGCGATAACATTTAGGCCGCCTACTGGTACTAGATTGACCCTGCTTTGACCTGGGTAGCATCCTTACGTCTGTTGTGTGAATATGACACCTTATTCACCTTCCCATTATCTACTTTAGTATTGGACATGTCCTTGATGTTACATGATGCTGCCTCCTCTGCTAATGCTAATTCCACAGCTTCCTGGAATCTATAGTTCTTGGACAAAAGTTTCTTCTGAATGGAACTTGAATACAAGCCTGCAATGAAGCGGTCTCGTAGAGCTTCCTCTAACGCCCCCCCCCCTGTGAACTCACATGAAGAAGCAAGCTTTTTCAAGTAGGAGACAAAACATGAGATTGTTTGACCTGGTGATTGCTTGGCATTATGAAACTTGAACCTTTCTGATACAACCAAGCGCTTAGGACGGAAATGTCCCCTCAAAATTCCACTGAGTTCATCATACGTTATCTCACTTGGTTTGCTTGGAAATGCCAAATCTTTCACCGTTTTGTACGTGTCACTACCAATACTACTGAGAAGAATAGCTTTACGCTACCCTCATGTCTGGTCTCCGTCGTGATATCCAAAGCGATGAAATATTGACCAAGCCTGTCTAGATATGCTTCAATATCTCCGTCTTTGTCAAACTCCTCAAACACAAAACGCGAGGGTGCCGAAGCCATTGCAAGTTATTTCACTTAACTTGTTATAGAGACTTAAGTTAAGAGTCTATTTCAAAGTTCACCGTATCCGTGCGGGCGACGTACCCGTGATTGCGTGAACAGACGTTTCCGAAAAACACCACAGAGAATTAAGTACGTGGGACAACACGTTATTGCCCTCACAGAAAATCCATGGTTCGTCGTGTCGTTTTTCTCTGAAAAATTTCCTTTAACGTTGCTAGTTCATAATCCTAGACGATCCCGTCCTCGTCGCCAGTGTCATGTCTCATGCATAACTCAATCATACAAGTTCTTTCATCCAGGACAGTCAGACCGCAGGTCCCTATGTTAATGAGCAAAAAGGCCAGATTCATCCAAATCATCTCGTGGCTGAATCCTCCTCCTTGCAAAATCTCGTGATTCGTGAGATTTTCTTTCTCTAAAAATTTACCTGTTTTAACCTCAAGTTAAATGAAATATTATTGCACCATCAGATAGAGTAAAAGTTACTCTTTCATATTGGTCATTTATTTTGTATACAATATTTTGTTAAATAAGTAAATTTCTGGCCTGAAAATGTGCCTCAAAACTGAATTTTCTTCCTCTGTTTTCTTTTGCAAATTGTGCAAAACTTTTTATTTTGAGCCTCAATGATATTTATATCAACATAAAGCTGAACTTCTGTACTTTCTCACAATGCCACTCTTGATATGCAGCACCTTTTAATCGGGTCAAGATCACACTTTTCCCACCAAGGTACAAGACGAGATTTCTGAAATTTTGTACTTGCATGAAATCCAGAGTTCTGATTGGCTGGATAAGATTCACAGAACAACAGGCGCGGGGTATTTGAGGAGATTACCACATGGGAAGTGTGACCTTCCCACGAACCCAGGCACTGGAACCGTCGGAATTTGCCAGTGTGCGGTCTCTTTGACCAATCAGAGTGCAGTATTCTTGTTTTCAAGCTGCTTTATGTACTTGGCAAATGAAAAGTGTGATCTTGACCCGATTAAACCAATTCTTATTTTGAAACCTATATCATTTCAAAGCATACATATTCAGCTTTATCATGATATAAAAATCATTTGGGCTCAAACAAAAATAAAGTGTAAAAATAGCAGCTTTTGTCAGGGGAAAATATTTATTTTGTAGCATATTTTAGATTAAAATTTTAACCTATATTACAAAATCTTTGAATAAATCCAAACACATGACCTGAAAGAATGATTCTTCTTCTTTACAATGGTACCAAATTCATGAAATTCGATGCACAATTAGAGCAGCAATGACCGAATGAAAAGAGGTGTTTTGGTCCGCATCAAGCTCATTAAATATGCAAAACATCTCAAGTCATGAATATCACTTGGATGAAAGAAGCCACTTTCTTGGGACCTGCCGTCTGACTGAGGACTACCGACAGAACTACGCTAGGCGGTGATTTACGGTTCATACATTTACTTCGGCATAATGCTTCCTGGTTACAATGACGTCATAATCGCAAATGCATTTGCATATATCACATTTGTGAAGGTGGAATTATTAAATGGACAAGACATCCAGAAGCTCTGATTCCATTGGATGTAAGCAAGGGTGAAGATGGTCCTTTTACCATGAGCATGATGAGACGAAACTTCGATGATAAATGTACCTCTGGTAACCACAGAAAACACAGATGGGGAAATTCAGCACGCATCAACCAATTTCGTCTCCAGTGATGATAGTCTGCTCAGTTGAAATTGTTCTGATCCTTAGAATATATTTAGCGACTAGCAGACACAAGAACAATGTCCGTCAATTACAAAAAGGCAATTGAAATTTGTGACAAATCAGTCTCAAGGACGGCCATTATGAGCTTTCAATTCTTTTCAAGGAAGGTCCTTTAGACTTCCAGATAATCATTCCTTGGCTGAATAAGCCTATTCACGGTTGTAAACTGCGCACGAGCAGAAAAGGGTCATTTGAGATAAACCATGAACGTGGCTTTCAAATTCACTGACATAGGCATTTGTGATTTGATGATTATTCATGTGTTCCTTTCAAAATATTCATTTTATCAGATCCAAGCTGAAGAGTAATAAATAGAGCCTTTATAATCACTGGTATTTGACAGTAGCCTAAACAAAAGTCAAATGTGCCAAAGGCAGACAATAAAACAGATTTTCAAACTTTATCCCTGATGTACTATTCTAGTCACCTGGTCTATACAATGCCCTTTGTTCTTAGAATTTGAATACTCTACCGGTCAAGCTTACGCAACATCTACATTTAAAAATGATAGTGCTTATCCTAATGAAAAATCACGAAGGTCATTTGAGAAAACTTGATCATGAGCTAACCGTGAACTGGCTTATTAAGACTGAAGTCACTCCATAGGAGGTTGACAAAAGGATGATCATTTTCATATCAAGTACAAGGAGGGCATTACAGATCTGCTACAGCAAAATTATTCAGAAGAGGTGACAGACCAGGATGAAGACAACAAACCAACTTGGTATTTGCCCACCCTCCTTGTCTTCAACCCAAGGAAGCCAGACAAAACGAGAATAGTTTTTACTGTGCTGCGACGTGGCAAGTAAGATATTTGAACGATGCTGTTATGCAAGGCCCAGACAAGACAAATAAGTTGCCAGGATTTCTACTGATATTCTGTGAAGAGCCTACTGCTATGATGGCTGATATTCAGGCTATGTTCCACCAGGTCCGTGTGCCATAAAATGAATTCAACGTGACGTTCTGATGTTTCTCTGGTGGCCAGAAGGTAACTTGACGTTTGAACCCAAGGTTTTAGAATGTGTGATCATTTATTTGGTGGGACCTGAAGTCCAAGCGTTTGTAGTTATGCCTTGAAAAGGACTGCAGAAGACCAGCAGGAAGAATATACTCCTGAAGTAGTGAAAGCTGTTGCCAAACTTTTATGTATATGATTTTTCTTTTATGTAGATGATCCTGTCCGAATGATGATAAGGCAATAACTATTTCCACAGAATTAAGAAGTCTAATCGCAAGGAAGGTCTCAAACTACTAAAGTAAGCAAGTAATAGTTTTAAGGTCCTTACATCAATCCAGGAAAGTGATAGAGCCAAGTATTTTAAAGTTAAAGGACTGGATATCAACTGTGATACTTTGCCTGTGGGAGAGCTCTTGGTTGTGGGGTGATATAAAACTGAACCGGACTGCTTCAATTATAAGATTACTCCCAAGGAGAAGCCGCTAACACGGCGTGGTATATTGAGTGAATTAGCCTCGGTGTGCGATCCTTATGGATTTACTGGCCCATTAATCTTGACTGCTTTAAGGACTGACTACAAAGAAGTTAGGATGGGATGACCCCATTCCTGAAGGATATCGGATCAGATGGCAAAAACGGAAAGCAGAGCTGCCATAGATGGAATATAGGAAGGTAAGACGATGCTATAGGAGTTCTGACTTTGGACAAGAGATAGAGAATTAGCTCCATAATTTCTGTGATTCTTCAGAGAAGGCGTATGGAGTAGTGACATCTTCGCATGAAGAACGATAAGGAGCAGGTCAACTGCAGCATAATCATGGTCAAGTATCGTTTGGCAACCCTCATGAATGTGATGCTTCCAATAGTAGAACTCATGGCGGCAACCATAGCAGTATCGATGGATAGGATGATCAAGAACTTTTACTTTAGATTCACATATACAGATCGCCATCAATTGATCTGCAAAATTGGCTAACGAAAGGAAGAATATTATCGCCTATTCAAGGAATCATCTAAAGGATACATAATTTATTTCCCATTCAAGAAGTAGTTTACGAATTCGTGGACGCTTGTTCAAAGTAATGACCTTAGAATATTTTCAAGAGAAAAGAAAATGATCATCGAGATGACTTGCTGAGATGAAATTTGATATTGAACTTTAAAGAAACTTGAAAACTCTTAAGATCATCGCCACATGATTAAATTTAAACTCGGAACTATGATGAAACTTTATTTTAAACAACTCATTTTAATATATTGTGTGAGTGAAAATGCTTTCAGTGAAATCGTTAACTGATGAAAAGTGCATGAACTTTCCAATGATATTTGTGTAATTCATTAATTTGGAGCAAAAGAAAAAAAAGAAAAAAAAAAACGGAAGCAGCTACTTAAAAAAAAAAGAAACAGACAATGAATGTGCTTGAGAAACAAAAAATTAATGCCTGCCAATTCATTATTTAATGTGAATTTTTCATCTTTATAGCATAAATTGTAAAAATTGGTATTCTATATTGGCATAATGAAGTGGTTATTTGGAGTATATAGATATGCTTTCAAAAAATATTTTGTGTTCAAGGAGTCTGAGAAGTTTGACAGATACCTATAATTTGATTTGTATATACATTAAGTTCAGGGGCATTTATAGATAATACTTTAGAGCTTTTAGATCTTATTCCAAAGCAAAACGAGTCTAGATTAATTAACAGAATTGCAAGTAGCAAATTTTCAAAATTAATTTGCATATTTTTGATTACTCAGTTTTAACGATGTGCAATTTTATTGATTAGTATTATTTTGCATTATAATTTAAAGGGATAAATAAAGAAGATTATCATTCTTTAAGCGTATAGATGTCTTGGAAGAAAATCTGTGTGTAGTTTTTACATACATTCATGTAAAATGCATGTTTAACAAATTTAAAGGTATTAATTGTTTCTGAAATTGGATGACGTCAAAAGCGATGATCTTCTTGTGATTTCTTTTTATTTTGTCTCTAGGAGGCGCTCTAACTTTCGCTGCATGATATACACTTGTGTGATGATACACTTGACTGTAAAGACCTGTCGTTATTTTGTTAAATTTTGATGAACCAAGTGTTGTTGAACCTTGCTAACGGGAACAAATCAGAATGCATTGTCTGACAAAACTATGGTCATGGCGGTCTTTAGAAAGTAAGAATAACCTCCGTCATTTACACGTCCCACATTATCCCAAATGGCAATCACATTGTGGTAGACACTTATGGTGGCGCCATTCAAAATGCGATCCTTTGCGAATCTCCATACAACAATTTTAACACATCCCTAGGTCAAGTGAATAAAAAAAAAAAAAAAAAAAAAAAAAAAAAACAGTGGAAAAGAAGAAAACTTTACTGGAGTATGAACTCGAGGCGCGATAGCACAGTCGATAGAGCGGTGGTTTCGTATTCCGGGTGACCCGGGTTCGATTCCCAGATGGTGTACTAGTGCCCTTTGATAAGGCATTTAAATCTTCATTACCATGTCCCTCGGATAGGACCTTAAGCAGTCGGTTTTCTGGTTACTTGCTTCAAGCATTAATTTCTCCTAGCAATCAGGTAAAAATCACAACCATTACCAATTTTTGTCCTAACTGGTACATGGTCAGTGACGTATTTTCGGCGGTGGGCGCTAAGAACGCAACAGAGAAACGAAAGGGGGGGGGGGTGCGAAAATAGCACATGTCGTTTGGGGAATTTTGGGCCCCGCCCCCATTTCAAGAAGAGTGAATTGAAACTAATCTGTAGCTGTGTAGAAGTTTAGAAAATCCAAAATTTTCATAATGCTAAATCGGTTTGCATTGTGCGCGGGGCCTATCAGAATCTCCACTGAGCCCCTATAAATCTAAAAATATACTATTTAATTTCATGTGATAGACAAGGATCAAAGATTGCATTTTTTCCCTAAAGGTTAAACATAAATTTAAAATGAATATGAAACCTGAGTGGGGCTGAGTGTGTGCAGAGAACATAGCAAAGAAGAAATTAACTAAGGCAATGACGAAAATGTATAGGCCTAATCGTTATTATTCACAAGATTTATCAAGGACCTCCAAAACTCACTAGTATAACTGAATCGGAGATTAAGCTTTGTTTAGAATACCACGATTTATATGGATTTCGTGGTATTCCCTTCCTTTCATGATCAAAATTAAAGATGTAAATAACAAATTAAATGAAGATCAAACATTACTTTCATACCAAAGCTAAAATTGGCTAAGGAAATATAATGGGCCTTTCCGGTCAATTTGATTGTGTATTGTTTCATAGACACGATAGAGAAGATTTTATAGAGAAGATTTACTGATATAAGTCGATTCCAAGTTAACGTCTCACCTGGTTTGTGGCATCTGAAATATGGATACTTGGTATATGTTTTTCGTAGAAAAAGTGTTGAATCGGAGATGTGAAACCCGTAAGTACAGCTGAACACTATTGCCATAGCGATCGAGATGGCATAGTTAAGGGTATCCCACTATTATGCTCACCATGTCTAAGCTGATGATTAGCTAATATGATTCCTAAAACATTGTATACCTATCACAAAAATGTACAGTTTACCCCAAGTGCCGTCTGAAAACTTGACCATTATTTTTTTTCTTTCTCTTCTTTTCTTTTAATTTGCCAGTTCTCTGTTAAAGCTTTCTCTCTCCTTTTCCTCTTAACCCCATCACCGTGTTCCGTGATATCTGAAAAAAATAACAAAGGCCCAGTCGTAGATAATCTTTTAGTTTCCTAAACAATGCTAAGGGAAAATTAATAACCGTTTAACCCATAAGTCTAATGTGTATTTAATTCAATGCTGCAATTTCGGTTATTCACGAAAACATGTAGACAATTCTCATATGCCAATAAACACATTTATTAGATAATCATTTATCATCGTATTACGCAACTCAAGTAAAATCGCTTTAAGGAATTTCATTTTTTTATTTTGGTTTTTCCCTGCCCTCTGCACGAGTCAACACATACGGGCTTTTTGAGAGAGTCCTTATTTCTCTCTTTGGCTTAAAAAAATACAATATGTTAATTAAAACTTAATTGAACTTCATTAATTGCTGCAAAAACGAAGAATCGCAAGCTCGAATAATCAACGATAAAGGGAGTCTTGTTTTATAAACATTCTGCTTCTTAGTTTTTATCCACATATCCTTTTTATGCACTTCAATCATTTTGAGTATTAATCGAAAATGCTTGCTTGTATTACATTTCATGTTTATCATTAACACGTCAAATTTGTTCATCATAATTATATCACTTTTTATTAAAGCGTTGTAACGTTACAGATTCGTGGAAATAAATGAAACCAATTAACTTTTTAAACTATTCATTTAATTGATCAATTATTATTATTATTATTATTATTATTTTTATTTTATTTTATTATTATTGTTATTATTATTATTATTATTATTATATATTTTTTTTTTTTTGGGGGGGGGGGGTAATGGATAAAAGAGTGGTCGAGTGATTGTCCATCTCCAACTGCCGTTTACCACTATGACATCTTCTCCGCCTGAATACCGATCAGGTCCGAATCGAAGCCGAATGCCTGCATCATGTGGTAAATCATACAGCTACAATTTTAGGAACCTGGACGGACCCTCCACCAACATAGCGATATTAATATAAGAACACAGGCTTTAGACGTTGGACATTTGAATATGGATTAATCTCACGTGAGACATCATTAGGATTAGTTATTGTTGAACAATGATGGCACTCTTCTCTCTCCAGATTATACGCGCCAGTCGCTTTCGTAAGTGGACGTCGTCGACAAAATGTCCATGTGACGTCAAACCATTTGGTGACGGTTATACGAGACATTAATATAGATTAGTGACCCATCCACCTGTTAAATTAGTAGGTAGATAATCATCTTTACTGAATTAACACCGAAGGTGGCGATCTGCTGGTTCCAATCGGATCGAATTTCGTGTTAATTTCTAATGGCAAATGTGCTGGAGTCTAAATTCATAACGATCGAAGACTATAGATTTGATTTTAGAATATTTTGCTCTCGATTGAAAAATCTCAAGAGGCGAGCATTGCCAACTAGGGAAAAGTAAATATTTCGTTTTTTCACATTAGGCCTTTTTTGCTGTAAGATATATATAATGATGAAATGATTATATTAAAATCATTAAAGCATGCGTTACAAAAAATATGCTGTATTTTTTTAAAGTTTTATTTGCAGGAACATTTTTTTCAATCAATAGCATGAATACAGGAATCCATAGTCATATATTTACAAACAAGTGAAGGGCATATCAGTAAATAAAAAGTTTAGATGAAGATCCTAAATCATGGATCACAGAATGTAAGTAAATAGAAATGGTAATATAGGTCTTGAACTCCAGTGTATTAAACATTTATAATCCGAACATTTCTTCTCATTAAGTACTCGTCAAAAAATTAAATGATTGTAAAAACTGCGGATGTTGAATACGATCCTTCTAATTGACCGTTACTACTTTCCCATCAATAGTTTTTCGCGCGCATCATAATCTTAACTGCCGCATGACCGTTTGACCTAAACCAGGCCTGCGTAATAATCAGGTCTTTGTTAATTCAGAAGTGAGTAGAAGTTTGTAGAAGTTTGATAATTAATGCTTAATAACCGCTTGTTCCAACCACCACTTTTGGCCAATACTCATCTTGTCTAAGTGTTATTTGAGCAATATGCCTAATATACGGTAATTTCCACGGTGTCTGCTTAATAATTTGCACTTTTCAAAATCATGAATACCAGGGGACGTTAGACCAAGACTATTAACACCATGAAATATAAAAGCCTATCTGCATACATATGTATGAAACAAAATGGCACATGGGCTAAGTGGTGATTAGACCAAATGGTTAGGAGACGAACTAAAATTGGATCATGTCGTATGAGACCACACACAAAATACATAGACCAAGCGGTTGAGGACCCAATTAGCAGTATACCAATGGGAATGACGGGCAGCACCTTATTTTCCTAAGGATTGGCCCTTATTTAAAAAAATAAATTTTCCAAATTATAGTATCAACTTGGTGAGCTGATTCTTCGTTACTCTATTAAACATGAACACATGAAGGATATACGAAAAAAAGAAAGAAAGAAAGAAAGAGAAAAGAAAGAAAGAAACAGTTGAGAAGCTACTGAAATTAATCCATTCAAAGGGAAAACATTTTTAGGGGGATAAATAATGTTATAATCACAGCCATTCCGAGACCACAGAACTTATTGTTAGATGAAACAAAAAGGAAAGATGTGTGCCTACATTGTATTCTGTATTCTTTACATGCCCTTTTTCTGATTAAGCCACCTGGCCTTATACAGAATAATATAAATGTCACATTTGCAAAACTTTGGATGAACTGTTTAAAATGCAACTTGTAATGAAAGCTGCTTTGAAGATAATTTTGTATATTTAATTTTTCTGAAAAGCCATCAAATGATTTAATGTGTTAAAACTGAAGAATTTCATTGGGTCTGAGGGTCAGTCTACTTGAGTGAGTACACACACGTTTTCCTATGTATTTACACTGTGCATGTATAGTATATGTGCTATGTATGCCTTGTCTGAGGTTCTTTATTAATAGCGCCATCTCTTGGTGAACTGAGGTAATGTGATATTGGAATCAGTTCTGGAGATTCTGTTTGAGAATTTGAATCAACATAAACCTAAAGCATCCTACATGGGATTGCCCTATATAAGAAGATTTTTGGAGGCAAAGAGGTCAGTAGAAACATTGATTTATGTATTTAAGAAATATGAATATTATAATGCAAGAAAAGTTGATTCTAATTTGGTTTGATTGACATGACAGGCTTAATGCATTAATGTACATGTATGTGAAGAAAGATAATACAGAAAGTATGTTTGTCAAATGCATATCTCTTGGAAAGCACACTTTATTCAAACACCTGATAAAGCTATAGTTTATTAATTCCAATTGATGATGTCTAAGAGACAATTTTATGTTAGTATTAAGTACATGAATTTCACAGGTGTAATTTAATGTTGATTGCTGAAGTTGTTTGGTTGTATACAATTTAGTGAGAAGCTTTTCAGTGCTAAATATATCAATGTATCTTGAAAGTGGATTGTGATTTACATTCAGGTCAAATGATTGATTTATCATAATGGTCAAAGTTATAAATGATGTAAAGGTTTTTTGCTCTTGTACTTATGACTTTCCTATCATTTTGTTTCTACCAACAGTTTTCACGGAATTTGCTTCATGTCAATACAGAGAAAATGTACAGAAGGAAATGAATGAAGAATTAAAAGGATGACATGAAACTTTATATTCCTGTTGAGACCTTTGTTTTTATTTTTGAACTCTCAAGCAAGTCTTCAGTTACAGTGAAAACTCTTGCAACGACTTAACATCATTACCAAAGAGGATTCAAGATGTCTGAGCCAGCTGAATTAAAGCAAGTCACAGCTGATGGCGGTGGTGATACAAGTGTAAGAACACGGAAGCCTACTGAGAAGGGATTTCAAAATCAGTTGGATGCGAAGCTTAAAGTATGGAAAAGTTCTCTCACTAAATGGAGGAGGCTGTCTAATAAACTTAGAGAGCTTCTAGTTGAAGATGATGTTGAATCTTCGGCGATTAAAGATGGCCGTGATAACTTGCAAGCAGCCATCGACAATGTCATCTCAGTGCAGGAGAATTTAGCCCAATTGTCTTCATCCATGAACATTAACGACGGCAGTGAGGAGAAATTGGATGAAATTGAAGAAGAACATTCCTCCTTGATGAAGGACACTTTAAGGACGCTTCTTGCACTACGAGGCGAAATGTCTTCACATAAAGGAACTTCTCACTTGTCCGTCTCGTCAACATCACGAAAGTTGTGCCAGGAGTGGGTAGACGATTAAAGGAAGGTAAATTCTCCAAAGGAAAAGGACATTACCACGATGAGAAGGATTGATGAACCAACCTATGACCCTGAAGCAGTATCACACAAAAATGCGCATACATCAAGCCTTCATAAAGAAGAAGTTGCCCTTGCTAGTAGTTTGACGGAACTTCTTCGCTTGAACAGACTTCCAATATAGTCCAGGATAGGCCCCATAGACAAGGGGTCGAACCTTGTTTTTTTAGATATACAATGTTTTTTGATGGTTTCTTGTCAATTCGAGGGTGCTGATTCCGAATCTGAATGATGCCACTCTTGTAACCTTGAGCATTTTCCGCAAATTGGCAAAATCCAATATGGCCGCCAAAATATGCAAATTACCCATGAAAATCATAAAATTGCCAACACATTAGCTATAAAATGCATGTAGTTGTTGTGCAGAAGTGAAATACCAATTGGAAAAGCGATATTTGACAAAATATTTATTTTATTGATATTCAAAATGGCCGCCATAACCCCTGTATACTTTATTATGTAGAATATGAATGGGGAAAATATTTTTTCAAACAAGACCACTATTATTGCATGTGATTGTGACCTGCGAGTGGACTACTGTCTGAAAACATGACTATTAACAAAACTATGTCATTTGTATACTATTTAATGTGATAAATGCTGTATTATGATATTCAAAATGGCTGTCATAGACCCCTTATACTGTGTACAATATATAAAAGGGGACAAATAATTTTCACAACCTTTGAATTTGTTTGACTTTAAAATGCCAATAACTGCGAAATATTGGTGTAACACTGTCTGACAACAAGGATTTCTAACGAAACATATAATTTCCCTTGCAATTTCGGTAATTATGCTGCATGTTGACATTCAAAATGGCTGCCATAGGTCCTATCTGTATTATGAACAAAGCGAATGAAGAAACTAATTTTCACAAGAGTAAAAACAATAAAATGAATGTAATTGTAATCTATACGAGTGAAATATTGTCTAAACACATGATTTCTGGCGAAACATATCATTTCATTTTTCATGCATGAGATAAATGCTGTATTGTAAAATTCAAAATGGCCCCTATGGGCCCTTACAGTATTATCTACAATGTAAATGGGGACAAATACTTTTGAAAGAATTAGGATTTGCCTGACTATGAAATCCATATAATTCTGTTGTATAAGGAAAATATTGTTTGAAAACGTGATTTTTTTAATGAAATATAACATTTCCTCTCCCATAGGTGATAATTACTGTATTTTGACTTTCAAAACTGCCGCACAAGCCCCTACAAATTCTGTAACATGCGTATAGGGAAACTAATCATCACCAGAATGAGAACCAAAAACGCACGTAACTATGTGATGTATAGGTAAAATTTGGTCTTGAACATGATTTCTGACTAAATACATCACATAATGGTTGAGAAGGTAATAAAGGCCTTACTTTGAAATTCAAAATTGCTGCCATAGCCCAAAGTAGTATGTACATTGTAACTGGGGACAGATAATTTTGACAAAATTTTTACTATGAAAATGGCTTAATTTTGATGTAAGTGTTAAGTATTGTCTAAACCCAATGATTTCTAACGAAATATATCATAGCTTGTGTCATAAGGGTGATGAATGCAGCCTTTTAAAAATGAAAAATGGCCGCCATAGTCCCTTATCTTAATATGTAAAATTTGAATGGGGAAAGATAATTTCCACAAAGAAACATATTGCAGCCATTTTGAAATTTAAATATAGCATTTATCACCTAAATAACATAAGAAATGATCTATTTGGTTACAAAATCATATTTTCAGACGATATTTCACTCATACATGCAACACCATATAGTCAAGCAAAGCCAATTAAATTCTGTTAAAATTATATGTTCCCATTCACAAAGTACATAATAGGCCTACCGTTAGGGCCTGTAGCGGCCATTTTGACTTTCAAAATACATTATTTATCACCTACCTGGCAGAATGAATGATATATCTTGTTAGGAATTATGTTTTCAGACAATATTTTACTCTTAAATCACAATTATATGCATGTTATGGTGCTGACTCATGTGAAAATTGGTTTCCCAGATCGATTGTACATAATACAGTCAATGTCTTTTGGCGGCCATTTTGAAAGTCAAAATACAATATTTAACACAAATATGAAACCCGAATAATATATTTCGTTGCAAATTATATTTGAAGACAGTATTCCACTAATTTACCACAAAAAAATATGTTTTAGTGCTCACCTTGTGATTGTTTTTGTCCTCTCTCACATCGTAGATCATAATTTTAGGGCCTTTGGCGGTCATATTAAATATCAAAATACTGGGTTTATCACATACATGGCATGTTAAATAATAAATTTCGTTAACAATAATGTTTTTAGTCAGTATTCCACTCGTTTATCTCAACAAAATGCATTTTAGTGCTCACTCTTGTGATTTTTGTGTGTCACCATTCACATTGTACATAATAGTGTTAGGGCTTTTGAAGGCCATTTTGAAAATCAAAATACAGGATTTATCACATAACTGACATAACAAATGATATATATCGTTAGCAATCATGTTTACAGACATTGCTTCACTCATAGATCATAATTACTTGCATTTCAGTGCTCAATTTTGTAAAAATTAATTTTCCCCATTCATATTGTACAGGGGTCTATGATGGCGGCCATTTTGATATCAAGAAAATAAATATTTGACAAAAATCATTTTTTCAGATATCATTTCACTCCGGCAGCACAATTGCATGTACTTTAAAGCCAATGTGTGGACAATTTTATGATTTTCATGGGTAATTTGAATATTTTGGCGGCCATATTGGATTTTGCCAATTTGCAGAAAATGCTCAAGGTTACACGAGTGGCATCATTCAGATTCGGAATCAGCACCCTCGAATTGACAAGAAACCATAAAAAAACATTGTATATATAAAAAAACAAGGTTCGACCCCTTCTATCCTGGACTAATACCTGAGCCTGGAGTTTTCGATGGTAATCCACTGGAATTCACATCATGGAAGCGAAGTTACGACGCTCTCATTGAACATCGCGGTATTCCAGCCGGAGAGAGATTTTACTTCCTGCTGAAGTATCTTAAAGGTGCACTATTGGTGTTAGTGAAAGGATACTCCATGCTAGGAGATGACGCTGCATATGTGGAAGCCATGAAGGTGCTACAAGAGAGATATGGAAATCCCTTTGTTATTTCCAATGCCTTCCGGGACAAACTCGATGACTGGCCTAAAATCAGCCCCAAGGACTATTTAGGCCTTCGGAGATTTGGAGATTTTCTTCACCAGTGTTGTACAGCAGCCAGATATGTCCATCACTTACATCATTTGGATGATGAAAGAGAGAACAAAAAATTGATGAGCAAACTGCCTGATTGGCTAATCACAAGATGGGGCAGGAATGTAGTCAAATGGCGGCAAGACAGAGGATCCTTTCCTCCCTTTTCTGTCTTCACAGAATTTATCAGCAATGAGGCAGATATTGCTTGTGATCCGATCACTTCTAATCAGACATCACCCTTGAAAGAAAGGAGACAGCAGTCTTCTAATGTGAGAACATTATCAACCAGTGTGCAGGGGCAGCAAGCAAATGGAAGGAAAGGAAAATGGAAACCCCTTTGCACCTACTGTAAGGGAGAACATCATCTTGCTACTTGTAAATCCTTCATGTCACAGACATTAGATCACCGACCCAAGTTTGTTTTCGATCATGGTCTGTGCTTCGGATGTTTAAAGTCCGGTCATCTTTCTAGGAATTGTAAGAAGAGGTCATCATGTTCAACATGCAAAAGACGTCACCCCACTGTTCTGCATGATGAAAACTGGACAGAAAGACAACAATCTAAGAAAGTTGACATAAAGAATGAAGCTGAGGAAACTCAAACCACAAGATCTCATGCTTCAACCACGAAGGACAATCACAGATCTCTAAAGAGATCTACTATAGTTCCTGTGTGGCTATCGCATGAATCGGTACATGGGGAGAGGTTAGTGTATGCTATGCTGGACACTCAGTCAGACACTAGCTTCATTTTAGATAAGACTAAAGAAGCAATGGGCATTGAAGGAATAGCAGTCAACTTGCTTCTTTCGACCATGACGCTGGCCAATGAGAGAATTTCGAGTGAAAAGATCAGTGGACTTAAAGTTCGAGCATTTAATGGAAGAGAAGAAATTTGTTTGCCCCCAACTTACACTCGGAATATTATGCCGGCAAATGGAGAACACATACCAACGCCAGACATTGCTAAGGCGCACCCTCATCTTAACGACATAGCCAAACATTTGATTCCCCTCCAAGATTGTGAGATTGGACTTCTCATTGGCTATGATTGTGCAAGGGCCCTCACTCCGCGAGCTGTGTTAAGCTCCCCTGATGATGGTGGACCATTTGGACTACAAACTGATCTTGGATGGAGTGTTGTCGGTACAATGGAACCCAACTATCATGACAGTGCACATGATCATATTGGAATCAGTCATCGCATTATGGTGCACGTTATTCCAGAAGAATTGCAAGTAGATGGCCATCCAACCACAGTTACCTTCAGCCATCAATCAAGGATTAAGGAGGAGATCACTCCTTCTCAAGTCATACGTCTTTTAGAAGCAGACTTTGCACCAGAGAAAAGACAAAGGCCATATTCGAGGAATGACTTGAGATTTCTAGAGATAATGGAGCGTCAAGTTCATGTGTCTGAAAGTGGTCATTATGAGATGCCTCTGCCATTTCGTGATGAAAATCCTACTCTTCCAAATAATAGGGTCCTTGCAGAGAAAAGACTCAATCATCTCAAGACAAAGTTTAAGAAGGATCCTGCGTATCACGAACAATACACAAAACAAATGAATACCCTCTTCAATAGCAACTATGCAGAGGTCGCATCAGAATCAGGAGAAGAGGGTAAAGTATGGTACATTCCCCATCATGGAGTGAAACAGCCCAACAAGTTGAGAGTTGTTTTTGACTGCAGCTCGCAGTTTAGAGGAACTTCATTGAATGCTCACTTGTTAACAGGACCGGACATGACTAATACCCTCACCGGTGTTCTTTGTCGATTCAGGAAAGAAGTCATGGCCTTCATGTGTGACGTGAATGAAATGTTCCACCAATTCCAGGTAAACAAAGAGCATAGAAACTATCTCCGGTTTCTATGGTGGTTAAACGGAGATGTTAGTCGCCGACTTAGTGACTGCCAGATGAACGTTCATCTGTTCGGTGCCGCTTCATCGCCTGGCTGTTCGAACTTTGCATTGAAGCAGATTGCAAAAGACTATGCAGATGAGTTTGGACATGATGCATCAGATTTCATACAGAACGACTTCTACGTAGACGATGGAAATCTGTATCAACCGAAGATGAAGCCATTGATCTCATCATGAGGACGAGAAAGATATGTGAACGTGGACGTCTTCACCTGCATAAGATAGTATCTAACTCCAGAAAGGTAATGCAATCTGTTCCAGTTGATGACAGAGGAAAGGACCTCAAGGAATTGAATCTTTCGCAAGACACCTTGCCTGTGGAAAAGGCTCTCGGAGTCCAATGGTGCATTGAATCAGATAAATTTCAATTCAGGATCAACTTTCAGGATAAACCACTGACTCGAAGAGGAATCCTGTCTACAGTCATGTCAGTGTATGATCCTCTAGGACTATTAGCACCCATAATACTTCCTGCAAAGCTGATTCTCCAAGAATTATGTCGAACTTCTGCTGAATGGGACGACCCCTTATCAGATGCACTCAAAGCTAAGTGGGAACAGTGGAAGACCGACATTCTCCAACTTCAGTACATCTCCATCGATAGATGCTACAAACCAAAAGACTTTGGAGAAACCAGAGATGTGCAACTTCATCACTTCAGTGATGCCAGTAACGCCGGTTATGGGCAGTGTACCTACCTGAGACTTACAAATCAAGAAGACAAGGTGCACTGTACCATGGTGATGGGAAAATCTAGGGTCACTCCTATCAAGACAGTAACCGTGCCCCGACTAGAGTTAACAGCAGCCCTGTTATCTGTGAAAATGAGTTCCTTTCTGCAAAATGAACTCGATTTTGTAAATGCCAAGCATTTCTTCTGGACTGATAGCAGAGTAGTTTTAGGCTACATTAAGAATGAAGCAAGACGATATCATGTTTTTGTAGCCAATAGAGTGAGTCAGATCAGAGACGAGTCAATGCCTTCACAGTGGCATCATATTGACACCAAAAATAACCCTGCTGATACAGCTTCAAGAGGACTCACTGTCAATCAGATAGAGCAATCGAGATGGTTAACTGGCCCCAAATTCCTATGGGAGAAGGAAATTCCAGCTATTGAAAGTAAGGATGATGGCGAAATGCTTCCTAACGACCCTGAAGTGAAGCTAACTCAAGCTCATGCTGCTTTCAAGAAGAATGATGAGTTTGAGCTGGAACGACTAGACCGATTTTCCAGTTGGCATCAAACCAGAAGGGCTGTAGCAAATTGTCTCAGACTAAAGTCCTCCTTAAGAAGACGGTGTGAACAGAAGCATCAGAGAGCTAACCAGAGGAGCGATGCTAAGAAAACAGTTATTGAGCCTATGTCTGCTGAATTACTTCTCCAAGCAGAAAAGGAGATAATAAGGCATATGCAAAGAAAGGCATTCCATGATGAAATTCAAAGACAGGAAGTTATGAAAAATGCCACTCAGACATCTTCTCGTGAGAGGAGACGTCATTGTAAGACTACCAGCCGTCTACATCAACTTGACCCATTTCTAGATGGTGAGAACATCCTGAGAGTAGGAGGTCGCTTGAGAAGGTCTGAAACTTCGTTCACAAACAAACATCCCGCCATCCTACCTCAAAGTCATGTTACAGACCTGATTGTAGCTCATTGTCACAAAGAAGTTGCTCATCAGGGAAGAGGCATGACTACTAACTGTATCAGATCCCATGGTTATTGGATATTGGGTTGCAGTAATCTTGTATCCAAGCTCATCTCTCGATGTGTTACCTGTCGGAAACTACGACGACCAACACAGGTACAAAAAATGGCGGATCTACCAAAGGATCGTCTAGCCTCTGAACCGCCATTTTCTTACTGCGGTATGGATTGCTTTGGACCATGGATAATCAGAGAAGGCAGAAAGGAGGTAAAGAGATATGGCCTTCTTTTTACTTGTATGTCATCGCGTGCAATCCACATAGAAGTACTGAACTCATTGTCCACTGATGCTTTCATTAACGCCCTTCGACGTTTTATCTCTGTTCGTGGTCCTGTTCGTCAACTGAGGTCGGACAGAGGGACAAATTTTGTTGGTGCCAAGAATGAACTCGTGAAAGCTTGGAAGGAGATGAATCATGAGAAAGTTAAACAGCATTTGCTCAAAGAAGGATGCGATTACTTTGACTTCACCTTCAACTTCCCCTACTCAAGCCACATGGGAGGAGCTTGGGAAAGGCAAATACGTACTGTTCGTAGAGTCTTGGAAGCATTGCTGTGTCAAAATAGTCAGCAACTGGACGATGATTCACTGCGAACATTGTTATGTGAGGCAGCAGCTATTGTGAATAGTCGTCCACTGTCTGTAGAATTCCTGAACGATCCATCTCACCTAGAGCCCATAACTCCAAATCTATTGTTGACTCAAAAATCAAGGGTAATACTTCCGCCACCTGGTATTTTTCCTCGGGAGGACTTATACGCAAAGAAACGTTGGAGAAGGGTTCAACATCTAGCAAATGAGTTTTGGTCCCGATGGAGAAAGGAATTTCTGAGTCAACTTCAATCAAGAAATAAATGGACTGTTCCACAGCGCGACATGAGGGTTGGCGATATCGTGTTAATCAAAGATGAGAATGTTCCCAGAAATATGTGGTCTCTGGGGAGAATTGTTGAAACATATGCTTCTGGTGACACTCATGTTCGCAAAGTGAAAATTGCAGTAGGTAATTCGAAACTGAACAATCAAGGAAAGCGTGTTTCTCCACTGTGTCATCTCGACCGCCCAATTCATAAACTGGTTCTTTTGATCGCGCAAGAAGACCAAGTATAAATTCCCAGCCAAAGAGCCTATAGACATTTAATTAGGAATTTTGCAAACTTCATAATTGGATTTGCTATCTTTCATTTAAATATGTTATTAATTGATATTTGTATAAAGTGAACTCAGAAAATACAGTCAAAACGTGAATCAGAGGAAACGTTCATTTTTTGTTTGTGAAACCGAGAGACATTCATATTTGGGAACATATTTACTTTAGACTCTAATACTCCGATTGGATAATGATGCATTTCGAATCTATATAGAAGACTGTATGAACATTTATGGTTGAAGATAATGAAGATTATGGTTGACATAAATTTGAATTTCTCTAAGAGTAACTTAATATTCATTTTAAGGTCTGAAATTCAGACTAAGAGTTACATGTATCATATTTTTATACATGTATTCGAGTCTGATTCCAGACTACATGTTCATGTTCAGTGATATATAATATATGATCTTGTACATTAAACTCATAATGATCTACTTGTATACAAGTACAACACAACAAATTGTGAATTGCTCTTAATCAGCTCTGAATTTTGAGACTATTTATACTGTGGCATAATACAAAGTGCTTCCTTTTCGATTACTAATAAGTCATGTAGATTTCATTCCACTTGTAATGTGCTTCTATTGACGGCACATGTGATACATGTATATAGCGTTTTCAAATGATTGACAAAGGTTTTGTCCAAAGGATTGAGTTTTTTTGTATGCAAAATTGTATGCAAGTGAGTTTTATGAATCATATCACCTTAATGATATAATGATTTAATGATATCAACAGATCACCTCTTGGACTATTACAGTTGCCCCAGGTACTCCTCGGGCTGCCTAATGTTCTATGATATGTAGGTAGTATAGTGTAAGTAGAGAAATAGAATGTATTGTATCATGTCTTTCAACAAGCAGTATTTAATTGACGTGATAAACGGTGTAGTCAGCACTTTTCAATTACAGAATCATACAGTTTCGAAGATTCAGGTTTGATTTGAACATGACAAAATTCTGTCGGCTTGATAAAATGTTGAATTTGGTAATAATGTTAACTTTGGGCACCGGATGGTTTAGTTTTTTTTTTTTTTTTTTTTTGTGCCTTTTTTATTCAAAGAAAATATAAAATTTGTAATGATGGAAACGAAACAACAGTGCACAATATTTGACATTTGTTTCTGCTGTAAGATATCTCAAGCTGTTCTTTGCAAGTATAGCAATAATGAAATGTATTTACTTTATATATATTAAAGCTAATGAACTACAGCTTTCTGACTGAGCATGTTGGTAAATTAGAAATGATAATTTAAAGGAGCCATGTAATGAAAGCTGCTTTGAAGATAATTTTGTATATTTAATTTTTCTGATAAGCCATCAAATTATTTAATGTGTTAAAACTGAAGAATTTCATTGGGTCTGAGGGTCAGTCTACTTGAGTGAGTACACACACGTTTTCCTATGTATTTACACTGTGCATGTATAGTATATGTGCTATGTATGCCTTGTCTGAGGTTCTTTATTAATAGCGCCATCTCTTGGTGAACTGAGGTAATGTGATATTGGAATCAGTTCTGGAGATTCTGTTTGAGAATTTGAATCAACATAAACCTAAAGCATCCTACATGGGATTGCCCTATATAAGAAGATTTTTGGAGGCAAAGAGGTCAGTAGAAACATTGATTTATGTATTTAAGAAATATGAATATTATAATGCAAGAAAAGTTGATTCTAATTTGGTTTGATTGACATGACAGGCTTAATGCATTAATGTACATGTATGTGAAGAAAGATAATACAGAAAGTATGTTTGTCAAATGCATATCTCTTGGAAAGCACACTTTATTCAAACACCTGATAAAGCTATAGTTTATTAATTCCAATTGATGATGTCTAAGAGACAATTTTATGTTAGTATTAAGTACATGAATTTCACAGGTGTAATTTAATGTTGATTGCTGAAGTTGTTTGGTTGTATACAATTTAGTGAGAAGCTTTTCAGTGCTAAATGTATCAATGTATCTTGAAAGTGGATGTGATTTACATTCAGGTCAAATGATTGATTTATCATAATGGTCAAAGTTATAAATGATGTAAAGGTTTTTTGCTCTTGTACTTATGACTTTCCTATCATTTTGTTTCTACCAACAGTTTTCACGGAATTTGATTCATGTCAATACAGAGAAAATGTACAGAAGGAAATGAATGAAGAATTAAAAGGATGACATGAAACTTTATATTCCTGTTGAGACCTTTGTTTTTATTTTTGAACTCTCAAGCAAGTCTTCAGTTACACATCTGTATATAAGAATGAGTATATTTTTAAAGAGGGATATGATTACAACACAGAATCAAGTAATGAAGACGCATACAAATTGTTCTGTTACCTTATTTTATTGTGTGTTGCATGAAGATTACACATATTTTAACTTAAAACCGTATCAATCATTTACAACTAAGTCAATCCTGTTTACACTGAATTAAATAATCAATGCGTTCTTTTCTGTGTATTTCATTATTTTTCGCTTACTTTGTCTTACTACCATAGTTCGTAATTTCTGACTTCTAAATTATTTTTATTTGGGAAAGAGAGTGCAAAAAGAGTCTATAATTATCTTTCCTAAAGATGGGATCAGATTATGAAAAATAATGAGGTGCATTTGGATAATATGTATATAAACGATTTAACTACACATAGATCACCCATTCTCCATTGGATGACACTGTTGTACAAAAGCTCGAAAGCACTCATATCTAGGGAAGAAAATATTAATTGATATGGCAACAATCACAGTTTACTTTGCAGGCCTACATGTACATGATGTACTAACATCAATTTCTGTGATCATGACTCCGAATAAGAATCTTGCCACTACGGCATTGCACAGAGAGTTAAAAAAATGATAATGATATCTGTAATAATGAAATGATCTGGCATTTTCCATTCACAGATTTCTTACACAAAAATAGAATAAAATAACTATCAAAATGATGTATTCAGGTTTCCTCTCCTAGCTCCAATATCATAACCAGATCAGTAAAAGAATGGCTGCTTTTGAGAAATAAAGTTCAGGATATTTACAGTCTCCATTTTTGTGGTGCAATTTGTCAACTTTGATCAAGTAATGGATAGGCACACGTTGCAAGTTTGGCATTAATACAACTGCCATGACTGCAATAAATAAATGGTTACAAATGAAGAGTTAAGTTGCAAACGGGGTTAGGTCCACTATTTACCATTCCGAGAAAAAACACGTTTTTTATCCTCACGTATTGCAATATTCTTATGAGAAAATAAATTGTCATGATGTACTCCACTATCATGTGAACATAAAATTGGATATAAAAGAAATCTACCTGTATTCAATTTTTTTCTATATATTCTTTTAAAAATTACCATTGTGGACCTAACCCCTTTTGCAAGTAAACTGAATAGGAATCCAATCTATTTTGATTAAAAAAGTGATTTTTCTTTGCCACTTTTATGCACGTTTTCATGTGAATTTCAAATTTTCTTTGTTTTTTTCAGAACGACTAAAAAGTTAGATGTTTTGAGACAGAAAACAATAAAATTTATGTACAATCGACCTAACCCCTTTTGACAAATGAGCTCTTCAGAATAGTTTGTTTGAAAAAGGGGTTAGGTCCACTCCAAGAAAATCATTTTTTTTTATTCTCCCATATTGCAATATTCTTATGCGAAAATAAATTTTCATGATACACTACCCTGAGAACATAAAATTGGGTATAAAAGAAATCTACCTGTCTTCATATTTTTTAAATATTCTTTTCCAAAAAAGAATCTGTGTGGACCTAACCCCTTTTGCAACAAAACTTAAATGGACCTAACCCCTTTGAAAAAAGGGTGATTTTTCTTTGCCATTTTAGATCACTTTTTAATGGGAATTTCAACTTTTCTTTGGTATCTTATAAAGCTACTAAAAATCTGTACATTGAGAAAAAAAAAATCAATTTTGATGCAAAATGGACCTAACTCCTTTTGCAAGTGAGCTCTTCAAATCATGAAATCAACAGTTCTTTATCTGATTCCCAAAGATAGCAAAGAGTGGAATAATTATTATCCCAGAGAAGCACTTAAGCAGTAATTCGGGATATAATAAAAACCAAAGATAATCCGAATATTAAATAAGACATTGCATGTTTAAATTTGCCTTTGAAAATAAATCAATACAAATATCAATAATAAAATCATCAATTTTATCTTCGATTCACATTCAAGAATGAATTTATAATCCAACCAAGTCATGTCAAACCAGCATAATTTTCTGTTTTAATGTAAAGATTATATTATACGTAATGGATATTCCTTTAATCACTCTAAAAACAACTTCTGGCACTACCACTATGTAGCAGCCAAAACATGAAAACTCTGTGTAAATGTTAGTAATTTCCGTACACCTCTATGAATTTAACTAGATAAAAACAAGGAGGCTGATATTTTAATATGTTTACTTAGTTGCAGTAATGGTGACAATATTCATTTCACTAATCCGGCAAGCATGCTTACAATAAGGGAAAATGGAATCATAATAATATCACACCCAAGTCACAACAATTCAAATATTTGAAGTTTGTTATCCGTATTTTCACAAAATTAATCAATAGTGTTCATAAAAGCATTTTAATGGAAACCGATTCTCGACCTGGTGTGTGTTTTTTATAAAGCTGGTCGTAAATAATGACATGTATGAGTGACTTTGACTGGTGATCCTTTCTATGATATTCAATATTAAATGTTCATTGGTGATTATTTAGTGCGGAAGATTCACCAGTCTATCTAAACTTACGAACAACTTTATAAAACGACCCCAGTTTTAAGAATGATAACTGATTAAGAATAAGGCTTCTTAGCCATGGGTGGAGTAACAATTTCAATTCAATTTTCAATTCAATTTTTTATTCCATTTCCATTCAAAACATAATACAAAGTAATATAAAGTAATACAAATCAAGTACAATTTTACAGACGAGCATTCTTACTTAGTAAAAAAACTAGTAAAATATTGAACATAAATGGAAATGAGAAGGGTCCACTAAAAACCAAAGCTTGTAAAGTGTGGATCCCTCTTGGAAATGAAGAAAATATAGTCGACTTATTCATATTTGCGTATATATACAGGAAAGGAAAAAAGAGAAGGAACCAAAAGGTCTAAATCATATTGATGTAAACATAATTACAGAACAAATGCAAAGCTATTCACACAAAGAGGTGTGACAATATAAATAACAAAATAACGTCATTTACATTGGCTTTTCGTAGGTCTCATATCCCTGTGGAATGTTGCTTGGTTTCAGGTATGGTTCGGTGTACAGAGACTTTTCTCCTACAAGGTAATCTGCGTATCCTCCAGGAACATCTGGGAGTGGTCCTCGGTCGGCGTTTTTATCATATTTGGTTGATCCAGAGTCCCATCTGTCACTAAGACGTCAAAATTAAATAACATCGCGATGAACAATTAGGATCAACATAATGAAGAGTTCACAACATATTCGTGTAACATTGATACGGCTATAACGACGTTACATATTACAAAATTATAATAGCGAGGAAAAAAGAGGCAAAGGAAAGAAAGAGGGAGAGAAGGGAGGTGCAAATACAAACTGAAAATAAAAGGAGGAACATGACAGGTTCACAGGTCGTAATGCATTGTAGCATGTTGTAGTATAAGTAATATTTGAAAAATGTATTGGTAGTGGAAACAGGTCGGTGCAAACGGTCACTCGCTCACCACAAAGAAGGTATGCAATAGCCACCCTACCCTTACAAGTTGAAAACGATGCCAGTTTCCAAGGACAAAGTGGGGGGGGGGGGTGGTTCCACCATGGCAACACAGGTTCATGCTTGCGGCAAATTTTGTACTTTTTTAAGATCAAAGATGAATTTAAATACCAAAACCTCTTGCTTAAGCATGAATTAAATCAACATTAGATGAGATACATATTAACATTTTGAATATATTCTTGCATCGAGCTATTACACACATAGCTTCATGATTCTAGCATAAAATTTCATTCGACCATCCAGACAATATACATGGATCCCTTAACAAATGATCAAGACAAAATGGTAGGGGAGGGGGGGGGGTAATTAATTGTCTAAATTTTCGTATATACTTGGAAGTTTGACTATTTCGAAAACCCAGTGGTTTTATTTGCTCTACCAAGTAGGTCCGGGGCTTAAAGGGATGGTCCAGGCTGGAGATATTCATATCTCAATAAATAGAGTAAAAATTCACAGAGCAAAATGCTGAAAATTTGATCTAAATCGGATAACAAACAACAAAGTTATTGAATTTCAAAGATTTGCATTATTCCGGTGAAACAGTTCGAGGCATGTCTTTATGAATATTCATTAGGTGGGCTGATGATGTCATATCTCCGCTTGTTCTTTTGTATTTTCTTATATGAAATTATGTTTATTAAAAAAAATTCTACCAAGAACTAAAACAATTGGACTGACAACTGATTAAGTGCATTAGTTATTTATTGCTGCAACTTATTTCATCACAATGGAGACACATCATCTACACATGTATGAAAAAATTAAACAGTTATGATTTCATAACTTACGAATTGAATTTCATTGATCATACTTTAATCAACTATTTATTGCAGGGAACCCATACTAACAAGCTTTGCTTTCCAGTGGGTTCCCTTTTTTAATTTCTGTATATTATATTTTTTGTGTTTTGCTATACATTGTAACTTCTGTAAAATTTTGGAATGAAAAAAAAAAGAATAAATGCAATCAAAAAGGGAAGTGGAGATGTGACATCATCAGCCCACCTAATGAATATTCATGACGATGTTCCTATAACTGTTTTCACAAAATATTGATAAACTTTAAAATTCAATAACTTCGTTATTTGTTATTTGATTTTGATGAAATTTCACAGCATTTTGCTCTGTGAAGTTTACTCTATTTATTTAGATATAAATATTTTTAGCCCGGACCATCCCTTTAACATAGTTAGAAATCAATATGATACTTGTTCTTCAGCGTTCTTCTTACCCTTTGAAAGAGATGGAAAAAGGCCACCATGGACATCAGTACTAGGACTAACATTATCACTGCTGCTACTAGGAGACCAGTAGTTATCAAATCTCGTCCGTGCCACTTTTCTACAGGCTTTTCTCCAACTCTCCCTGAATAGAAATTGACAAAAAGTCACAATAAATTCACATTTATTCACGAACATATGAACGTTTGTTATCATTAATGTTCCATTTCTTTCTTTTTGTTTTCTGAACAACATGGGCATTTTCTTAAACCGTTTTTGTGCGTCACGGCAACGTATTCTAATTGCTCATTTAAAACAAACGGGGCTTGATAAAAGTACCGCACTGTCGAAAACTGTAATTCCTCACCATTTTTCTTTAAATTTACTTTAAATCAAGCTTGTCAACTGCACGTATTCTTTCCCCCTTTTTCAAATCAATTCGACAGGAGTTGGAGGGCATATTCCTTACATAGAAAAATAAAACAAATATATATTAAGAATATTATGTCTTTTTTGTGTGTGTGATACCTGCTCTGTAATCACAAATTGGATAGAATGCAGGATACAGTGCTATATTTTGAATATTTTGTTGTTTACCAGTTACTATGGATGAGTGTTGACAAATTTGCATTTATTATCTATTGGCAATATTATATATTAATTTCATCGAATTGCTCTTTGTCTCATACATACATGTAAAATGCTGCAAATACTTTAATCTGATCAATGTGGAAATTATGTCTATACACACCTGCAGCATCACCGGATGATATATGTTGAGAGACAGGGCAGCGAATCTCTGGTCCGCGCCACTGACCATCTTTGTGGCATTCCCAAAGAATGGAATCAAGGGATGTTTTACATGTGATGTTAACCACCTCGTCGACCTTGTAACGAGGTTTGATGGTGTCCAGCGATGAAACAGCGGGTATGATTGGTTGGTTGCAGGCTGTTGATCGTAGATACAGTAAAACAATAACGAATAATTAAACAATACACAATATGTTTTTCAAACGGCCAATTATTAACGAAAAATAGGTAAGTTTGCATCTCGACCTTACATAACATTTTTCCCCCTTTTTTTAACATTAATTTTGTTATATATGTTTGCATTCTAACGTATTAGGTAAAAAGACATAATAATTTCAAAAACCACTCTCAGTGTGTTGGACCATATTTTATTAGATGGCAATGTCATGAAAAATCATGAAGATATTATTCATATGTAGATACATAATATATGTAGACTTCCATATATCGTCCTGTGTTATTACCTATGATGGGATTGGGACAGACAATGTTCTGTCCGATCCATAATCCGTCATGACATAGCAAATAGTACCATTCATAACCCTCGTTACTTGTGACGTTGATATTGTCACCGTCTTTGTATGAGAGACGTGGGTTGTCATAGGCTGAATGAGGTGGTACGGCTGGGGCACTGCAGAAAGCGTTGCGAGGAGCGGTTACTACAACGAAATCAACAAACGAGTAGCATTATTACAAAAGGCGCCAAAATTAAGATTGATTAAAATTGATTAAGATTGCCGGTTTATTACATGCCGACATATTTAGAAGAAAGCCCCCAACTTGAAATTTAAGAACAATCATGCAAGGAGCATGTTTTTTTAAAATATAATTTCTCAGAGTTTTATTTTGATTTGATTTGTTTTATTCAATCGATCAGCCAATGGCTGGTTTTCAGAGATGCCGTGCAATATACAAACAATACAAATACTAACAAAGTAAATTAAGTAAAACAAAACCTATATAAAAACAATTAGAGATTTATATGCCTAAAAAGGGTTTAGGCTTTTGATTTAACACCTATATGAATTATAAGATTTTAATGTCAATAAACTAAAAAGTGTAATAAAGTGAACACAATCATAATATGATGAATATATATATAGAAATGATGATAATATCTGTATTCCCATTAATATGATTGGATACCAACAATACAATACATTTGTATGATAGTAGCAGTAGTAGTAGAAGTAGTAGTAGTAGCAGCAGTAGTAGTAGTAGTAGTAGTAGTAGTAGTAGTAGTAGTAGTAGTAGTAGTAATAATGATAATAATAATAATAATAATGATACAAATAATAACAGTAATCAAATTATTGGATGTATAATCAATAAATCACCGGTACCTGCAGCGGGACTTGGACAGGAAACGACAGGTCCACTCCACAGACCCTTATTATGGCATTGAAGAGTAAAGTACTCATCACTTGTATCACACGTCACATTAATCCTGTCACCAAATGCATAGTTGAGACGAAGATGTTCCACCGATGCATCGTGAGGAATGTATGGAGTGCTGCAATTAATAGCTCCTATAAGGAATATAGTAAAAACAAAAATGTACTGGTTAATTTTTTTCAATTGTATGGAATGCGCATGTTCAACAACATGCAGACATAACTCAAATAAACAAAGTGTCAATATTACTTTTTTGGAATCCTTCCAGTTAAATCAATTTTACCCACTCCCCCAGTGACATCTAAAAAAATGCCATATTCCCCTCAATAACTTTGACTCACTGACTGTAATATTTTTTTAAAAAGGTTGAAAGTTTTATAACTCGAAACCCTATGTACGATTGTTCATATCATGCATATAATTCACACTATGGATGACATTTTGCTGACTTACATTTGTGAGATATGTGTGTTTACGATGAGTTGATTGATGTTTTTTTTTACTAAGAAGTGTTTTTTATCCTTCTTGCTGACCGGCGAGATTGCCGGTGTTTGCTGTAGATCCGGTCGTTGTTACTCTTTTTTCGCGGTAGCGTACGTGGCTGTTTACGGGGAAGGTTAGAGAATGTTCGGGGGTTCGGTCTCCCATAATTTTCATTTCCCTTGTCTTCTTTGGGCCCTTGACATGACGATCCACGTCTTAATGTTTGATTGGTATAAAACAAAAACAACATGTTGGTCGGTAAGTTGAAATCACTATCATAGTTCACTATAAGTAGAACTTTTCAAATGTATGCAGTGGAGTTTGTGCAAAGCAAGCTATCTCTTTTCGCTAGCGATTGTACAATACTCAGGCAAGTCTGGAAAAGCCGCATCACTTGCAGAAGAATGTGATATTCATTCACATAAACTTCGTCAGCTTGAAAACTTGGCTAAAACTGGAGTTAATCGGCTTATCATGAGGATTATTTTCAAAATATGAGAGTATGAAGCCTGTCTTATGATATTCTTGGCGGTCACGCACGATGAAAAGAACAATATCGCACTTCAGTCACCAGTTCACTAGGCACTAGCCCTTTTCCCCAAATCCATCATACACCGTATGTACTTTTGTGTAAACATTAAATTTTGTTTATCTAACATTATTTCCCATTGTATTCCCTCAGGTAATTGTTAATAATCTTTGTGAAGGTATACAAAGAAATATCCATAGAATGATATTGCTTCCTCATTCTTCCTCCGAATAAAGTAAAAATCTTAAAAATAACCAAGCTTCCAGGGCAAAATAAAAGCTCTACTGTTGGGAGAGTACGTGGGTTTGTACTGTGCTTTTACACAACTAAAAAAACACAATGCCATTACGTGACGTTACCCGAAAGGGCCCTTTCTCCGTGAGTGAAATTGCGTTTCCAGCTCTCAGTTTTGGTGGCGTTTCGTTGGTTATATCAATTTTGTTATTTTTTTTTTGTTACCTGCATGGAGTTAGACACTAATATAGGGTTGGAATCTTTCTTTTGATGTGGAAATCCCTGATGTTTGTGATCGTATTCTTATGTCTACCTTAAGGAGTTTCTGTATGCAATTTAGACCAATCTAAAAAGTGTGATCTGGATTTTGCTGGAGTTCGGAACTTGGCATCGTACAACCATGATAAAGTTGTTGCCACAATGGTGGCAACAACTTAATAATGATAATGACAATAATGATAATGACAATGATTATAATGATGATAATGACTTAATAATGATAATGACAATGATTATAATGATGATAATAATGATGATGATAATAATAATGATGATAATAATAATAATAATAAAGAAGTAACTATGAATGATCACATTTGTAGGACTCGGAAATCAAAATCAATACCTCATTGGAAAGAAACCGGGCGTGAAATACTAGGAATGGAATCTGTTTCAAACCGTATTTCGCAAGATGAGCCCAAATGCAGAACCACTAGATCTAGAACTGATAAAGAGACAAAGAAAAGGTGGTCGAGAGTAGAAAAAGAAGAACTTATTTTCTGCTTTTATGTAGCAACTAAATTAAACACCACTAAGACGAGAAACTATAGACGGTCAATGAGGAATTTATGGCTTCTGAATAACGAAGACCCAAATGTCAGTGAACAAGCACTCGCGGATATGAAACAAAGTATCTTCCGTTCGAAATATTTCACGGACTCACAATTACATCATATCAAATTGCGAGCTAAAATATATCTTACTGAGCAAGGGAACCAAGTGAATATTTCGAACCGGAAAGTAGGTGGTGCAAGTGATGATGATAATGATAATGATGATGACAACGTAGACCTTACTGAAGCTGTCAACGATGATAATGGTGTTGCTGATGACAATAATGCAAGGAATAAAGATATCAACGATGGCCACGGTGATGGTGTTGACAATGATGCCGGTAATGACGAAACCAAAGATGATCATGGGGATGGTGATGACAAAAATGCCGGCCCTGACGACGCCAACGATGTTTATATTGATGCGGATTACAAGAACGCCGGTGATGATGTTGCCTACGATGACCATAGAGAGGCTGATGACAATAATGCCAATGTTAATGAAACACAAGTTGGAAAGTCGAAGATTCTACATACTCAATCGCTACACAGCAAAGTGAAGAGAAAAAGAGAAAGGAAATTATGGTCAAATAAAGAGAAGGAAAATCTTATGACTTGCTTCTACTTTGCGACTGATGTATCTCATAAAACTAGACATTACAGGAAGAGAATGAGAGAAACGTGGCTTGAAAATAATGGTGATCCATCCGTTGGAGAGCAAGCTCTGGCAGACATGAAACAAAGTATCCTTCGTACTCAATATTTCAGCGAGATTGAATTAGAGAGAATAAAACAAAAGGCACACATACTTTGTAGAGAAGTCGATAATGCCGGTAATGACGAAACCAGCGATGATCATGGGGATGGTGATGACAAAAATGCCGGTCCTGACGATGCAAACGATGGCCATAGATATGCTGATGACAAGAATGCCGGCGATGGCGATGCCAACGGCGACCATGATAATGAAGATGACAACGAAAACCATGATGGTGATGACAATAATGTCGGTGTTGATGATTTCAACAATGGCAATGATGATGCTGACAACAATGATACCGGTGATGACGATACCAATGATGACCATGATGATGCTGACAACAATATTACCAGTGATGACGATACCAACGATGTTCTCGGCGATGCTGAAGTCAATAATATTGGTAAAGACGATGCCAACGACGACCGTGCTGAAGCTAATAACGATGAAGCAGATAATGACAATGTTGCTATAATCGATAACCATGGCGATGTTGTGAAAAATCATAAAGCTGATGACGACGATGATGCCGATACTGATGGTGAGAATTTGTATCATAAAGGCAAGAACGAAGGAGGCCAACCAAATAAAGACGGGAGAGTAGAAACGTGTGACAAGAGATTATCAAGACATCCACCCAAGGCCAATGATATGACATGGCCAGCCAATTATAATGAAAATTCGAAGATCACAGATACACAATCGCTACACAGCAAAATGAGGAGGAAAAGAGAAAAGAAATTATGGTCAAATAAAGAGAAGGAAAATCTTATGACTTGCTTCTACTTTGCGACTGATGTATCTCATAAAACTAGACATTACAGGCAGAGAATGAGAGAAACGTGGCTTAAAAATAATGGTGATCCATCCGTTGGAGAGCAAGCTCTGGCAGACATGAAACAAAGTATCCTTCGTACTCAATATTTCAGCGAGATTGAATTAGAGAGAATAAAACAAAAGGCACATATACTTTGTAGAAAAATCGATAATGCCGGTAATGACGAAACCAGCGACGATCATGGGGATGGTGATGACAAAAATGCCGGTGCTGACAATGCCAACGATGGCCATAGATATGCTGATGACAAGAATGCCGTCGATGGCGATGCCAACGGCGACCATGGTAATGAAGATGACAACGAAAACCATGATGGTGATGACAATAATGTCGGTGTTGATGATTTCAACAATGGCAATGATGATGCTGACAACAATGATACCGGTGATGACGATACCAATGATGATCTCGGTGATGCTGAAGTCAATAATGCTGGCAAGCCTAATGATGATGCCAACGACGACCATGCTGAAGCTAATAACGATGAAGCAGATAATGACAATGTTGCTATAAACGATAACCATGGCGATGTTGTGAACAATGACACAGCTGATGATGACTATGATGCCGATATTGATGGTGAGAATGTGTATCATAAAGGCAGGAACGAAGGAGGCCAACCAAATAAAGACGGGAGAGTAGAAACGTGTGACAAGAGATTATCAAGACATCCACCCAAGGCCAATGATACGACATGGCCAGCCAATTATAATGAAAATTCGAAGATCACAGATACACAATCACTACACAGCAAAATGAGGAGGAAAAGAGAAAAGAAATTATGGTCAAATAAAGAGAAGGTAAATCTTATGACTTGCTTCTACTTTGCGACTGATGTATCTCATAAAACTAGACATTACAGGAAGAGAATGAAAGAAACGTGGCTTAAAAATAATGGTGATCCATCCGTTGGAGAGCAAGCTCTGGCAGACATGAAACAAAGTATTCTTCGTACTCAATATTTCAGCGAGATTGAATTAGAGAGAATAAAGCAAGAGGCACACATACTTTGTAGAGAAGTCAATAATGCCGGTAATGACGATACCATCGATGACCATGGGGATGCTAAGGACAGTGATCATGACAATGCCGGCACTGGTGATACCAATAATGGCCCTGATGATAATGCCGATGTTGTTGATGCCAACGATGGCCATGGTGATAGTGATGACAAAAAAGCCGATGATGATGTCATCGAGGACCATAATGATGCTGATGACAAAAATACCGGTGATGATGATGCCTACGAGATCTATGGCCATTCTGACTACAATAGTGCCAATGGTGACGAAGCCAAAGTAGGAAAATCGATGATTCTAGACACACAAACACTGCACAACAAAGTGAGAAGAAAAGGAGAAAAGAAATTATGGTCAAATAAAGAGAAGGAAAATCTTATGACTTGCTTCTACTTTGCGACTGATGTATCTCATAAAACTAGACATTACAGGAAGAGAATGAGAGAAACGTGGCTTGTAAATAATGGTGACCCATCCGTTGGAGAAGAAGGTCTAGTGGACATGAAACAAAGTATCATTAGTACTCAATACTTCAGCGACATTGAATTAGAGAGAATAAAGGAAAATGCCCAAAGTCTTTGTAGAGAACGAAAGCGTAATGCAACAAAGAATCAAGATGACAGGGGAAAACGAATAACAGATAAAGTAGACAAATTGCACGACACCAACAATGATAGAGAGAGATCGGGAAAAGGAAAAAACTCGGTAATCACCAACACTGAGAAGGTGAGAAATTCTATCCATGATGAAGGAAGTACAGTTTCTGGAAATACAGTGAATATATTTCTTGACGAGGGGATTATATTCAACAATCAACAGGATGTTCGGACGCAGAGTGATAGGGGCTTACGAGATGGAGAACACAACCAAAGAATATCACAAGAACAACGTATGAATCGTCTTGATATGGACAGTGCTCAGAAGAAAAAAAAGAAAGATGACTACATCGCTCAATTTGGGGCGTGTTCCTTGTCTCTTCTACAAAAACTAGATGAAATCGAAACGGTAGACACACAGATTGAGGCCGAATACCAAAGAGGTGCACATTTCTTTCAGTACTGTGACACATCTGACAACAAGCCCGCTGGTGGAGAGGGAAAGGGATCAACGATGAACAGAAGAAAAAACAGCTCTTATAAGACTGGATTCTCTTCACATGTAGACATACACCAGCACTTGCAACAACCTAAAGTGAAATCTCGTACTCTTCGGGTTACAGCAATAGAAAAGGCTAAGAAAAGACAAGAAATTACTGAGACTGAACATGGGGACGATGTTGCCCATTCTGTATGCGGCGGAGAGCCTCACATTCAACAAGATAAAGAATGTGAAAGGAACGTATCGGGTAATATCATATCATCTGTACCCGAGAGAGATGCGATTGTATCACAAGACTCGACAAATGAAGACAGAGATTCCGATCAACGGCTGTTATCAGCACTGAGGAGCAACTTTGAATATGTGAAGGGAATATCAATATCAGATAGACCACAAATTCCCAAGATCGACACAAGGTGCTGTACTACTAGGAGCGTGATCTACAAAGTAGATAAAATGCTTGAAAAGGTGCAATCTAGTCCTTCCAGTTTGTTGGAGATAAACTGTCTTATCTGGGCAGGAGCAAAAACTGTAACAGAACATATGGGACTCAAGCTTCATTCATCAAACCACTCTACCAATCATAAGAAGAAGGCTCCTGAATGGAAGAAAAGGCTACAAACTAAGATAGCAGAACTACATAAAGACGTGGCTCAACTCGGAGAAGTAGATAAGGGAAACATCAAATCCAATCGGATGAAGAGCAATACCAAAAGACTTCAGAAGAAATATCGCATTGACGATAAGACCCGTACTAGGACAACTGTTATAGAAACGCTCAAAATGAAGATAAATGCTCTCAAACACCGTGTTAAGAGATACACAAAGAGTAACAATTTCAAACGGCAGAATAAACTCTTCCATGGAAACAGAAAGAAATTCTTTCGTGAGCTGGATTCAAAGATGACTGAGACGAAAGATGTTCCATCGGCAGATGATATGAAGAACTACTGGAAAGAACTTTGGGATAATGATATCACTCACGAAGAAACTCCCTGGATTCAGTCGGAAGCAGACAAATGGTCCAATGTGCCAGCGCAGCAGCTAGTAGACCTGACCTTACCTGAACTACACAATATCATAAGGAACACTCAGAACTGGAAAAGCCCTGGACCAGATGGTGTACAAAACTTCTGGATAAAGAGGTTTGGTAGCACCCATACTAATCTACTGAAAATCATCAATGACATTATCAAAGGGAACAGGACTATTGAGAAATGGCTGCCAATTGGAAGGACATATCTACTGTACAAAGGCAAAGACCCAAAACAACCTAAGAACTATCGTCCAATCACTTGCCTTAATACTATGTATAAGCTGCTGACATCAACGCTTGTCATGCACATCGAACGACACATCGATGATCATGACATAATGGAGGTCACTCAGAAAGGTTGTCGGAAAGGAAAGAAGGGTTGTAAAGATCACCTAATGACAAACAAAGCAATAATCGGTAATGCTCGCCAAAGACAGACCAATCTATCCATGGCTTGGATAGACTACAGGAAGGCATTTGACAGCGTACCACATAGTTGGATCATCAAAGTTCTAGAGATGTATCACATCAATCCACAAATAGTCAAGTGCATATCAGCAGGTATGAAACAATGGAGCACTACTCTTTCGCTTACAATAGGCACCCGTTCGATGACAGTGGAGGGGGTCCGAATCAAGAGAGGAATATTTCAAGGAGATTCCTTATCTCCTCTTTTATTCTGCTTAGCTCTCAATCCAGTATGCTCTCTCTTACACGCTACGAGTTATGGCTACAGATACAAAGGGCAATATGTATCTACGACAATAAACCATCTGATATATATGGATGATATCAAACTCTTTGCAAAAAATGACGATGAACTTCACAAGATGATAGCAGTAGTTAAACATTTCAGCGATGACATCAAGATGTCGTTTGGTATAGACAAGTGTGCCAAAGTTACACTTGTACGAGGAAGGAGGGTAAATACAGGCGACATGTTTGTGCAAGATGAGGAAACATCAATCAAGGAACTGACTAATGATTCGACATATAAATATCTAGGCATAGCTGAGAACGATGTCATTAGCCATAACACAATGAAGGAGAAGGCAACATCAGAATACAAAAGAAGACTCAGGCTGATCCTCAAATCCGAACTGAATGCCAAAAATAAGATTGAAGCGATCAACACTCTAGCCATTCCTGTGCTTAGATACAGTTTTGGTATTGTTAACTGGAGACTAGCTGATATATGTGGCCTAGATGTTATGACCAGAAAGCAATTAACGATGCACAGATTACATCACCCAAAGGCCGCAATCGAAAGGTTGTACCTTCCCCGTGATCTTGGAGGAAGAGGTCTACAACAAATTGAGATGGTCTGGAATATGGAAGCAACGAACCTCGCCAACTACCTATCCAATCCACCTGATATACTGACGAGTATATCCCTCGATTATGATAAATGTCAAGCAATATACTCCATTAACAAGCAAGCATCTATCTTATTGGCACAACATCGACTGACACTACCCTACGGTGAAAAAGAGAAGGCAAGACTTAAATGCTCCTTTCACAAGAAACTTCAAGAGCAACTTAAATCCAAGCGACTTCATGGCCACCATGAAAAACAGACGCATCGGGAGTTCGTAGACCAGAAAGACACACATCAATGGCTTAAGTCGGCGGGACTAAGAGGTGAAACTGAAGGGTTCGTCTATGCTATTCAGGACCAGGTGGTGAGGACCCGTGCCTACGAAAAATCTATCGTCAGAAGAGACACAGACGACACTTGCAGGATGTGTGGAAAAGAGACCGAAACAATCATGCATTTGGTATCAGCATGTTCGACTCTTGCTGGAACTGAGTACATCACAAGACATGACAATATTGCCAAAGTTATCCATTGGCAACTACTGAAGGATCGCGGTAAAATGACTTGTGATCACGCTTGGGAACATCAGCCACAAACGATCACCACGATCAATAACAGCACCATATATTGGAACTGTGGCATACTAACGGATAGAACCATCCACTGCAACAAGCCGGACATCATCGTCAGAGACAACAACGTAGTAAATATCATTGAGGTCTCTGTTCCCCATGATATCAACATTGCTGTAAAGGAAAGAGACAAACGGCTCAAGTATCAAGACCTAAGGATTGAGATCGAGAGGATGTGGAACGTGAAAGCAGAGGTCACACCAGTCATCATTGGTCACTCAGGAATGGTGAAGAAGGGAATGGAAGCCTGCATAACCAAGATCTCTCCTCACCTTCGGATGTACGACATTCAGAAGGCAGCTATCTTGGGTACAACCAGATTGATAAGAAAGACTCTCGGACATTAGTAGTGTAAAGTTCCTAGTTGCACTTGAAATTACTTGGTGCTTTTTGTTAGAGCAAAGTTATTCAAGAAAGAAATACGGACTTGATCCTGTTTAGAGGAATAATAATAATAATAATAATAATAATAATAATAACATTGAACATTTATATAACATTTAATACAAAGCTTTTAACCAGACGTCTCACCTGGTTTGTGGCATTAGTAAAATGCTTGGTATTTGCTTGACCGTGAATAAAACGAACAGATTCTTCGAGTTCCGAAATCATAAGGGCAGCTCTGCACCATGGTCATAGTGGACGAGGTGGTATGTATTCAATGACATTAACTGAGTGATACCGGCCAACTCTACACAAATCCCATTTTGATTGCGTATTTCCCCCAAAAAATTATTATTTTATTTAACTTGTTTAGTCTAAGTATTTTTTTGGATATAGAATGTGTACTTAAAAAAAAATACGAACATCCGATAATTCTTTTATCTTCCCATATTGAGAATATACATGTGGGGGAAATTAGCCTACGTTGACTAGTATTAGTAGAATGAGGAAAGGAGTAGAAATATAACTGTAAGTAGTAAGTATAGTGAAATCAGAAGTCGAATCTAGAGTATGGGTAGTAGTGAAAGAAAAGCATGTAGTGTTTGTAGTTGTAGTATAGTGGTGTTAGTAGTAGTAGTAGTAGTAGTAGTAATAGTAGTAGTAGTAGTAGTAGTAGTAGTAGTAGTAGTAGTAATAGTAGTAGTAGTAGTAGTAGTAGTAGTAGTAATATTAGTAGTAGTAGTAGTAGTAGTAGTAGAAGAAGAAGAAGAAAAAGAAGAAAAAGAAAAAAGAAGAAAAAGAAAAAAGAAGAAAAAGTAGTAGTAATGAAAATGATAGTGGTAACAGTTTCTGTAGTAGTCGGAGTAGTTAAGGCAGTACTGCCGAACTTTGACAATAGGAAGAAAGTGACACATCAGTCAGATTTGAGTTAGTGTAAGTTGTTTCTGAAACACTCATTGTATGTTGCATGTTCAGGCAAAATTTGGGGAAGAAATAATTGTTTATGGAAAGATATTGAAGGAAGTATGCAATTAAATTGCATTGACCCCTATGTAAATAACGAACACACATTGCTCATTTACGACAAATGATAATTGTGTAACTTGCTTCCTTTCGCCAAAGTACGACAGAGTAGTAGTTGAAGAAGTGGTAGTGGAGGTAGCAGTAGTGGTACTACAAGTAGTAGTAACAGTAGAAGTATTAGATGTAGTATTAACAGCATAAGCCATAGTAGAGTTGTAGCAGCAAAAGTACATGTATTAGTAGCACTGTAAGATTAGTCTTAGAGGAGGAGGAGGACTATGACGACGAAGAAGACCAATAACTACAACAAATAAGAATTGACAGAAGCTGTATTATTGTACTGATACTATTTATAGTTGCAGTATTAATGATAGAAGCAGAGGTCATGATGTATTCGAATCACAGGCTAGCCAGCCCCCGCCCCAACCACCATCTTTAAATAATAGATTTCTGCTTCAGACATACTTTAGTCGGCTCTCTCCCTGTCCATGAGAAAGCCGGTGAGTTAAGCTCTTGTAAATTATTTTATTTCCTTGGTTATTGATGAGATATCAATAGCTGCGTAAACAGTGTTAATTACATCTTCAAGTGTATATGGAAATGTGATGCTTTTGTCAGATGAATGCGGCGAAAGTTGGATGTGAGACAAAAATTGCAGCTATGGCATTGGTTGTTCTACTTTTCCTCCGTAATACAATAGGCCGGTTTAATTTGTATTTGTAATTGATATGTACTTTTCGTGACTGATTCTGTAGGAAATAAAAGATTAGAAATCAAATCCAACTACCATTCGATTATATTGACTTCCTTTCCTTTTCGTAAACTTATTATTATTTGAAAATTCGGCAAATTACGAACGCGTTGTTAATTAACTCTTTGGTTTGGGGAGCAGCCTATTTGGAACCGGGTAGTTATAACCCGAGTTGAATATCGCTCTCAGCAGATGTGTAAAAATAGATTTCCATCATTTTTATGAAGATATATTTATATTGCTTTAAAAAGAGTCGAGATAAGATTGCCAAAAGTACAACATTGGTTCAGATGAAAAGTGAGGTAAGCTTTTTATCTGCTCAAAATTGGTAATCCACGGAAGTTTTATTTGAATGTGAATGATTAAAATGATTCATATTCACAGTATAAAAGGCGACCAATTTCCTTTGGATGTCACGCGCGTAAAACCTTGCACATATGTTTGTGTGTTAAAATGGCACTTAAAAATAAAATAAACGTGAACTTAGAGGGTTGAATGTTTACTACCATTGGAAAAGATATATATCGGACATTCTATATCTGACCAGAGAAGGGTATCGTAGCAAGCTCATTTTAAAAATAAATCCCGTTTATGAAGATTACTATGATGGGATCAAATTCATCGACTGAAACAGTAAAATAGCCCTAATTCTTCCGCCAGTCAAAACATTTCCAAAGTCATTGATATATCTTCCCAATGGCTTTTCTTAATGTAATTTTGGTTTTCGCACAATATACGATTTATAGAGTCTATATGTTGGCTCAGTTCACTTCAAAAAAATTCAGCTATTTTTCTATGTTGTCAGATTTCAAGAGAGAATTAGTCATTAATTTAAGATTTCTTGAAAAGAGTAATAAGATAAAACTAACAGAAAAACAGTACAACGAAATCAAAAGCCTGTGAAATGTGAAACTAATTGTATATATTGTTTGTGTTTGTTTATTGATTTCAATGTAAAAGAGTAACATGATAAAAATATCAGAAAAACAGCATAATGAAATCAAAAGGTTGTGAAATATGAAACTAATTGTATATATTGTATGTGTTTGATTATTGATTTTAATGTAATAAATACCTCTGATGAGGACAAAAAAAAAAAAAAAAATCTTCCCAATTTGGGAAAGGGAAGTTCATTAGTTACCATTTCTAGAATCAGTGTTAGATTTTCAATTATATTCATATACTTCTGTCAATCAGCAACATCTAATTGAAAAAAAAAATCGAATGGGTTGGGTCGAACGAATATCTTTAGCCTTCCTGTTGTAATTAGGCTCATGAAACCTCCTGGCAAAGTTCTTAAAGGTATAGTTGTACACTATGGAAACACGATTTTTCGACCGTAATCATTTTGATAGATCTGCTTGAACGTTTCTTCTGTGAAGTTCTGGTGGTTTCTTATCTAAGGGATTAAAAGCATAATGGCAATACCAGAACATCATTTTTATTTTATATTTTCGAAACGCTAAACTCATGCCTGATTCCAATCGAAATAACGCACGTAATTACGCAATCGCCTTGAAAAAAAATCACAATACATAGGGACTGTTAATGGTTAAACCCAGTTGGCTTATATCTGTTTATAGGCTCCGGCAAATGCATTGAATATTATGTCTCCTAAATAATTCATCTCACCTGGTTTGTGACATCTAACGAATGCTTGGTATGTGTTTGACATTGAATCATACGTGTAGCCTCGACGACTATATCCCGTACTTCGAAAGCAAAACTTCACACACTCGTCATAGTGATCGGGCTGTTTTATTTCTATATATTTTTTTTTCGTATTTCAAGGCGTGTATCAAATGGAAATTTTGAAGTAAAAAAAACATAATATAGCTGTTTTGATACACCCTCAGCAAAAATCAAATGCCAAATGCATCAGCTTTGAAAAAGAAGTCAGTGGCCCACACGACTGGAAACGGTGAAGTCACAACACGGAAGCTCATCTATTTGAAGCCACTGCGGTATGTATTCATTCTCCAAGTTCAAAACGGGTTATGCAGCTCTCTTTGAAAATGCCTAAAGAACAGATTAATATTTTTATTACGATGTTTAGAGGTTTGTGCTAGTTGTCTTTAGCACCCCTCTGCATCTTTCCAATGCATAATAAACATGCTTGCTCTGGACTTTCTTTTGCTATATTCTAAGCATTAACTGGGTGACGGGTGACGTTATAATAATAATAAAAAAATAACACAGTAAAAGTACACCGGGGGTAAATGTGGAACATTTGAAAGAAGTTGTTCTTATACGAGTCAGAGGCTTTACCCTCCGCAATGAGGGTAATTTAGCATGAAATCTGTTGCCATCAGGCAGCATGTCATGAATTTAAGTTTTAACACAGCGTCAGCCCCCCCCAAAAAAAAAAAATCAGAAATATGGTCAGGAATGTTGAAGTTCGTTTTACAATGTTTTAGTTTTTAAAAGTACTATCATTAAGGTTGATATTATTTTATTTTCATAGCTATCATGTTCAGTCTCGAATAATTGTTATTAGATTGGAAGTGTACTAAGTAAAACATGGGTTGTGTCAATGATCTCTCTCTCTCTCTATTTTTTTTTCGTATGTTTTTAAGGACACTGACCTAGTTTAGATATTTTACAACTTTACACCGTATGGGATCTTTCATAAACATGAATATTGACGGGAAACAATTGAAAAACAATAAAGCATCTTACCTAATTTGTGGCATGTAAAAAATGCTTGGAGTTTGCTTGACAATGCAACGAACATGCACTTTCTAGTAAGCAGGTCGTTCGTTCAACCATAACAGACGTGGCCCAATACAACAGACATTCTAAATAACTTGATAGGTTGTTATCACTAAAATTGGTATTGAACTAAAAGGGACCAAAGCCGTCCTTTCTCATCACAGGCAAACAAAATATATGGCGCCGTATTAAGCTGACTTTTCCTCCTTTAAAAATGTACTTATTATGTTATTATCTTGTATTGTACTGTCCTGTCTCTTGTTTTGTCTTGTCTTCTATGTCTTGTCATTCCCTCTCTCTTTCTGTTTTTTCTTGTGTCTATTGCGCAACATATCCTTCACAGCAAAGACATCTTTGTGTGACTAGCTTTGAATTTATTCAGTAATTATGTTTACATCAATATGATTTCGACATTTTTGTTCCTTCTTTTTTTTCTTTCTGTATATACAGTGCGTCCCAGAAAAAACGAAACCGAGATTTATCGACGATTTATCATAACTTAATCACAAATACAATAAACAAATGACCTACCAATGTAAAGCTGAGAATCTCCTCTTTCATCTGGTATTACTTAGATTATTCCCCATTCACGCATGAGTGAGAAAAAACAATTCGAATAAAGGATGCCAAAAACTCATTTGGCGGGGGGTATCTGAATTTCAAAAAGAAAATCACATGACTAAAAAGTTCAATATCTGCTCTTTTGTTTGATACCTTAATCACAGAAAATGGTCAAGAAGTAAAGAAGTTATGATCACTCAAAACAATGCTTGTATTACCATAATTTCATTAATTAAACGTGTTTTCACCGGTTTCCCACAGAAGCTATCGCACGGTAACAAAAGACTCAATGCATGGCTGATCGTCAACAAAACGGAGTGTCGAGTGAGTTTGAACGCTAGCCTGTAAAACCTCTTCATCTTATGAAATTATTGAAATTCAAGACTTATTTCAAATAACCAGAACTTTGTTATGACCATTTTCTGTAATTGAAGTATCAAATTAAAGAGCAGATATTGAACATTTTAAAAATGTGATTTCCTTTTTAAAACCCAGATACGGCCCGCCAAGTGACTTTTTGGTATCCCCTTTTCAAATTGTTTTTGCTCACTCATGCGTGAATGAGAAATAATCTAAGTAATTTCAAATGAAAAAAGAGATTCTAAGCTCTAAAATGGTAGGTCATTTGTCTATTTTATTTGTGATTAAGTTATGATAAATCATCGATAAATCTCGGTTTCGTTTTTTGTGGGACGCACTGTATACGCATATGTGAATAAGTCGACTACATTTTCTTAATTTCCAAGGGGGATCCTCACTTTACAAGCTTTGCTTTTAGTGGACCCCTCGTTTCCATTTATGCTCAATATTATACTGTTTCTTGTTAATATACGAAGTAAGAATGCTCGCCTGTAAAATTGTTCTTGATTGTATTACTTTATATTACTTTGTATTAAGTTTTGAATTGAAATGGAATAAAGAATTGAATTGCATTGAACATTAAAAAGTTTATGTAGATATTTTTGGCGGTCCGATTTCTACGATCAAGTGAACTGTTATGGTGAAATGATAAATCAAATAAAAATCATATATTCATTTTTTCGACATTTTAATGAATCATCTCCAAGTCAAGAACAATTCAGAGCATTGAACTTTGAAACTCTCATCCGACGGGGGGAAGTGTATCGAATAATCACCTCATAATGTAGCCATATAAAAATGCAAATTTAGTGTCGTAGATTGGTCAGTAAATGGCGTCGCAATCCTGTCATGATCTGGTCATACAAATATGCAAAATAAAGTTGCCGTTCAAAGTCGTCAAAATGACGTCGTAAGGACGTCGTACATACGACGTATGACCAGTATTACCAGTTTACGACCAGTTTTTGACGTCATTACGACTGTGTCTGCTATCAGGGGAATAATCAACGTAGCTTGTTCAGATGTAGATAAATACACAGTGAGCACATTGCATAATATAGGATGGAATGAATTCAGCCCTCACAAATGGCTTTGAAAGTAACTTCTGGCAAATACATATGAAAGGGGCTATATCGATAAAGAAGAATAAATATGATGGCTTAGCTAGCAGAGGCAAACGGCAGCTTGCCAACTAGATCTACATGGCTACGGGTGAGTATGAGCTAGAAAATCGCATTAATTAGTTTTATTCGTAAGACTTGAGAAAAAAACTTTATCTATGTTATAATGTTACGGGAGTATGTGGGTGAGGAATGTGGTTGAATTGTGGGCGAGCGAGCGAATACCATGCCGGTCAGTATACCTTAGCCACATTTGCTGCGGCCGCCATAGATTCTTAAATGTATACGGCGAGTAGCAATTCTACGGTAGCCGCAGAATTTCCACGGCCACTTACTGAGGCAGTCACATAATTTTGTAATGGACGTCCTTCTTCATACTGTGAAAATTTGAAGTTGTGAATTTGAATAAAAGAAAAGATACAAGAGTTTCTTGGACACTACTTTTTCGGACTGCTTGGAAGTTTTACTGAGGATCACACAGTATGCACATCTCATGCTTGAGTGAACCCCAAACTTCAAACCCCGTTTTCTAATTTTTTAAGTTCTTGCTGAATTTCCTCTGCATTCAATCAAATAATTGTAACGGTTATTGAGGTCAATTTTAACATATTATATATCATTCTAAAGCTTAGGAAATGAATTTTTTAAAGTCAAAAGAAATCTAAAAATTCATTTAGGTCGACTCGTTGGTTTTGGGGTGGCAGGTCACATGTTCTACGGCAGACGCAAGGTGGCCGGAAGGCGCCCTCCTGACGGCCGCAGGGGGACTATACAGTGAGTATACAATGAACGGCTTGTCACACTCATGATGCTGTACAGTACCCACACTGTTAAAAAGCCCTGATTTTACAGGAGAAAAAAAGAAGATTTTGCAGGAAGCAATAACAGAATCATTCTGTATATTCATAAAGCAGGAATTTTTCTGCAATTTAACAGAACACGTCTGTTTAAAAACGGGAAAAGGGTGTTTTATTTCATGGATATTTATAAGATTCCATACACCAAATACCAATTTCCTGTAAGATTACACAATCCGGTAAGATTACAGGTGTTCTCGAGACTCTGCTGCATGAACTTCTTTTATTTTAAGGATAAATTTTCTAACAGTGCATCTATTCTATTTTTGTCTTATTATTGTCCTGACAGAGTTTAAATCAAACCTAGCAGAACAACGGGGAGAATTTTTTTTTTTAAAGTAACAATGAAAGATGACAAGAAACTAATATGTATCACGATGTTTGTTAATTTTACATAAGGAATCACGGTATTCGGTGACCTATATCTTGATTAAAACAATATATCTAACCATTTAATTACATTCTACAGCGCATCACCTGGTTTTAGGCATCCGACGAATATTTGATAAGGGGTTTGCATTGTAGATAACCTGTAGCTTCGGTGGTCGACGATTTCGTAAGCGCAATGGTACACTTTGCCATAATGGACCAGCTGGGGTATAAATTTTCTTTGAACCCAAGGAGAACTCTGATATGCTTTTAAGAAATATTTCGACAAAAGTTTTATAAATATAATGGATATTCTATACAGCTATTTGTACATGGAAACATTTTCATTCATCTTCCAACATTGGAATGGCCCCCCCCCCCATATTCTCTCGGGATTGTTCAAAATTATTTTCAATATGATTTTTGTTCTTTATTGCCCTTTTGGAGAACAAAATGTAATTTTACATTAACAAGTTTTAAAATGACTTCATCCTCACTACGTAATTGAGCTTTCAACATTTGATCATGAAATGAATACATTTATCGATTCATGTCGTTTTCATGACAGGAAATGATACCCATTTTGCATTTTGACATGAAACAGTTGATTTTCAAACAATTGCAATATCCCATTGAGTCTTAAGAAATAGTCCGTAGTAGACATGTGATTTGTAAATTTCTTTTTTCATATTTTAGCCAACATTTATATTTTGTTTGTCTATGTCATATTCGTTATTTCAACGCATCACCTGCCGTGATTTGTGATATTCCACGAAGATTTCATATTGGCTGAGATGCGACACGTGTTGACTCTTGTTTATCTAAATACCGAATGCAGGAGACACGCTTGTCATACTGAGCGTGTTATGATGTAAATAGAGATCCTACTAGGTTTGCTCCCATTGTCATATATGCTTTCGAAATATTTTTTTTTAAATTAAAGTCTAGGAATACAGATTATTGTAAAAAGTACAGTGCACGCCAACTGCCACTTGACGTATTGACCTTTACCGTCCAAGCCCCTCCTATTTCATTATAACTCTTTGGATATAATCATTCACATCAGTTTTACGATATATTTGAACTAATCTATTGTTAATTGAACCATTGATTTCTATTAAACACAGAAGATAAAGATGTGACAAACAAACAAAATTCAGTACATGTTTTTTTTTTAAATACCATTTTTCTGTTTTTTCAGAAAATTTAACCTTGTACATTATTTTAACCAAGAACACCAATTATTATCTGAATGATCTTCAGCAGATGTATAATATCGCAGTAACTACTGTGGTCTTAAATGGAAATAAAGGTGATTGGTTCCACACAACGATTGGTGTGTGCCAGGGATTCCTCCTTTCACCCACCCTGCAAACTGATTTCTTCAATGTTCTTTCCAATCTCTGGTATCAATAAACAATATCATACATGATTTCAGGAAGTGAATAATCTATATCAGGATACAACCATATTCATAAAGAAGGGGTAATCTTCAATTATTCCAAAATCTGATGTGATGAAATTGCATTCTTAACAAATGGCATATATCTTATTAGGTTCCAACATGTTTAATTCTAATTCTAAAAAGTCTAAGTATAAGTTAAAATTCAAAAAATATAAACAGATTATGAAAATTGACTGTGATATTTGCAAGCCAATCATATTTTTTATAGCCTTTATATCTTTTACACAATTTCTCCAATAACGAGCAGTAAGGAAATATTCCATTATTTAAACCGTTTTCGAATCATTAATTAACACGAGCCCTCAAGGGAAACTATGATTAAAGGGGAATCCAACCCAAATACTTTTTTTTAAAGGAAAAGAAAAATCAGACAAGTTGATAGGTGAAAGTTTGAACAATATTGGACAAACAACAAAAATGTTATGATTCTTTTAAAGTTGTAAATATTGGTAATCACTATACCCATGGAGACTTCAGATTGGCCGCACATGGGAAGTTATAGTGATGCAAGGCAAGGACTAGTCTTCCATATACTCCAATACATATTTTGGCTAAATGTCATTTTCCCCAAAAGTTTTATTTAAAATTATATTTTTATTCATGAGGACAAAAAAACAATATACCACCTGGGTTATATTTAGATTACTTCCCCAGGGGAATGGGTACTTATGAGAAAACCACGAATCCCTGATAATAAAGTACATGGCCTGTGGGAAAGTTGTCATTGCCCCTTGTCATAATTTACTTACCCAGTTGCCAATTTGAAATGTACATAGTATTAGTAATCTCAATTTTAAAGCAGCTATAACTTTTTTTATTGCTTGTCCGATTTCTTTCAAATTTTCACCTTTTTGTTGTTTTCTCCTTCCCAACACAACATTTTATGGCCAAGGCTGGATTCCCCTTTAAGGATGAAATGCATGCATTGAATTCAGGCTCGGAAATCATCTTAAAACATCCCGACAGAATTTCATGGTAGGCCTACACATATAAAGTGTACATATTTTACACATTCACCCTGGCTTAACTCAACATAATAATTTAATAATATCCGCGAATTTCGAGGCTATTATTTTGTAGAACAAATTTGGCTGCCCATTATCACAACTGTCGAATTGCGTTGAACTGTTCATGAGTGCATGGATGTCGCGACCGACTGCGTAATGATGGTATCGATGAACGAATGTGACGTTGACAACGCCACGCCCACGAAGTTCCACAAAATGGCTGTCTAAGTCGCTACGACGAAGACTGGCCTCTTGGAGTCACTAGAGGGCTTAAATGTTGATAACCAAGGCCTGGTGTATACCATGACAAGCGAAGTAAGGAATTTTGGATGAAGAGAAACGGAAACCAAAAGCGAAATGGAAACCCAGCTCATCCATGACGACAGATAAATCTTCAAATTTAAGGTGAGTTGCGAGGAGCCCGAGAACATGATGCCACTAGATTTGCAGCGCATCCTAGCTTTTTCAGACTTCTCCTCTCACAAGCACAGCGTGGTCCTGTCGTGACCAAATCTTGTATGACTCCACCCAAGCTCAGTCAAACTCACACACACACATTCATGCACACAGTACTTGCTCAAGTATGAGGGTCAATTACACATAACAGACATTATTTTCCATTCAAGGTGTGCACCCTAGCTCGCCTAAATAGAATTATTTACCCCTATTAAGCGCATGCAGGTTCCTGGCTAAATTGTTTCTAAGACTGAATTTCTGGCACATTGTGACAACGGGAAAATTCTCAATAGTAACTACCCCTAATGAATGAATAGACATTTGCCGCTCACGGGACACGTCACGTCACGTTTGTTTTTTCGGGTAGAGGACGAGGGAAACCTGCGGGCGAATACCCGAGGGAATTCACCCGCAGGTTCTTGGTCTAACCATTGAGGTAATAATAATAATAGGCATTTATATAGCGCCAATTATCTAGATAATTATATTATATTCCGATGCGCGTTGTTATTATCATTATTAACTGGCTTTAGCTCGAGCTGCCTTCAAGCGCTCATGCATTCAAGGAATTAATCCTGCCGGGTACCCATTCACCTCACCTATGATTTTCAAATATGATTATTATTATTTCATTATTATTAAACCATATGACAATAATAAACAAATTTGGACAAGGGTGCCCTCTTCAATGTTGTTGAATTAATAACAATGACTTTTTTTCTAGGTATAATGCCAATACCATTATTATTATAATTTTTGTTTTGTTTCTGCTACCTACCAAACCTAACCTAACCCACCACACGGCAGTCTTAGAGGATACCAAAGGATGTTTACTTGAGCTAAAGATTAATTTGCTGGAGATTGAAACAAGAATGTTCCTCCAACTTCTTCATGATCACAACATCATCTTTAAACGTCTCACCTGGTTTGTGGCATCCGACAAATATTTTGGTATGTTTTTGTGGTAAATAATGTGTACATTCGGAAATGCGCAATCCCGTAAGCACAACTGAACACTTTAGTCATATCAATCGAGGTGGTATATTTGAAGGTATTCCATCATTGAGTTTACTGAATCCAAGCTGATGATATGGTAATGTGATTTCACTGGGGCTTAGATGTTAAAGAATAGAATAGTTGATTCCAACTGCCGTCTGACAGCTTGACCTTCAGTTCGTAAAAAAAAAGATGAACTGCAACACCGTCAAAGTTGTAACACACGAACGGGTTTGGTTAAAGTGAAAAACATGCACACACAAAAGACGCCTGCAAAAATACGCCAGAATGGGTTGAGAAAATACAGGTAGGAAATTGTAGGAAAGGTAGTTGGACTTCCAAGTGGTCTTGTCTTCCCTGACCATCTTGTGTGACTCAAGGATCGCCGAAGCTGATTTAAAGACAAGACAAAAATTTCAGATGAAGATAACGAAAGTCTTTGAGCGCGCTATGAGTATATGGCATCATCAATATATGGTTTGTCTTCGTTGTATTTTACTTTTTTGGGGGGGGGGGGGTGCGTGAAAGATAGGAGGGGGAGATTAATAAGGTAGACAATTTTCATAACAATATTCTTTTCATCAATGCAAGTTCATATGTCTGTATCAACTGGGTTTATCCGAGTCATAGCTGACAAGGAAATTTTGAGGCTTTTGCAACTTGATGATTCAGAATCTGCCGGCTTGGAAGGGAAGAAACGGGAAATAAATAAATATTTATGATTTCAAATAATTTAAGAACATAATTTATAATTTGATTATTGTTCAAATGCAGTTATGATTCAGGGAATATAAATTTCATTCATCAACACACAATTTTCATTGCTATTTATAATTGCAGGGATTCATGAGGACAACTTTTGATTAAAGTTAAACAGACATGAAAGAAGGAAAAAGTAATTATTAATAATTATAAAATATCCTTATTGCCATTTGTTAGCTTGACCTGAACCCAACCTGAATACTTATCAGGACCGTTGACGAGTTTAATGCCCGCCTCACTTTGTTTCTGAACACATTCAAATTAGGTCCCAGATTAACCCGAAAACTGTGTCACAATGAAATTATAGTCTCACTCCATTAGTTGCTTGACCCAGACCAAGCCTGAATAATATCTGGGCTCTACACGAGTATGGTGCAATTTTCCCTTCGAACTTGCAAAGTTTGGTTTGCATGCTCATTTCCAATTTCATGGATTGAACCTAGATTATAAGACTTATAATAGACAAATAGACATAGCTGAAGAAACAACATTGTTCACCAATCACGATGACGTATCCTAAATGTCATATGTTATCTTGACCTGGACCAAGCCTGAATAGTTATCAAGTCCGTTGGCGAGTTGCATGTCCGATAAACTTGGTATATTGAACAGATCTAAATTCTATTCTGAAGCTCTTTTTGTCACGCTTTAATTGTGTCATTACAGTCTCACTGCCATTTGTTCTCTTGACCCGGACCTAGCCAAAATATGTATAAGT